>NW_019154086.1:9528866-10128866 GCF_002288905.1 Enhydra lutris kenyoni
CTCTCTCTCTCTCTCTGTCAAATAAATAAATAAAATCTTTTCTAAAAATTATGAGATACAGGGGCACCTGGGTGGCTCAGTGGGTTAAAGCCTCTGCCTTCGGCTCAGGTCACGATCCCAGGGTCCTGGGATCGAGCCCCACATCGGGCTCTCTGCTCAGCAGGGAGCCTGCTTCCTCCTCTCTCTCTGCCTGCCTCTCTGCCTACTTGTGATCTCTGTCAAATAAATAAATAAAATCTTTAAAAAAAAATTATGAGATACTAAAATAGAGACAATTGAGAATCTTGAAAGAATTTAAAGGAAATGGACGAAGATCTCATCCAAGCAAAAAATTTATAGAATTACTTGAAATCAATCTCGTACCTTTACAATATTCTATTTTTCATTCACCAAGTTGATTGCACATATTTTTCTGTTAGACACAAAATTAAATTTTAAGGAATCATTTGAGATGGGAATCAATTATAGTCACACCTCTCATCTAGAAAGCAGTTTTCTATAAACATTAAATATTCAGCTGAAGCATTCAGAACGAAATTAAGTCTGGAGTTTTTGGTTGTTCCTTTCATTTTCTTGGCTGTTTGCTTTTTAATTAGGGGTTTTTTTCTGTCCGGAGAGAAGAAAAGGAAACAAATAACTGAAAATTTGAAAAACAAATAGCAATGAAACTAGCCAAAATGATCCCATAAGATGGAATAGGAGCCTTGGTTTACATATACATTGTGAGGAAAGGATGGTGATTCCTCTGAAAACTAGGACAGTGGGCTCAAGAGCCAACAATTGGTTAAACTAAAGAGAAGAGAAGAAAGAGACAAAGGGACCATTAGAAGTGGCAGAATGTAGTTTAAGTACCTGACTTTAAGCTTTTGATCGTGGAAGCTTCCAATTCAAATGACTTCCATGTTGAATAAACATATTGCTAGCTATTTGACAAAGCTACTAGCAAAACAACCAGATAAAGAATGAGCCTGCCCCCACCTGTCATGATCCCTCCTTCAGAAAGCCCTTCAGAAACCTCCTTCAGTAACCTAGATAACTGACCACTTGAGTGACTCTGCTTCTCCCTTCTGGTGCCCTAGTTCCCACTCATGCTTTGAACTAGCCAAGAGCATGTACCTGTGAAACCCTAGATTGCTACCCCCTACCCCCACCGGGGCCCTGATAAAGACAGAGCCCTGGAGCCTAGCTTCCTCTCTTTCTCTACCCCAGACTTTACTTGTGGCCCTTGTGTGTGCCTTAAACCTTCCAGGACCTGTGAATAATAAATTTTATTCCTAAAAGGTCCCTGCTGGTTTTTGCTGACATGTGGTTGCATCCTGCAATCACAAGGGCCTGTGAGAAACACCTGTGGGGACTCACTACCAGTAACACAGGGCTGGCAAGTGCCTCTGGCATTCCTAGCCATAGCATCACTATCAAAAGGCTGAGACCAACACAACACAGAGGTGAAGGTCAATTAAAGCATTGAAGAGTGGACCCCCTGATGTTAGGAATCGGCTCAGGACCTCCAGAAATTCTACAGTCATTCTAGAGATCTGGCACCAAGAACCCACCTCATACCAGGACCTTGTAGAGGGCACACAAACCCTAGACAGCTTGGGTGGGTACAGACTGACAGACACATATTTGGAGGGTTTACAAACATTTCTGGCCTGTAGTGATAAGTCTAAGTCATCACAAATTTTTTTTTTATAAATTTTATTTATGAAGGTGGCGATATGTACCCTCTATTCTCAAATGGCTTCCATCACGTGCTAAGAATCTACCTGCTACGTATGAGACATGGCTTAAGGCATTGGAAGTACAAAGATGAGCAGGACTGAGCCCCAAATCACAGGGAATTTAGTCGACGGAGGGCGAAGAGAAAGGAGGCTGATAAGGGCAGATGAGTAAAACAGATGCTTACAATACCAAATGGAGTGTCGATACAAAAAAGGAAGTATAAACTCTGACTGTGGCTGGCAGAGAGATTAGGGAAAGCTTTCCAGAAAAGGCAATGTTGAGTTGAGCCTTGAATGATAAACAGGAGTGCTGAGGGTGAAAAACAATTTAAAGATTTGAACTTCAGCTATTCGGAAACAATCCATTTTTTGGAACACCTCATTCCCCCAATTGCACTAAATAACAGATTTTATTCTATATAAGTCAATTCAAGTGAACATCTGGCAGCTTTTATTGTCATAGCAAAGTTCAGAATATTGAATCAACTTTGAAATTTAATCAGATATCTATACCAGGCAGGTAATCACATACTAGAAACTGTAAGTTTTTATTTAGTAGAGGGTAGAGTGAAACGCTTTGGCTTAGGGAAAAGATACTATCAAAACAAGTTATCCTCAGGTTTACTATGAGTCAGGATTCTAATTGGGTAATATTTAGGGAACAATGTGTTTTCATATTTCAGTTTCTGACAAAACTAAGAGCAAAATGCAGAGAAATGTAAACTTTTTCAAATCTCAGAGGTATTCTGTTTTTCATCCTGTATTCTAATCTCTTTTGCCAGTTATCAGTTAAAGAAAATTGACTGGCTGCCCCATTTTTCCTTTTTAATCTGGTTTACATGAACTCAAAAACAAATAAAATAACACAAAGGAATTTTCCAATAAAATATTTCTAATGAGTTAGAAAGTGCTATTTGGTGCCTTGTGAACATTTCAAAATATTGTAAGCCTTTTTCCTCATTAACATATTCCCAAAACAAAAACCAAAACAAAAAAAAAGGAAAAGAAAAATTTCATTGCAGAAGCATGAAATATGATAACTAATAAGAACAATTATAATCATTTTCCTTAGAATACAGCAACTATGAATGACACATGTAAATAGTTCCAATATATTCATTTAATATTACTGATAATTAACATGAGCACTAAATTAGAATTGACTTTATCAGCCCAAGTTGTAAAGCATTGCAACAGCCTAGAGATTACTAAAGGAACTGATACGAGGGTGAAGAATATACCAGCCTGCTGATAATGAAGGAGTGTAGAGACTTTTAATTCCGTGAGAAAATAGAATGTTTTCAAGCATCGGACATCATCAAAATTTAGCTGAATTAATTAGTAAACACATCCTGCATGTTTGCCTAAATCCTTTTATTCCCTGCAGGAGCTAAATACCTTTTCTCATTTGCATCTGTTGACATATAGAATTGTCCTAATTTTGAAATTCAAGCAAGCCCCGCAAAATGCATTGGGAGTGATTTCTGTAGTGATTTTTCTGTAGCAATGTTTTATAAAGTGGTTAAGTAATCTGTTCAATACACTTCTTTACCTTTTTCCCAGATATCATCAGAAAAATAAGCAAGATATGTTAGCTTAGGAAAAGGTGCTAGAAAAACAGGTTATCCCACAGCTCTCTTTGAAAACCCATTCTCTTACACTCAAAATAGAAATTCAGACCAATCTGAAATGAAGTAAAGCAGGACAGAAACTGACTTTGTGATATATCTAAAAGATGCAAATGTACATATTTTAAACAACTTAAACTGACAAAAATGCCATCTGGAAAGTTAGAATATCTGGCTTGTAGCGGTGCTCAATAAATGCTTGCTGAATGAAGGAGGTCCCAGGGAATTTGCTTTAAAAGAAGCTTGAATGAAAAGAAAAAATTAAAAGTTCTGATCTGACCACTTATTATTTCTTGAAGCAAAATAACATTTTGTAGGAGCACCTGTGTAGCTTGGTCTGTTAAGTGTCTGTCTTCAGCTCAGGTCATGTTCTCAGAGTCCTTTGGGATTGAGCCCCATATCTGGCTCTCTGCTTAGCAGGGAGTCTGCTTCTCCCTCACCCCTGCTCATGCTCTCTCTCTCTCAAATAAATAAATAAAATCTTTTAAAAAATAAAATAAATAATGTTTTATAAGTCTGCAATTTATATCACACAAATCAAAATACTTATTTTCATTCCTCTGATACTGACATAATTTAAGCCTCATCACTTCACTCCTCAGGGACTAAAACAGTCATAACAGGCTTTCTTTCCCATTTCTTTGCCTGTTCCCTCCTGTTCCCACCCATTTTCCATTCTACAAGCTGAATGACCTTTCTAAAACCTTTCCATGTCCCTGTATTATCTTGGGTAAAGCTCAAAACATTCAGATACTTCTTGGTGTGCCCCCAGGCAATCTCTCCAGCTTCCTTCATCTCCACTGCTGAACATTCTAGTGTTCCAACCATATTCAACTCTGTGTAGTTTTCCTAAGAGCCATGCTCGCACCCCAGGACCTTTGTACATGCTTTTTCCTCTGCTGGAAGATTTTACTCTGTCTCTCCCGACTCTTGGCCTTCCATCCTTTCATCTGCTTTACCCCTGCTTATCTTTACAATTTCAGTTGAATATTATCTATTCCACAAGTCTTCCCTGACAGCTCCTCTATCTGTTTCAAGACTAGATTACTATTGTGCCATCCTGTGCTCTCATTTAGCTAATGACTCAAAATAGTGGCTTGTTTGTTATTACCTCTTAATACATTCTCTGAACACTAACATCTAACATGATGCCTGGCATATAGCAGGCATTTAATCAATATTCTGTGAACGAATTAGGAATGCCTTCAAAATGAGTAATTAGCTTTGATGACATTGATGTAGTGATAACTTACACTGTAAATGATAATACGGTAAAAAGTATACCAAATGTTGAAATCTGAATCAGGTAAGTGAAGGCCCTTTAGAAAATATAAAAACATCAGTCATGCAAGATACTATCATTATCATCATAATTATTAAATGCCCAAATTGCCATTTTGACTTAGTCATATTCCTGCTCCAAAGCTCCCAGTACCTTCACTATCTTATCCCCTCTCCATACACTCTCACCCAATTTCACCTCCACCAGTATTTCTCAAAGCCTGGCTATGTGGAGTGGTAACCAATCTCATTGACATTTCTCCTCCATCTGCACCCACCCCCACCACCAATCTTGGACCATGTGTTCTTGGTGATGCTGACTCTTCCCCAGTACCCCAGATATAAAGATATAAAGCCCATGACTCTAACCAGGCCAATGAGCAGCCTGCATTCTCCTAGCCAATGGCCATAGTGCTTGAGCCTTCCTGAACCGTGGCCAAACCAGTCCAGTAACAGTGAACTCGGAACCTCTGTAGGGAATATAGAAACAAAAGTGGCCGTTCATCTGCTGTTGTCAACCAGGCAGCAAACAACCCTAGAAGTTACCAGCAGTCTTCTTGCAACTGTAGGTAAAGTCTCCTGGCATGCAGCCAATGCACCTACAGCAAACAGAGACATGAATGTATCTGGTCCTTGGGGTATTCTTGAGCTGCTGATGCATGCCTCATCTGACACTACAACTCCCCGGCATGACCAATTATCAGGAAGATGCAGCTCTGCATCTTGACACTGAACGTGATGTCTCTGAGCTTCTCCTCCTAGAAAATGGATTTTTAAATATGTTTTCTTCCTTATAATAATGCTTTGAAAAAGAGCTTAAACTTAAATCCATATTCAACTACTGTTTACAAAGCAATGAGATCAAATTTATAAAAACAGTGTTGAAATGTTTATAAGTGAAGGGTTTTATTAACTCAAAGTATTCTTGTAAGTGGAATTACCACCATCGATTTATTAGTCATCTTACTTCTAGTTCAGCTGCAGGTCGCCAATGTTATTAAAATATTAGGTTAATGCAAAGGAAATGGTTTCTTTTCTACAAAAATCAGTATCCAAGGAGAAAAAATAAAGTCCAGGTGATCTAGGAAAAGCAACATTAAGAAAGATGTTACTGTTAAAATTCCAGGCTGACTTTTCTATCTAAATCTTTCAAAAATGTTGTTGGCTCTACAGTTTTGGTCAGATCCAAGTTAACACAAACTTGTCAGAATTGCTTTCTTCAGAAGTAAGCAGTTAGATCAGGAAATAAACCACAAAAATTCCTTAATTGCTAGTCATCTAAGTAAGGTCTTATACTTTGGCTGAAACAGTAAACCTAAGGAAAGAAATACCTAGCAATCTTTTGGGGGGTATTTTTTTTCCACACAAGCTAAGAAAAACACCCCAACTAGCAAAGGAGTCAAAAGAATAGAGAGGAGATAGCTCTTCAGACTTTCCTTTCTAGGTAGAATTAGCCATTTAAGCTTTGTCCACATTAGCACTAAGCTAGCAGGGCTGGAAAGTGACTTAACTCCTATCACTTTGCCAATGTGTTTATTTAATATTAATCCCATGTGTTTTAAGAATTGGTCTGAACCAAATTATATTGGAATTGCCGCCAAAAAGACTTAACCATGCCTCAGGAGCATCTTAAACTATTTATTATAGTAATGTATTTAGTACTTGTTTAAAATTTATAATAAATTCATTACAGAATTTGAATTACAGAATGTTGATTATCATTATAGATGGTTGGCTGTGGGCCACCTCTCATGTGTGCTCCTGGTATGGACACAACTATCTAATACCCAGTCCTAGACAAGATCAATCTTTCAGAGAATTTCAGATAAGTAGTTTGTATTTAATGAGTTCATGGTTCAGACACAATTATCAACAGGATCAATCGATTAACAAATAGAGACTAAAAATGACAATAATAAATTATCATTTACCACTTCCTATGAGCCAGGCACTATGCTAGGAAGGTAAAAAAATATACTTTCTATTTCTCATAACCACTGTGCAAGGTGGGTTTTATTAAACTGATTTTACAGAAGACGAAATTGAGGGTTGGGGAGGTTAAAGGCCTTTCCAAAGTGTTAAGGCTTGAATCAGAATATCCTTCCACAGCAGGAATAATGTAGCTATACTGTTATTCCTTGTGGTAGAGCCAACACAGAGAATTTAGCTTGCTATTGCCTTTTCTGTCTGGTGGGGCTTGCTTCTTTGTTTTATGTAATCATGTGCACTTAGATGCATGAAAAAATTAGCATAGTAATTCAATATTAGTATAGAATTTGAAATTAGCATAGAATTTCAAGCATAACTCTCAAGGAATTACTGATGAACCTGGAACTTTCTTGAGAAGATAAAAGCTTCTAGGATAAAACCTACTCATTGAATACATGACGGAAATGAGGCACAGAGGGGAATGTGGCACCCCTTTGCTAGCCACAGAAGCTCCCCAGCTGCAAAGGTGTTTAAGTGGCTCAGGAAGGTCATAGAAATCCTCTGGTCTATACAGGTGCTCCTCTGAGATGGAACAGGCCAACTGATCACGCGTATTTTATGACAGCAGTTGGTGACTGAGTATCGGATATGATTTCTCTCTATGATGCATTAATTCTCAGGTGTGTGCATAATTATCCTGCTTATGGTGCAGTCCAAGTTTTTGCAGCATTAGAGACACTATCGATACTGAAGCTCTGCTGCTGGGGGATAACAGTGCTAGCGGGTCCATAAAACCCAAGGTTTAAGTCATCATCTTCTCCAGCTGAGGACTGATGGCTCTAATAGGGGCAGGAGTGGACTGGGAAACTTTTGAAGGGTTAAGATGTCAGTGTCTTTCAGCCACTTGCCTTTTTGGCCAGGGGACAGCCATACACTCTCCAGGGCATTTGACCTTCTGTACAACCATCTCGCTTGGCAAGTAAACAGTAGACAAGCATGAACCAACTCCAGGGGAAGCCTCTTCTGCTGCTGAGAAAAATCTCTTCCTTTAAGTTTCCTCACCTCTATTTCAATGCCAGGCAAGATTTTCACTGCAAACACTTGGATATCCTTCCTAACAAAGACAACTTCCCATCTGAATGAAAATATCTCTAACTCACAAGGAGATGTAATTCTTCAATGCCTTTCTTATCAGGCCACTTGGTGCTGGTGATCTGGCTTTCGTTAATAAAACGAAATATGTCCTGTGAATGAAAACCACTGTACAGGTAAATATTATGCAACCTGCTCAAAGGGAGGCTTATTATGGGTTTATGAGTTTTCAGTCAAGTTAGTGGAAAAGTTGAAAACTTCAAACCCTCTGCTGCCTTGTGCATTTAAATGATGGGAGGTTGGCAGTTCGCTGGAAGTATGAGGAGTCTCAGTGATCCCACAGTCCATCAACTTATACGCCATGCCCCACAGAGACATAGGGATCCTTCATTGCCGGATTCTGACAGTATCCTGATGGAGAGTACTCTGAGGGCCCTGCACCCACCAGCCAGAGCTGCTCTGCTCTTATAGTACTTATGTATTGTTCTTCTGCATGGGATTTATTTGTGTAAAGGGGCTTTTGCTTCTGCCTAAGAAAGACCTAGAATAAAAATTGATAACAAATGTGACAGTCTAATTTTATGCAACGGAAGCCCTGGAAGGTGGGTTGACTTACCCCAGAGTACCCCATTAATAAGTGACAGAGATTTCCTGACTTCTTCTATTACTTTCCACCTGACACTGTGACCAATCATTCTGCTCACAAGTCACCTTTATGCATATCTCAGTCTTTATGTCGTTTCTGGTTCTGTTGCGACATAATTAATGTAGAGCCCTGTAGAACTTTAATGGCTTGACTTACATATACTGTGAAATGATCACCACAATGAGTTGGGTTAACATCCACCACCTCATAATGTGTATCTCAGTCTGAAGTGTCTTTGGCTTCCTGGACCTCACAGGTTTATGGCCCCATATTTTTACATGAAGCGTAAATGCACCAGAGCATCCCAAGGGCAAACTTCTCCCCCCACATTCAGAGTATTAAAATTATCAAAGGCAAATACTTCCAGATGTAGCAGTTACTTCTAATACATCCGTTGGTTGAGGAATGCACATGTAGTCAAAGTCACTGGTGAGAAGGAAAACTGTGCCTCCTGTGAGCCCAGGCTCTCTGCACAACAGGTGAATCACGGAGGTTGTATTTACAACGAAACCTTTTGACAAATGGCTGCTGGAGGTCTCATATCTCAGAATTTGTCTTGAAAAGACAAACCCCTTAAGAGCCCAGACCTTGACAAACTGGATGCTTTGGGCATTTATCTCTGTCGCACTGATCCAAATAAACTTGTTACTGGTCCCAGAACTGACACACCAGTAGCCTTTTTTAATGCCCTTCCTTGTGATTCTGTCTGAATCTTCAAGGCTCAGGTTCCTCACATCCCACTCTTCCTGAAATCTTCCTTGGCCTCCCACACGGGAGTGGTGTCTTCCTGTTCTCACTCCACACGTACCACTCAGGTGTTTTTGTTGTTGTTGTTGTTTTTACCACATTCTAATGATAATAGTAAAATATACCAATAACAACAATTAACATGCATTTGGCACCTACTATGTGACAGAGACAATAACTCTTCCAAGTAGGCATTATCCTTATTTTGTACATGAGGAAATGAAGTTCAGTGAGAACAAGAAACTTACCCAAGGTCAAACAGACAATAAAGGAGGCAATGGGTGTTTGACCCCAGAATTCTATAGCCTGAACTCTTACGGTGAAGCTGTGTGCCATTGTCTCTCTCCTGGGTTAGAAATTACCCAAAGATGTGATCCGTTTCTTGTCTCCTATCACCGTGATTTTTTTTTTTTTTTTTTTGGCATATCACCATGATTTTTAAACAGCCATGAATGGAATGGGGCCTCAATAAGGAAATGTCATTGTAAGAGTCAGGGAGACCATATTCTGCAAACACAAAATCCCTCAACACTGGAAACCATTGGCTACACTCACAGACACCAACAGTCACACTCAGCATTTGGCTCTTTCTGCAGTGTCTGCAGCAGCTTGGCGGTTCTAATATCTGAAGGATTAGTGCTGATCTACACTGATTGCTCACACCTGCAATTCAAACTAACCCCTGTTCCGCTTTGTGCAATCAGCCATGCCCAGGTAAGACCATCAGCTTCCCAAATGACAGGCAAACAGAGACCCACCTGACAGGTCTGACCAGACACCTGTGAGATCAGCAAAGTGGGAAGGAAGGGGGAAGGTGAAGGTGGAATTACCAAATTAAAGCACCAAATGTAAACGGTAGAGGAATGAGTGCTTCGTTTACTTCTCAGAAAGATTAGAAATTTTGTAGATTGAAAACATCAAAGGTCTCCAACTAATGAATACAGAGCAGTAACTTGCAATGGAATTTTTACAGGCACTAAGATCTGATACTTATGTTTTTATGTATAGGAAGCTTTAGTCATAAGTTAGGTAGACCTTAGATTATCAGAAGTGCCAAACATAATAGTGCTTTGATTTCCAGTGCTGCCTCCTACCAGTGAGCTCTACATGCATTTGCTAGCATTGTCCTGGTAATCCTCATAAGGTCCCCCTTCTGCAGGTAAGGGGTGTCGGTGGGAAAATGTAGTCCAAGAAGGACGAGGACAACTTGCTCGGAGACTTGTAGCAGGGCTAGAAAGATGTCTTTGTTCCTCTTGATGAAGAGGGTCCAATTTTGTCAATTACGTTCTCCATTCTGAATTTCTTCTTTTAGTGTTTTCAATATGCAATAACTGGAAGAAAGATGTATGATGTAAATATACAGAAGTGCACATATGTATGAATGTGTGTATGTTTTCTTAATAGTCATGGTCACAGAAATAAAAGCCATGTCCCCATTCATCACATTTTCATCTTTGGTAATCCATATTGTCTTCTCAAGGGAATAGAAGTTCAATCCTGAGAAACTGGACTGGTTCCAACTGCAACCATAAATAGTTGGATTTGGGTTTATTTCCTTCTTTTTATATGTGTCAGATTTTTGCCATATAAGTTTCACTAAATTTGTTTGTACTACACGACTAACCTTTTTTAAGAGGCAAATGAAGAAACATCAGAGAGGCAAAGTGTTAGGCCTTGTTTGAGTTTAAAGGCATTCTTTCCCAAATAGAGCCAAAGACAGCAGATATCCATCACATTATCTCCCATAATAAGTCAACATTTTTCCTGCTGCTGATGACACATATTAAAACATTTAACAAGGGGAATTTTTTTTTTTTAATTCAAAGTTCAGTTTGGTATTTGTTGAGGTCTACAAGCTTGTAAACATAAATGTTCTGACTTCTTCAGAACATTTAGTGACAACTTGAGGCAGCTGTCCTGGAAATGACTTCCACTCCCCCTGCTACCATTCCACTGACTTTAATTAAAGGTAAAATGATGCAACAAATAACCTGGATCTTCTCCTGCCCTTTGTCCATTTATCTCCTCAGAGCAGTGATATGCCCTATCTTGCGATATTTGTTAAGTGGTATCATTACATTAGCCAGATAGTCAGATTTGGCTCAGGGGGATATATTTGAACTTGAGTGGTTTCAAGTTCCAGTGAGAATGTTAAAGCTTGGCTCTAGATAACACACTCCCTTCTGGCCAAGCCCTGAGCCAATCTGGATGATGTGTAAAAACTGCTTTTGGGTTGTGGGTTTGTCTCAACCTGAGAGAATAAAATCTAGGGCTTTAGCCAAGGCAGATCACACCAGACAAAACGGTTGTGTGAAACCTCTGAAAATGGAGTCTCCCGTGTCTCTCTCTGACATACCTGCTTCTATTAAGGCAAAGGAAGCAAAGAGGCTCAAAGAGCCAAACCACCAGCCTGGCACCATATGATAGAAGGAGCCGCTGAGAACACAGGCACTTCACCTTCCCGTACTCTGTTCCTTAGCATTATTTTTTGCCCCTGGGTTAGTTCAACAAAGAACAACTCAAAATTACCACCAGTCACTACATGTATGAAACAAGCCAGACACCGTAACAGATACCTTAAATATGATCTCATTTAGTTTCAAAAATTGGCACAGAGTCATGGTTAAGAGCATAGGCTCTGGTCCCAAGACTGCCTGGTTCAAATTCTGCCTCAACCTCTTCTTGGATGTTTGACGTTAACCAAACTCTCCACATCTCAGTTAACCTCCACTGTGACAGTAAACCAACTCTTGTGAGGGTTCTAGGAGAATGAAATGACAAAAACTTGTAACATTTTTAGATAGTGTTTGGCTGGCATATGGTAAGTGCTCAATACAAGCTAGATGTTATTTTAGATCTTTGGGTCATTTTATAAATGAAAAGATTGAGATGAAGCTTGTGTTACTCTGATGGTTTTCAAAAAGTCTGGTCCCTAGGAACTTGCTACAAATGCAGATTTTTGAGCTCCACCCAGCATTTACTAACTCAGAAACTTTGGGACAAGGCCCTGTAATCCATGTATATATAGCCCTTCCTAGGGGATTCTAATGCATGCCAAAGTTTGAGAACAGGTGGATAATTCAACTTGCCCAAAGCTATCCATCTTTTATTTAAGTAATGAAACCAAGATTTAGTCTGATTTAAAGGCCTATATGCTTTCCACTGGGCATGCTAGCAGTTCAGTCCCAGGCAAGAACTGTGTGTTATGCCTCAATATTTGACATATTAGTGCCCTCTCCACACTTGCAAACATGGTTTCTGCTTTGTCAATGCAGCAACCCCTGCCTTAGCTCTGCTACAGGAATGTTCTGTTTCCTTTTCCCAAATCCAGGGTTTTCACAGATTAGTAAAATCCTGGGAGTGGCAAGAGCCGGGATAAAACATTGGACTATCATGAGAAAAACTCATTTTGGTAAGTGACGTTTTCACCCAGAATTTTTAAATGTGATTTGCATTAAAAACAAGGTAATTGCTATATAATTTGTCCTCCCTCCTCCCAAATTGAAAAGGATACAAAATTACAAACTTATAAATTGGTCCAGCTCTCTATCTCTCAACGTTGCCATGCCAAGGACAGGTTGTAGGTATGGAGGTAGAGATGAAGAATACCTCCAGGCACTGTGGACAGATAGACTCAATCCACATTTGCCATCTCCATCCTGAAGTAAGAGAACTCAGATCAGACAGTAATTTCAAAAAGAAAGAGAGGTATTAGTAATGACAGCATTGGATACAACTTTGTGCCCTTCCTTCTTAGAGGACAATAACATGGACAAAAGTCCTGTTCCTTGAATCGTCATTCTGTCTCTGCTCTTTCACTGAAAATGATGTCTCTGCTAACACACACTTCATCTTCTGGACACCTTTGTTATTTGTTGGGTTGACACAGAGTGGGAGCTGGCTTCTCTCTTTTGATGCATAACAGTTGCAATGGTCTTCCCTTACTAGATCCTGATGCCAGTGTTCAGAAAATTCTGAACAGCTTGGCAATTAGCTTACAAAAGAAGAAGATCCCTTGAACAGGAACAACTAGAATTTTGTATAAAGTTTCAGGGTGAAAAATAAAGAGTCCAATAAGCCTACCTCACCTTTTGGTTCAAAATTTCCATCACTGTGCTGTGAAGTGTGTAAACCTGGCGATTCACAGACCTGTACCCCTGGGGATAAAAATATATTATATGTTTATAAAAAATTTAAAAATTTTTTTCATTATAAAGAAAGAAAGAAAGAAAAAAGAAAATTAAAAAAAAATTTCCATCGCCATCTCTATTTCCCCACCTGGATGGGGTGCCAGTGAGCCATTGTCTTTCCAATTGACCATTTTACCTTTCCCAAAACTCATAGATCTGATCTTCTTTGAAACCACCAAGTGATGTCCTGAGTCTTTCAAAGATAACAATCCATGATCCTGTCTGTGATTCCAGTACCAAGCCCAATGACCAAGTCCCCTTCACACAAGAAAAGGCTAATTTATTTACCTTTTTATCCTGGCTGATTTCCTCCTACTGATTCAGCAGAAAAATGCACCAATTCAGAAAAAGCAAATTCTGCTGGATCAGGTCATGTTCTGGGGCTCAAGTTTAATCCTCTGCCCAGAGAACTGTAGCTGACAAAAAGAGCCATCTATAAGGTGAAAGACACTCATAAAGAAACCACCCCAATACACCGGCTCTAGACCGGCTACCACTAGGTTAGACCTTTCTTCTGGACTTGGGATTAATGGGAATGGATCTGACACGAAAGACAAATCCCACTGCAGAGCCCAGTGAGTGCCACCAAGCTCCTCTCTGGATACAGCTGGTAGAGAGTACTAGTGTCACTTTTAATTCAGCCATCAATGATGCTGAAATTGCTACAAACACAGGTGGGTTTGACACCCAGTTGGAAGTGTGCTTAGTATTATATGGTGGCAGAAGAAGCTGGGCAAGATGAATAGGAGTGTGATGTACACATTGTGGAATGAAGTCCAGAGACACAAAGCACTTGCCTTCAGTGGAGGAGACATGATCATCCTCCCGAAGCTTGATGTTGAAGCCCAAACTGAATGGCTGGTGTGCTCTCTTAGGAACGAAGAAAACCACAGGCCCCTAGGGCTGCTATGCTACATCTTCACATATCAAACCCTATAGGAAAATCTAGGCAAATCTTTCCTCTGGGGTTAGAGGGAGGTGGGGATCTAAAGGTATATGTGATTATCTAACTGGAAACCAGAAGTTACTGAAAGTATGTCCCCTGCTAACCCCTGCTGAGCTGGGGCCAGAGAGTTTTGTTTTAATAGAGTTTATGTTATCAGACAGTGTCTAAAAAGTAAAATACCCGCAGCTGACTAATTAAGGTCCCCGTTGTAACATTCCAGTAAAAGCTGAAGCCACTTTGCATTTTAAAATAACTAAGTAAAAATAATATTCAGGTTTTAAAACAACTTTAGATGTAAGAAATGTCATAATTAACTGCTACTTGGTCACTGTAACTTCCTACTGATTTTTTCCCAAAGCCATAACTTTAGAGAGGTAGCTATTTTCCTCAAAAAGCTACTGTAGACATATCTTAGTCCCAGAGTCCATAAATCTTGCCAATTAATGTAGGCAAAGAGTCCTCTCCTCTTTATCCTCCTCCTCCACTGGCCACGCATAGCCTTCTTTTGTTACTAAAGGATTCCTGAATAGAAATGTCTATTCTGTGACCTTACAAAATTCAGATGTGCTATCTGTTATGTTCTAGTCTCACAGTGACTGTCCCCAGATTCGGGGTGCCCTATTTCCCATTTAGTTTTTTGACACTGTCTACCTTCCTTAGCGAGCTGATTAATCTCAGGTGCCTGGAATGAAGGCCATGAGGTCATGTAATATTAAGGCACCAAGAAAACTTCAATAAGTGGTTTAATGTTTTTGCAGTGCCCAAAATTAGAACAGCTTCCTTTTCTTTTGATTTGACAAGACTATTTTTGTGCTACAATTTACAGTTCTTCCCCCTCTAACAACTTGAGTTAATTTCTACTCTGAAAAAAAGTCAGAAGCAAAGAAGCTAAAGCAAAGCTCTGGATTGAGATAGATCTGGGTAGGTAAAAGTGCAGTCGAAAGAGAGGCAGAGTCTCTTCCTGGCTGTGTCTAGTGACTGAGGCGTCTCTGGATCATGGGCATCCCAGCAATGGCCACAGGAGAACCGAGGAGATGTGGAGATGTGTGGCCCATTTGTGATGGGTGGGGGGGAGAGGCTTGGGAGTGGATGTCCAAGATGAAGAATAAAAGAGGAACCCAAGGCTGTGATGACCAGTAAACTTCCCCTCCTGCCAGAGCTACTTAACGTGATATCAGTCTGGAAACAAGGCACTTTTAGTGGAATGTGTGTTCTACGTGCATGTCCTTCTTTATATGCAACAAAATGTTTTTAGATTATACCATTCAAAACTACAAGTATTTTGAAAAAATTTTTATTAGACACATTTTATTTCTATATATGTCTTATGTATGATCCTCACATAAATACATATAAGCTCTTTTACACTGTACTAGAACCATTTCATTGAAGCACTGACCACGTAATAAGATGGAAAGTGAAAACTCATTGTTAACCTTTTCATTGGGGAAATGAGAGTCAAAGGCACATGTATCATGACGCTAATGAAGCTTAAGCTCCAGGACCCCTCACTTGCACAGGCCCCTTCACAGGCTGTGGGAGAAGCCCTAGCAATGTGTTCACATGGTCATATGTTCTGGGCAATTTCAAAAAAGAAATTCCAACCTTGATTGGTGAACACTCTGGTCCCTTTCAACTCTGACCTCTTGTCATGCTTCTCCTTGTTTCAGCTAGCCTTAGAGTACATGTATTTTTGAGATCCAGTAAAGGGGACGTTATTCTGGGGAAATACTTAGTTTCATTTTAATGGGAAATATTTATATGCTTTGCTAGCCATCATGGTATAAAGAGGGGCTTCCTGGTCTACGCCTACCACTACTGTACTAACTCAATATCATGAGCCAAAGTTACAAGAGCAGGTATTATAATATGGATGTGTCCTACAGAAGCAGGCACCAGAAGTGTATGTGCAATAGAGAAGGAACACAGTTACAAATTTATGAAACTGGAAGGTGGTCTGTGGAAAATTTTTCCAGTCGTCAGATGTGCAGAACTGTGAACAGAGGATTTGCAGTCCTTTGATGTCTCATTGAAATGAGCGTTTCCTTCCATCAGCAGTACACTTGATAAGGTATGGTGGAAAATGTTTGGGCTCCAAAAGCAGGTGTGTTTGGGTTTGAATTTTCCCTTTCTAATATTTACAAACCTCAGTTTCCTCTTCTATAAGAAAGGAATAAAAATATCTTTCCGAGTTATGACAGGAATAGCTAACATTGACCTCTTTATTGTCTGCCAAGCATCGGGCTTTACAACAACCTGTGCAGTAGATACTAGTATTATTCCCATTTTACAGATGAAGTTAAGGAACTTAACCAAGGTCGTACAGGAAGTAGTGTAACTGGTATGAACCCAGCAGTCTGGCTCTGGAGCCAGCCTCTATATTGACTCTTCTGTAAGGATAGGAGATAGCATATAAAATGTTTCTAGCATAGACCAGGTAGGATCACCATCTAATAAATGGTAGGGATTGTTATAAAACTCACCATACGTCCCTCTCCAGTCTGATTGCCCTCGTCCAGTGTAGTAACCAGTTCAATTTCAGAGCTTGCTCCACAGTCTCTATTCCCTTCTCCTCTATAGTTCCTTTCTCTAAAAATAGCTGGCTTTAAATTTTTAGTTATCATTATTATTGGCCAATCTATATTATTTCTGGAAGTAGGTAACAAATTATTTTAAAAACACAAAGACACAGGGGTGCCTGGGTGGATCAGTTGGTTAAGCGACTGCCTTCTGCTCAGGTCATGATCTCCAGGCCTTGGGATCAAGCCCTGAATCAGGCTCCCCCCGCTCTGTGGGGAACCTGCTTATCCCTCTCCCTCTGCCTGCCACTCCCCCTGCTTGTGCTCTATCTCTGTCAAATGAATAGATAAAATCTTTAAAAAAAAATACAAAGATGCTATTATATAAACTTAAAAAAGCTATCAACAATCACCATTCTCTAAATGTTCTAAAGTTTTGTTATAAATCATTTGTATGCATGTATCATTTAAAAATATTAGTTTTTTTTTTTCTAGACCTGCAATGATATTTTGTAACAATTTAACATTTCCTGGTCACTATATAACCTTTAGTCTTATTAAAAATCTTTCTTCCGGGACACCTGGGTGGCTCAGTTGGTTAAGCAGCTGCCTTCGGCTCAGGTCATGATCCCAGTGTCCTGGGATCGAGTCCCGCATCGGGCTCCTTGCTCAGCAGGGAGCCTGCTTCTCCCTCTGCCTCTGCCTGCCATTCTGTCTGCTTGTGCTTGCTCTCTCTCCCTCTCTCTCTCTCTCTGACAAATAAATAAATAAAATCTTAAAAAAAAAAATCTTTCTTCCACCATAATATATTATTTAAATCTTGTAACTTGTGAAGATGACATTACATACCAGGTAGAATATTTCTCTATTTCCGTTCAGTCACCCATTCATTCAACCACAACACTTACTATTCACTATGTGCCAGATATTGTTCTCAGTTTTTAAAACTTGTTTGTACATACAATTGTTACATAGTTGTATTCAAGGCTTAAATATAAGTCCACATTCTTTTTTTCATTTTTTAAACATTTTCATAATTTTCACTTTTGGTGGTTGCCTAATGTTCCATTAAAAATATCTTTAAGGGGTTCCTGCGTGGCACAGTAGGTTAAGCAACAGACTCTTGATTTCAGATCGGGTCATGATCTCAGGGTCATGAGACTGAGGTTCCAAGCTCAGTGGGCAGTCTGCTCGAGATTCTCTTTCTCTCTCTCTCTCCTTCTGCCCCTCCCTGCCATTCTCTCTCCCTCTTGCTCTCTCTAAAATAAATAAATTTTCTAAAAAGTACTTGTCATACTATACCACTCATTAAACTATTTTTGAGCATTTAAATAATACATAAACACTGGAAGTAATGCTGCAGTGAACATCTTCATACACAAAACTCTTTGCCTCCTTTGGGTCATTTCTCTACATTAAATTCTTTTAACAAGTCAGAGGACTGAACTTTTTTTTTCTTCTTTTTGGACAGCTATTGCTTTCCAGAGGACTTTAAGAATTCACACTTCCATCAGATGTAAGGATATACCGACTTCAAACTTTACCAAAACTCGGCAAAAACTTGAATAATGTTATTTTTAAAATGTTAATTAGCACATGTAAAATAGTACCTCCTTCTTCTTTAGCTTTGCATTTCTCTAATAATTTGTGAGGTTAAACATTTTTCTTCTAATTTAAATTATCTACCTCTTAAATTATCCACAATAGGGGTATATAAAGAGCATCAACACCAAAACTAAACACGGATCAGCATAAAGTGAGTGTTAAGTACTGAATTAGGCCCATGTGGCGAGTCTTCATGTGAAGACTTCATATGAAGGTGACCATAAAATGGGGAAAGCGTGAGTTGGAAAGTGAGTTGTCCAAACTTGGGTTCACATCCTCCTTCTTCACTTGACCTGTTGGGAAATCCTGGACTTCAAATTCATCGCAAGAAGATGGTATGAACAAAAGAAAATGTCAAAGGTTGTAGTGAGGATTAGAGGTTTTATCCCAAGCACATAGCATGGTTCCTAACATGCAGTGGGTGCCCAATACATATGTGATCTCTGGTAAGTCCTGAGAACACAGGAAGTCCCCAATAAATGCTAAGTCTTAAGATATTTCCCCGATCTCCTGGAACTAAGAAACTAGATTTGATGAAAAGACAGAAAAATAAAATCCTAAATTATTTATTTATTATATATTCTCTGTAAAGATATTTGCACATGGAACACTTTCAATGTAAAAATAAAACATGCAAGGAGAGTGCAAAGGACTCTTGGTAGAAATGAGACACTAATAATCAACATGACTTAGTTTATCGGAAAAAGTAGGTTTGTCCAGGATGGACAAATCCACAGAGACAGACTGCAAATTAGTGGTTGCCAGGGACTAAGGAAGGGGTGGAAGGATGGGAAGTAACTGCTAATAGATGTGGGGTTTCTTTGGGAGTGATGGAAATATTATAAAATTAGTGATTGTACAACTTTGTAAATATACTTGAAACCACTAAACTGCATTTTAAAAGGTTGAATTTTATATATGAATCATATATGTAAAGTATGTTATTTGCTGTGGCTTATAATTTAGAACCCATGCCAATTAAGTAGGTTCTAAGGCAAGATTAAATAAGGAATTTATTCAAAGGCTCTAATATTTTCCTTTTGCATGTGACCAAGCCCCAAATTCAGAAATTAAGAGATTGGTTGAATAAACTTTGGAACCAGTTGTCCCTATTGCCAAGAAGACAATGTAAACATGTCTTATTTTTTCCCACCCCAAATTAGCTATTAATTAGTTTCCTTAATTCAAAGAGTATAAAGATCACTGTTTTCAATTAGCCTGGGCCTGTTTAAATGCTGAGCAGTGTCTTAGGAACTGCTGAGAACATATCATAGTAGAGATCACAACACCTCAATATTACTCACATGAAAACTGATAATTCCTTGGGTAAAGACAATAGAGACGCCTTTACAGGGTCCCTTAACTAACCAATCTGAAACTAAATGAAGGCAGTTGAAGGTTGGAACACCATCAGTTTAACTCTATTTTATAATTACTTTTTTTTTTCCTGATGCTGCCCTTTAGAATATCTTTGGTTATCTTTCTCTTGTCCTTTAGAATGTCTGAACAAATAATTTATTATTGCAGAATTTAGTTATTTCAGTATGAAATGGTCAGAGTATGGTATTGTGATATTGTGACTTTTTAATAAGACACATATTTGGTCTTTGTCCTCATTTCTGGCACAGAGCTCCTAAAACCCATGGAATTTCAGAAGTAACGAGAGTGACAAAGGTGTCTTTTGTTACATTAATGAAGTGAATTTTGGACTGTGCTATGGATCAGGACTGGTTGCCAGTGGAACCAACCATGTAGTCAGAGGACTAGAACTATTAGTCCCACCCTCTGACCTCCAGGAAGGGGTGAGAGTCTGGAGATTGAGTTCAGTCACCAATGGCCAATAACTTACTCATGCCTGTGTAATGAGGCCTCCATAAAAACCTGAAAGGACTGGGGTGCCTGGGTGGCTCAGTGGGTTAAAGCCTCTGCCTTCGGCTCAGGTCATGATCTCAGGGCCCTGGGATCAAGCCCCGCATCAGGCTCTCTGCTCAGCAGTGAGCCTGCTTCCTCCCTCTCTCTCTGCCTGCCTCTCTGCCTACTTGTGATCTCTCTCTCTGTCAAATAAATAAAATACTTAAAAAACAAAACAAAACAAAAAAACCCAAAAGGACTGTGCTCAGAGAGTTTCTAAGCTGGTGAACACGTGGTGATTTGGGGGTAAGTGACTTGCTGTGAAACGGCATGGAAGCTCTGAGCCCTTTTTTCCATAGCTCACCCTATATGTCTTTTCCATCTGGCTGTTCCTGAGTTATAGCTTTTCATGATAAAGTGTTAACCTAGTAAGTAAAATGTTTCTGAGGTCTGTGAGCCACTCTAGCAAATTAATCAAAACCCAGGAGGAAGTCACAGGAGCCAGTGAGTCAAAAACAAAGGGTAGCCACCTGGACATGCCAACAGCTCTCCAAATGGAGGGCAGTCTTGTGGGACTATCTGAATAGATAGCACTAGAAACTCATTGAGTTGAATTGTAGGACATCCAACTGGTACTGGAACATTGCTTAGCTGTTGGGGGGGACCCACACATTGGAACTGGGTGCAGCACCCTTAGTATCATATCCCCAAAATGACTACACATAGTCTAATCTTACATTTAATTGGTATTAAGCTGTGTCAAATATAATTTTTCTGCTAAAACTAAAAGATTCATTTTAATTATATCTATTCCCAGTTTGTAATAGATTGTGTGAGCAACCACATGCAGAATATGAATGTGTGACTACGCGCACAGTAACATATATTATACCCTGTGTCAAACATCGGATTGCAATATGTTAAACATCAGTTTATCCTAAAATTGTTTGGTAAAAACTGAAAAACGTGATTTGGCTCCTTGTTCTATGGTTTCTTTTGCTGCACATTTTTCAGCCATTACTTGCTCAATGGCACTCAGAATACCTGCCTAGTGACTCTCGAAGTTATCGATCAAACATGGATGAATCAAAGTCTGGCTTGGGTTTCCTGCTTGGCCAATAGGAAATAAAAATTAGTCTTCAGCTGTTTTGTCCTACTTATAGTTAAAAAAAAAAATCATATATGTGGGAAGTAAACAAAAGCCTTCTGCTAAAACAACTGATAAAACCTACATAACAATGAATGACTTAAAATGTCAAAAAGGCACCCTGGATTTTTCCCCCTTAACAAACTCATAGTAGTTTAATTTTAAAGTGCATGTATCAGAGGGGAATAAGTGCAACAAATATATTTGTACTCAATTGAATCTGAGACTTGGTAGAGGGTCCAAACTGGTAAAGGAAAAATATCCACATTGCCTTGTTTCCACTTTATTGTAGGCCACAGGAGACTGTAGTGAGTGTTCCTTTTACTGGAAGTTTCTTTCAACTCTTGCTGCTTAACAAAAGGAAGCTTACCCTCAGGGAGCCAAGATTTGGGAAAGGCTTGTCTGCTCACATTACGACCCCCTCCCCTTGTTTTATTCTCATTTTTGTGTCTTTGAACACTTGGAAGCTCTACTCCCTGTCCAAACATGGTAAGAATTGAAATGGCCTTAAGAAGATCAGAATACTCTTGGGCGCCTGGGTGGCTCAGTTGGTTAAGTGTCCGACTCTTGATTTCAGCTCAGGTCATGATCTCAGGGTCATGATCTCAGGGTAGTGAGCTAGAGCCCCACATAGGGATCTGCCCTCACCCCCTCCTTCTGCCTCCTCCCCTCAAAGAAAAAATCAGAATACTCTGGATGATATTAGGCATTGGTTCTAGGAATGCATGCATGAGGTTCTGAAAAGGAAGTTACCCCAAGTTTGAGCTATTCTAGAACATTCATTTCTCCTAGGAAAGCCTAGTATTCCAGTGCATAGACATTGTCCCCATTTTTGCCCATCTGTTCTTTCTCTTCCATCTCCTCTGCCGCATCTTGAAAGCCGTGACTGGGGAAAAAACTCAGAAAAATGGGAGGTCTTCAGAATAAGCAAACCCTTCCAACTTTCCTTCTGATGTGTCTGAGTTGGTAGAGGTATGAGAAAAAGAAAACAACAAAACTATCCTATGCAATTCAAGAGGCCAGGATTTAAAAACTGGCTCAGTTTATTTATCCCTGAATAAATCACTAAACCCCTCTGGGCCTCAGCTTCCTCATCTATTAAATGGGCATAAAATATCTTCCTTTACTGGTTTACTGTGAGGAAAGTACCTGACACATAAGTGTTTAATAAATGCTGTTGGCCTTCCTGTGTATGCTGGGAGGAGGTGGAAATCAAAGCTGGGAGGGAAAGGGAAGATTGTCTCTAGCTTCTCCACAATTAAAGCGTCAAATTGGGGGTCAAATTGGGGTCACCCAGGACCCCCAAAGCAGTTACAATTCATTAGGCACACTTTTTGAAAAGGGTTCACGAGAGCTCAATTAAAAATGTCAGATGATATCATCTTGTTTAGGGTTCTCTTCATAATGCTTGAGGGGTTCTTTTCAATCAGAACACTATAAAAATACTAGAGGATTTCTTATGATAGACCAAATTCACACTGTAGAACAAACTGTACACAATTTTGACACAAACTTAGATAGAATGGTGTATGTAATTATATATAATTCACATTTTTATTGTAATTCAGCCCTTACTGATACAAATATGACAAAAACAAAAGGAGATGAAAAACTGGTAGATGAAAGTAGAACAAAATATAAATCAAAGTGGAACATCATTCCCAGCCACATTTTAACACCTTTGATTTAGAGAATTATAAAAGTTCAAGTTTCAGGCCCCCTTAACGATCATGCAAGCCAGTCGAACACCTGAAGCATGTTATTCATTTTAGATGCACACAAAGATTACAGTAACTTGGTTTCTGATTACCCAGGCCACTTTTTCAAAGCATTTTACTCAATTTTTATATATATATATCCACACATAAAGATAAATTGATATAAATATCACCATACACGTGTCTTTACACTACCTTTTTTCTCTTACATTTTGTAACCCAGGTTAACTTCATATATTCTTCCATATATTTCACTCCCTCAGGCTAAAATCAGTTTTTACACACATACACACACACACACGCACGCTTGCTTTTTTCTTTTCATCATTTGTTTTACGGAAATGGGTTTACCTCACATAATATCCAAAGCAGCCCTGGTCTACACAGCTTCAACCCAATCTTTATGCACCTCTTCATCTAACACTAACAGTTCTGTGTTTGACATGCTACCAGGAAGATAAACCAATACCCTTTAGAATTATTTTCAGAAGCTAAGTCGAAACAAAGGGCTTCATCCGTCTTTAGTTAAGCTTGGTAATTTGCACATAGCACTTTGTCGGTAAACCTTGATTCTAAAACTTTTTCTAGTTTTTTTTTTTTCAAAGATTTTATTTATTTATTTGACAGAGAGAGATATCACAAGTAGGCGGAGAGGCAGGCCGAGAGAGAGAGAGGAGGAAGCAGGCTCCCCGCTGAACAGAGAGCCGGATGCAGGCTTGATCCCAGGACCCTGGGATCATGACCTGAGCCGAAGGCAGAGGCTTTAACCCACTGAGCCACCCAGGCGCCCCAACTTTTTCTAGTTTTTAGTTGTTTTTTTTTCTTTTGTTCTTAGTACCTGCTGCTCAAAGTGCCACTCTGTCTACAAGGGCAAGTTTTCAGAAGTTTCTAAGTAAAAATTGCAGCTAAATATATGTATATTCTAGGGGAAGTGGGCACACACACACTGAAGGTCAAAAGAAAGAGCGGACGGAGAGTGTCATCAGGCACAGCAAATGGATGCTGGAGTTGCCAAGAGAAATAGGCCAGAGATTCCACCTTCCACTAGCACACCAATGCCACTCATTTATGTCTCAGCCTCTCAGCCACTGAGGATCCTGGGGTCTTATTTGGCTTAGTGTCACAGGAAAAGCCCCGAAAAAGCAATGAGCCCTCAAGTCCCCCACTTCACATCTCCAGGCTTCTTCTTAGTGCCTTCTTCCCTCAATCAGGTTCCCAGTGCCCGGAAGGTGTCATCCTCATTCCCCATTAAAACTGCTTCAAAGAAAAAACTGGTGGGTGGAACTAGAGGGTATTATGTTAAGCGAAATAGGTCAATAAGAGAAAGACAGTTATCACATGTGGAATTTAAGAAACAGAAGCATAGAGGAAGGGAAGGAAAAATGAAAGAAGACAAAATCAGAGAGGGAAACAAACAATAAGAGACTCTTAACCTTAGGCAAAAAACTGAGGGTTGCAGGAGGGGAGGGGATGGGGGATGGGATAACTGGGTGATGGGCATTAAGGAGGGCACATGATATAACAAGCACTGGGTGTTATATGCAACTAATAAATCACCGAACTCTACCTCTGAAATGAATAAAATGCTATTTGTTAATTGAATTTAAATAAAATTTTTTTAAAAAAGAAAAAAACTAGAGGGATACATTCACACTAAGATCATATCATAAATGAATAATAAGAAAACTTCAACATACCTAGAGTACTGTTTGCATTTTTATTAAAACAAAAGCATTATTTAAAAAAGAAAAATCCAATAGGGTAGTTGCCAAAGATAACAGACACATAAGAAAGAAGGACGGCAAAGCCTTTCCAACCCTCTTGAATGCATACATAAGCCTCCATAAAAGATGGCCCTAAGAGCCCATTACAAAGAGTATAGCACCGGAGTTAAGAAAATCTGCGGGTGTGGTTCCAGCTCTGTTGTACTACAGACATAGAAACTGAACAAGTCATTCCACAGTCTAGTACCCAATTTCCTCATTTGTAAAGTGAAGGTCTTGAATTAAATCACTTCGAGGTCACTTCAGCTCCAACATGCCAGGGTTCTAGGATTACAATGGCCCTTCTGAGTGGACCACATTATCATCTGGATTTAAAAGAGATCACACGCTTGCCATGATATCATAAAGGATTTCTTGGCAAATCCAGAATGGAAAGACTCTTCTCTGCCCTAGTCACCTCCCTATCCCTTAATCCCCTCTTACTTTTAAGGTAGAGAGCATGGCTTAAAGAAAATTTCACCTTCTGTTCCATATCAATGTTTATCAATGACTTGATACCTCATAACACTGTTCCATTTTTTTCTCAGTTTTCTATCTATAAAACTAAACTCTACACTGATGACAGGGTGATCCTTTTAAATGTGAAAATCCGACCATGCCAACTCCTGCTCAATCATCTATAACAGTCTCTCATCATCTCCCATAACAAACGCTGTTAGTTCCCAACTCAGCAGCCATTTATCCTGTTTTCCCTACTTTCTATCAGAAGCCCAATATTGTTCCAATGTCCTCTACTTGGCCATGTACTTCAGAAGAAGTGGGTCTGTCCCCTCCAGGGGGTGAGTCCAAATTCGTTTGAGCCAGTCATGGTGGTTGCATTCCCCTTGCCAGTGAATGGTTTAGGGTTGGGCATGTGATGTGATTTTGGCCACTGAGGCATGAGACTAAGTCTGAGGGTGTGGGGGTGGGCATGGGGGACGCTTCTTAAGGAAGGTTTTCCTTTCTGGTTAAAAAGACACACATCAAGTCAGAAAACAAACAAACCTCTCTACCTCATTGATTACCTTGTAATCAGAGGAAGAGCCAGTCTGAGGATAAACCATCATACCAAGAATGGTAGAGCAGAAAAGTGGAAAGAGCCTAGGTCCTTAATGACAGAGTTGAGTCACTGAATTCAGCCATCTTGGAACTTCCCTGCCTTTGAGCATATTATATATGCTAATAAGTTTTCTTTAGGATTTAAGCCAGTAGGGTTGGAGGTTTCTGTTACTGAAGAGGAACATCTGCTAATACATCTACAGTGGAAAACTAGTATATATTTTTTAGCATACAAGGCCCTTCATATTTTAATCAGCCAATTTCTGTCATTGTGCTTTAGCCACCCCTGCCTTTGCCTAGAATAGTCCCCTCCAAATTGTCCTCTCCAGGAAACACCACTACTCATCCTTTAAATTCCAACAAAAGTATACCATCCTTAACTTTGCCTAGCCTCAGGCAGACTCTGCCATCCCAATTTCCAACAGCATTTTGTACATGCCTCCATTATGCTGCTACCATTTGCATGCCCGTCAACCACACTAGACTGTGAACTTCTTGCGGGCAGGGGCCTCCAGGGCCTGTTTCTCTTGTATTACCAGCTCCTGAGCATATTCTGATTCATGGGCCCACAATCAATATTAAATATTAAATATTTTTATTTAAATTCAATAGGTCAGAGTGAATGTAACACCTGACTTTAACTATCATTTTAGGAAAACCATTCACCCTTAATTTAGAAAGTTTAATTCCTTTTTATCTCAATGTGGGTCTTGTCTAATGGGCTAGGACTCAAATCCACAGAGTCTGAGTAATTGAAATGTCTGAGACAGCATAACCACCAGTTCCTGGGACCTTCACAAACTTTGAGAGGTGGCTTTGGAGTTTGTTATGTTTGACAGTCTGACAATCAATCATGTTCTCTTTATTAAAAGAAGTGAACAATGGAGGGAAATATGCCCACTCCATTTGGAAAGTATACTAATCCTATCCTATAGCTCAGCTCCAAGATGAAGAACTGCTAATGTGTAATAGGGCCACCTCAGCCATACATCCATCTTGAACACATCAATGAAGGCTAATTTTTTAGAGTGACCAAAACTCTTATCAAATGAAATGTGGAACAAGGAGATTTCAGACCACAAGTCCAGAATCTAAATCCATTCAGCTTAAGCTTTCCTATATGTTGGGAAACTGCTTTGCCAAGATCAGACACCATCTTTCATACCAACCTGCACTCTGCCATTTTCTGTCCCCTCCACACACACCACACACAGACAGACATCTGGAAATTCTGTTCAACTTCTTTCTGTAAATATATGCAGCTTGTATGGAAAGCTCTGCTGAGTCCACATCTGCCCAGATGTGAAACAAAAGACACACCCTGCCACGCACAAGATAAGCCACTGGGAACTGGAACCCACAATTTCAGCAATTCCCTATTCAGGCCCCAAGAGCTCTCTTGGAAATGTAGATCACGTTTAGTGTGACAGGGGGTGAACAATTACACTAGGGGTGGGATGACTCATTTAAATAGCATAATTCAAATATCTTATTCATGTCGCAATATAATCGAACTCCTGAAGGGCTGCTATACTCATTGCAGGAAAGGGGGGGGCAACAAAGGAAAAAAATGCAAAGAAATTACCTCGTCTGGTGGGCAGGTTCCAAAGACCAAAGGGGGTCAGGGTGAGCAGGACACTGACCCGCCTTAACAATGAGCAACGCCCCCGCCCCCCTCCACTTAACTTACGCAGGGAAAATAGGGAAATTCCCCTCTACTGTTCCTGGAAGTGGGGGTCCCCACTGACCACTTACACTGTCTATCTGAAAAATACAAATGCTAGTCCAGAGTCATTCCGTCGTCAAAATGTGCCAAGTACCTACTATGTGCTAGCATCAGGGATGCAAAGAGAAGACAAAATTCCTCCCCCTGAAGCAGATCTCACAGTAGTAGGGAAGACAGACAAAACAGCGTGACCAGTGCTAGAACAGAGACATAGAAAAGACACTTGGAAGAAGACACTTGAATTCTATCTGAGAGTGCTGTTGCAGGCCTCCGAGGACACATGTCTAAAATGCCTTGAAAGATGAGTAGAATTCCCTAGAGGAGTAGGAAGGGTCTCCTGAGCCCATACAAGATGCAGAAACAAGGTGATGTGCCAAATGATAGGGAGCTGAGACTAGTCTGGGGGTGAGTACTGGATACATGCGGGGTGGGGAGAGGCAAGGAGGGCCACTTTTACACCCAGGCCCAGCCTCCAGCTGCCTCTCCAGCCTTATTTCCTCCCACTGCTTTCTCCTGACTCACACTCTGGGCACAACCTTAAACACCACTCCCACGCCTTCCTGTGCTTTCCTTCCTGAGCGCGCACCCTGCCCTCTGCCTTGAGTTTCCCTCACCCTATTCTTTCCTATGTTCCCCTTCTCTATCTGGACATTTCATCTCTGTGTGAAACCTCCCGACTTCCCTGGGCAAATCGAGATGCTTGCCACTCTGCCTCCCCCATTTGACCACTTGCTAGAATGGACGGTTTCTATTTCAAAAAAGCATGAATACAGTCCCTGCCTTCAGAGAGCTCAGGAACCTAAAGCCCTGAAACACAGACCAAGACTCATAAGCCATAAATTCAACCCCCAATGCCCAGAGGATCACTGCAGGCTGAGCTGCCTCATTATAACAAAGGGTGCAAGGACGGAAGGCCACATCCCTAAGCCAGCTCCACTCTGTCCATGGCCCTCACTTAACCTTTCCAATTCCAGCATCTCTCATTGCATTGTCTCAACCCATGACCCCAATCTTGTTTTGTCCCTTTAATCCTCCATTTCGAAGATTGCTCTAGTCTTTCCTGCCTACAACCACTTGTCAAGAGACAATATGACTGTAAGTGAGAGAACAAGCTTTGACTTCAGGCAGAGCTAGATGTTTATCCCAGCTGCAGCAACCCAATGACTTGCTCTGAATTTAAGGAGATGACGGCATTTAACTGCTCCAAGATACAGTAAGGTCTCAACAAGCCACAACCCTTGTGGCCGTTGATTAGCTTTGGGGTCCCCCATCATTGCACCATCTCCAAGTTTCATATCTATTATCCTGAGTTCCACCAATTTTCTCCTTTCCTTTTCCTTCTCCACCCTGTCCTTTATCTTTCAGTAAGAGTGACAGATCTTATACTGCTGTACGACCTCCCAAGCTTCATAGAGGAGATGGCATTATGAGTCTAAAAGACCTTTGCATCTGGGGATCTGACAAGAGGAGGGTATACCAACAAGTATGTAAAGACAGAGACAGGGAAGTATGTATCTACAGTTCTTGTAGGGGACTGTAGGCTTTCTGTTTGGCTGGATGGTGGGGTCCATGCCAGAGATGTTTAGAGGTTAAGATAGACAGAGTCTGAGACAATCATCTGCAATTTGGGGGAAATCACAAGCATAGATTTGTGGGGATGGGGAAAAGTGGGAGCAGGATGTAGGTTGACTTATACAGGATGCACTGGGAAGGGAAGGGGCCCAAGACACAGGTCCCTCTACAAAGATGACCCTCTTGTCATACAAAAGTCAGAAATTCAGAAGCCCTGAGTTCCAGGATCTGCAACCGATGAAGGACGTGACCTTGGGACTTTACTTGGCTCATCTGCAAAATGAAAAGCTGGACTTCATGTGGAGTTACCCATGTTCATATACAGCCTGGTCACTTATCAGAACAAGACTTTAGGTACAATACTGAATTTTTTGATGTCATCATTTCCCTCATCTGTAAAATGATGGCAAGAGCAAAATACTTCCCTTACAGTGCTGTTGCAAAGACATGGCACAGACAACCAGGCTTGGCACATGATAGGAATTTTAAAAAGAAAAGAAAGAGGAAAATGGTGACTGTTGAAAGTCCTTCCAGCTTAAAAAGATTCACAACGCTTCCTATTACAGTCTTTTCTTATTCAGAAAAAGATCTGGAACACAATCTGGGCTAGTCTGGGGTACAACATGAAAATTTCCTTTTCATCCATTTAAAAAAATATGATTTGAGAACATAATGATCCTTTCCAGATACACATTGTCTTCAGAATATGGAAATGTATCACTAGGAAGATAGAAAAGCAATGTAAAAGCACTGAAAACAATAAAACTCTTGTTAAGTGTTTGATTTCTAACTCGGACTTCGCCTGCATTCCGAAGAGGAAGGGCTATCAAACAGGTATGCAGGCACACCACTCATGTCTTCGTGTGACTCCTGGAGGCTCTGGAAAGCAAACAGATCACAAAACTATAACCAAGTGCTTCCCAAAGTCAACCAAACCTTAGATGTCCCCAAATTTGTCTGTGGCAGATCAGTTTCGACCCCTTCCAGAATCTGGTGATCAAAAACATATGACCTATTTCAAGACTCATTTCAGTGCTTAAAAGAAATCCCAGGAGTTTTCAGTCCTATTCCACCCTCCCACACATCTTGCACTTAACCCACCATTAGGAAAATATTTGTCACACTGCAGTTTCTGGATGTCTGTCTTCCCCAGAGACTGAACGTAATAAGGACATGTCTCCTTCATGTTTCTCTCCCCAGTGCCTCCTATATGACAGTCACCACACCTACTGCATATTCAACCCCTGTGATCCAAGGCAGCCTGACACAAAAGTGGATCATAGTCTTGGAATTACACCCACTGTATCCCAAAGAACTGAAGAAAAAAATATACCTGGAATACATGGGCAAACGAGCATTCACATCCCATGCCATTCTTTCCACCCCAAATACCCTTTCCTTTCATTTTTGACACTTCTCGGGTCTCCTTCAGAAGGCATTTCCTTATTCATCCCTACTCAATTCTGACTATGTCTCACCACTGTGCCTCTCTTAGTAACTAGTACTATGTGTGTTAGAGGAATTTTCACCTCTTTCACTCTGCAGGAGTGTGCTGCCCTGAGGAGGCTCTCTCTGGGCTCTGCCCTTTGGGTCTCCTTCGTCTACTCAGAAAACTCCCCCACTTCATAAGCCTCCCTTTTCCTGCCCTCCTTTCCCACAGAAGGAACATCTCTGAGGTGGATGGAGCAGGGCCCAGGTCAGAGATTCTCACCAGACTATTCATCACAATCACCTACAGAAGTTGGAAAATAATAGTGTGGGGCTCTCTGTTCATCCTCATTCAAAAGATGGCAGTATCTTCTTATGCAGTGCCAGCTGCATCCCCAAGACATGATGGTGAAGGTCAGAGTAAATGGATTTGGTCATATTGGGTATCTCTAGTCACCATGGCTGCTTTTAACTCTGGCCAAGTGGGTATTATCACCACAAATGACCCCTTCTCATTGAACTCAAATACATGATCTACATGTTCCAGTATGATTCCACCCATGACAAAGTCAATGGCACATTCAAGGCTGAGAATGGGACACTTGTCATCAAGAGAAAGCCCATTTCCTGGGCACCAGCGTGGCTCAGTCAGTTAAGTGTCTGCCTTCAGCTCAGGTCATGATCCCAGGGTCCAGGGATCAAGTCCTGCATCAGGAAACCTGCTTCTCCTTCTCCCGCTTCCCCTGCTTGGGCTCTCTCTCTCAAATAAATAAATAAAATCTTTAAAAGGAAAGGAAAGGAAAGGAAAGGAAAGGAAAGGAAAGGAAAGGAAGCCCATCTCCATCTTCTAAGAGAAAGTTCCTGCCAACGTCATGGGGTGATGCTGCGAGTACCTTGTGGAGTCCACTGGGGTCCTTCACCACCATGGAGAAGCCTGGGACTCATTTGAAGGGTAGAGTTAAGAGAGTCATCATTTCTGCCCATCCTGCTGATACCTCCATATTTGTGATGGGTGTGAACCATGAGAAATATGACAACTCTCTCAAGACTGTCAGCAGTGCCCCCTATACAACCAAATGTTTGGGCCCTCTGGCAGGAGTCATCCATGACAAGTTTGGCAGAGTGGAGGGACTAACGACCACAGTCCCTGTCATCACTGCCACCCTGAAGACTGTCAATGACCCCTCTGGGAAGCTGTGGTGTGGTGGCCGAGAGACTAGTCAGAACATCATCCCTGCTTCTACTGGTGCTGCCAAGGCTGTAGGCAAGATCATCCTTGTATTGAATGGGAAGCTCACTGGTATGGCCTTCCATGCCCCCATCCCCAACATGTGAGTCATGAATCTGATCTGCCATCTGGAGAAAACTACCAAATATGATGACATCAAGATGGTGGTGAATCAAGCATCCCCCTCCAGGGCATCCTGGGTGATGCTGAGGACCAGCTTGTCTCCTGTGACTTCAACAGTGACACCCACTCTTCCACCTTCAATGCTGGGGCTACGTTGCCCTCAATGACCACTTTGCCAAGCTCATTTCCTAGCACAACAATGAATTTAGACACAGCAAATGAGTGGTAGATTTTATGGTCCACATGGCCTCCAAAGAGAGAGAGACCCCTGGACCACCAGCTTCATCAAAAGCAAGAAGAGAGAGGTCTAAGGATCCTAGGGATTCCTTGCCCCAACTCCTGTCTAACGTACTGAGAATCTCCTGACCTCTACACAGTTTTCATTCCAGACCCTCTGAAGAAGGGGAGGGGCTTGGGGAGACCTGCTTTGTCATGTACCATCAATGAAGGACACAGTACCCAGCCAAAAACAAAAAGGAAAAATAACAGTTGGGTATGTGTAATCATTGCTTTCTGTTCTGGGAGAAAAGAGATCACAAGCCACTGTTGGAAGTGTTTGCCTTTGGAAGGAAGAAGGACTGAGGGCTGGATGAAAGGGGCACAGTCTTTCTTTACTGTACTGTGAATTTTTACTTTAGGTATGCATGTCATTTAATTTTCTTAAAACATAGAAAAAAACAGATGTTCAAAGTCTGATCCCAGATACGATTATTTAGAATATCTGGGAAGGGGCCTCAGCAGCTGTATTTTATTTAAAGCTTTGGGTGATTTTGATGCAAAGGCAGAGTTAGGGCCCATGAGGGAGGAAAAGGGTATATTCACATTGTACAGGTGTGAATGCACATGTGATTATATGTGGGAGGGTAGCGGTTGGGAGCAGGATTCTACAACTAAAATAATAACAATAATAATAATAATAATAATCCTCCTCTTCAATATTCCGTGCATAGAGGTTTCCTCAGCCTTCTCCCCAGAAGCCAGATCAGACAGTGGGCTCAGTCTCCACTACCTAAGGAAAGGCCAGAATGAAGCTTATTCCCCATTGGAGGGTGAGTAGTGAGGGGCAGTAAGTATGGACTCAGAAGCCAGGTAGCCCAGGTTCCAGTCCTGCCCTAACTGTGCCTTCCAGACACTTCTTTCTGCCTTCATGTCCTCAGTTACGGTTGACGTGTGTTGCTATGCCCAGAGTACTTAGAGCCAGGTCCAGTGCAGGAAAAGCACAGTGCATCCCTGGCTATCAGCACAAGGAAAGCAGGGGAGCCCCTCCTTATCATGAAAGCTGAAGCAGGTCACCCCCTACTTCCTCTGTGTCCCGGCAGAGCCATACTGTTGTCCCTGCGCAATCACGCCATGATGCCATTATCTGTGCACATGCCTGTCTGCATGACTGGGGTGTTAGTGCCTGTGGGAGACATCACTTCCCGTGGGATTTGTGTCCTCCCTTTCACAGAGAGCAGTGGCCTTTGAAAAATTGTAAAGCATGCCAAAGAAGGAGTCACTTAGTTGCAAAACCAGAGCATCTCTTTCTTGCAGGAAGCCATCTTTGACCTAGCGACATTTAACCATTGACTCCTCTTCCTCTGTAGACTCACCATCTGGTAGCCTGTCAACAGTCTTCCACCTGAGGCTGAAATTCCATCTCTCTCCCAAGGCCAGGGTTCCTGGGCGATGAGCCTTTTCTTCTCCTGTGTTACACACATCCAGATTTAACTGCGTTTCTTGGCACACAGCAGGAGTGCAATAAATGTCTGTTGAGTCAGATTGCAGTTCTCCTCTGACCCTCCCTGATATTCTCTCAGACTCCTACAGAAGGCAAACAAGATGTGAACCGGATGTTGAGTCTCCATATCAATGGAGGTGCGGTGGAGGTAGAGGTAGGTTTACCTCTAAGAGAAGCATTTTTTTTAATAAACAGTCTGCAAACACTTGAAAACGAGGAACAAGGTGTGTCCTGGTTCTAAAATCCGAGATAATTTTACTTCATCGGCAGCAGGGCCCTTTGTTCTTTATTAAAACTGCTTAGGAATAACCTTGCCACACTACTGCTACTATTAATAATGTGTAGACCTTATCACATTACAAATTGTATTATGAAAATTGAGTGCCAACACCAGGGAAAACTGATAGGACAGAGCTACCTCATTCTCTGATAAGGGAGCAGACTTCTTCGGACTTCCGCTGGCTCCCTTCTGCGCCTGCGAACAAACTGCAGCCTCCTCAGCCCGCACCCTCTCCGCCCTCGAGTACCAATCAAAGGGATTGGTGAGGCCCTTCTGCCAAGTGCCGCCAAGCCTCCTAAAGAACTGGCGAGGAGCTGCTGCACCGTGGCCAGCAGTTTGCATTCAGAACAACCAGCCGGCCTTTCAAAAAGACAGGGACCCAGGCCAATCCACACAGTTCTCAGTTTTTGTAAGGACATCTTCCCATACTTTCCACCTCAGGCTTCCAAACCACACTTGTCAATAGGGCATGGTCCTCACATTCCATGTCTTAGCCTCCTCTTGTGTGAATCAGGAATTCTTCTAAACAAAGAAGGGGTAGGAGACGGGGGCAGTGGGGAGCCTCTCACTAGATCTGCCCCTCTTTCCACTCAGGGCTGCCCAGGGGCTCCCCAGGAGGATCTTAACTCCCTCTTCTAATAGTAATGCTCTGTGAGGAAGCTACATGCAGCACTGTCAGGGAGAAGGAGAAGGTTTCCATCTGCATACAGTTCATTAAACCCGCTTTGGTGGGGCACGTCCTCCATTAGGAGCTAGAGCATCCTCTTCCTGCCAGCAGCAGGAGGACCCTGAGAGGAATACCTCTGCAGGCTTTCTTCTGCCTAGGAAAACCAAGTGAGATCCGAACCTAAAGAGTGTCTGGTTTAACTTCCTCAAATCACTCTTTATTCTTCCTGGGAAAGGCCTGCCCAGCGACCCAGACTGATTCTCTGGATTTCAAATGCAAATTGCACACACACGCACGCACACACAGGCACACACACGCTGTGAGAGTTTTTATAGGGTAAATGGTGGCGTCATAAACGTCCAAGTTCAGCACCACTTTTTAACTTTCCATCACCAGGCCTTATCTTTCCAGAAAAGAGATGAAAAGGTCTGAGGGAGGGAGGTGATCATAGAGATGGGAATGGCTTTTATTAAAAGAGTGTTTTCCCAGACCTTAACTAAACCTCATCCACTTTCGTCAGTCAGGGCCGACAGTTGAGAGCAATATTAGAGGAGGTAATTGCATGTATCAGTCAACAGCTTTTGTCCCGCGGCCGCTGAGAATTACAGTAAAACGGGCACAGGAAAACAGCATACTGGATTAAAGGCAAAAAAGATCTTTCTCCAGTTTCTCTCTACTCACCAGCTGTTATGTTCGGCTACGGAGACAGAAGCAGCAATAATATCTGGGGGAAATCTAGCCTACCACAGTCTGGGTTTTTTTTTTCCTCCTTCTGTTTTTCCTCCACCTTAAAAGTGATTAAGCTTCGACTTTAAAGAGAAACTTTTTCAAAAAGCTTTCTATCTCACCATAGCAACTAAGCTATTGACCGTATATGAATTTTTCTCCCATTCAAGTATATGAACACATACAAACCGAATCTTCTACCCTTGCTCAGACTGACTGTAAAACAGCCACCCCAGAGCTGTTGATGTCACTTGGGAACACCTCCCCCATAATTGCTTATTCAGTTAAACAGTTGACAAGACATAGATACATTTTATGTACATTTGATTGTAAGTCACACCAAGTCAAATCACGCCATGCTGAAGAGTTAGCAGAGGAGTCTGAAATTCCCTCCCCCGCTAAGTTGGAGTTGGAAGAAAAGAGAGAGGAGAAAGAAATGCCTATCCTTGTGCACTGAGCACAAATCTGCACAAGAGAAGTGTGATCGTCACCAGGTCCCTGGTGCTCCGAACACCACACACTGGCCCCCTTACCCCCATGCTAAAGAAACTCCCTTTCTCTCAAACATGAGAAAATAAACAAGTCTGTCCAAAAGCTGTCAGAGACTTTGGACACAAAAGAGGAACATTCTTAGGGCCCAGTCAAGGGTACCCGAGAGGGAAAAGTGGCTAAGCTGGGAACGACAGAGACCAACTCCAGCAGGATAGCAGGGACCAGAGAATTGTGACCCTGGGTCATTTCTGAGTGCCTCAGTGAAACCAGGCGCAGAGCTGAGTCAGCTTCACCATGACTCTGACAGAGGCCAGTTGGGACATGGATGCATAGCCATTTGGGTGGCCAGCTCCACCGTGACTCTGACAGAGGCCAGTTGGGACATGGATGCAGTGGATCACAATGAAGCTGTTGTTATTAATGAATTTGATTCTTAAATACTTGAAATCCTATAGCCAAGATCAACTTCATGATGCAACAGTTAACAGGTTTTGTTTTGTTTTGTTTTGCTTTTTACAGATCAAAAGCTGAGGTTTAGAAAGTTGAGGCAACTCACAAGACATAGTCAATGAGTAATACATGCAGGATTCAAACTCAGCTCTGTCTTTCCTAAAGCCTCGCTCATGCCACTACAACTTCACCCTGGGGCGGTGCGTGTCTAGTAGTACTTGAGTGTGGACACCCAGGATGTAGGGAGCTATAGGATCTACAGGATAAAACTTAGCATCTTCCTGGGACATCAAATGTATTCAAATAACGGTGAGTATCAAATAGAACAGGAGGAATAGGGTGGTGTGGGATTAAGTAATTGCATTAATCAGTATTTTATAGCACACTTTTTCACATTAAATTCAATGGCTGTATTAGAGAGCAGGATGCAATATTCCTATTTTTAAAAAAGATTGAATAGGTAATGAATTAATATGATTCAAATTCAAACACCACAAATAGTACAAAGTGGAAAGTTTCTCTCTCACTTATCTCCAAGCCCCAATTCCCAATTCCCAATTCCCTTCTCAATAGGCAAATTATTACCTATTTTACGCATACGCATATGTGCATATGATAAGGTAAGTACATATATAGTCTTTTTTTCTTCTTTAAGCAAATAGCAGCCCACTAGACATGCTTTTCTGCGCATTGCTCTTTTTCATTAAACAAGAAATCTTGAAGTTCATATCTGTAAACAAAGTATTCCCTCATTCTTGTTGACAGCTTTTAGTACTTCATTAAATTGACACATCGTTATTTATTTAACCAGTCCTATTAGTGGACTTTCAGAATGTCCTGAAAACTTTGCCACTACAAACAATGCCTCAATTAATAATCTTTTACATGGATCACTTCACACATTTGAGAATATGTATGTGGGATGCATTGCCACAAGTAGGACGGCTAGGTCAAAGGCATTTGCATTTACATTTTGACAGATATTAACAAATTTCTCTCTGTGGAGGTTGTGCCAATTGGCAGAGAGCCATTTCTTAGTATTATCAAACTCTTTTAAGTTTGCCAATCTGACAGGTGAAAAATGAAATTTCACTGTCATCGTAATTTGCATTTTTCTTCTCCTGGGTTGAGCTGAATAGCTTTTCAGGTCCTTAAGAGCCATTTTTCTTTCATTCCCTGCAAACTGTCCGTATCCCTTCCCACTTTTTATGGGGTTTTGGGCTTTTTTAAATTGGCTTGCAGAGTTCTTTAGAAGGTACAGAAACTAGCCCTTTGTCTGAAACTTGAGTTGTACAATTTCTCCAGGCCCACCAGTCCACCTCTTCTTGTCAGTTTCCACTGAGAAACCCAGCCCCACCATGGCAGCATGGCATGAACATCCTGAATGGCCCCATGTGGACCCATGCTGACCTGGACTCTCCTGAAACCTACTTGCTGCCTGACCAAGCTTCCTTCCACATCCTGGGTTCTTTCCCCAGGGCCTGCTCATGTCCAACGGACATCCAAGTCACCCTGATCTAGCTATTCCATCTCCAGGCTCCCCTGAAGAGGTGAGGAGATAAGAGAGAGGCAAGAACTGGTACATATTCTCAACACCAAATCCCCACCCCGTATTTATACACATCACTGTTTCTCCTCCACTAAGCATTTCCCATAGAACAGCTCGATGATAATAATCACTATCACGTGTTGAACATTTACTGTGTGCCAAGCACTGATCAAAGCACCTTACATATAATAATTCATTTCATCTTCAAAACATCTCGGGAAGGTATTATTATCAACAACCCATTCTACATAGATGACAACACAAGTGACAGAAATGTTCACTAATTTGCCAAGGGTCTTAATGCCAATGTGAAGCCAGGACTGAAAGTCAGGCACTCTGGACTATATATCCACCCAACTCAACCCAGCAGGCATTCTGGACACTACTCAGGTTATATATATCACATGTATGCACACACACACACACACACACACACACACACACACACACACATTGTAATGCAGGGAAATTTCACTAATATTTTATGAGATTAAGGAATACTTTATCCTAATACCAACATGATATGAGATCTTGTGGGGCTTATATAAGCCATGATATTGCAAGTTAAAGATGTTTGAGGCCTTAGCTTGCCTAGTTTTTACTGAAAGCCAAGTAAGTGGTAAGTAAGTCTGAGGAACTATCCATCAACTTTCAAAGAATCAAGGGAATAATATCTAGGAAAACATGGCTCAAGAATTGTGACCTAGGCTGATCCCAAGGGCCTACTTGGAAGTGATGCTCTCTTACTGAAACTGTTACAACTCTCCTCTCCAAGGCAGAAATGCATCCCAACCCTCAGCACATTCCTATGACAAACCTTACTACAAATAAGTGACTTAGGGATGCCTATTTGTACCTTATATCTTCAAGGCCAAGGTCTATTAAAAAACCAACCAAACAAACAAAAACCTTCCCCAATCCAACCTACATTTCAAAGCCAAATATTCTGGGATGGACAGGAGGACCCCCAGAGTAACTCATTCAGCTAGGTTTCTGCCATGCCAGATGAGGCCAGCTCATGTCTGCCCTCCACACCTTCTCATTCCCTAGATGACCACAAAGGGGAAAAAACAAACAAACAAACAAAAAACAGTCCATGTCTTTATCCATATTGTATCAGTGCAGCTCAAAAAGATGGTTTCTACACTGTGCCATCTACCTTGGACAGCTGTGGCGGAAGGAGTTTGAAAGCCAGTCTGCCCCCGACTGAGTGATTCCATGCAGGAACAGGTAAAATACGACTCTCTTGCACTAATTCTGTAAGGGATTCCAGCCAGTGTCTGATACTAACTATACAGGTAGATTTTGAATACTCGGGGTCTAATAAACCAGATGGTGAGCTAATTCAATTTTTAGTTCCTCTACCAATATTCCCTTTTGATCAACTGACCATTAATTCAACCCTTGGACTGAAGGAGAATCCATTCATTTTTCACCCCTAAAAACACGTTCTGAGTCCTTATTGTGCTATAGGCGCCAGAAATAAAAAGACAAACAAAAAAGTTCCTACTTGTAAGGAGCTTATAGTCTATTAAGATACAGGGACTGAAAAAGAAAAAAAGCTTTTAAGGGCTATTGCAATGCTAGGGAGCTTCTGCTTGGATGGAAGTTAAGAGTCCACAGGATGACCCTTAAGAACTGAAACCAGGCTAGACGGCAAAAGAGATGCAAGGGAAGTGATGACCGAATGAAGGCACTAGCAGGTCTAGAGGTAGTGGGGGAAGTCATCCGAGTAGAGGTGCCTCATGAGCAGAGGCCCAGAGATGAGAAAGCCGTCCCCCACTTGAGAGGCTACAGCAGTTGAGCATGGCTGCTGTCTGAGGTTGAGAGAGGAAGCCCCCAAACAGGAGCAGGGCCAGACTGTGAAAGCCCCACGCTGTGCCACATGTGTCCCACTGAAGGTGGTCAAAGCCATGGAAATACATGCAGCCTGAGCGTGGGATCACCACAGCAAAACTGCTCACGGGACTAATAATTCATAATAGAGTCCAAACGACTGTTGAAGCTTAATTGGTTAGTGTTTCAATAAGAGACAAAATCTTCAGCCAAAGAATGACTCCAAATGTAGAATTTGGAAAAATCAAATAAAATTGGTGGGATAAGTGTCTGGGTGGGAGAAACTCCATTGGCATTTCCCAAATCACACTAAACAATATCTACCACTTCTTCCATTAGCACAAAATTTCATACACACACACAAACAGTATCACGTATACATCAGATTATTCATTACAGTATTATTTATAATATCACAAGATTGAAAACCTAAATATTTATTAATTTGGGACTGTTTAAACAAATTATGGCATATATATAAAATGGAATACCATGAAGCTATAAAAAAGCCCAAGGAAACTTATTATATACTATGTAAAAAGAGCTTTGAAATACAGTATTGAGTGGAAAATGCAGAACAATGCGTATACCACACTACCATTTTTCCATAAAAGATATAGGGAGGAGGAGGAGGGAAAAGACCTGTATCTGTTAGTGCATGCATAAAACAACTCTGGAAGGAGACACGAGAAGACAATGGCATTTGGTTGCCAGTGGGAAGGGGGAAGGGGATGGCTGGGGAAAGCAGACTTCACTATATTCTCTTTTGTTCCTTTTGAATGATGTAAATGTATTATCTATTAACAACTGTCCCTGTCCTTGAATAGCTCATAGACCAAACCGATAAACACATGGACAACGGGGAAGAGCTCATTTAAAGTATCTAATAGGCTATAACACGAAGGTAAGAGAGGACTTGAAAAAATATCTGGTTCTGAGCTAGAGAAAATACAACTGGAAAAGATCGTATTCCTCCCATTTCAGTCACTGTTTCTGTTGAACATTTCTCGACCATTCTCAGCCCCACGTGCTGCAGGCAGTTAGTTCATGACTGAATGCCCAGGGGGCTCCTTCCCGAGTCCCCTCACTTTACAGATGCGGAAATGGAAGTACAGCAAAATGAAAGGGCTTGCTTCAAGCCATGTGGGTGGTTAGCAGTGTCCTGAGTGAACCCGCCATGGTGTCCCGTCTGGCAGACAGACGCCGACACTACCTCAAAACCAGTGACTTCGGCGGCGCTCAGGACCCGCCAAGACACAATCTGGTCTGTGGAGATTCCACCTGCCAGTCCTCTTTGGAGACACTGAGTAACCTCTGTGCCCACCAGCCAGTTAGATGCCACCTCCGCTTCTCCTCAGCAGTGGCAAGTGAGCAAACCCATCCAAGGAAGACAGAAGTCATCCTCTCCTGCTCATCAGTACCCGAGCTCACTTGGTCCCAGCCACTTCGTGAGACCGGCACCCAAATCCTGGAACTTCTGGGTTGGTTTTTGCGAAGAACAGAATGGGATCCTCTGTTCAGTTAACAAACGGAAATCTCAACAATAAGTTACTAATCCTGCCTTAAATGAAACAAAATAATGGCCTATCAACCTATCATCCTCAAGCTTCAGCCTCTAATGTCTGGATAGGATAGAGCGATCTGTTGTCATTTGTAAATCTGCATGCCCCCGGGCATGCAGCAGTGAGCATGGCTTCAGAAACAGACTAGGGCTTAGCCTGAGATGGCAGGAGTCCTTAGGGATTTCAGAGCCCCGACTTGCTAATATATCTTTCATTTTTTCCACAGAACTGCTCTTCCTGTCCAGGACCTTTCGTTGCTCCCAAAACTCTACACAGTTAACCGTTGATCTCCTCTCTGCCCTCCTCATCAGCCTCTTTATTCTTGCTCCTTCCTCTGAGCTTTCCAGCAGCAGCCCCATCCTAAAAATAGCAGCCCCCCTCCTTCATCCTGCCTGCTTTTTCACCTTTGGTGCTCTTCCTTTTTTCCTTTCATTTCTAGGTGTCTTTAGAATATGAGGGGGGAATCTCACTTCAGCAAATTTAATAATAAAACAGTCATAATGTATATCACAAAAGTGGTGAATATTTATTGAGCATTTACTTTATATCAGGGATTGAGCTAAATAAATAAATAAATTTATAAATAAATTTAATCCAGCAATTGTGATCTTGGAATAAAAACATCTTCTGTTTGGCAAGCTATTTTTGTCTCAAAACATGAATGGCCTGTGGAAACAGACTATGTTTGGTTTCCACACTATCTACTCACTACGATGACAATAATCGATTGTGTTACCATACGACTGCTTTCAAGTAGCCCTTAATTGTGGGAGAGCCACACTCTAGAACAAACCTTCTGGCTGTATGATATTTGCACTGTAGCCAGAAATGGAAGAATGGATGACCATCCCCTTCCACCCCGGGGAAGCCATGAGACAGAGCTGTCTCAGTTTTATTCTTGTGCTACCCAAACTCAAATTTCAACATCTCTCGCCAGAACCACATCACTCCTACTTGAAATGCAGCCATACAACATGACAACCCAATGGCCGCAGTCTTAAGAGTTTGGGAGAGACATGAGTGTGAAGATGAACTTTGAAAAATCTCTCTCTTCTACCTACCAAGTTCTTATCAAATGTAACTGCCTGGGTTGGGAACTTTGATAATGTCTTCCTCCTAATAAATTCCACTAGAACTAGAGATCTAAATAACTCATGGAGCTTATGATAATATATATTCTGTCCTCCTCATTGTGCACTTATTTAAATGACTCGGTTGCTGAATATTTATTTATCTTGTTCATTCTATTAAGATAGTATCTGAACCTGTCCTCCCCTCCTCAAATCTTTTCCCCCTCTCATTGGTCTGCCTTCCACATGCTGCCATAGTGTTATTTCCAATAAAAATACCTGACCAGAATTCAAAAGACTTACCATCCCTTACCTATTTTGCCCATTGATATATCCCAAGACCAATAGGCAAGAAATATGTTTTTAACAAATAAAGGAATTAATTAGTGGTCAAGAAAAGCACATTAAAACAGGAAGTTATTGTTATCCATCCGTCTGCATGTTTTTTGTTTTCGTGTGTTCATGATTCTTCCCAGCACTGTGGTAAATGGAGCATCCTTACATTCTTGATGAGAGAACTTGACAACAGAGTTTTTTTCAAAAAGTCTTCATACTTTTTTCATTCTGAGTGATTAATTTACCTTAAGAAATTAACCTAATTATTGGACGGAGAAAACAGTTTTCTGTAGACGATGTCTCCCAAACTGTAAAATACATGGAGCCCAGCAATAATGAAATGTGTGGTCATGGTGGCACAGCCACTCAGTGAAGTAGTATGTAGTTATCAAAAGTGGTTATTAAGGGCGCCTGGGTGGCTCGGTTGGTTGGGCAACTGCCTTCAGCTCAGGTCATAATCCTGGAGTCCTGGGATCGATCGAGTTCCACATCGGGCTCCCAGTTCCATGGGGAGTCTGCTTCTCCCCTTGACCTTCTCGCCTCCCTTATGTTCTCTCTCTCTCTCTCTCTCTCTCTCAAATAAATAACACTTTTCTAAAAAAGTGATTATTAGGTTTATATAGAAACAGGTGAAAAAAGTAACAGCACACACACACTGTGAATACCTCTGTCAAATATTCTTAGACACATACAGAAAAGTGCTAACAAGGGGAACTGGAGTTGAATTCTGGCTTCCCCATTTATAAATGGTGTAAGTTTCGGTGGGTTAATCTCTATGGCCCAATTTCCTCACGTTAATTATAATGCGATGATAAAGATAACAATAACAAAGTAAGTGCTATCTTCAGAGTGCTGTGGCTGACGGGATAAGCAGTGAACAGATACGCTTACTATAATGATGACTATAAGGGTGATGGAACTGGGCTGTTCTGTCTTTGTTTCCTAAATCCTCAGTGATGTGCTAATAGTACACACATCAGGACCGTGATCTCTTTATCTTTCTCCTCTCTTCTCTGGGAGAAACGTCTGGATCTGGATTACTACAGCCATGGTGTTTTTGTCCTCTTCTTCCTAGAAATCCCTATGGTGCTTCCTGCTTGAAACTATTGCTTGGCAGTATTTTTATGTTGCCTGGAATTCATCATTACATTTTATATGGACATAATGATCCCTGACTCCCCCAGACATGGCTTTCAGGAACAGGGCATTTTGGGGCCCTCCTCGTGGACCTTCTGGCACAGGTCCAAATGTGCCACAACAAGTTATTTTGATTTTTTAAAATATGTTGATTTGGCGATCACACAGATGGAAGCATGCAGATTGCCCATAATTTCAACATCAGCTCTTTCTCCATTTCTTCCTCAATCATATTTTATTTCTCCAGGGTGACATAGGTGCTAAAGAAACAAATAAATCCTAGGACAGTTTTCCTTGATTTGTTTTTCACATCCACTTGGTTTTACGACTCAGCAGAACCTGAAGTTTATCTTGTCTCTGAGATTAATTAAATTTGTATCTTTCCCAAACAGAAATAAATATAATAATTGAGGCCAGTGGTATTTAATGCCTAGAAAAAAGGATGTACCCATTAGAAAGCCAGAGGATAGGCCATCTATGACTTCCTGGGAAGAACCCCTTGGAAGGCGGATTCCCTTCAACAATTTGAAGGATGCTCCCCATCCAAAGGTAAGTATTTCTGTTTAAAGTCTTTTGTGCCCATTATTTCCCTAGGGCAAGAGCCCTGCAAGCAAATACCTTTAACTGTGCCAGCTCCTTTTTTGTTTTCCACAATTAGCTTATCTCCAATCATATAAACACACACACACACACACACACACACACACACACGTCCGCACACACTATGACAGTCTTTGGTTGTTCAGTTAAAACAGGAAAATAAAGGTTTCTTTAACTTTGAGAGTTGGGTTTGAGGACAAACCAGATTAAAGCTTCGATAAACATACAAAATAATAGATGAATACTGTTGTCTGTTTTCCTTAAATTATTTTATTAGAAAGAACATATTAATTATAATGGAAGCAAACTTGGACTCTTTGGGTTTCTAAAGAAAATTCCTTTGTAGCATCACGGCAGGATTTCCCACCATTTTTCTCTTTCTGATGAAATTAACTCCCCATGGTTGGTCAGCAGGATAATCTAATTTTAGCCAATCAGCTTGGGAGCTGCCGTTGACCTCACAAAGGGAGAGAAAAGTATCTGCAGTCATAGCAACCGCCTGCTCAGCTCTGATCATCTCTGGACCCTTCCGCCTAATGACAGACACCGGCTTGCTTCTTAGATGATTAATCTTTTCCCCTGTGAACCTCCTTGAATACATTAGCCAAACAAGTCTGATAAATTTGTTTATCCCAAGACAATCATTAGAAAATTACCTGCAAAAGTAATTCTCACTAGAGCAGTTTGTGAATGGAAAGCCATATGGCAGATGAGAGTAGAAATAAGCAATAAAATCTCTTGCTGTACGTTGCAACAGGTCAGGGAAGTTATTTCCCCTTTAAACTTTATCATTTTACATCAAATCACAAAAGCACAGCAGCCTAAAGCCCATTTTACGTGGGCAGAAGAAACCTTTATCCAGTCACTAGTCATTCCTCCAACACTGTACCTACTATGTGTTAGGCTCTAGAGATGCACCACTGAATACGAGCTTTCTCTGCCATCCTCAATCCTACTGCGCAGTGAGAAGAGACACATGTGTAAAGAGATCATTACAGCACACCATAAGGGCCATAACGGAAACAAAACAGAGAGCTCTGAGAGCAATGAAAAGGAGGGGATAACTGTCTATTTTTCCAAAGTCAACAAAGAGTGTCATGGCTATGACATTCAAATTAGGCAAAAAGGTTGAGCAGGATTTTTCCAAAATGGAAGAGTGTTCTTTGCAAAGAGAAGAGCGTGAGAAAGACATGAACTTTATGGACAACTGGGATAAACTCCTGGGCAGCAGCATGACTGAAGCAGCTGGATATTGGCCATATCTTCTTCCAGGAAGTGAGACTGGAAATGTGAGCTGGGACAAGATTGACAGTACTTTGTAGGATGGCATGAACACGGTTTTAGGACTTCAAGAAGGCTAGACAGTGAGGATGGATGGGAAGAGACAATCTGGAAGCTCTTTCTGAGGCTGAATCGAGATGTAATTGTTGGCGTATCCTTGGTGATACTCCTCATTTGTGGAAAGAATGGGAAGACAGTGAGCATTTGTTGCAGCCACACAGCTAATATGGGCCATTTCCATATGCAGTCACTGGATCCGCTACTAAGGGGTCAGTTTGATGAGTGGGAAGGAGGGCATGGTCTCCATTTGGTTGAGAGTTTTCAAATGAGAGAATGTATTTAAAGCAGCTGATGAGACAACAGTGTGGTCACAAATGTGGGCATAGCCTCATTGACCCTACAGGCTTTTATAAATCAACATTTGACAAACCTCCACCCAAACCAGGGGTCAGGCAGCAGGAAGCTGGACCACAGCCAAGGCAGTCTGAGTCCAGATGTGGACACTAGCGGCGGCAGAACAATCAGGCTGATGCCAGAACAACACTCTTGTTCCATTAAGAAAACTTCAGAAACATAGACTGGAATGAAAGCTGTCATGTAGCTGGAACCATCACTGATAACGTTCTCCAAAGCTACTCAGGAACCCAGCAAAGAAGGTGCTCCACGCCCAGAAAAAGACCCTAGGCCAGAGGATTTCCACATCTTCAAGTCTGTTTAGGGATCCTGGTCCTGGGCTCCGAGACTTTCATGTCTTCTAAGAGGAATGTCACTCATCAAATCTATCCACAAAAATCTCAAAAAGAAGCCAATCATTAAGCTAAGGAGTGGGTATTTTCTATAGAATTTTCTAAATAATCAGTAGTGAGCATGTAACTAAGTTTTTCAACATAAACATATCTTCAAAAAAAATTACATATCAAATAACCTCAAATGCTAGGTGTCTGTTGTAGCAAACACACAGCAAGTAAGACATAAATCATCGCAAGGGCTGACCAAACAGCTGCTCAGGACGAGGCCTGTGCCAAGCCCTCCACACAGCCTAAGTCATTTACTCCTCACAGGAGACCCCATGAAAAGGGAGTTCTGTGAGTATCTCCTGGTTTTATGAGGAAATGGAGCTGGAAGTGTATATCTTGAAAAAAAAAAACAAGTTATAAAAGTAATTATAGTTTTAGATAGCCTCTTCTTTAAAAAAAAAGGAACAAAATTTTGTTGCTTCAAGATTTTAAAGAGAATATTGTCTTGAAGCTATTATTAAATATATATATATGTATATATATATATATATATACATATATATATATATATATGAGGGCGACTGGGTGGCTCAGTGGGTTAAAGCCTCTGCCTTTGGCTTGGGACATGATCCCAGCGTCCTGGGATCAAGCCCCGCATTGGGCTCTCTGCTCAGCAGGGAGCCTGCTTCCTCCTCTCTCTCTGCCTGCCTCTCTGCCTACTTGTGAAGTCTATCAAATAAAGAAATAAAATCTTTAAAAAAATATATATATATATATATACATATACATATATATACATATGTAATTAGATCTATGTATGTTCTGAGCACCTGTATGCCAGGCTATGGAGTACAAAGTGAAGCAAGTGATACAATGCGGGAGACACAGGCAGCTGAGCGTGCAGTGGTGTGACACGTGCCTCAAGGGTGGGCTGTGCAGAGTACTACAGGAGCACAGAGGCAGCACAAATCAGCCCACGAGTGCCTCGTTTGAGCAAGAGCTGCCCTTCACTGAGCACCAGGCTCCACACTTGAGATTCGACAAACAGTACTTCATTGACACTGCATGACGACCTCACGAGGCACTGCTTTCCCTGGACATTTTGTTGCTGCGGAAGATGGATATCGGAGGTTAGGGAGCTTGTCCACAGTCCCATGATCATTAAATTATAGCTTTAGAATCGATTTGAGCCTTAGTCTGTATGATTCCAAGGTTTGTAAATCACAAAAATACACCATATGGCCATCTCACAAGCTCGAGTTCTCTACTCCTGGACGATGGACTTGCACTCAGAAACTAATGCCCGCATTCATACTGGAAAGGCTCTTCCTTACGTTTGCCTCACCTATACCTGTTTCCTTGTCTTCTTTGCTCTCCCCCACAGCAGACCAAGAGACGATATTTTCCCAAGGACCTACCGAATATTTCATCATGAAAGAACCTATGCTTCAGTTCCAAATGACACTGGCTACATGTTTAATTTTTTTTCTCGGATCTCTTTAGACCCTGGAGAATTGCTGGAGACCCCATTCTCTCTCTCTTTCTTTAATGCTGCAAGTCCATAGTCTACCTTCTTACAAAGAAGTTCTCCATCAATAATAAAAGTCCTCTATTTCCCTGTCCCTCTGAAACCCATTTGATCGGAACTATTGACCCTAATCCTAACTCTGTAAAGGTAAGGCAATGTGTGTAAAACTCAAAGAGACAAGACACCAGTTGATTCCAAAAAATAGTTTGAGCATACTGGAACATGTACCTTCTTACATGTGTAACTTACTGAAATGTTTAAGAACAATGGCTCAGCACCCTCAGGGCAGTAAACAGCTCTACTCAAGTGTTAAAGGGAGACCAAGTTATAATGGTGCATCCAGTCTGATCCCTTAAGTGTGTCACTATCAACACAAAATGATTTGAAAGCTGGGGCGCCTGGGTGGCTCAGTGGGTTAAAGCCTCTGCCTTCAGCTCCGGTCATGGTCTCGGGGTCCTGGGATCGAGCCCCACATCGGGCTCTCTGCTCAGCAGGGGCCATGCTTCCCTCTCTCTCTGCCTGCCTCTCTGCCTACTTGTGATTTCTCTCTGTCAAATGAATAAAATCTTTTAAAAAAAAAATGATTTGAAAGCAGCAGAGCACAAAAGAAGATGCTAAGGTGGGCAGAGGAATTTGAAGCAGGTAAAAGATACAGTGAGTAATAGGAGGCAATGGGGAGCTATAGTGAGGCCATCCATGAGGGTAAGAAGTCTCATCATTTAACCCAGGGTTACTGCAAACTCCGAGCATAAGGCCAAAACCCTGGATCTTTCATACAAATGTTTTTCATGTACTTTCTTGCTTTAGCCCAGAGGAAATGACCTTTGGGACAAACCAATCTAGGTAGAAAGCCTGAGTGTCTCATGGCAGATGTACATCCCCACCTTTTTGTTCAGGCAAAAGTGTCCATGGGGATAATCACAGGGTCCTGCAGGGCGAGGGACAACCCATGGAAATGTAGATGTTCCAGAGAACAGAGCCGGCAGAATGAGGATATTTGGGTTCTACAGCAGAGTCCATCTGAATTAAACAAAGGGTCTAACACGTGGTCAGGAGTACCTGACAGAGTTCTGATCCCCTGGGACAAGAGGATTGGCTGATAGCCTCTGACAAGCATGCTGAGGTCCAGAAAGGGTGACCATTTCCACCATAGTGAGCTAGAGAAAAAATGAGAAGCCAGGACAGAAACTCAGATGGATCACACGCTGTAACTCTAGAACAATCTGCTATCTGCTGTTTTCACAGCTTCCAAGGTTTCTTCTAAATCATATTGTATACCAATGATAGAAGAATTATTTCATGTCCTTGCTCAAGAACCCACTAGAGCTCCTCCTATTACTGTGGTGATCATACCTCCTTGTTTGCTAGAGTGTCCTGATTTACACCTGTTATCCTCATGTAATTACTAATGGTATCTCCTACCACCCTCAGTAGTGTTCCAATTTGAATAATTAATTATGTGGTCACTGTATCTTTTAACCTGCTTCATACTTCTCTGCCCACCTTACCATCTTCTTTTATGTCCTGTCGCTTTCCAATCATTTTGTGTTGATAGTGACCCACTTAAGGGATCAGACTGGATGCACCATTATAACTTGGTCTCCCTGTAACACTGAGTAGAGCTGTTTACTGCCCTGAGGGTGCTGAGCCATGGTTCTTAAACATTTCAGTAAGTTACACATGTAGGAAGGTACATGTTCCAGTATGTGCAAACTGGTTTGGGGGATAACTTTGAAGTTAAACACAAGTGTGCTGGAACCCTGAGGGTGCAGCTTACAAACTGCGTGACCATGAGCAGATACTGTATCCCCTCCAGACCAGGCTTTCCTCATCTACGAAGACAGGCATAATCACAGAACCTAAGCTCCAGAGCGAGTCATGAACTGTAGACAAGAAGATGCAGGCCAGGTGCCTCCCATAGCTGTGCTGGCTAGGGGTGGAGGTCATCACCAGCACTCCCACTGCCGGCTCAGTGCCGTGCCGCCTGACCGGTGATAGTTCCACAGCACAGCAGTGATAGCCTGCACATGTTCAACGCACTTTTGAGGCATATCTGGTGCATAATTGTGTCTTAGGCAGATGTGATTTATCCAGGGAGTGCTGTCAGAAGAAAGGAGGTAGAGGATGAAGGATAGAGTGTAGGGAGGGAAGGGAGGAGAAGCGAAGCAAGAATGTGATCTCAGCTTCAGATGAGCTTCAGCCAGATCCCACGGAGAAGCTCCAGAGCACAGAGTACATCCCAAAGTGGGTTCCAGCTTGAGCAAGAGGGCTGGCCTTTTGTACCCCATGCAAAGTGGTCATTAGCCAAGGTCTGGAGGGGCGTATCCTCTGGGGTAATGAATGCAGCTGAGGGATGCAGCTGGCAAAGTGGTTGCTACTGTGGGCGCCAGCAGCACATCCATTGATCTATGATTCCCACGCGGACCCAAGCATGCTCCACCACTCCTAGGTGACCTCAGGAAGACTTTGGAGGCTTGTGTGTTTAATACGTGTGACCAAAGGCGAATCACTTAACTTCTCTAAGACTCAGTGACTTTATCTGCAAAATGAAGCTGGTAATACTTAATATTGCAGGTTATTCTCAGGATTTAGAAATAACACATTCCTAATCCTGACAGTAAATGGGATGGAACTGCACATCTTTTTCTCACAGCCAGATTTTTCTTTGTTCGTTATGCACAGAATCTAAGTTATTTCACTTACATGCCTTTCCTCTGGCTCTCTCTCAACATTACCCCCCGGGAAAGTGGTGCCTGATCACATATGCGCAACACACACACACACCCTTCCCCTCAAATTGTACCCACCCAAAATAACCTCCACAGTATCCTCTACTTTCTATTTCCATATCTAAATCCTTCCTTCCTCTTCCCTCGGCCTCATCCACTTCTTCAAATTTACACTGTTCTTGCCTTCTCTGAAATCTCTTTTCCCTTAATTCCATATAACTTAATATTTCACTGATTTCTAGTTGTTGAGTGTTTGTTTGTTCTCTTCCAACCAGATTTTAAATATCTACTCCCCATCCCCGCTCCAGAACTCAGGCATTCAGGGCTAAGCATCTAGAGGGGACTCCGTATATCCTTTTGGTTCAGGTAAGAATATTTTTTGACCAGAAGAACAATGAAATACCTCGATTGACCATTTCCATTCTCAGGATTCTCGAAGCTAGCGAAATTCTTTGCTCTGATCCAGAGGTGCTCATCTGACAACCCAGAACAATAGTGCATGTAAAATGAATGATAATGGCTTCCCCTGTAATTTAGCTCACAGATGAATCTTAGGTGAGATTTTTCTATTGGGTTCTAACAGTCTCTGAAAATTGGTGCCCTAGGAGGTGCAAAGTGGAATGCCCAACACAGCTCTGATTATCAACTGCAGCCTATGCATGCATTACCATAACGGCAGGTCTAGGCTGCTCTCAGCATCCTGAAATCTTTGATTAAATCAAACCTTAAGTATTGAACAAGTGCGGGTGTGTCCTAATTTATGCAATAAGTATGTCTCTAAAGAGTTGATTTATGCAAATTGACATTTTTGGGGAGAGGGGATCAAATTATAATTGAAATTCCATTGGAGCACTCTTTAATTGATGGCATAATGCTACTGGAAATTTTTCTTGTAAATGATTACCATTCAATTATTTAGTTAGTTTTAATATACCATTTTCAGTCTTTTCAAGGCAGGATATATATTTTTTTTCTTTCTCAGACTTGTAGAGAAATAAAATTTAAAAGCCACCATGATTCGAGATTTTTTTTTTTTTGGCATCTTTTTCCCAAAAATGAAATAGGTTATTTTACTTGTGTACTTTAAAATACCACCTAAAGGACATTTGGGTGGCTCAGTGTGTTAAGCATCTAACTCTTGTTTTCGGCTCAGGTCAGGATCTTAGGGTCGTGGAATCAAGCCCTGCATCAGGCTCTGCACTCAACAGGGAGTTACTTGAGATTCTCTCTCTCCCTCTACCTTTCCCACATGCGCTCACACACATGCTCTCTCTCTCTCTCAAATAAATAAATCCTCAAAAAAATAAAATACCACCTATTTTTATGGCATAATATCCACTTCAAAGATAAGGAAATGAAAATTCTAAGAGATTAAATATCCAGGGTTACACAGTATATTAGTATGCTAAGGCTAAGTATATTAGTATTCTAATGCAGTACCAAATGCTGCGTTGATTAAACAACAGAAATTTATTTTTCCGCAATTCTGGAGGCTAGAGGTCTGAGATCAAGGTATTTGCAGTGCTGGTTTCTTCTGAGGCCTCTCTACCTGGCTTCTAGATGGCCTTCCTCTCCCTGTGTCTTCACAGGGTCTTCCCTCTGTGCCCAGGGTGTGCTAATCTCTTCTAGAGACAGCAGTCATATTGGATTAGGGCTCAACCTAATGACGTAATTTAACCTTAAAGATCTCTTTAAAGACCCTGTGTCCAAATTCAGATACATTTGGAGGTACTGAAGATTTCAGGCTATACAATTCAGCCTATGTCAAACAGCCAATGAGTGAAGCTCTCACATTAGAGCCCAGCAACTCGAAGGTCTAAACCAAGGCTCTTTCACTGTACTTTCTGTGTTTATTACTAGCTATGAGTTGTTTGTGGAATTATTTTAAGAGTAAGGTATTAAGTAAATGTGAGATTTCATTTACATTCCTATGTTCCATATACAGCATTTCTGCTCTAATACAATATATGTGTACTTGAAAACAAACAAACAAAACCTTGCTTTCTGCAAAATTACACATGAAAAATAAGAGACTTTACAGGGAAAATAAGGTTAGGCAGACCCCTCAGGAACTGTAGAGCTTTGTAAGAGAGCACTAATAAAAACATTAACAGTTCTTTAAAAAATCCTTAGCAGTTAAATCTCTGTTACCATTAGCACCTCTCCTCAAATCAGGCTCCAACATTTGCAACCTTAAGCCCCAGAGCTTGGGTGTCCTCTTCCCTTGAAATGTATGTAGCAAATAATACTTGTTTCTTTTTTTTTTTTTTTTAATTTATTTGACAGATCACAAGCAGGCAGGCAGGCAGAGAGAGAGACAGGAGGAGGAGGCAGGCTCCCTGCTGAGCAGAGAGCCCGATGCGGGCCTCGATCCCAGGACCCTGAGATCATGACCTGAGCCGAAGGCAGAGGCTTCAGCCACTGAGCCACCCAGGCGCCCCAATACTTGTTTCTAATACAGACCACTTTCATCAAAATTTAAAAATCTGATCCTGAGTGCAGTCTTCATAAAGGTGGTGTCCTAATACTCTTCTAAATACTGTTTAGAAAGAAGTACCCTATTCCTGGGGACCAGTAAACCATGAAGGAATCCTAATCTGTGAAGTCTATACATGCTTTTCTTTCCAAGAGCTGGTAAAAAGATAATTATTATACTAATAGTTACCATTTACCAGGCACATAGCAGGCAGACCCTGGGAGATGTCTCTTACACAACAGTAATCCTCATGGCAACTCTGCAAAGTAGGTTTTTTTATCTTCATTTTTCAGCCAAGGAAACTGAGGCTAAAAGAAGTTATGAGACCTCTCCAAAAACACACAGACTCCCAAGAGTGTAGCCAGGATTTGCTCCTGAACATTGCTTGTTCAATTGCTCACCTGTTCCACACTTCACAGGTAAGATGGCTTATTGGGTGTAGGTCCAACCCTTTGAACAAGCACCAATTTTACTTAATTGCAACAATCACCACCATCCTCACTACTTTCCTCCCAAAAGTGAACAGTCTAATCAAAATGTGCTTTCTGGCCATTGTAAAGTGGGATGACTTTACTTCACTTCTCGTGAGACAGGAAACAGTGACTGAGACGGGATGGTCCATCAAACTTGCACACAAAGTGTTGGCATGCCGGACTCCCAACCCCTCCCGTAGGCTTTGATTTTTTCTTTTTTACCTAAATCCAGAACTTTATACTAATCTCTGTTAATTTTCCTCATGTTAGTTTAAACCCATTATTCCAGGAATTGGTTATCTTTTTACACTTGTCATCTGTCTATGAACTTTCCGTCACAATCTGGACTTCTCTGCAAATGTGATGAATATTATATATGCCTTCATTTAAGTCATTAATAGACACTGAACAGAACAAGATCAAGGTTAAGACCCTTTTCTCTTCTAAAGAATCTCTCTCCATAGTCACAGAGGCATGCTGTTAATCCAACCAACTCTTCTGCCATCCAGGTTTTTAATGAGAGACTGTATCATCTTGCTGAGAATAAGATAACGGCTTGTCAATGCATTTGGTTCTTCTGCATTTGGTTCTGACAATTAATAACTCTGCTTTTCTTTCAGGTACTTAGAAATCATTAGATTTGTAATTTGTTTTCAATTATTGCCCAGGATCAGCATTATAATTTCATCGTCCGACAGTTTCTCCTTTCGTTAACAGCAATAGAATGTGCTCATTTCCTGTCTCCTGGCCCCACTCACATTGTTGGCGAACTCTCCTTAAGTTTCATCAGCAGTGGATTGGTGGTCACATCTGTAGACTTAGTAATCATCCTGCATATGTCACTCAAAAATTGAAGTATGAATCTATTTAAAGGCATAAACTTATTTAACTTTTTATTCTGTCCTAGTCAAATGTGTTCTGTCTAGAATATTTACCCGAGATTTTAAAGTCTGAACATTATGTTCTTCAATAAGAAAGGCATTGATTTTATCTGTCCTCTTTCCACCTTCTATTAATACTACAGTTGAACTTTTAAAAACATGCGGGTTAGGAGTACCAATACCATCCACCAACCCCCACATAGTCAAAAGTCCACATATAATATTTGACTCCCTTAACTACCAGTAGGCTACTGTTGACCACAAACCTCACCAATAACATAAAAAGTCATTAATATTTTGTATATGTATTATATACTGTATTCTTACAATAATGTAAGCTAGAGAAAAAGTGTTATGAAGAAAACCGTAAGGAAGATAAAATATTTTTACAGTACTATATTAGAAAAAAATCTGTGTATAAGTGGACCTGCCCAGTTCAGACCCATGATATTCAAAGGTCAACCGTATTCTGTCATTCCAAAGTTGTACATATTTTTCTTCTTGCTCTGAATGTCCTTTTTGTGGTCTTTGGTGTTTCATGAGGCTTAAAGAATTTTTTTTTAAGATTTTATTTTTTTAACACGGAGAGAGAGAGCAGAAGCAGGGAGAGTGGCAGAATAAAAGGGAGAAGCAGGCTTCCCGCTGAGTGGGGAGCGCAATGCAGGACTCAATCCCAGGACCCTGGGATCATGGGTCCTGGGATTCCAATTTTACAATCTGAGCTCACTGAAGAACTCCCTGGGCAATCACATTTCTCTTTTTTGATACTTCCTTCAAGATTTTGAATGAGTTCTTTAAGATTATTTGAACAAGACTTTTTTGTGATTTTGTGTCAATTTTGAGTATGAAAGATATATTTGCGGGCGCCTGGGCGGCTCAGTGGGATAAGCCTCTGGCTTTGGCTCAGGCCATGATCCCAGGGTCCTGGGATCTAACCCCACATCGGGCTCTCTGTTAAGCAGGGAGCCTACTTCTCTCTCTCTCTCTGCCTGCCTCTCTGCTACTTGTGATCTCTCTCTGTCAAATAAATAAATAAAATCTTAAAAAAAAAAAAAGGAAAGAAAGAAAAAGAAGGAAAGAAAGAAAGAAAGAGATATTTGTTTCACAGGTTTATGGATGGTTGGGAAATATTGCAGCACAGATCTTGGGATTTACATGTTTTCTTAATTTATGCAATAATTTACATAACAACTTAATATTTTAAAGAGCTTACAAGGTCTCACCAAGAACTAAACTTGGATCTTAATTTTAATGTTTTCATGTTAAAAGAATGTTTAACACATTCTTTTAATTATGAGACACCTATAATTAGTCTATGAAATACATAATTCTTTGTGGGTGTTTTTTTTGAAGATTCATTTATTTATTTTAGAGAAAGAGAGCACAAACAGGGGAAGGGACAGGGGGTGAGGGAAAGAATCCTCAGGCAGACTCACTACAGAGCACAGAGCCCCATAAGGGGCTCCATCCTAGGACTCTGAGATCACAAGCTGAGCTGAATCCAAGAGTTGGACACTTGACAAATTGAGCCACCCAGGTGCCCCAGAGTTATTTTTAAATTAGCAAACTAAGATACAAACTTGATCATATTTACATAAAGGTAGAATAATCAATTCAGTTAAAATTTTATATTGTTTTAATAGACACTACGCTAGTTAAATAGTACATTTGTAGTTTTAGTCACATTTTCAACATTTGAAACAAAATGTTTCAAAATCCTTAAAAAAATCTGGAAACTTGGCAAAGCCAAAGCATATTTTGTCAATATATCTAGCTTAATTTTTAAACCCATGTGAGCTCTAGAATAACTTAATTCATCTGCTTTCTATTAATTTATCCTGAACTCATCAAAATGTAACATTAAAAGAACTACTTGATGTCTCCAGAATTTAAATTTTTAAGTACTCTTCTTGGAATTATAGTAAGTAGGAATCAACTCTCAAACATGTAAAATTTATGTCAAAATGTGTAATTCCATAGATGAAAACTTAATTAAAATTGCTTACTTGAAGACATTTGATGAGGTTATAAGAACTTATGGATAAGCAATGGGTTCTGTGCTCTTTACTCTGCAAGACTAAAGCATTATTTGCTAAGAGAAGTATATGCCTATAAACAAAAGCAACCAACCCATGCCATGCCTCTGACCACATCTTCTCTCCATTTAGTTGACATGGATATCATAATGCAGAAAGATTAAGTGGAGATACAGTGGAACTCAGGAATACAGCCCAACAAATGATCACACTAAGTGGTAAGAAGAAGGTACACTGGGGATTAAAACTGATGTTTGGCTTAGTAGATATTCTGTTTCTTGGTCATCTGGGTGTTTTCCCTGCCCAACATGCTGCTTGGCCCATAATAAGCTTTCAAAAATATTCATTAAATAAGTGTACTCATAAATGAAATAATGACTGATTCCATGGCTAACTACTTAATAGACTTGAGACTGTGAACAGACTTCTTGCTAAAGTCAGGAGTGTTTCTCGATTCAGCAAAGCTGAGCTTCCAGAAGATGGGTATCATAGGTGCTAGCAAGAGACAAGGGTCTACTAGAAGGAAGATAAGTAGTGGTGTGTTGGTGAATGTTTAAGAACCAACTTGCCATCAGGGAAATAAAAATAAAAAACCACAGTGAGATACCTCCTCACATCAGTCAGAATGGCTAAAATGAACAACTCACAAAACAACAGTTGTTGGCAAGGAAGGGGAACTCTCTTACACTGTTGGTGGAAATGCAAACTGATGCAGCCACTCTGGAAAACATTATAGAGGGTCCTCAAAAAGTTGAAAATACATAGCTACCCTATGACCCAGCAGTTGCACTACTGGGTATTTATCCCAAAGATATAAATATAGGGGTACCTATATTTAGGTACCTGCTCCTCAAAGTTTATATCAGCAATGGTCACAATAGCCAAACTATAGAAAGAGCTCAAATGTCCATTTACAGATGAATGGATAGAGAAGATGTGGTATATTTATACATTGGAATATTACTCAGCCATTAAAAAAATGAAATCTTGCCATTTGCAATAATGTGGATGGAACTAGAGGATATTATGTAAGTAAAATAAGCCAATCAGAAAAAGACAACTATCATATGATGTCACTTATATGTGGAATTTAAGAAACAAAACAGAGAATCATAGGGGAAGAGAGGAAAAAATAAAATAAGATGAAATCAGAGAAGAAGACAAACCATAAGAGATTCTTAATCATAAAAAACAATCTAAGGTTTGCTGGAGGGGAGGAGGGTAGAGAGAAGGGGTAACTGGGTGATGGATATTAAGGAGGGCATGTGATGTAATGAGCACTATTATATAAGACTGATGAATCAATGACCTCTACCTCAGAAACCAATAATACAGCATATGTTAACTAAATGAATTTAAATTTTTAAAAAAGGATCAACTTGCCAGGAAAAAAAATCCCTGATTTACAGCATCATTCAATTTTCATAATATAAACATTCTTATTATGACTAAAGTGACATCATTGAATGTAGAGTTGGGAAGAGAGGCAAACAATCCACAATCCCTGACATGGTGTGAGTGGCTTCAGTGCACCAGTAAGCTACTCAAGACATCAGTGATATCCCAGGTTTTGACCACTTTTTCTTGTGTGTGTGTATATATGATTTTATTCAAATAAAAAATGAAATGAAATACCTTAATTTCCAACTATACTGAAATGCAAAAATTTAAGTGGACAAAGTAGATGAATATTTATGGATATAGGAAGATATTCTGTATCAATATTTATTGATGGGGGGAGATGTCAAACCAGTTAATACAGCATAGCACTTTACTGAAAATATAAATACATAATCAAATTCACACCCAGAATAGTCCAGAGTGAAACTGTAGATTATCAAAGAAAGAGATCAAATATCAAAAGCAATCAAGGAAAATAGACATCTTGGCTACTAAAGACAATATGGACTTCTCATCAGTAGCAAGGGAGACCAGAAAATCATTGAATACTATCTTCAAAGTGTTGAAAGAAAATACTGTCGGGGCACCTGGGTGGCTCAGTGGGTTAAAGCCTCTGCCTTCGGCTCAGGTCATGATCTCAGGATCCTGGGATCAAGCCCCGTATTGGGCTCTCTGCTCAGCGGGGAGCCTGCTTCCTCCTCTCTCTCTGCCTGTCTCTCTGACTACTTGTGATCTCTGTCTGTCAAATAAATAAATAAAATCTTTAAAAAAAAAAAAAAGAAAATACTGTCAACCTAGAATCCTATAACCAACCAAACTGCCATTCAAAAATAAAGACAAGTAAGGATAAGAGAGATCATAATACGCAGAAATCATCACTTAAAGAAATGTTAAAAGAATCTGAAAGAACTGCTAAAATAAAAAGAAGTACAGACAGAAGAAGTCGAATGCCAAAAGTAAACTATAAGTGTATAAATTGGTGTTAAAATTTTAAGAGTAACACTAAAACTCTGGAAAGAGATTCTAAAACTTTTAACACAGTTAAGAGGAAATTTTAAAATGTAATTTACCCTAAAAAAGGCAAGAAATGAGAAAATAGAAAAAAGCATACAAGACATAGTAAATAGGATATATAAGTAATAAAATAAATTTAAATAAATGTAATTAATGTAATTAAATGAAATTCATCAGTTAAAACAGAGGTTATTGAGTTGGGGGGAAAAAATCCAGCTATATGCTACTTACAAGAGACACATCTAAGACAAATTGGGATACTGGGAAGATTTTTAAATAGACACTTGCTTAATGTTGAGGCTGAAGTTACTACAGTTTTGCCAAGTCAGACATTGACATTCTAAGTAACCACTTTTAAAAACTTGATTAGAGCTGCCTTTAATGAAATATATGTGGTACTTTTACATATGTATATACGTAAATGCATACATATGTGTGTGTATACCTGTATGTGCTATGTATGTGCCGGCTAAGATTCCTTAGCATTAGAGCTTTCTGCCTTCTTTTTTTTTTTTTTTAAGATTTTATTTTTTTATTTGACAGACAGAGATCACAAATAGGCAGACAGGCAGGCAGGCAGAGAGAGGTGGAAACAGGTTCCCCGCTGAGCAGAGAGCCTGATGTGGGGCTCAATCCCAGGACCCTGAGATCATGACTTGAGCCAAAGGCAGAGGCTTAACCCACTAAGCCACCCAGGCGCCCCCAGCTTTTTGTCTCCTAACAGAGTTTCTGAGCCATGTTCTTGAATATGCTGATCAGAATCTTTCCTTCAAGTATGCTAAACACAGTTTTATGGTCTAGAAGAAAACATGCATGCACATATAGACAGACAGCCAATGGCCATAGAATGTTACCACTGAAAAGATCTCAGATCCTTTGGAGTCTCTGAATAAAGTTATGAACCCAGGGGGGGGAAAATTATGTCCTTAAACAAAATTATGCATGTTATTTGTGGAGATTAGGGGGGATTTACCCATCCCCCAGAAATAAATTCTTGAAATACACTGACAGCCATAGCTGGTCCCCAGTTCAGAAACCTACAGTGACAAGATAAACCAAAAGAGTTGCTAGGAAAAAATAGTGTTAAGTATGCCCAAGTCTGCCTAACCAGGTTGTGGCCGAAGCAGAACACAGAGTCAGGGCCTGCCTCTCTCAATCTGTCATGACGTGTTCCATCCACCAGTGCTCATTTTACATTTCCTCACACTCCTGGTGTCATTCCTTGAAAGAGCACTTCTAACAGAAATGGAGGAAATGTGACAAAAATGCCAGGTAACATCTCCTTCTATCTGCAGAGCCATTTTAAATGAAATTCTTGAACCAAAAGATTAGTTAACTATTAGTTCAATGAATACAGAAGAGTCATATGGCCCAAATGATGATGAAAGAATCATCATAATGCATGCTATGTTTAGAGAGACCTTGAAGATATATCATGCCTTAAAAATCAGGCATGCACATAAAGAGAAAACAGAGAGCAGCTAGAGTAAGGCAGGTTGGTCTCTTAAACTATAATCCTTTCTAATAAGGGGCTACTCAGATTTTAGAATGTTACTTGTCTCTTAAAAGCACCTTGGGTACTACCAGAAAAATGTACTTTAGAATTATAAATCATTATTAATAACTATATGTAGATTTTTAACTGAGTGGAGATGGAAATGGTCTTTTAGTAATTCATGTAAAACTGGTCATGTCTTGAATGGGAGAAGATATTTGCAAATGACATATCAGATAAAGGGCTAGTATCCAAAATCTATAAAGAACTGATCAAACTCAACACCCAAAGAACAAATAATCCAATCAAGAAATGGGCAGAGGACATGAACAGACATTTCTGCAAAGAAGACATCCAGATGGCCGACAGACACATGAAAAAGTGCTCCACATCGCTCGGCATCAGGGAAATACAAATGAAAACCACAATGAGGTACCACCTCACACCAGTCAGAATGGCTAAAATTAACAAGTCAGAAAACGACAGATGATGGCGAGAATGGGGAGAGAGGGGAACCCTCCTACACTGTTGGTGGGAATGCAAGCTGGTGCAACCGCTCTGGAAAACAGTATGGAAGTTCCTCAAAAAGTTGAAAATAGAGCTACCCTATGACCCAGCAATTACACTACAGGGTATTTACGCTAAAGATACAAATGTAGTGATCCGAAGGGGCATGTGCACCTGAATGTTTATAGCACCAATGTCCACAATAGCCAAACTATGGAAAGAACCTAGATGTCCATCAATAGATGAATGGATAAAGAAGATGTGGTATATATACACAATGGAATACTATGCAGCCATCAAAAGAAATGAAATCTTGCCATTTGCAAAGACGTGGATGGAACTAGAGGGTATTATGCTTAGTGAAATAAGTCAATCAGAGAAAGACAATTATCATATGATCTCCCTGATATGAGGAAGTTGAGAGGCAACGTGGGTGGTTTGGTGGGTAGGAAATGAATAAATAAGACAAGATGGGATAGGGAGGGAGACAAACCATAAGAGACTCTTAATCTCACAAGACAAACTGAGGGTTGCTGGGGGGGAGAGGGGAGGGAGAAGGTGGTTGGGTTGTGGACATTGGGGAAGGTATGTGCTATGGTGAGTGTTGTGAAGTGTGTAAACCTGGCAATTCACAGACCTGTACCCCTGGGGCTAATAATACATTATATGTTAATAAAAAAATAAAAAATTATTTTTAAAAAAACTGGTCATGTGTTCTCTAAGATTTTTTAAAGTAAGGGCTTGGACTGAACACCATGGTCAAGAGACAGAAACAAGAAAATCTCCTTTGATTTCAAAAACTGCCTTATATTTCTTTGTTATCCTGACTCAAAACTAAATTTTCTATAATTTACTTTTATTATTAAGAAATGTAGTTTTTTGAGGGACACCTGGGTCACTCAGTCAGTTAAGCCTCTGACCCTTGAATTCAGATCAGGCCATGATCTTGGGTCCTGGGATCAAGCCCTGTGTCAGTTGGGTTCCATGCTCAGCAAGGAGTCTGCTTGAGGATCTTCTCCCTTTGCCTCTGTCTCTCCCCGCTGCTTGTACCCACTCTCTCAAATAAATATATAAATCTAAAAGAAAGAAAGAAAGAAAGGGAGGGAGGGAGGGAAGGAAGGGAGGGAGGGAATGAGGGGGAGAGGGAGGGAAGGAAGGAAAGAAGGGAGGAAGGAGAAGGAGGGAGGGAGAGAGGGAGGGAGGGAGGAAGGAAGAAAGGAAGGAAGGAAGGAAGGAAGGAAGGAAGGAAGGAAGGAAGGAAGGAAAAGAAAGAAAGAAAGGAAAGAAAGAAAGAAAGAAAGAAAGAAAGAAAGAAAGAAAGAAAGAAAGAAAGAAAGAAAGGAGGGAGGGAGGGAGGGAGGGAGGAAGGAAGGAAGGAAGAAAGACAGTTGTTTGACAAAAAATGACTCAAACTTTTTATGAGAGGTGATGTATATTTGGAAATAATTTTATGTTTTAGCTATCAAAGTATCCCTTCATTAAGTGGAGTGTGTTAAAGATGGGGAAATAAAGTAACATTTATGTTCCCCCATAAATACGAAGGACACTGTCTTGAGTCACTGCCTATGGGCTTATCAACATGGACGTCTCATCCTGAAAACCTATCCCATTGTCAAAAGAGACACTACATTTGGGAATTTTATGATTGACTGGATCCAGAGACAAATTCATATTTTAATATTGCTACTCCCAAATGAATTTCTGAATTTTCCCTACTGGATGAGTGAGTCAGAAACATGCAAGTTTGATTCAAATAGTGTGCATGATGGACCTGTGGATGAAGAGAAATAGAAAGTTAACCCTTCTTCACCAGATTGTAAACCATATGAGGACAGGCCCCTTAACCTCTCCATAGCCACGTCCTTTGTGCTTAGCACAAACTCTAAGAAAATATTTACTGAACTAGTGACTTAATGTATAAATTTTCCTGGTATACTTGTAATTTTTATTTGAAGCACCTAGGCTTCAGAATCTGGAAGAATTTATTTAAATTTATATAAAAAATTTTATTTAAAAAAATACAATCCCTATCTCTCCGTAATTTTGTGTAAACACAAGGAGGAAAACAGAGAAAGGAGGACCACACATTAAAATATGGTCCAAATATCCAATTCAATGTATAGTGAATGTCTACTTCATAAAGTTATCCACCTCATAGTGTTTGGCTTCAAAATCTGCACCTGAGGGTTCTCGGGATCACTTGGTCCAATATCTATCTAGTCAAGCCCTGACAGGATCAAGAATAGAATGAGGAAAGATCCAGGAACACAACGCAAATCTGATGCATGAGAAGGTCATGCCAGTCAATCGCTTCTATTTCCCTCTTTGCCTGCTGTTACTCTTCCACCTTTCAGAACTTTTGCCCACCCCTGCTACTCACCGCTGTCATTCACTCTTACGCCTGAAATGTCACACCTTGCCTGGCTTTTGGTCTCTGCATTTCTCCTTCCACCACACCTAGAACCTTTTGATCCCCACATGTAGGTTACCTCCCTCCTCCTGTTCTGGGTACTTTAGCCATGAAAAATTCCAGCTTTCTTATCAGCACTCTGTCTACAAGCCAACAGCAAGTTTTGATTGATTTTTAAGACCATACAGCAATTTTCTCATCTTTATCTCTTGGGCAAAGTCAACAATTACATGTAAACATGTACACATGGGCATATGCATGAGAATACATGTTAACACGTACACATACATATACAGAGACACTCACACATGGACACACATCTTAGATAACCAATAAGGGAAGGTGAAAAACCACTTCCCTAGTATCAAAAGTCTAAAAAACTTAAATGACTACTTTGTGTGGTACAGCACTATGATGATAATTATTCATATTGGCAACCCTTGACATTGCAAGACAATGTGTTTTATGCTATAGCAAAGATTAATCATTTCTGAACAGTTTTAATGGCCAATGGATTTGAACCAGGTGAAATTTGGCAGTCTTGCCTGAGGATGCTTACTGGTTAACTCCATCTAGGCACTGGCTTGGTAACCAAATGTCTACTAGTTCCTGAGAACTGAGATTTCTCTTTTCAATGACATCTGAATGGAGATTTTAATGCTAAAATGGACATTATTAAATTCTCTTGTCTATCTGTATATCTATTTTTTTATGCATCCATCTGTGATATATATAAAGTTTTAGAACAGCCTGGCACCTACTAAGTGCCATATGAGAGTTCACTATTACAGAGTATTATGGGCAAGACTTACCATTGGGTAATGCGGTTTTTGCCAAGATCTGAGCTTTCTCCTCCTGTTGTCTGCTTCGGTATCTAGTGCTGTCTCTTTTTTTCTCTCCATGTTACTTGATCTGCACTAATTTTTCTTCTGTATTCACCACTGAAATGCTGACTGGAGAATTAAAAATCACACAATAGTCTAGGCAAATATTCTAAATTCAATCAACAGAGCAGTAAGATTTTTTAATTTTATTATAAGAATTTAGTCACTGGTTTTCTTTTCACTGCTTTAATGTCATATAAATTTCTGTACCCAGAATGAAATAATTTGACACCTGCAATAACGCTCCTCAAACTTTCCGTGAAGATTTTCTCAGGACACCCTTATAAGCCTATAAATGAGTCTCCAACTGTCAATGAAAACTACAGACTTCAGGAGGCTTAGAAAGGAAAGAAGAGCTTCCCACAAAGTACTTTTCCTATCTCTCTTACTTCCAAATAATGCCAGCTGAAAGAAATAGTTTGCTATCAGCAAGAGGGAAGAGGAGAGAAAATATAATTTTAATTATCACACTTGTGCTATAAATTGCACGACTATTAGTTATTTTGTTGATTTATCTTTTCATCTCAATATAATAATAACTTCTCAATAAATGTTTATTTTTAAATAAAGTCAGTAAAGCAGATTTCATTCACCAGCACACCTAATTTTGTATCATTCTAATATAAATGGAAGTTTATTACATGTACCACAACTGCTTTATACTACTTCAAAGCATGAAGAGAGAAACAAATATTCTAAGGTATTTACTACCTGAAACAAATACAACTCTTGCTATGTCCTTGACAAGATCAGTTAAGGAACTGAACTGGTTCAGAGAGACAGTTATATTGGAGATTGGAGTCCATTCTACCATAATTTGATCCTACTGTTAAAATCATTTTACTCAACACCTAATCAAAGAGACTTTCCCTCCTACAGCAAGTGTTACACCTCCCTGGATAAATGAAGATCTCATTTTGTAAAATTTCACCGTTGTTTAGTTAACTACTCCTTAGATATATACTACCCAAAATAAGTTATTTCCTTTCTTTTTAACTAAAACAACAAGAAAATTGGCAAATAAAAAACCACCGTATATGTTCATTGAGAAAAAAATGCCATGGACTATGTAGTAAATGCTTTCTGATAATCTTACCAGAAAAAAATGGAAATAAAACAGTGTAATTCATTGAACTTTAATCGTGTCTTTTTTGTTGTTGTTGTTAATCAAGTACAGTTCTCCTCTAATTTATTCAAAACTGAAAAAGAAGGCTGAGCGGATGTAATAATGAAAAGCAGCGTGTTCTACCTCGTGTGACACAAGCATTGTTTGACCTCTAAAGAGAGCGGTGAGGTCTGACTTTTTACCTAGAAAATTAGAGCTTGGAAACCATTTGGCCCAAGGTCACAGACCAATGTCTTCAGGCTGAACTAGGCCCAGTGCCACAGGCCAACACATATGTATGAGGCACCCATATTTAGAAATCACAGATTTCCTATAAAAAGTCTAGATTTCGAGTTTCTCAAAAAACAAAAACGAGCAAACAAAAAACTGGGTTGTGGGCTCCTCCGACCTGGAAACTCTCCCCTCTGGGTGGGAGTCCGAAGCTGAGGGAGACTAGGTGTCCTCAGGTATCCTCAATTGGACATATTCCTTTCAGGCTGCTGTAGAAATAAATAGGTCAAGCCCATCTTGTCATTCTTGTCAATCCTGAGACCTGGACGAGGAACAGAGTAGAATCCAGATGCAAAAGGATATAATTCTGCCATTTTGAGTTTTTGCTTATTTATCCATTTTACAATTGGTAAGAACACATGACAAATCTCTAATGCCAAAAGCTATTCTCAGCATAAATGGCCATATTTTAATCAGCACAATATTCAAACTGAAGCAAAATTATAGTTTGTTAGAGTTTGGTCTGCTAGCAAACCTCAACAGGTTGTTAAGTTCTTTGAGAGCAGAGAAATCTTCACTAGCTGTCTCTCATCATCCACCCATGCTGTCACAGCCCTATGGGGTGATGAATACTTGGGAGAAGGGGAGGTGGGCTGAGTCTCTGAAGGGAAGAATCTGAGTTGGAGTAACTACTTGTTACCTTGACTTTCATGCATAGGTAAATGACATGTCACAGCATTGTTTAAGAACATACAAAGGGTGGGGAGCACCGGGTGACTCACTTAGCTAAGTGTCTGACTTTGTCTCGGGTCATCATTTCAAGGTCCTGGGTTCAAGCCCCATGACGGCCCCAAGTCAGTTCCCCCACACCCAGCTCAGCAGTGAGTTTGCTTGTCCCTCTCCCCTCTGCCCCTCTCCTTCTGCTCCTGCTCTCTCTCTCTCTCTCTCAAATCAGTAAATAAAATCTTTTTTTTTAATAACAACTGACATTTTTTTTAAGATTTTATTTATTTATTTATTTGACAGACAGAGATCACAAGTAGGCAGAGAGGCAGGCAGAGAGAGAGAGAGAGAGGAAGAAGCAGGCTCACTGCTGAGCAGAGAGCCTGACACGGGGTTCGATCCCAGGACCCCGAGATCATGACCCGAGCCGAAGGCAGAGGCTTTAACCCACTGAGCACCCAGGCGCCCCAGTAAATAAAATCTTAAAAATAAAAACATACAAAGGAAACCTAAATATTGAGGTCAATTCCAAAAATATTCAGATTACATTGCTATTTCACAAAATGGGTTTCAGAGGCCAAGTTACCTTAGTAACTGGCTGTATACATTTCATAGTCTGTGTTACATCAACCACCAATTCAGGAAAGAAATATTTAAACATTAAGGAATGAAATGTTTCTTCACCATAATTGATTTTCCTTATTCTTTTTTTTTTCCCTTATTCTTTAAGAGATTAAAATCATTGATACTTTTCATTTAGGGAAAAAAACAAATCTAACTTTCAATAAATATAAATATTTTTAAGGATAAAAACCACTTAAACTTAAAACTGAAATTGCTTTGAAGTGGTTCATGAAGACAGAAATAAAAATCATAAATAAGCATTCAGAATCTGGAACAAATTTATTTTATGAAGCAAAATGCATGGAATCAAATATTTTTCCATAGCAATAAATATAATTTTCCTTAGGGAGTTCGGAAAATTCCCTCCAAAGTTCTGATTGATAAGTTTTTTAAGAGAAAGACTGCTTTTTGAGGTAGTAAATTGCCTACTGACATATTCTCCACAAAGCTTCAGTGTTTAATACCAAGCTGCTGGGATACAAGTACAAAGACATCAATTATCCCAAAATAGATTGGGGCAGAGTCCAGTTCACTTATTAGTCCTTTAGGCTATGTCCACAGGGGACAGAGAGAAATAGAGATTTGGCAATCAGCTGGTTAATTTGATCACTGCAGACAACTGCGTTGTATAATTTAGGTCGGAAACATACCCTGACCTGGTATTCCTAATTTGGAACATTCATCAAATTAATCAAATAATCACCAATTCTCAGTTTCACTATACCCTGTAAACAGAGTCCTAGCATCAATGATCAAGTTTTCATTTACAATTATAAACAAAATGTGCCACTATCTGGGTAACTGCACCTTTTAGATGGTGTCCCATTTTCTACACAGCCCTTCCAAACCATCTTCATTCTCCCCAGTTATCAGACTAATTCACTTACCCTACTCCTTCCTGCACAGATGCTCTCGCTTCCTAGCGTATGTAGAAAATGGAGGCCATCAGCTAGAAACTCCCTCAGCTCCCCATTTCTCAACACAGATATGAACACTGTCTGTAATAGCACCTTAACTCCTATCTCAGCAGGAGAGCTTTCTTTTACAAAACTACCTCCTAGCACCTACTCCAGATCTCATCAGTACTACTTCTCTGGGAACTTGGTCCATCGTTTTACCTTCTACCTTTCTCTTTACACTGGTTGAGTCAACTTAATACATAAACAAATGAACTTTCTCTTAGGTGAAAAAGGTACCTTCATCCACCACTGTTAAAGAGTATAAATTAGTAGAACCTCTTTGGAAAGCAATCTGACAATAGGTATCTGAGTGCCTTAAAAAGTTCAGATCTTTTGACCAGATTAAGTCCTCTTCTAGAAATCAGTTCTACAAAATATGGACCAAGCTTAATTTCAAAGGTATTTCTGTCAGTGTCATTACAAGGAGAAATGTGAAAAGAGAAACTAAATACTTAACAGTAAGAGAAGATTTCTGAAGAGTTTCTAATGTTGGGGGAAATATCAAGTGGGAAAGTTATACAAATCAAATTGACAGCTTGTCGGTAGGATCGAGCCAGGGAGTGCAATGGGTGTATACCAGAGGATGAAGTGGAGGTCCCTCTGCAAGTGACACTATTGGAGCATCATGAGCTAAGTGTCTGGCTGCTTCACTGCCCCAGCCCTCAGCAAGTAATGCAGTCCACGAGGTGGACAGCTAACAAATATTTGTTGAATGAATGAGTGAGAGGTTTTATCTCTGTCTAATTAAATAACTCCATATGGAGAAATACCCAGGGAGCGGTGAGAGAAGAAAAGGGTCTAGCCAATTAGTTCTGACAACTCCACCCTGGTAATTAATGCAGGGACAGATGCTAAAGCCAGTCCTCTGCAAAAGGCAGGATGTGAAATCTCTAACATGGTCTCTTTTTAACTTGGTGAACATGCATGGAAAAGACTGGAAGGGAATGGTTAAAAATAGCAGGAGTGTTTAGAGTGGTAAGATTACACATGATCTTTCTGGCTTTTTAATACCCTCATGTACTGTCATACTATTCAGTAATGAATATGGAGTCTGCCTATAATTTGAAATTTTCAAAATAAAAGCTTGCATTGACTCCACATCCCTCCGTGGCTATGGGCCTCTTCTCCTTACAAGCAAGCCTCTTAGAAGCATCCTCCAAATTCCAGGCCTTGCTTTGCTCCCCACAAGAGTTACCTCTTGACCTGCCACTGCACTAACATTGGCATTGCTCTCATCACCAAAGAAATCAAAGGTGTTCAATCCCATCGTTACTTCTCTGTCTTCATCTTACTGAACATTTTGGCCTTAATTAATATGGCCACCCCTGCCCCATCTGCTTGAAACCCTTTTCTCCTTGGGAGACCCACCACTCCTTGATCTTTTATCCTTCACTTGCTCCTTTTCCCTCTCTTGTGCTCCACATGATGGTCGTGTCATCCAAGATTGTCTCTTTACCCATCTTCTCACTTACAGATTACCTTTAGGTGATGTCTTCACACCCTGACTTCAGCCCCTCTGTGTGTTTATAACTCTCTGAACTCACTTCTCCATACTATTCTGAGCTCTGACTGATCTATATCCAAGTATGTGGCCCACCAAAGCATACACAGAACTGTTGAATGTGTATCTCACAAATTGCCAGATCTAAAAAATGAAAACCTGCTCTTTTGCCTAGAACCTGGGTCTCTGTTCATTGCCTCCAATCCAAAGATCCAGGATCCTTGAAGAAACAGTCTCCTTCACAGTCTCTTTCACTGTCAATACATATAAACTGTCACTAAACAGTTCACCAAGTGAACTCTTCTCTGCACACCTCTTGTTCTCTCCTGTGTTCTTTTAACATCTGTTATGTTCCTATGTGTAAAGTAGGAATTAATACATCTCTGCCCTCAAGGGACCACAGTCTAGTGAGAGAACAGACCAGTCATAATGTCAAGTTCAGCGGTATGGGTGTCTATAGGATGCTATGGGAATAAAGAACAGCTGGGTGAATCAGAAGGAGTCTTTTGGTGAAGAATTCTTAAAGGACAAATTCTCCAATTCAGGCAGTGGTGGTAGGAATGAAGAAAAGGAAATGATGAGCCTGCGGATATTCTAGATGATGTTGGGGGAATGGTCAGAGCTGACTCTCAGGTTTCTGGCTGCAGTAACTAGATGAATGGCCACAACCCCTCCCTACTGCCACCACCACCAATAGGGTCAAAGGATGTAAGAGAGAAGCAAGTGTGGGAAGTAATGAGTAGTTGGAGCATGGTAAGCATCCGAGGCCCGTGAGAAACCCGGCACCTATGCATGTGTATTTTTTTTCACTTGGTAAATGAAGAAAACACAGACCCGAACAGTATACATAATATTCTACTGTTTGTGTTAGGAAAGGCAGGAAAAAAAGAAACTATATCCTTATTTGTCACTAAACATAAATTTGTGTTTGCTGATATATGCATAAAGAATGTCTGGAAGGATACATAAAGAAACTAAGAGCAGTGGCTGCCTGTGGAGAAATGAAAGACAAGGATGGGAAAGACACTGCCTTTTATTTCTGGGTTTGAAGCATAAATCAATTACCAATTCAAAAGATACTTCAAGGGGAAGATAGTAGTCAAAAGTCCCACAAAGACTGAAGACTACAACTGGATAAAGGCGACACTGGTGACTGTGGGGACAGCAGAGGGGGGAGTGGTGTGAGGAGAGAGGAGCCACAGGGTTTGGAACGGGAGGACGGTGAGCCCTCTGCAGCAGATGAAGGAGTGAATGAGGGGAAAAAAGAGATTGTGGGGACAGCTGAGTAGGGCTGGTGAGAGGCAAGGATGTGACAGGATGAGACTCAGAAGTTAGAAAGGGTGTCAGATATGGCTTTGGTCTCTAAGCAATGTCCCTGAAGTCTCCCCCTCTCCTCAGGCTGACCTTCTTGTGGTCACTGTGCTCTCAGGGCTCCCAACCATCCTCCACGAGCTCCAACTCCACACTTCTTGACACACAGGTCCCTTCACGCCACAGTGCTGCTCACTCACTGCCTCTCCCCATTCATCACAGAGCTTCGCTCTTCCAGCCAGTGCCAAAGGACTGGAAGACCTAATATCCCCATTCTTTGGACACTGACACATTCTTCCTTACCTGGCGAAGGTTCGGTCAGACACCACCCCTCTCAGAAGTTTTCCCTACTGCTCTATTGCTTAGCAGTGATTTAAGCTCTCCTAGCTCTCTCCCTGGCTGAGTTGGATGTGGGACGTATATTTTCCTCATTGACCTCTGACTCTTTAAGCTGGTTCTGGACATGCACATTTGTCCACTTACCTGACCAGGGCCCTCTGCACAGATGACTTATGCTTGGTCTTCTAGTGTCTGAGTCTCCCCTCTCCCTCCTGGCCTTTGGCTCTGCAGCAGGAAAGAACCACTCTGGGAAAGTCCAGATCACAGTCCCAACGCCCTCCCAACCCAACACCAGATTCAAATGTTGCTAAAACATTTTAAAACAGAGGGCAAGACCTCTGAGGTTTGGCTGCTTTGTGAACAATCAGGAGCTCCTGTCCAAGCTAATAAGCTCAGTATGTTGGACCATAAAACTAATGAGACCAAGATCACAGACTTTTCCTAAACAAGTCAGTCAGCTCTGACTTTGCCTAAGGGACTAAAAATTTTTTTAAGTTTCCCTGTATCTTCTCTTTGACTTCAATCTGAGGTAAATTTGCATTGGGAGATATAAAATGTCCCCCTAAGAGCCAGGTGACTAGAAGAAATGGGTGGATTTTCTTGGCTTTGAGATCTTCTGTCAAACCATGTGAATCTATTACTTATTCCTCAAAAAAATCATTTTAAAAATAAAAAATAAAAGTGAACATGCTCATCTTGATGGCAGTGTTAGAACTTGGAACCTAGATAACCAGGAGTTCCAATATGAGTCCTTGGTCACCATTGGCTCTGCCTCCCACCCTCTCTATTTCTTCCCTCTTTTCCTATTCCCGTCCCCCAGGCTCCCTGATTCCTTTCACCCATGTGTCTGCTGCTTTCCATAATACAGTAAGTTCCTAGTGCCTAGAAGAGTTGTTTTGCATTTGAATTGCACATGTTTTTCTTGATAAATGCTTATTAGTCTTCTTAAATCATTTTATAGATCCAGAAAATATATACCTTTAATCCTCGTCAAATGTCTTATAAATAGACCTCTTTGGTCATGAAGTTAACAGTATAAGAATATAGAAACAGGGCGGTAAAAATCATGAGATCATTAGATCTGGAACATAAAAGATATGAATTGTTCACTTAGTTAACAAGCATATACTAGCCTCTCTCATGGGCATGATGATGAAGTTGAGGGCCCTCTGTTTGATATCCATAGACTATATTTTAATCTTCCCCTTTAATATTTAATTCTACAAGGATTGCCACTTTTGTGGCAAGCACTGGGTTGACACAGAGATACAATGTCAAACAAGTCATGGTCCCTGTCAGAGTCAGGTTGTTTGGGGGAACTGATAGACTGGTTACATCCCTGGGTACCTATTTGCCTGAGGAGATGTGTATACACAATGTCTTTTTCTCTAAAAGAGAGAATACTAGTAACAACCAAGGACTGGAGAGGAAAAATGGGGGAAGACTGGCAAGGACAGGAAAAGTCACTTGATTTCAGTCTGTTACCCCACCCTACCCCATCCCCTCAATACATGGGCCCTGGTTTAGATCCACCATGATGAGGGAAATTTTGGAGTGAGAATTTGAAGAACATTTCTCATGAGAGTCATTCACTGGAACACTCGAGGTATAAGCAGAGCACCTGTGGGGCCCAGGGAATAAAGTGCTCAGAGAGCTGGGAGAGCATGGTTCTTCCCCAAACACTGACCAGACTCTCTGCCTCTGTGGAACCCTAAAATCCCATTAGAGGAACCTTTTCTCAATGAAGTATGTTGTCACAGGGACCTGTAGTTGGGCCAGGGACAAGTGACATGACAGGTTGCCAGACTAGGAAAACACTCATGAACTTGTTCCCACTCTGCAACCTGGAAGAGATGTTGAGGGGCGCTGGAGTCCTGCGGTCATCAAAGGGGATATAAAAGGTTACCACAATTTGATCCATAATCTTAGTAAGTCTTCATTTATACTCAAAGGTGGACAGAGTTTGGGTCCATTTGGGTGAGATAAAAATTGTGCTCAAAGTTTCTTCCATAGAGTTTCACACTTACTAATTTCTGTTCCCAGAATTAACGGACTTTTTAAAAAATAGCCAAAATGTGATCTACTCAAATATAATCTTCTCGAGGACAAGCACTCCATCTTATTTCTCTCCAGATCTGCAGTTCCCACTGTAACACCTGTGTTCAAGTGCTGAATGTCTTAAATAATACCCAGGAGCATCAGTTCCATGGGAAAATATTATAGATTTTCATCTAAAAGTTAACAAACAGCCATTTTTCATATTCAAAAGGATAACCTGTTTCTTACTTTGGTTACATATCTACTAATTGACTTTTATTAGTAAAAATCATGACAATAAGTCCCCATCACAGGATTTTTGAAGCTAATGAGAATACTGACACCCACAAAGACAAGAGAGTAGTAAAGAGCAGAGTGAGAGAAAGTCTGCTATAGGAATGAAAGTGATAAAGGGTCCTGTCCTAAATGTAATGGTTCCCCCATTAGTACTACACCCATCACTGCCATCCTGCCTTTATCACCTAGCCTTTGTCTAGACCAGAGGATCACAGGTGGGTAAGAGTTATAGACATTTGCCATCATCTTACCAATTTTCTTATCTTACAGTATCCAAAGGTCCTCACAGCTTTAGACTCTAGTGCTCTGAAAATGGATAATTCTGTAGGTTAAAGAACTGATTTCTATGAAGGTCTTGCAGCATCTGGCTCAGGCTGCTGTGACAGAAATGGGGTGACTTATAAGCAAGTTTTTTTTTTTTTTTCTCATAGTTCGGGAGGCTAGAAGCCCAAGATCAAGGTGTCAGTATGGTGAGTTCCAGTGTGGACCCTCTTCTAGGTTGCAGACAGCTGACTTCTCATTGTCTTCCCACATGGCAGAAGAAGAGAGACACGGCTTTCTGGGGTGGCTTTGAAAAGGGCACTAATCCCATTCATGGGTGTTTGTCCCTCATGATTTAATCACCTCCCAAAGGCCCCACCTTCCAATACCGTCACACTGGGTGTTAGGATTTCAACATATGAATTTAGGGGGGACAGAAACATTCATTTCATTGCAGGAACTATTTAAATAAAAAGATTCCTAAAAGCTTCTGAAATTCATACCTGAACAAAATTTTTCAGGTCTCAAAATAACATGATTTCCATAGTACTTTGTAGCAGCAGAACTGCAGGATCACAACAGTATGAACATTTTAAATTGTAGGAGCTATTGTGAGGAGGTCTCCAAAAAGGTTGTAACAATCTACATTACTGAAAGCAAGCTCTTATTTTATCTGACCCGTCCTATATATGGAGATAAGAGAACACAATATTAAGTTAGTAGCTAGCAGACAAAATCAAAAGCATCAAAGTTATAAACACAAACATCTCTCCCCTTTGTCCCTCACGTCCCCCTTCCTCATGGCAAGAGACACACATGTCCAGCAAAGACAACAAATGCCCCAGATGGCTTTCTAGATAAACAGAAGGAAGACGGTGGAGAATGTGGGCATTTAGACTTACTAAAAACAATTGCTAGGAGTAAGACCTTAGAGATAAACCAAAAACTACGACAATTTTGCTGTCTATTCTCTAAAAATACCCATATGCCCCAAAATAAATGAATAAGGAAGGTCATTGAAGCTGAGTTTGTGATACCCCAAAATCACCTACATGTTTTTCACTAGGGGAGTGATTAAATACATTCTTAGCAATACTCTGCAGACATCAAGAGGCTAGTAGTGACCAAGAAAGAGGTCTCTGATAGATTGTTAAGAAAAGCAAGTGACAGGACAATCTGAACAGAATGACCCATTTGGTTATAAGTACGACTGTGTGTGTTTGTGTGTGCACATGCCTAGCATGACACACACCAAATTACTACCAGTGGTGTCACTCATCCTCCTGGAGGAGGGTAGCAGGAATGGAGTAGAACAATGGCATGGGCTTTTCCTTTACCCTTTACCTCCATATATTTATGTAAGCTTTTGTATATCATTTACTCGTATAAATCTTTCATGACAACTAGTTACTGCTTCTGTAATTATTCAATAAAGTGCCATCAGAGGAGTCTCTAAGACACCTCATATACAGGAAAAGACGTTGTGGGTACCAAGGATGCTTCCGTTTTCCCTAGGGACATGGGCCAGTGATTTCTACAAGTGCCATCAGGTCAGCATCACAGGGCCTGGTGATTAAAACATGCTTCTGAGCTGCCATTGACCATATAATCTAGCTCTCAATGGGATTCAAATATATCACAGCTTGACTCAATTCCATTTTATAGGATATAATTTCACCCCAAGCCAAGAATCCAGGCCCCCTAGATAACAGATCTTTATTGGGCATCTGCCTCTGAGAGGCTGTGCCATGAGGCAGATGGAATTAATGCACCGGAATTAGTGGGAGATGAGAAAGCATTTTTTTCAAGTATATATTGATTTTGAATGACAATACCTCCCCCTCGAAAATCATCTAAATCGTAGCATTGTACACAGTGGAAATTCTCTCTCTTTACAATGTTCATTCAGAAAACTCAGGCTAAAAGCCTGGCCAAGGCCTGCCAACATCTGTCTGGGTCTCCTGGAATGTGACACCTGCTTACCATGGCTCCAAATGCACAATCAGCAGTGGTCAACTACTAAGGAACCCAACACAGCACCAGAAGCCACTACTGTAGTGTGCTCACGAACAGTATAAATCCACTAAGCTTTACTCTCAATTTTGAAATCCAGAAAAGCTCAAAAATGGAAAATTTTTTTCTAACTCATTTGCCCCCAAAACGAACCAGACCTGAATTCCAAACTGATAGAAGCTATTTACAGTCCTTATATTTATTTCACATATTGTAAATATTGAATATATTGAAAAATATTAGCATATCCATATTATGAAGTAGTCGTTATCCTGATTCCCGAGAGATATTTTATTCATTCAGAATATTCAGTATATTACCTTTCTTTAAAAAAAATGCAAAACTTTTTTTTTAAACTATGCATGTAAAAATGTATCTGATCCTAAGAGTTTCAAACAAGGAATGAGGACCTATATATGCTCTGATCAATGAAGCTTTGAAAGAAATGAGATTGAAGCTCTAATAATTAAAAGCAACATAGCTCTTAAAACACACACACACACACACACACACACACACACAGAACCTTATTAAGAGCTGATAAATCATAGCCTCATTATCCAGAGAAATAAAATGAGTCACTAGGAATAAGGAGAAGTGGAAATACGCCATGTCAAAACAGCTGGTAATAGGAAATGACTTTACTGCATTGTATTGAGAGAGAGTGCCCTACATTTGCTAAATGATATAACACAGATAATAATCTATTTATGGTGTAGGAAATAAGTATGATTTCTTCAAAGAAAACTTTTCCTGATCCTTCTAAATAGATATGATCTTACATTCTATCTTGGGAAAAAATTTTAAGGGGTCAGTAACAAAGACCACTGTAGTGATTCTGTAGGTACACAATCTAGCCAAACTGTAAAAACCACTATGAAAAAGTAGAAAAAAACTGTTCTATAGATTTAACTCCATAGATCCATTGATTTTAGTCAAGGAAGGGCCTACGGAAAACATTAGTTTCATTCAGGCTTTGAAACTTATAAAATCACCTTTTTTGTATAAAACTTCTAGAAGAAAACTTAAGAGAAAATCTTAGCAACCTTGAGGTGAGCAAAGATTTATCGGATATGACACCCAAAGCATCATCCATAGTAGAAAAAATTAACAAATTTAGACTCATCAAAATTAAATACTTCTCCAAAAATCACCACTGAGGAAATGAAATGAAAAGACAAGCCATAGATTAAGAAAAAATACTCATAAATCATTTATCTATATATGAATCATATGTATAAATATATATGGGTGTTTTGTATTCAGAATATATAAAAATACAAGATTTGATGAAGCACTTTATCATAGAATATACGTGAATGGCTAATAAACACATGAAAATGTGCCCAATATCGTTATTAATGGGAAAATACACATCAAGATGACAATGAGATAGCCCTACCAGACCAGTAGAAGAACTACAATAAAAATGACTGATAATACAAAGTGTTATTGATGAAGTGAAGAAACTAGGAACTTTACACATTGCTGGTAGGAATATAAAATGACCGCTTTAGAAAATAATTTGGCCTTTTTTTAGAAAAATGTTAAATGTACACTTAATCATAAGGCCCAGGATTTCTACTCCTACGTATTTACCCATGAGAAATAAAATATATGTCCATGCAGAAATTTGTACACAAACGTTCATAGTATCCTTCTGTGTCATAGGCAAAAACTGAAAATAGCCCCACACTGGAAACAATCCTAGAGAATAAGTAAAATGTTGATCTAGGTACTGAATACTACTCAGCAGTAACTGATGCATCCAACAACATGGCTGAACCTCAAAAAACATGTTGGTAAGGATAAGCAGACACCAAAGACTACATATTGTCGTTTCATTTTATGAAATTTAAGGCAAAAGTTGAGAGACAAAAATCATTATCAGTAGTTGCCTCGAGGTGGGGTAGGTGTGGTCATTAAAGTCAAAGAGGTACAAAAGGGGATTTCGGAAGTTACTGGAAACTCCCTACAACTGGGATGCAGTGATAATGGTACCAGTGGATCCGTGTCTCAGAAATCCCCGCACCGTTGAAGTCCTGATCTTTGTTCCTATTTGATGCTCTCTCTTTCAGAAGGCAGATACACCAAGAATGTGTTTTAGGACCTAGGGGTTGAAATGACCGGAGGTGGTAATAAGTGACCGAGTGGCTACAGTTGGTACATTCTGTGCTCACTGCAGCATTGTTTGCTGTAGAAAAGCTAGAAATAACCTAATGTTTATCAACAGAACAATGGTCAAACAAGAAAAAACTCATCCACATTATAAAAGACCAGGCAGATGCAGCTGTAAAAAAAAGAATGAAAATATCCTCAAGATATGTTATTAAGGAGGGGGGGAAGCAAAGTCATAGGACATTAATAAACAGCATAACATATATCTGTTACACACATATGTGCACATAGACACTGAACTACATAAAGCTTCCCTCTGGGGGAAGACTGAGATGATGAGGGCAGAAGAGGATTTTCTTTTTTCATATGCTCTCCTGTAACATTCTAATTTTTTCACAAAATCCATATACCACTTTAGCTGTTTAAAAACTTTAAACGCTTTTGCTGGCCCGTGACTAATATCACTTCTCAGCAATACCTGCTGCTGGGGAAGCCATGTTTTCCTTAAAAGGAGACTAGAGTGAATTACTTTGAATCATGTTAGAAAAAAAGCACATACTAGAATTGTCTATCAACCAGCAGTTTTATATACTGTTAGCTTAATAACAATAATTACAACAGTCTTGATGCACCTAGTTTTCTTCAATGACAGCCCTATGATGTAATGTGGCCACCCCTACTTTGGATGCTCAAGAGGTCAAGACACCCGCCCAAGACCACCCAGGTAGGCAAAGTAGAAGTGAGGTCTATAACTTACAATCTGGTATTTTTATTTAGCTGCCTGCCTCATCAAGGATGATGATCTACATAATGGTGACCCTGAGGCACTACAGGATCCTAAAGGACTTATGAATCATCAAAGAAAGATTTAATTATATTTACTGTAGTTTGGGTTTTACCCATACTTTATTGTGTTATAATCCCTGGAAAAGTATTCAGCCACATATAACACACACCATCACCCTTGTTCAGAATAGTTGATTAACCAGAATGCCTCTGGCAAGACTGACACATGGAGAATGTACTCCAAGTTGATTCCCTTCATGATATAAGTCTTAACTTTCCTCTGAAAGAGAAGATACCTCTCTGCCCTAACTCCCTTCCACCTTTAGCTCAGAAAGCCTTCAGTTCTCTCTTCCCCCAAAGACCAGGTCAGCCCAAACTTCCCACAGTGGGAGGGCAGAAGGCTCAGAAGGCGGCACGCTGAGCCACCACCAGCAGAAGCCTCAGAGTGCCACAGCCTTCAAGCTCCCCTCCCAACTCCTATCCTACAGCTGGGGTTCTGATGCCAATCTCCTGGCCACCATACCTTCACTCTAGCCAGACACTCCCACAGCCTATAAATAGGAACATTCACAAGGAAAAGGAAGTGGGTAAGTAATTGAAAGCATGTCTGAGCTCGGGCTGAAGGCCTGTAGCCATACTGCTTTGAGGAGCAAATGTGAGCCTTCAAACTCGGTAGTGGGCTTCTTCATGGAAACGCCAGACTAATCCAACAAGAGGACTGTAATTTGAGGGTTGATCCACACAGTTAACACAGGTTAAAACAGACCTAGGTTTTAGATGTGGCAACAAGAGATAAATCTCTAAGACTGGGAATCATGTAGCCCATGCTGAAAAATAAAGAGGCAGAATTGTGTATGAGGAGCCCATTTTGGAACCAAACAGGGAGCCCACTTTGGACTCCAGTTAGAAGCTACTTTATAGATGAGAAAGTAGAGGTGCAGAGAGCACTTAATCATCCAACTGCCTCTATAACTTCAAGATACGAATGATGCATACCTATGTTAATAGTATGATTAAAGATTGACCTACATAAAGTCCCTGGTACCATTCCTGTCACATAGTGGCTGCTTACTGAAAGGTAATATTACTATCAGACTCTCATCCTGGTTCTGCCACAAAAATGAGAAAACAAGGTAGATGATTCTTTAAGATCCCTCAAGGTCTAACACTTGGTGATTCTATTATTGAAATTAGCAAGCTGGCAGCATAACTTGATTATCACGACAAGCCCACAGGACTCCATAGGTAAGGAATTCATTTCGGGGACTTATCCTGGGACATTTCCAGGTCTCCAGGACACCACTGTTTCTGCTGCCCACAAAGCACGAGAACAGATCCCAGATTGCCTCCTTAGTAAACCACCACCCAGGTGTTAGGCCAGGTGTCCCCTGCAGAAGTCATTAACCACAACAATGAAATGAAAGAAGTACAATTCCTACCCCCTACATTATTTCTTCTTAAAGGTTTTTTTTTTCTTTTTTTAACCCTCCATTGGTAAAAATAACACATGCTCTTTGTGGGTTGGGAAGTGCAAAAAACCAGAGGAGGAAGTTATCAATTATAATCTCACATGCAGCTGTAAATACCTCCGTTTACTTCAGATCTTTTATCTATACATATTCCTCTTTAGGTAAGTGAACTCATCATTGCATGTCAAACTGCCTACTTTACTTAACGTTTTAACAACAATCGATCCCTCTGGCCGGTGCCCAAGCTTGAAGCTTGAACACCAGCAGATACACATTTTAATCCGCCAGTCTCCTAAAAGCTTTGAGGGAAAAGAATTCCAGGGAAATCAGTAGTCACCTCTCATAAACTACTTGAACCCCATGATTTTCAGAGTCCAAGGTTATTCCCAAGACACGGTTCTCCTTTGGCTCTTAATGAACTCCCTCGGGGAAGGAGGGAGGCATAAAAGGGGAAAAGGGCTTAATTCCTCTCTCACCCCTGGGTTTCTGCATCAGAACTTCAGGCAATGGACATAAAAGACTGAATGGGTGTAAAGTGGGGATGGGAAGTTATGTCCATGGAGTGGCTGGAACAGAAAAACAAAGATCAGGGCACCTGGGTGGCTCAGTGGGTTAAAGCCTCTGCCTTCAGCTCGAGTCATGATCCCAGGGTCCTGGGATCGAGCCCCACATTGGGCTCTCTGCTTGGCATGTAGCCTGCTTCCCTTCCTCTCTCTCTGCCTACCTCTCTGCCTACTTGTGATCTCTGTCTGTCAAATAAATAAATAAAATATTAAAAAAAGAAAAAAGAAAAACAAAGATCCTCCTCCCAGTACCTTCTGTCCATGCAGTGGCCACCTGAAATGAGTCAGGGCCCTATTTAACAACACTCACCTAGTGGTCCAGGTGACAGGCCATATGTACCCCTGAAAGCCTTGACTTCATGAGGACACACCCCTCAAGGTGGGTGATCACAGGAGGTTGTAGTCAGGAGGTTTCTGTGGATTATAAAAAAAGAAAAAGAGAGAGATAAAGGAAAGAAGGGAAGAGATGATGAGGGAGGGAGGAAGGATTAAACTATTTTGAAGGAGAATATGAAATAAATTAATGTAATTTAAAGTTTAATATTGGCAGTATCTTTGATAAACTTGTGGGTGGAAACCCCAGAAACCGTTTGAGGCTAAGCTTTAGTCAGGAATGATAGAGTTAGGATGGTGGTAGCACTATTGTCATTTTTAAAAAATAATACCAAAGAATTACCTTTCCTTTCAAATAGGACATCTTGGTCCAAACATGAAGTCAAAACTCAGAGCTACCCACCAGCCAGCCACCAATATTTGGTTGCTGAAACTCCAGATGGAGAAGCATAGCCAAGAGGAGGATGCTGTTGGAATTCAGAGGTTTGCAATAGGAGGTGGGCTTTTATGCACCTGCCACTTCAAGGGAACTGAAAGTTTGGCAAAGAATCAGTGAGGTCATATTGCACTGAGAGTGGGCCTGGATAATTCAGGGAGAAAAACTTCCAGTGCAGAACAGTGTGGCCACCTCTGCAGGCTGGTTGGGAACACACTGTCAAGCCATATACCTGACCCCTTACTTCTCACCCCTTCACTTGGTACTTGTTATACTTGGCCAAAGTGCAAATGATGGCATTAAGAGAAAATGATTTTTATTATTTCCCTTTTATTCTCTTTTCTACAGTGTTTAGAAAAATTAGAATTAGACTTCCTAGCATGTTAATTCTCTAATACATGTTGTATTGATCCTCATTTTCCGAAAGGGCCAGTGCAGGGATAAGCACCTATTGGAAAAGTCTCTTAAACTTGTAATTATTTTGCATCTTCCATTTTATAGCAGTCTTGTATACTAAGATAGAGCCAAAAGTAAACTAGCGTACAGGTATTCATCTCAGGTAGTAAAATGTGCACTCACATAAATTATTCAAATAGCCACATTGAAAAAATCCATTAATTAATACATGTCTTCTCCCACAGATATAGTTCATTCCCTTTAAGGATAAAACTTCATCCTAGATACAATTCTTACTCCAAATCTTTAGACTTGCCTTTCAACTTCAATTTTCAATTTGTTGTTGAGGAGCTTTAGGCTTTCTTTCTTCTCTGATAATCCTCAGGAGTGATCACCTTGGAGGATCACGGTAATGAGGTAGTTGTGATGGGGACAGGGGTTTCTCTATAGGTCTCCTCAGTAAGTCAGGGCCCCTCGTAATGACACCTAGAAAGATGGAGAAGACACTAGAGAACCCAAAATAAGCATAATGGTTATAATGGGCGGGATATCGAAGGTGCCAAAAAGCTCTAACCAAATCAAGGTACATCTCACCTTCCAATGTTTCTCCCTCCAACTACCTCAATGCTGTCTCTGATTTTCTATTAAGGCTTCTCTAATCCCCCTCTAATGACATTCCCAGAAATCCCTTCTTCCTTTGGATCACTAGTGCTCTGTTTGTACTATTTTAAAATGTCACTGCCCTATAGTATTGGTCATTAGTGTCCCATCATTTTACATAGATCATTCTCCCTTTAAAATTAAGAAATTTCTCTCAATTCTAAAAAATCCCCACAGGCCCTCAGAGCAGTGGCTGATCATGTGAGGCTTGGTACCTACCCAATGTGAGAGTACTGACCCATTCTTAACCTCCAATGACCCTGCTTATCTATCCTTACCCCTGCCTGTATTTCCTCATTCCCACCTTCTAATCTCCAGTCCTAACACCTCTCTCCATCCCACACAGAAACATCATCCTTTCTAATGCTCAACTCTCTCAAGTGCCTGGAACCACAAATGATATTGATTTGTTTTGTTTTTCTGTTTTATTTCATAATCCTCTCATTCACAAGGCTCAGGTATGGTGTCCAGGTGGGTTTAAATACTTTGTCCTTGGAAATACCACATCTTTCCAGTGAAAAACCCCACTGCTGAGTCTAGTCTATCATGTAAAATGCCTTACTTTGGATGATTTTTCTCTCAGGAATGTAGGGCTCATCAGCAGTGCCCAACCCAACCCATCAGTTACAACCGTCAAGGTCTGGATCTCAACTGCCAAGAATGTTCAGATTCTTTCCCAGGGTGCTCCTGGGCACCCGGCCAATCAGGTGGTGAGATGTCAGTTTTGTCACCTAAGCATTCTATGGCAGTTAGGAAGGTTTCCATCCAGAGCCAAGGAGGAACCTTGGGCAACGAGGGGTGTACTGTTCGGGCCAAGGAGTTAGAATCTTGGTGTTGACATATTCCAAACCTTCTGACCAAGAAATTCCTGGGAAATTAGGGTAAGTGGCTTTTCGGTGAGGACTCCAAAATTCATGTTGTACAGAGCAGCACTTGGCAGAACACTTTTTTTTAATAAGAGGTTTGTTTCTTTTAAAAATTTCAGTTTAGTACTAGAAAGCTTTGCTGAAAACGTGCATTGACCAATTCCCATGAGCATTTTAGCTGCTTTTTAATGTCTGTCCTTGGGAGACAGTGTCAACTCTAACAACATATGTGCATGTGTGGTCACCCGCGCCTCGCAGGTTGTCTTGAACAGCTTGGTGCCTCTCCCCAAGACCCCGCCTCTCCCCATGGACTGTAAGTTCTAACAATAACCAGTCTCCCGTATATTATTGCTGAATAATTCCTTCTTGGTGGCTTTATAATAACATTTTTAAAAGAATCTGTATTGTTCTGTTGGCTCTTTTGAGATTCCTAGTATCTCATTACGTCAGGGTAGTCTTTGTTTCCTCAAGGTAAAAAAACAAAAAACAAAAAACAAAAAACAGAAACCCACATATTACTGGCCTTTTTATTTAGCTGTCACAATACCAGCAGTGGGAGACTCAGTATGTGGAGGAAACAATAGTAACATGGATCACTTCACATTAAAAAGTGGTACCTAATTATTGTTTTTAGGGGCAGTTAATGAGTGGTACTTGTAGGTGATTAAACACATTTGGGTTTGGAAGACCAGTGGGGTGAGAAGCAAGCGTCTCTGATCAGTAACAGTGTGGGGAGAGAGAGACTTTGAATACTGCATCTGCTTCAAGAGTCCCATCCCACCCCACCCACAGCGCCTTCTCATGGGGTATAACAATGGGCTGAAGATGACTGGGAAGCCACCCAGCCAACAGAGCCCATTCACAAAGGACATCCTGAGTTTGCTATGTATCATCACAGATTCAGCTCAGCAGCCACTGAGAACAAAAAATAGCGAGTGTATTTACAGCTGGTGATGCTAAATAGAAGGGCCCTGAAAATGTCAAAGTTCAGGAGTTCTTACTCTACACCCTATATTGCACCAGAGAGCAAGGACATGAAGATAAATAATAACCCTCCCAGCCCTCAGGGAATTCCACCTTGCAGCGAAGATGTACCCATGTACACTGCTATAGATTGAATGTTTGTGTCCTCCAAAAATCAAATATTAAATCCTAACCTCTAGTGTGATGGCATTAGGAGGTAGTGCATTTAGAAGGTGATGAGGTCATAAGGACAGAACCTTTATGAATGGGATTAGTGCCCTTATAAAAGAGGCCCCAGAATTAAGGAGTCCACTTGTCATGATGAGTACCGGGTGATACCCGGAAGTGTTGAATCACTATATTGTACTCCTGAAACTAATGTAACACTAGATATTAACTAGCAGGAATCAAAATAAAAACTTAAAGGAAAAAGAAAAGGATGATGCAGAGAACACCTTCCACCTTATGAGGATACAATGAGAAGTCTGCAACCCTTCCTGGACCATGCTGGCAACCTCATCTTGAACTTTCAGCTCCCAAGACTGTGAGAAATAAATGTTTGCTGTTTATAGACCACCCAGTCTGTGGTGTTTTGTTATAGCAGCTTAAATGAACTAAAATATCCACTTAACCAAAAATGTACTATGATGTGTTAAAACAAAGATATGAACAAAGTACTGTGGGAGCACAAGGATGAGAATGACTAATTCTGGCCAGTTTGGAAACACGGAAGGGGAGGGAGGTAAAGACTCAGTAGAGGAAGGGTCATTTGAGTTGGGCTTTCAAAGAGGAGGAAGTTGGGCAGGTAAAGTTTGGACCCTCTGGTGGAAGAAACATAACAAAACAGCAATGAGGTGTTAAAGTATATAAGTAACAGAGACCAGATTGGCAAAGCATGAGCCGACATGAGCAACAGCAATGCATTCAGTGCTTTCTCGAAGATGTCCCTTTTTTTAACGGCTTAAGTTGCTGAACCTTTCCCTGGTTCAGTCAGAGCTTGAAAATCAAGTTTGTACTGTGTCAAAACTGCCTGTTCCCAGCTTTACTTCCTAAGTCTTTTGCTCAAACTCTGAACACCAATTTAAAGAGCAACTCTGGAAATGTGAGTAATTAGGTGAAAAGAAAGCAGTTCCGGAAACTAGGGATGCTTTCTCATTGGAATCCACAATTTAGCAGATCCCCTCAGCCACTGTTTCATTTATTCTTTCTTTGTTTTAAATTTAATTTTATTTTTTTCAGTGTTCCAAAATTCATTGTTTATGCACCACACCCAGTGCTCCTTGCAATACATGCTCTCCATAATACCCACCACCAGACTCATCCAACCTCCCACCTCCCCTCCAAAACCCTCAGTTTCTCAGAGTCCACAGTCTCCCATGGTTTGTCTCCCCCTCCAATTTCCCCCAACTCACTTCTCCTCTCCATGTCCCAATATCCTATCTTATTCCTTATGCTCCACAAATAAGTGAAACCATATGATAATTGACTCTCTCTGCTTGACTTATTTCACTCAGCATAATCTCCTCCAGTCCTGTCCATGTTGATACAAAAGTTGGGCATTCATCCTTTCTGATGGAGGCATAATATTCCATTGTATATATGGACCATATCTTCTTGATCCATTCGTCCATTGAAGGGCATCTTGGTTCTTTCTGCAGTTTGGTGACAATGGTCATTGCTGCTATGAACATTGGGATACAGATGGTCCTTCTTTTCACTACATCTGTATCTTTGGGTAAATACCCAGTAGTGCAATTTCAGGGTCATAGGGAAGCTCTATTTTTAATTTCTTAAGGAATCTCCACACTGTTCTCCAAAGTGGCTGCACCAACGTGCATTCCCACCAACAGCATAAGAGTGTTCCCCTTTCTCCACATCCTCTCCAACACTTCATGTCTACTGTCTTGTTAATTTTGGCCATTCTAACTGGTGTAAGGTGGTATCTCAATGTGGTTTTGATTTGAATCTCCCTGATGGCTAATGATGGAGGGAGGGAGGGAGGGAGGGAGGAAGGAAGGAAGGAAGAAAGACAGTTGTTTGACAAAAAATGACTCAAACTTTTTATGAGAGGTGATGTATATTTGGAAATAATTTTATGTTTTAGCTATCAAAGTATCCCTTCATTAAGTGGAGTGTGTTAAAGATGGGGAAATAAAGTAACATTTATGTTCCCCCATAAATACGAAGGACACTGTCTTGAGTCACTGCCTATGGGCTTATCAACATGGACGTCTCATCCTGAAAACCTATCCCATTGTCAAAAGAGACACTACATTTGGGAATTTTATGATTGACTGGATCCAGAGACAAATTCATATTTTAATATTGCTACTCCCAAATGAATTTCTGAATTTTCCCTACTGGATGAGTGAGTCAGAAACATGCAAGTTTGATTCAAATAGTGTGCATGATGGACCTGTGGATGAAGAGAAATAGAAAGTTAACCCTTCTTCACCAGATTGTAAACCATATGAGGACAGGCCCCTTAACCTCTCCATAGCCACGTCCTTTGTGCTTAGCACAAACTCTAAGAAAATATTTACTGAACTAGTGACTTAATGTATAAATTTTCCTGGTATACTTGTAATTTTTATTTGAAGCACCTAGGCTTCAGAATCTGGAAGAATTTATTTAAATTTATATAAAAAATTTTATTTAAAAAAATACAATCCCTATCTCTCCGTAATTTTGTGTAAACACAAGGAGGAAAACAGAGAAAGGAGGACCACACATTAAAATATGGTCCAAATATCCAATTCAATGTATAGTGAATGTCTACTTCATAAAGTTATCCACCTCATAGTGTTTGGCTTCAAAATCTGCACCTGAGGGTTCTCGGGATCACTTGGTCCAATATCTATCTAGTCAAGCCCTGACAGGATCAAGAATAGAATGAGGAAAGATCCAGGAACACAACGCAAATCTGATGCATGAGAAGGTCATGCCAGTCAATCGCTTCTATTTCCCTCTTTGCCTGCTGTTACTCTTCCACCTTTCAGAACTTTTGCCCACCCCTGCTACTCACCGCTGTCATTCACTCTTACGCCTGAAATGTCACACCTTGCCTGGCTTTTGGTCTCTGCATTTCTCCTTCCACCACACCTAGAACCTTTTGATCCCCACATGTAGGTTACCTCCCTCCTCCTGTTCTGGGTACTTTAGCCATGAAAAATTCCAGCTTTCTTATCAGCACTCTGTCTACAAGCCAACAGCAAGTTTTGATTGATTTTTAAGACCATACAGCAATTTTCTCATCTTTATCTCTTGGGCAAAGTCAACAATTACATGTAAACATGTACACATGGGCATATGCATGAGAATACATGTTAACACGTACACATACATATACAGAGACACTCACACATGGACACACATCTTAGATAACCAATAAGGGAAGGTGAAAAACCACTTCCCTAGTATCAAAAGTCTAAAAAACTTAAATGACTACTTTGTGTGGTACAGCACTATGATGATAATTATTCATATTGGCAACCCTTGACATTGCAAGACAATGTGTTTTATGCTATAGCAAAGATTAATCATTTCTGAACAGTTTTAATGGCCAATGGATTTGAACCAGGTGAAATTTGGCAGTCTTGCCTGAGGATGCTTACTGGTTAACTCCATCTAGGCACTGGCTTGGTAACCAAATGTCTACTAGTTCCTGAGAACTGAGATTTCTCTTTTCAATGACATCTGAATGGAGATTTTAATGCTAAAATGGACATTATTAAATTCTCTTGTCTATCTGTATATCTATTTTTTTATGCATCCATCTGTGATATATATAAAGTTTTAGAACAGCCTGGCACCTACTAAGTGCCATATGAGAGTTCACTATTACAGAGTATTATGGGCAAGACTTACCATTGGGTAATGCGGTTTTTGCCAAGATCTGAGCTTTCTCCTCCTGTTGTCTGCTTCGGTATCTAGTGCTGTCTCTTTTTTTCTCTCCATGTTACTTGATCTGCACTAATTTTTCTTCTGTATTCACCACTGAAATGCTGACTGGAGAATTAAAAATCACACAATAGTCTAGGCAAATATTCTAAATTCAATCAACAGAGCAGTAAGATTTTTTAATTTTATTATAAGAATTTAGTCACTGGTTTTCTTTTCACTGCTTTAATGTCATATAAATTTCTGTACCCAGAATGAAATAATTTGACACCTGCAATAACGCTCCTCAAACTTTCCGTGAAGATTTTCTCAGGACACCCTTATAAGCCTATAAATGAGTCTCCAACTGTCAATGAAAACTACAGACTTCAGGAGGCTTAGAAAGGAAAGAAGAGCTTCCCACAAAGTACTTTTCCTATCTCTCTTACTTCCAAATAATGCCAGCTGAAAGAAATAGTTTGCTATCAGCAAGAGGGAAGAGGAGAGAAAATATAATTTTAATTATCACACTTGTGCTATAAATTGCACGACTATTAGTTATTTTGTTGATTTATCTTTTCATCTCAATATAATAATAACTTCTCAATAAATGTTTATTTTTAAATAAAGTCAGTAAAGCAGATTTCATTCACCAGCACACCTAATTTTGTATCATTCTAATATAAATGGAAGTTTATTACATGTACCACAACTGCTTTATACTACTTCAAAGCATGAAGAGAGAAACAAATATTCTAAGGTATTTACTACCTGAAACAAATACAACTCTTGCTATGTCCTTGACAAGATCAGTTAAGGAACTGAACTGGTTCAGAGAGACAGTTATATTGGAGATTGGAGTCCATTCTACCATAATTTGATCCTACTGTTAAAATCATTTTACTCAACACCTAATCAAAGAGACTTTCCCTCCTACAGCAAGTGTTACACCTCCCTGGATAAATGAAGATCTCATTTTGTAAAATTTCACCGTTGTTTAGTTAACTACTCCTTAGATATATACTACCCAAAATAAGTTATTTCCTTTCTTTTTAACTAAAACAACAAGAAAATTGGCAAATAAAAAACCACCGTATATGTTCATTGAGAAAAAAATGCCATGGACTATGTAGTAAATGCTTTCTGATAATCTTACCAGAAAAAAATGGAAATAAAACAGTGTAATTCATTGAACTTTAATCGTGTCTTTTTTGTTGTTGTTGTTAATCAAGTACAGTTCTCCTCTAATTTATTCAAAACTGAAAAAGAAGGCTGAGCGGATGTAATAATGAAAAGCAGCGTGTTCTACCTCGTGTGACACAAGCATTGTTTGACCTCTAAAGAGAGCGGTGAGGTCTGACTTTTTACCTAGAAAATTAGAGCTTGGAAACCATTTGGCCCAAGGTCACAGACCAATGTCTTCAGGCTGAACTAGGCCCAGTGCCACAGGCCAACACATATGTATGAGGCACCCATATTTAGAAATCACAGATTTCCTATAAAAAGTCTAGATTTCGAGTTTCTCAAAAAACAAAAACGAGCAAACAAAAAACTGGGTTGTGGGCTCCTCCGACCTGGAAACTCTCCCCTCTGGGTGGGAGTCCGAAGCTGAGGGAGACTAGGTGTCCTCAGGTATCCTCAATTGGACATATTCCTTTCAGGCTGCTGTAGAAATAAATAGGTCAAGCCCATCTTGTCATTCTTGTCAATCCTGAGACCTGGACGAGGAACAGAGTAGAATCCAGATGCAAAAGGATATAATTCTGCCATTTTGAGTTTTTGCTTATTTATCCATTTTACAATTGGTAAGAACACATGACAAATCTCTAATGCCAAAAGCTATTCTCAGCATAAATGGCCATATTTTAATCAGCACAATATTCAAACTGAAGCAAAATTATAGTTTGTTAGAGTTTGGTCTGCTAGCAAACCTCAACAGGTTGTTAAGTTCTTTGAGAGCAGAGAAATCTTCACTAGCTGTCTCTCATCATCCACCCATGCTGTCACAGCCCTATGGGGTGATGAATACTTGGGAGAAGGGGAGGTGGGCTGAGTCTCTGAAGGGAAGAATCTGAGTTGGAGTAACTACTTGTTACCTTGACTTTCATGCATAGGTAAATGACATGTCACAGCATTGTTTAAGAACATACAAAGGGTGGGGAGCACCGGGTGACTCACTTAGCTAAGTGTCTGACTTTGTCTCGGGTCATCATTTCAAGGTCCTGGGTTCAAGCCCCATGACGGCCCCAAGTCAGTTCCCCCACACCCAGCTCAGCAGTGAGTTTGCTTGTCCCTCTCCCCTCTGCCCCTCTCCTTCTGCTCCTGCTCTCTCTCTCTCTCTCTCAAATCAGTAAATAAAATCTTTTTTTTTAATAACAACTGACATTTTTTTTAAGATTTTATTTATTTATTTATTTGACAGACAGAGATCACAAGTAGGCAGAGAGGCAGGCAGAGAGAGAGAGAGAGAGGAAGAAGCAGGCTCACTGCTGAGCAGAGAGCCTGACACGGGGTTCGATCCCAGGACCCCGAGATCATGACCCGAGCCGAAGGCAGAGGCTTTAACCCACTGAGCACCCAGGCGCCCCAGTAAATAAAATCTTAAAAATAAAAACATACAAAGGAAACCTAAATATTGAGGTCAATTCCAAAAATATTCAGATTACATTGCTATTTCACAAAATGGGTTTCAGAGGCCAAGTTACCTTAGTAACTGGCTGTATACATTTCATAGTCTGTGTTACATCAACCACCAATTCAGGAAAGAAATATTTAAACATTAAGGAATGAAATGTTTCTTCACCATAATTGATTTTCCTTATTCTTTTTTTTTTCCCTTATTCTTTAAGAGATTAAAATCATTGATACTTTTCATTTAGGGAAAAAAACAAATCTAACTTTCAATAAATATAAATATTTTTAAGGATAAAAACCACTTAAACTTAAAACTGAAATTGCTTTGAAGTGGTTCATGAAGACAGAAATAAAAATCATAAATAAGCATTCAGAATCTGGAACAAATTTATTTTATGAAGCAAAATGCATGGAATCAAATATTTTTCCATAGCAATAAATATAATTTTCCTTAGGGAGTTCGGAAAATTCCCTCCAAAGTTCTGATTGATAAGTTTTTTAAGAGAAAGACTGCTTTTTGAGGTAGTAAATTGCCTACTGACATATTCTCCACAAAGCTTCAGTGTTTAATACCAAGCTGCTGGGATACAAGTACAAAGACATCAATTATCCCAAAATAGATTGGGGCAGAGTCCAGTTCACTTATTAGTCCTTTAGGCTATGTCCACAGGGGACAGAGAGAAATAGAGATTTGGCAATCAGCTGGTTAATTTGATCACTGCAGACAACTGCGTTGTATAATTTAGGTCGGAAACATACCCTGACCTGGTATTCCTAATTTGGAACATTCATCAAATTAATCAAATAATCACCAATTCTCAGTTTCACTATACCCTGTAAACAGAGTCCTAGCATCAATGATCAAGTTTTCATTTACAATTATAAACAAAATGTGCCACTATCTGGGTAACTGCACCTTTTAGATGGTGTCCCATTTTCTACACAGCCCTTCCAAACCATCTTCATTCTCCCCAGTTATCAGACTAATTCACTTACCCTACTCCTTCCTGCACAGATGCTCTCGCTTCCTAGCGTATGTAGAAAATGGAGGCCATCAGCTAGAAACTCCCTCAGCTCCCCATTTCTCAACACAGATATGAACACTGTCTGTAATAGCACCTTAACTCCTATCTCAGCAGGAGAGCTTTCTTTTACAAAACTACCTCCTAGCACCTACTCCAGATCTCATCAGTACTACTTCTCTGGGAACTTGGTCCATCGTTTTACCTTCTACCTTTCTCTTTACACTGGTTGAGTCAACTTAATACATAAACAAATGAACTTTCTCTTAGGTGAAAAAGGTACCTTCATCCACCACTGTTAAAGAGTATAAATTAGTAGAACCTCTTTGGAAAGCAATCTGACAATAGGTATCTGAGTGCCTTAAAAAGTTCAGATCTTTTGACCAGATTAAGTCCTCTTCTAGAAATCAGTTCTACAAAATATGGACCAAGCTTAATTTCAAAGGTATTTCTGTCAGTGTCATTACAAGGAGAAATGTGAAAAGAGAAACTAAATACTTAACAGTAAGAGAAGATTTCTGAAGAGTTTCTAATGTTGGGGGAAATATCAAGTGGGAAAGTTATACAAATCAAATTGACAGCTTGTCGGTAGGATCGAGCCAGGGAGTGCAATGGGTGTATACCAGAGGATGAAGTGGAGGTCCCTCTGCAAGTGACACTATTGGAGCATCATGAGCTAAGTGTCTGGCTGCTTCACTGCCCCAGCCCTCAGCAAGTAATGCAGTCCACGAGGTGGACAGCTAACAAATATTTGTTGAATGAATGAGTGAGAGGTTTTATCTCTGTCTAATTAAATAACTCCATATGGAGAAATACCCAGGGAGCGGTGAGAGAAGAAAAGGGTCTAGCCAATTAGTTCTGACAACTCCACCCTGGTAATTAATGCAGGGACAGATGCTAAAGCCAGTCCTCTGCAAAAGGCAGGATGTGAAATCTCTAACATGGTCTCTTTTTAACTTGGTGAACATGCATGGAAAAGACTGGAAGGGAATGGTTAAAAATAGCAGGAGTGTTTAGAGTGGTAAGATTACACATGATCTTTCTGGCTTTTTAATACCCTCATGTACTGTCATACTATTCAGTAATGAATATGGAGTCTGCCTATAATTTGAAATTTTCAAAATAAAAGCTTGCATTGACTCCACATCCCTCCGTGGCTATGGGCCTCTTCTCCTTACAAGCAAGCCTCTTAGAAGCATCCTCCAAATTCCAGGCCTTGCTTTGCTCCCCACAAGAGTTACCTCTTGACCTGCCACTGCACTAACATTGGCATTGCTCTCATCACCAAAGAAATCAAAGGTGTTCAATCCCATCGTTACTTCTCTGTCTTCATCTTACTGAACATTTTGGCCTTAATTAATATGGCCACCCCTGCCCCATCTGCTTGAAACCCTTTTCTCCTTGGGAGACCCACCACTCCTTGATCTTTTATCCTTCACTTGCTCCTTTTCCCTCTCTTGTGCTCCACATGATGGTCGTGTCATCCAAGATTGTCTCTTTACCCATCTTCTCACTTACAGATTACCTTTAGGTGATGTCTTCACACCCTGACTTCAGCCCCTCTGTGTGTTTATAACTCTCTGAACTCACTTCTCCATACTATTCTGAGCTCTGACTGATCTATATCCAAGTATGTGGCCCACCAAAGCATACACAGAACTGTTGAATGTGTATCTCACAAATTGCCAGATCTAAAAAATGAAAACCTGCTCTTTTGCCTAGAACCTGGGTCTCTGTTCATTGCCTCCAATCCAAAGATCCAGGATCCTTGAAGAAACAGTCTCCTTCACAGTCTCTTTCACTGTCAATACATATAAACTGTCACTAAACAGTTCACCAAGTGAACTCTTCTCTGCACACCTCTTGTTCTCTCCTGTGTTCTTTTAACATCTGTTATGTTCCTATGTGTAAAGTAGGAATTAATACATCTCTGCCCTCAAGGGACCACAGTCTAGTGAGAGAACAGACCAGTCATAATGTCAAGTTCAGCGGTATGGGTGTCTATAGGATGCTATGGGAATAAAGAACAGCTGGGTGAATCAGAAGGAGTCTTTTGGTGAAGAATTCTTAAAGGACAAATTCTCCAATTCAGGCAGTGGTGGTAGGAATGAAGAAAAGGAAATGATGAGCCTGCGGATATTCTAGATGATGTTGGGGGAATGGTCAGAGCTGACTCTCAGGTTTCTGGCTGCAGTAACTAGATGAATGGCCACAACCCCTCCCTACTGCCACCACCACCAATAGGGTCAAAGGATGTAAGAGAGAAGCAAGTGTGGGAAGTAATGAGTAGTTGGAGCATGGTAAGCATCCGAGGCCCGTGAGAAACCCGGCACCTATGCATGTGTATTTTTTTTCACTTGGTAAATGAAGAAAACACAGACCCGAACAGTATACATAATATTCTACTGTTTGTGTTAGGAAAGGCAGGAAAAAAAGAAACTATATCCTTATTTGTCACTAAACATAAATTTGTGTTTGCTGATATATGCATAAAGAATGTCTGGAAGGATACATAAAGAAACTAAGAGCAGTGGCTGCCTGTGGAGAAATGAAAGACAAGGATGGGAAAGACACTGCCTTTTATTTCTGGGTTTGAAGCATAAATCAATTACCAATTCAAAAGATACTTCAAGGGGAAGATAGTAGTCAAAAGTCCCACAAAGACTGAAGACTACAACTGGATAAAGGCGACACTGGTGACTGTGGGGACAGCAGAGGGGGGAGTGGTGTGAGGAGAGAGGAGCCACAGGGTTTGGAACGGGAGGACGGTGAGCCCTCTGCAGCAGATGAAGGAGTGAATGAGGGGAAAAAAGAGATTGTGGGGACAGCTGAGTAGGGCTGGTGAGAGGCAAGGATGTGACAGGATGAGACTCAGAAGTTAGAAAGGGTGTCAGATATGGCTTTGGTCTCTAAGCAATGTCCCTGAAGTCTCCCCCTCTCCTCAGGCTGACCTTCTTGTGGTCACTGTGCTCTCAGGGCTCCCAACCATCCTCCACGAGCTCCAACTCCACACTTCTTGACACACAGGTCCCTTCACGCCACAGTGCTGCTCACTCACTGCCTCTCCCCATTCATCACAGAGCTTCGCTCTTCCAGCCAGTGCCAAAGGACTGGAAGACCTAATATCCCCATTCTTTGGACACTGACACATTCTTCCTTACCTGGCGAAGGTTCGGTCAGACACCACCCCTCTCAGAAGTTTTCCCTACTGCTCTATTGCTTAGCAGTGATTTAAGCTCTCCTAGCTCTCTCCCTGGCTGAGTTGGATGTGGGACGTATATTTTCCTCATTGACCTCTGACTCTTTAAGCTGGTTCTGGACATGCACATTTGTCCACTTACCTGACCAGGGCCCTCTGCACAGATGACTTATGCTTGGTCTTCTAGTGTCTGAGTCTCCCCTCTCCCTCCTGGCCTTTGGCTCTGCAGCAGGAAAGAACCACTCTGGGAAAGTCCAGATCACAGTCCCAACGCCCTCCCAACCCAACACCAGATTCAAATGTTGCTAAAACATTTTAAAACAGAGGGCAAGACCTCTGAGGTTTGGCTGCTTTGTGAACAATCAGGAGCTCCTGTCCAAGCTAATAAGCTCAGTATGTTGGACCATAAAACTAATGAGACCAAGATCACAGACTTTTCCTAAACAAGTCAGTCAGCTCTGACTTTGCCTAAGGGACTAAAAATTTTTTTAAGTTTCCCTGTATCTTCTCTTTGACTTCAATCTGAGGTAAATTTGCATTGGGAGATATAAAATGTCCCCCTAAGAGCCAGGTGACTAGAAGAAATGGGTGGATTTTCTTGGCTTTGAGATCTTCTGTCAAACCATGTGAATCTATTACTTATTCCTCAAAAAAATCATTTTAAAAATAAAAAATAAAAGTGAACATGCTCATCTTGATGGCAGTGTTAGAACTTGGAACCTAGATAACCAGGAGTTCCAATATGAGTCCTTGGTCACCATTGGCTCTGCCTCCCACCCTCTCTATTTCTTCCCTCTTTTCCTATTCCCGTCCCCCAGGCTCCCTGATTCCTTTCACCCATGTGTCTGCTGCTTTCCATAATACAGTAAGTTCCTAGTGCCTAGAAGAGTTGTTTTGCATTTGAATTGCACATGTTTTTCTTGATAAATGCTTATTAGTCTTCTTAAATCATTTTATAGATCCAGAAAATATATACCTTTAATCCTCGTCAAATGTCTTATAAATAGACCTCTTTGGTCATGAAGTTAACAGTATAAGAATATAGAAACAGGGCGGTAAAAATCATGAGATCATTAGATCTGGAACATAAAAGATATGAATTGTTCACTTAGTTAACAAGCATATACTAGCCTCTCTCATGGGCATGATGATGAAGTTGAGGGCCCTCTGTTTGATATCCATAGACTATATTTTAATCTTCCCCTTTAATATTTAATTCTACAAGGATTGCCACTTTTGTGGCAAGCACTGGGTTGACACAGAGATACAATGTCAAACAAGTCATGGTCCCTGTCAGAGTCAGGTTGTTTGGGGGAACTGATAGACTGGTTACATCCCTGGGTACCTATTTGCCTGAGGAGATGTGTATACACAATGTCTTTTTCTCTAAAAGAGAGAATACTAGTAACAACCAAGGACTGGAGAGGAAAAATGGGGGAAGACTGGCAAGGACAGGAAAAGTCACTTGATTTCAGTCTGTTACCCCACCCTACCCCATCCCCTCAATACATGGGCCCTGGTTTAGATCCACCATGATGAGGGAAATTTTGGAGTGAGAATTTGAAGAACATTTCTCATGAGAGTCATTCACTGGAACACTCGAGGTATAAGCAGAGCACCTGTGGGGCCCAGGGAATAAAGTGCTCAGAGAGCTGGGAGAGCATGGTTCTTCCCCAAACACTGACCAGACTCTCTGCCTCTGTGGAACCCTAAAATCCCATTAGAGGAACCTTTTCTCAATGAAGTATGTTGTCACAGGGACCTGTAGTTGGGCCAGGGACAAGTGACATGACAGGTTGCCAGACTAGGAAAACACTCATGAACTTGTTCCCACTCTGCAACCTGGAAGAGATGTTGAGGGGCGCTGGAGTCCTGCGGTCATCAAAGGGGATATAAAAGGTTACCACAATTTGATCCATAATCTTAGTAAGTCTTCATTTATACTCAAAGGTGGACAGAGTTTGGGTCCATTTGGGTGAGATAAAAATTGTGCTCAAAGTTTCTTCCATAGAGTTTCACACTTACTAATTTCTGTTCCCAGAATTAACGGACTTTTTAAAAAATAGCCAAAATGTGATCTACTCAAATATAATCTTCTCGAGGACAAGCACTCCATCTTATTTCTCTCCAGATCTGCAGTTCCCACTGTAACACCTGTGTTCAAGTGCTGAATGTCTTAAATAATACCCAGGAGCATCAGTTCCATGGGAAAATATTATAGATTTTCATCTAAAAGTTAACAAACAGCCATTTTTCATATTCAAAAGGATAACCTGTTTCTTACTTTGGTTACATATCTACTAATTGACTTTTATTAGTAAAAATCATGACAATAAGTCCCCATCACAGGATTTTTGAAGCTAATGAGAATACTGACACCCACAAAGACAAGAGAGTAGTAAAGAGCAGAGTGAGAGAAAGTCTGCTATAGGAATGAAAGTGATAAAGGGTCCTGTCCTAAATGTAATGGTTCCCCCATTAGTACTACACCCATCACTGCCATCCTGCCTTTATCACCTAGCCTTTGTCTAGACCAGAGGATCACAGGTGGGTAAGAGTTATAGACATTTGCCATCATCTTACCAATTTTCTTATCTTACAGTATCCAAAGGTCCTCACAGCTTTAGACTCTAGTGCTCTGAAAATGGATAATTCTGTAGGTTAAAGAACTGATTTCTATGAAGGTCTTGCAGCATCTGGCTCAGGCTGCTGTGACAGAAATGGGGTGACTTATAAGCAAGTTTTTTTTTTTTTTTCTCATAGTTCGGGAGGCTAGAAGCCCAAGATCAAGGTGTCAGTATGGTGAGTTCCAGTGTGGACCCTCTTCTAGGTTGCAGACAGCTGACTTCTCATTGTCTTCCCACATGGCAGAAGAAGAGAGACACGGCTTTCTGGGGTGGCTTTGAAAAGGGCACTAATCCCATTCATGGGTGTTTGTCCCTCATGATTTAATCACCTCCCAAAGGCCCCACCTTCCAATACCGTCACACTGGGTGTTAGGATTTCAACATATGAATTTAGGGGGGACAGAAACATTCATTTCATTGCAGGAACTATTTAAATAAAAAGATTCCTAAAAGCTTCTGAAATTCATACCTGAACAAAATTTTTCAGGTCTCAAAATAACATGATTTCCATAGTACTTTGTAGCAGCAGAACTGCAGGATCACAACAGTATGAACATTTTAAATTGTAGGAGCTATTGTGAGGAGGTCTCCAAAAAGGTTGTAACAATCTACATTACTGAAAGCAAGCTCTTATTTTATCTGACCCGTCCTATATATGGAGATAAGAGAACACAATATTAAGTTAGTAGCTAGCAGACAAAATCAAAAGCATCAAAGTTATAAACACAAACATCTCTCCCCTTTGTCCCTCACGTCCCCCTTCCTCATGGCAAGAGACACACATGTCCAGCAAAGACAACAAATGCCCCAGATGGCTTTCTAGATAAACAGAAGGAAGACGGTGGAGAATGTGGGCATTTAGACTTACTAAAAACAATTGCTAGGAGTAAGACCTTAGAGATAAACCAAAAACTACGACAATTTTGCTGTCTATTCTCTAAAAATACCCATATGCCCCAAAATAAATGAATAAGGAAGGTCATTGAAGCTGAGTTTGTGATACCCCAAAATCACCTACATGTTTTTCACTAGGGGAGTGATTAAATACATTCTTAGCAATACTCTGCAGACATCAAGAGGCTAGTAGTGACCAAGAAAGAGGTCTCTGATAGATTGTTAAGAAAAGCAAGTGACAGGACAATCTGAACAGAATGACCCATTTGGTTATAAGTACGACTGTGTGTGTTTGTGTGTGCACATGCCTAGCATGACACACACCAAATTACTACCAGTGGTGTCACTCATCCTCCTGGAGGAGGGTAGCAGGAATGGAGTAGAACAATGGCATGGGCTTTTCCTTTACCCTTTACCTCCATATATTTATGTAAGCTTTTGTATATCATTTACTCGTATAAATCTTTCATGACAACTAGTTACTGCTTCTGTAATTATTCAATAAAGTGCCATCAGAGGAGTCTCTAAGACACCTCATATACAGGAAAAGACGTTGTGGGTACCAAGGATGCTTCCGTTTTCCCTAGGGACATGGGCCAGTGATTTCTACAAGTGCCATCAGGTCAGCATCACAGGGCCTGGTGATTAAAACATGCTTCTGAGCTGCCATTGACCATATAATCTAGCTCTCAATGGGATTCAAATATATCACAGCTTGACTCAATTCCATTTTATAGGATATAATTTCACCCCAAGCCAAGAATCCAGGCCCCCTAGATAACAGATCTTTATTGGGCATCTGCCTCTGAGAGGCTGTGCCATGAGGCAGATGGAATTAATGCACCGGAATTAGTGGGAGATGAGAAAGCATTTTTTTCAAGTATATATTGATTTTGAATGACAATACCTCCCCCTCGAAAATCATCTAAATCGTAGCATTGTACACAGTGGAAATTCTCTCTCTTTACAATGTTCATTCAGAAAACTCAGGCTAAAAGCCTGGCCAAGGCCTGCCAACATCTGTCTGGGTCTCCTGGAATGTGACACCTGCTTACCATGGCTCCAAATGCACAATCAGCAGTGGTCAACTACTAAGGAACCCAACACAGCACCAGAAGCCACTACTGTAGTGTGCTCACGAACAGTATAAATCCACTAAGCTTTACTCTCAATTTTGAAATCCAGAAAAGCTCAAAAATGGAAAATTTTTTTCTAACTCATTTGCCCCCAAAACGAACCAGACCTGAATTCCAAACTGATAGAAGCTATTTACAGTCCTTATATTTATTTCACATATTGTAAATATTGAATATATTGAAAAATATTAGCATATCCATATTATGAAGTAGTCGTTATCCTGATTCCCGAGAGATATTTTATTCATTCAGAATATTCAGTATATTACCTTTCTTTAAAAAAAATGCAAAACTTTTTTTTTAAACTATGCATGTAAAAATGTATCTGATCCTAAGAGTTTCAAACAAGGAATGAGGACCTATATATGCTCTGATCAATGAAGCTTTGAAAGAAATGAGATTGAAGCTCTAATAATTAAAAGCAACATAGCTCTTAAAACACACACACACACACACACACACACACACACAGAACCTTATTAAGAGCTGATAAATCATAGCCTCATTATCCAGAGAAATAAAATGAGTCACTAGGAATAAGGAGAAGTGGAAATACGCCATGTCAAAACAGCTGGTAATAGGAAATGACTTTACTGCATTGTATTGAGAGAGAGTGCCCTACATTTGCTAAATGATATAACACAGATAATAATCTATTTATGGTGTAGGAAATAAGTATGATTTCTTCAAAGAAAACTTTTCCTGATCCTTCTAAATAGATATGATCTTACATTCTATCTTGGGAAAAAATTTTAAGGGGTCAGTAACAAAGACCACTGTAGTGATTCTGTAGGTACACAATCTAGCCAAACTGTAAAAACCACTATGAAAAAGTAGAAAAAAACTGTTCTATAGATTTAACTCCATAGATCCATTGATTTTAGTCAAGGAAGGGCCTACGGAAAACATTAGTTTCATTCAGGCTTTGAAACTTATAAAATCACCTTTTTTGTATAAAACTTCTAGAAGAAAACTTAAGAGAAAATCTTAGCAACCTTGAGGTGAGCAAAGATTTATCGGATATGACACCCAAAGCATCATCCATAGTAGAAAAAATTAACAAATTTAGACTCATCAAAATTAAATACTTCTCCAAAAATCACCACTGAGGAAATGAAATGAAAAGACAAGCCATAGATTAAGAAAAAATACTCATAAATCATTTATCTATATATGAATCATATGTATAAATATATATGGGTGTTTTGTATTCAGAATATATAAAAATACAAGATTTGATGAAGCACTTTATCATAGAATATACGTGAATGGCTAATAAACACATGAAAATGTGCCCAATATCGTTATTAATGGGAAAATACACATCAAGATGACAATGAGATAGCCCTACCAGACCAGTAGAAGAACTACAATAAAAATGACTGATAATACAAAGTGTTATTGATGAAGTGAAGAAACTAGGAACTTTACACATTGCTGGTAGGAATATAAAATGACCGCTTTAGAAAATAATTTGGCCTTTTTTTAGAAAAATGTTAAATGTACACTTAATCATAAGGCCCAGGATTTCTACTCCTACGTATTTACCCATGAGAAATAAAATATATGTCCATGCAGAAATTTGTACACAAACGTTCATAGTATCCTTCTGTGTCATAGGCAAAAACTGAAAATAGCCCCACACTGGAAACAATCCTAGAGAATAAGTAAAATGTTGATCTAGGTACTGAATACTACTCAGCAGTAACTGATGCATCCAACAACATGGCTGAACCTCAAAAAACATGTTGGTAAGGATAAGCAGACACCAAAGACTACATATTGTCGTTTCATTTTATGAAATTTAAGGCAAAAGTTGAGAGACAAAAATCATTATCAGTAGTTGCCTCGAGGTGGGGTAGGTGTGGTCATTAAAGTCAAAGAGGTACAAAAGGGGATTTCGGAAGTTACTGGAAACTCCCTACAACTGGGATGCAGTGATAATGGTACCAGTGGATCCGTGTCTCAGAAATCCCCGCACCGTTGAAGTCCTGATCTTTGTTCCTATTTGATGCTCTCTCTTTCAGAAGGCAGATACACCAAGAATGTGTTTTAGGACCTAGGGGTTGAAATGACCGGAGGTGGTAATAAGTGACCGAGTGGCTACAGTTGGTACATTCTGTGCTCACTGCAGCATTGTTTGCTGTAGAAAAGCTAGAAATAACCTAATGTTTATCAACAGAACAATGGTCAAACAAGAAAAAACTCATCCACATTATAAAAGACCAGGCAGATGCAGCTGTAAAAAAAAGAATGAAAATATCCTCAAGATATGTTATTAAGGAGGGGGGGAAGCAAAGTCATAGGACATTAATAAACAGCATAACATATATCTGTTACACACATATGTGCACATAGACACTGAACTACATAAAGCTTCCCTCTGGGGGAAGACTGAGATGATGAGGGCAGAAGAGGATTTTCTTTTTTCATATGCTCTCCTGTAACATTCTAATTTTTTCACAAAATCCATATACCACTTTAGCTGTTTAAAAACTTTAAACGCTTTTGCTGGCCCGTGACTAATATCACTTCTCAGCAATACCTGCTGCTGGGGAAGCCATGTTTTCCTTAAAAGGAGACTAGAGTGAATTACTTTGAATCATGTTAGAAAAAAAGCACATACTAGAATTGTCTATCAACCAGCAGTTTTATATACTGTTAGCTTAATAACAATAATTACAACAGTCTTGATGCACCTAGTTTTCTTCAATGACAGCCCTATGATGTAATGTGGCCACCCCTACTTTGGATGCTCAAGAGGTCAAGACACCCGCCCAAGACCACCCAGGTAGGCAAAGTAGAAGTGAGGTCTATAACTTACAATCTGGTATTTTTATTTAGCTGCCTGCCTCATCAAGGATGATGATCTACATAATGGTGACCCTGAGGCACTACAGGATCCTAAAGGACTTATGAATCATCAAAGAAAGATTTAATTATATTTACTGTAGTTTGGGTTTTACCCATACTTTATTGTGTTATAATCCCTGGAAAAGTATTCAGCCACATATAACACACACCATCACCCTTGTTCAGAATAGTTGATTAACCAGAATGCCTCTGGCAAGACTGACACATGGAGAATGTACTCCAAGTTGATTCCCTTCATGATATAAGTCTTAACTTTCCTCTGAAAGAGAAGATACCTCTCTGCCCTAACTCCCTTCCACCTTTAGCTCAGAAAGCCTTCAGTTCTCTCTTCCCCCAAAGACCAGGTCAGCCCAAACTTCCCACAGTGGGAGGGCAGAAGGCTCAGAAGGCGGCACGCTGAGCCACCACCAGCAGAAGCCTCAGAGTGCCACAGCCTTCAAGCTCCCCTCCCAACTCCTATCCTACAGCTGGGGTTCTGATGCCAATCTCCTGGCCACCATACCTTCACTCTAGCCAGACACTCCCACAGCCTATAAATAGGAACATTCACAAGGAAAAGGAAGTGGGTAAGTAATTGAAAGCATGTCTGAGCTCGGGCTGAAGGCCTGTAGCCATACTGCTTTGAGGAGCAAATGTGAGCCTTCAAACTCGGTAGTGGGCTTCTTCATGGAAACGCCAGACTAATCCAACAAGAGGACTGTAATTTGAGGGTTGATCCACACAGTTAACACAGGTTAAAACAGACCTAGGTTTTAGATGTGGCAACAAGAGATAAATCTCTAAGACTGGGAATCATGTAGCCCATGCTGAAAAATAAAGAGGCAGAATTGTGTATGAGGAGCCCATTTTGGAACCAAACAGGGAGCCCACTTTGGACTCCAGTTAGAAGCTACTTTATAGATGAGAAAGTAGAGGTGCAGAGAGCACTTAATCATCCAACTGCCTCTATAACTTCAAGATACGAATGATGCATACCTATGTTAATAGTATGATTAAAGATTGACCTACATAAAGTCCCTGGTACCATTCCTGTCACATAGTGGCTGCTTACTGAAAGGTAATATTACTATCAGACTCTCATCCTGGTTCTGCCACAAAAATGAGAAAACAAGGTAGATGATTCTTTAAGATCCCTCAAGGTCTAACACTTGGTGATTCTATTATTGAAATTAGCAAGCTGGCAGCATAACTTGATTATCACGACAAGCCCACAGGACTCCATAGGTAAGGAATTCATTTCGGGGACTTATCCTGGGACATTTCCAGGTCTCCAGGACACCACTGTTTCTGCTGCCCACAAAGCACGAGAACAGATCCCAGATTGCCTCCTTAGTAAACCACCACCCAGGTGTTAGGCCAGGTGTCCCCTGCAGAAGTCATTAACCACAACAATGAAATGAAAGAAGTACAATTCCTACCCCCTACATTATTTCTTCTTAAAGGTTTTTTTTTTCTTTTTTTAACCCTCCATTGGTAAAAATAACACATGCTCTTTGTGGGTTGGGAAGTGCAAAAAACCAGAGGAGGAAGTTATCAATTATAATCTCACATGCAGCTGTAAATACCTCCGTTTACTTCAGATCTTTTATCTATACATATTCCTCTTTAGGTAAGTGAACTCATCATTGCATGTCAAACTGCCTACTTTACTTAACGTTTTAACAACAATCGATCCCTCTGGCCGGTGCCCAAGCTTGAAGCTTGAACACCAGCAGATACACATTTTAATCCGCCAGTCTCCTAAAAGCTTTGAGGGAAAAGAATTCCAGGGAAATCAGTAGTCACCTCTCATAAACTACTTGAACCCCATGATTTTCAGAGTCCAAGGTTATTCCCAAGACACGGTTCTCCTTTGGCTCTTAATGAACTCCCTCGGGGAAGGAGGGAGGCATAAAAGGGGAAAAGGGCTTAATTCCTCTCTCACCCCTGGGTTTCTGCATCAGAACTTCAGGCAATGGACATAAAAGACTGAATGGGTGTAAAGTGGGGATGGGAAGTTATGTCCATGGAGTGGCTGGAACAGAAAAACAAAGATCAGGGCACCTGGGTGGCTCAGTGGGTTAAAGCCTCTGCCTTCAGCTCGAGTCATGATCCCAGGGTCCTGGGATCGAGCCCCACATTGGGCTCTCTGCTTGGCATGTAGCCTGCTTCCCTTCCTCTCTCTCTGCCTACCTCTCTGCCTACTTGTGATCTCTGTCTGTCAAATAAATAAATAAAATATTAAAAAAAGAAAAAAGAAAAACAAAGATCCTCCTCCCAGTACCTTCTGTCCATGCAGTGGCCACCTGAAATGAGTCAGGGCCCTATTTAACAACACTCACCTAGTGGTCCAGGTGACAGGCCATATGTACCCCTGAAAGCCTTGACTTCATGAGGACACACCCCTCAAGGTGGGTGATCACAGGAGGTTGTAGTCAGGAGGTTTCTGTGGATTATAAAAAAAGAAAAAGAGAGAGATAAAGGAAAGAAGGGAAGAGATGATGAGGGAGGGAGGAAGGATTAAACTATTTTGAAGGAGAATATGAAATAAATTAATGTAATTTAAAGTTTAATATTGGCAGTATCTTTGATAAACTTGTGGGTGGAAACCCCAGAAACCGTTTGAGGCTAAGCTTTAGTCAGGAATGATAGAGTTAGGATGGTGGTAGCACTATTGTCATTTTTAAAAAATAATACCAAAGAATTACCTTTCCTTTCAAATAGGACATCTTGGTCCAAACATGAAGTCAAAACTCAGAGCTACCCACCAGCCAGCCACCAATATTTGGTTGCTGAAACTCCAGATGGAGAAGCATAGCCAAGAGGAGGATGCTGTTGGAATTCAGAGGTTTGCAATAGGAGGTGGGCTTTTATGCACCTGCCACTTCAAGGGAACTGAAAGTTTGGCAAAGAATCAGTGAGGTCATATTGCACTGAGAGTGGGCCTGGATAATTCAGGGAGAAAAACTTCCAGTGCAGAACAGTGTGGCCACCTCTGCAGGCTGGTTGGGAACACACTGTCAAGCCATATACCTGACCCCTTACTTCTCACCCCTTCACTTGGTACTTGTTATACTTGGCCAAAGTGCAAATGATGGCATTAAGAGAAAATGATTTTTATTATTTCCCTTTTATTCTCTTTTCTACAGTGTTTAGAAAAATTAGAATTAGACTTCCTAGCATGTTAATTCTCTAATACATGTTGTATTGATCCTCATTTTCCGAAAGGGCCAGTGCAGGGATAAGCACCTATTGGAAAAGTCTCTTAAACTTGTAATTATTTTGCATCTTCCATTTTATAGCAGTCTTGTATACTAAGATAGAGCCAAAAGTAAACTAGCGTACAGGTATTCATCTCAGGTAGTAAAATGTGCACTCACATAAATTATTCAAATAGCCACATTGAAAAAATCCATTAATTAATACATGTCTTCTCCCACAGATATAGTTCATTCCCTTTAAGGATAAAACTTCATCCTAGATACAATTCTTACTCCAAATCTTTAGACTTGCCTTTCAACTTCAATTTTCAATTTGTTGTTGAGGAGCTTTAGGCTTTCTTTCTTCTCTGATAATCCTCAGGAGTGATCACCTTGGAGGATCACGGTAATGAGGTAGTTGTGATGGGGACAGGGGTTTCTCTATAGGTCTCCTCAGTAAGTCAGGGCCCCTCGTAATGACACCTAGAAAGATGGAGAAGACACTAGAGAACCCAAAATAAGCATAATGGTTATAATGGGCGGGATATCGAAGGTGCCAAAAAGCTCTAACCAAATCAAGGTACATCTCACCTTCCAATGTTTCTCCCTCCAACTACCTCAATGCTGTCTCTGATTTTCTATTAAGGCTTCTCTAATCCCCCTCTAATGACATTCCCAGAAATCCCTTCTTCCTTTGGATCACTAGTGCTCTGTTTGTACTATTTTAAAATGTCACTGCCCTATAGTATTGGTCATTAGTGTCCCATCATTTTACATAGATCATTCTCCCTTTAAAATTAAGAAATTTCTCTCAATTCTAAAAAATCCCCACAGGCCCTCAGAGCAGTGGCTGATCATGTGAGGCTTGGTACCTACCCAATGTGAGAGTACTGACCCATTCTTAACCTCCAATGACCCTGCTTATCTATCCTTACCCCTGCCTGTATTTCCTCATTCCCACCTTCTAATCTCCAGTCCTAACACCTCTCTCCATCCCACACAGAAACATCATCCTTTCTAATGCTCAACTCTCTCAAGTGCCTGGAACCACAAATGATATTGATTTGTTTTGTTTTTCTGTTTTATTTCATAATCCTCTCATTCACAAGGCTCAGGTATGGTGTCCAGGTGGGTTTAAATACTTTGTCCTTGGAAATACCACATCTTTCCAGTGAAAAACCCCACTGCTGAGTCTAGTCTATCATGTAAAATGCCTTACTTTGGATGATTTTTCTCTCAGGAATGTAGGGCTCATCAGCAGTGCCCAACCCAACCCATCAGTTACAACCGTCAAGGTCTGGATCTCAACTGCCAAGAATGTTCAGATTCTTTCCCAGGGTGCTCCTGGGCACCCGGCCAATCAGGTGGTGAGATGTCAGTTTTGTCACCTAAGCATTCTATGGCAGTTAGGAAGGTTTCCATCCAGAGCCAAGGAGGAACCTTGGGCAACGAGGGGTGTACTGTTCGGGCCAAGGAGTTAGAATCTTGGTGTTGACATATTCCAAACCTTCTGACCAAGAAATTCCTGGGAAATTAGGGTAAGTGGCTTTTCGGTGAGGACTCCAAAATTCATGTTGTACAGAGCAGCACTTGGCAGAACACTTTTTTTTAATAAGAGGTTTGTTTCTTTTAAAAATTTCAGTTTAGTACTAGAAAGCTTTGCTGAAAACGTGCATTGACCAATTCCCATGAGCATTTTAGCTGCTTTTTAATGTCTGTCCTTGGGAGACAGTGTCAACTCTAACAACATATGTGCATGTGTGGTCACCCGCGCCTCGCAGGTTGTCTTGAACAGCTTGGTGCCTCTCCCCAAGACCCCGCCTCTCCCCATGGACTGTAAGTTCTAACAATAACCAGTCTCCCGTATATTATTGCTGAATAATTCCTTCTTGGTGGCTTTATAATAACATTTTTAAAAGAATCTGTATTGTTCTGTTGGCTCTTTTGAGATTCCTAGTATCTCATTACGTCAGGGTAGTCTTTGTTTCCTCAAGGTAAAAAAACAAAAAACAAAAAACAAAAAACAGAAACCCACATATTACTGGCCTTTTTATTTAGCTGTCACAATACCAGCAGTGGGAGACTCAGTATGTGGAGGAAACAATAGTAACATGGATCACTTCACATTAAAAAGTGGTACCTAATTATTGTTTTTAGGGGCAGTTAATGAGTGGTACTTGTAGGTGATTAAACACATTTGGGTTTGGAAGACCAGTGGGGTGAGAAGCAAGCGTCTCTGATCAGTAACAGTGTGGGGAGAGAGAGACTTTGAATACTGCATCTGCTTCAAGAGTCCCATCCCACCCCACCCACAGCGCCTTCTCATGGGGTATAACAATGGGCTGAAGATGACTGGGAAGCCACCCAGCCAACAGAGCCCATTCACAAAGGACATCCTGAGTTTGCTATGTATCATCACAGATTCAGCTCAGCAGCCACTGAGAACAAAAAATAGCGAGTGTATTTACAGCTGGTGATGCTAAATAGAAGGGCCCTGAAAATGTCAAAGTTCAGGAGTTCTTACTCTACACCCTATATTGCACCAGAGAGCAAGGACATGAAGATAAATAATAACCCTCCCAGCCCTCAGGGAATTCCACCTTGCAGCGAAGATGTACCCATGTACACTGCTATAGATTGAATGTTTGTGTCCTCCAAAAATCAAATATTAAATCCTAACCTCTAGTGTGATGGCATTAGGAGGTAGTGCATTTAGAAGGTGATGAGGTCATAAGGACAGAACCTTTATGAATGGGATTAGTGCCCTTATAAAAGAGGCCCCAGAATTAAGGAGTCCACTTGTCATGATGAGTACCGGGTGATACCCGGAAGTGTTGAATCACTATATTGTACTCCTGAAACTAATGTAACACTAGATATTAACTAGCAGGAATCAAAATAAAAACTTAAAGGAAAAAGAAAAGGATGATGCAGAGAACACCTTCCACCTTATGAGGATACAATGAGAAGTCTGCAACCCTTCCTGGACCATGCTGGCAACCTCATCTTGAACTTTCAGCTCCCAAGACTGTGAGAAATAAATGTTTGCTGTTTATAGACCACCCAGTCTGTGGTGTTTTGTTATAGCAGCTTAAATGAACTAAAATATCCACTTAACCAAAAATGTACTATGATGTGTTAAAACAAAGATATGAACAAAGTACTGTGGGAGCACAAGGATGAGAATGACTAATTCTGGCCAGTTTGGAAACACGGAAGGGGAGGGAGGTAAAGACTCAGTAGAGGAAGGGTCATTTGAGTTGGGCTTTCAAAGAGGAGGAAGTTGGGCAGGTAAAGTTTGGACCCTCTGGTGGAAGAAACATAACAAAACAGCAATGAGGTGTTAAAGTATATAAGTAACAGAGACCAGATTGGCAAAGCATGAGCCGACATGAGCAACAGCAATGCATTCAGTGCTTTCTCGAAGATGTCCCTTTTTTTAACGGCTTAAGTTGCTGAACCTTTCCCTGGTTCAGTCAGAGCTTGAAAATCAAGTTTGTACTGTGTCAAAACTGCCTGTTCCCAGCTTTACTTCCTAAGTCTTTTGCTCAAACTCTGAACACCAATTTAAAGAGCAACTCTGGAAATGTGAGTAATTAGGTGAAAAGAAAGCAGTTCCGGAAACTAGGGATGCTTTCTCATTGGAATCCACAATTTAGCAGATCCCCTCAGCCACTGTTTCATTTATTCTTTCTTTGTTTTAAATTTAATTTTATTTTTTTCAGTGTTCCAAAATTCATTGTTTATGCACCACACCCAGTGCTCCTTGCAATACATGCTCTCCATAATACCCACCACCAGACTCATCCAACCTCCCACCTCCCCTCCAAAACCCTCAGTTTCTCAGAGTCCACAGTCTCCCATGGTTTGTCTCCCCCTCCAATTTCCCCCAACTCACTTCTCCTCTCCATGTCCCAATATCCTATCTTATTCCTTATGCTCCACAAATAAGTGAAACCATATGATAATTGACTCTCTCTGCTTGACTTATTTCACTCAGCATAATCTCCTCCAGTCCTGTCCATGTTGATACAAAAGTTGGGCATTCATCCTTTCTGATGGAGGCATAATATTCCATTGTATATATGGACCATATCTTCTTGATCCATTCGTCCATTGAAGGGCATCTTGGTTCTTTCTGCAGTTTGGTGACAATGGTCATTGCTGCTATGAACATTGGGATACAGATGGTCCTTCTTTTCACTACATCTGTATCTTTGGGTAAATACCCAGTAGTGCAATTTCAGGGTCATAGGGAAGCTCTATTTTTAATTTCTTAAGGAATCTCCACACTGTTCTCCAAAGTGGCTGCACCAACGTGCATTCCCACCAACAGCATAAGAGTGTTCCCCTTTCTCCACATCCTCTCCAACACTTCATGTCTACTGTCTTGTTAATTTTGGCCATTCTAACTGGTGTAAGGTGGTATCTCAATGTGGTTTTGATTTGAATCTCCCTGATGGCTAATGATGATGAACATTTTTTCATCTGTCTGTTAGCCATTTGTATGTTTTCTTTGGAGAAGTGTCATGTTCATGCCCAACTTTTGACGTGATTATCTGTTTTGTGTGTGTTGAGTTTGAGAAGTTCTTTATAGATCTTGGATATCAGCACTTTGTCGTAGTGTCATTTGTGAATATCTTCTCCCATTCTGTGGGTTGCCTCATTTTGTTGACTGTTTCCTTTGCTGTGCAGAAGATTTTGATCTTGATGAAGTCCCAAAAGTTCATTTTTGCTTTTGTTTCCTTTGCCTTTGAGACATATCTTGAAAGAAGTTGGTATGGCTGATGTTGAAGAGGTTACTGCCTATGTTCTCCTCTAGGATTCTGATGGATTCCTGCCTCACATTGAGGTCTTTTATCCATTTCAAGTTTATCTTTGTGTATGGTATAAGATAATGATCAAGTTTCATTCTTCTACACATAGCTGTCCAATTTTCTCAGCACCATTTATTGAAGAGACTGTCTTTTTTCCATGGTATATTTTTTCCTGCTTTGTTGAAGATTAATTGGCCATAGAGTTGAGGGTCCATATCTGAGCTCTCTTCTCTGTTCCACTAGTCTATGTGTCTGTTTTTGTGCCAGTACCATGCTGTCTTAGTGATCACAGCTTTGTAATAAAGCTTGAAATCAGGCAACGTGATGTCTCCAGTTTTGTTTTTCTTTTTCAACATTTCCTTAGCAATTCAGGGTCTCCTGGTTCCATACAAATTTTTGGATTTTTTGTTCCAGTTCTTTGAAAAAAGTCGGTGGAATTTTGATTGGGATGGCATGAAAGTATAGATTGGTCTAGGCAGTATAGACATTTTAACAATGTTTATTCTTCCAATCCATGAGCATGGAATGATCTTCCATCTTCTTGTGTCTTCCTCAATTTCTTTCATGAGTGTTTCATTTATTCTATTGGCACGATCCTAAGCCCTGAGTTTAAAAAGATGAATTTGATAGTCTTCCCTTCTAGGAGCCAACAAATCAGTGACCAAAAATAAAATGGCTGAAAAGTAAGACATGGGTTTACTCTGATGATACTGAGAGGACAGAGCTGGTTAATGATAATGTTTTCACCTGTCTGGGGCAAAAGAAGCAAACCTCAACTTTATCCTTCATACTCTTATCTCATCCTTTGCAATTGCTACATGCCCTCTCACCACACAAGCCTGTAATTCTAGGGTGACACTCGTCAGAGAATGTGTCTTAATTTTCATAAAAGTAAATGTATTTGATTTTTTGGTAGTTGGGTTACTAAAAGGGTTAGATGGTAGTTATGTTACTTAAATGCCTTTACTCATATGTCAATTCTATACTGGTCCCAAAAAGATATTTTACCAGTTAAGTACAAAAAATATGAACAGTATGAAAGCTTTCAGTCTATATCATGCCAAACAAAACATTTCGCTGGCTATTTTTGAATGTGTTTGCCAATTGTTTTGGAAATATTTAAATTCAACCATGAAAGTAGATCCTTGTTGAATGCAAATATAACAGATTAGGAATTAATTATTAACAAACTAGAAAGAAAAACTGCAAACCAAGATTTAAAACACTGAGTATAGTACCCACAAGAAAAGGAAAAAAAAATTATAAAACACTATGTTTAGGGATGTCTGAGTGGCTTAGTTGGTTTAGCGTCTGCCTTCAGCTCAGGTCATGATCCCAGGGCTCTGGGATCAAGTCCAGCGTCAGGCTTCCTGCTCATCGGGAGCCTGCTTGTCCCTTCGCCCACTATTCTCCCAGCTTGTGCTCTCTCTCTCTCTCTCCCTAACAAGTAAGTAAAAATAATTCTTTAAAACACTATGTTTAGATATGTGTCTAACATGTATTTTTCATGTCATATTCTACACACATATATATGGAGGAGAAGAACTGGATGGAAAATATATATATTCCAAGAGGTAGAATTATGGAAAGGTTTATTTTTCTTTTTACTTATCTGCACTTTATCATTTTTCTATGATGAATCTATATTGCTCTTAAAAATTATATAAAAGAGAAAGAAGTATGTGCTGATTTTTTAAGAAGACACTACAAAGATTTTCTTTTTTATTTATTTATTTATTTATTTGACACAGAGAGAAAGAGAGAGAGCACAAGATGGGGAGTAGCAGGCAGAAGATGGAGAAGCAGGCTCCCCACAGAGCAGGGGGAGCCCGATGTGGGACTCGATCCCAGGACCCCGGAATCATGACCCTAGCTGAAGGCAGTCACTTAACTGACTGAGCCACCCAGGTGCCCTAAAGATTTTCTTTTAATCAAAATTTTAACTCACTGATTTCTCTTTCAGGTCTCTGTACTAAGCATATAGTAACCAAGATTAAACCTGTTGAAAGATGTGGTCAACATGATTTAGTGAGCACCCACTGTGTGCCAGATACTGCATGGGGCATGGAGCTCCAACAGTGCACGAGGCCAGTCCACAGAAGCTCCATATCGGTGGTCCCTTACCTCCAACTGGAGGACCTAAAGAGACCAACTTTTTTTTTTAACCCCCTTAAAAGTCACCTCCCTCCCCACAGGTAAGCCTACTGCTCAGGATCCGCAGGGTGGAAGGCAGAAACCTCCAACTTTAAAGTCACCTGGGTCACAAAACGGGAGCAGTTAACTCTTGCTGAACATATACTAACTTTTTTTTCTTTAAGTAAAATAATCCAGGAGTGCTTGTGTGGCTCAGTCAGTTAAGCATCAGACTCGTGGTTTCTGCTCTGGTCATAATCCCAGGTTTCCTGGGATCCAGCCCCACATGGGGCACCATGCTCAGTGGGGAGTCTATGTCAGGATTCTCACTCTCCCTCTGTCCCCCCCAAAACAAATAAATAAATCTTTAAAAAAATAATCTAAAAAACAATAGAAGTAAAAAAAATCCTTATGAAGCACAAACTGCCAGATGGCATCACCTGGTTTTGTCTCTTAGCTTCATGGTGCACAGACACACATGCAAAACTTTCTCCCCAGGCTTAAGCTAAGGGGGTTGTGAGCAGACCCAACTGTGCTGGCTCCAAACAGATTTATTTTCAGTACTAAGAAGAATTTATAGAGAAGCAACCATGTTGCTACAACGGACAAATATAATAAACATATTTTATGATTTCTATCCTAAAGCTTTATGAACAACAAACTGTAGTTAGAATGTATGCTTTTGGGGTATATGTAAAGGAATATGTGTGTGTGTGTGTGTGTGTGTGTGTGTGTGTTTGATTTGCACACTAATGTAATAAAAGAAATACAGAGTTTAAACTTTTTAGACAGGTTCAGTTGACCACCTTGAAAAGTTTAAACTCTTCTTGCAAGACTTGTACCAAGAGAAATATCACTGAGTTAATTCTTACTCTTTAAAAACAACTAACTAATGGGGCACCTGGGTGGCTCAGTGTCTGCCTTTGGTTCAGGTCATAATCCCAGGGTCCTGGGATTGAGTCGCTGCACAGGCTCCTGGCTCCTGGCTCAGTGGGGAGTCTTCTTCTCTCTTTGCCCCTCTCCTCTCCCACCCCGACCCCGTTTTCTCTGTCTCTCTATCTCTCTAAAATAAATAAATAAATCTTAAGGGGGGGGGGAACTAACTACAAAATGCAATGTGCTCTCTTGGATTTAAACCTGAGAAAGAAAAAGGACGTTAGTGGGAAAAAAACAGTCTGGAGCTGCGTTACCAGGAATATACAACATTGATCTCTTCGTTATATCAAATGTAAGTGCTGATGTAAGATGTTAATATTAGAGGAAACTAGGTGAACAGTATCTAAGAGCCCTCTATCTTTGCAACTTCTGTGCAAATCTGACATGACTCCAAAATTAAAATTTTATTAAAAACTAACCATAAACAAATAAATACATAAAAGTTACCCAGGTGATTCTAAAGTGGTTAGCCTGGAATCAACCTCAGAGTGCCACTAGTGAGGTGGTTTGTTCCTATTTCTTCATAATCCTAAAAACCTGTAAATCAAGTAATGGTTCAATAATAAGAAAAAATTTTACTGATGTCAAGATAGTTCATATAATAACATTTTACACAGACATTCAAAAACTTATTTTCAATTACTATTTAAGGTCTGGGGGAATTCTCATAATGAAATGGTATTGGGGGAAAAAGTAAGAACGTTTTATATTCATTATATTTTTTATTCATTCATTAATATTACACAAAATATATACAGAGAGGGGAAAAAATAAAAGATTGGAAGAAAATTGGTCAAAACAAGAACATCAATATCTATTATCTTATCGTGACATATTTTTATTTTCTATCTTCTATTTTTAACTTCTCTGCGTTTTTCTGAGTTCTCTATAAAATGAATGTGTATTGCTCTAATAATCACAGAAAAAAAGAAAAATCACTTCCTGAAAAAACCACCAGCCAGGAATTATCATTCCTCCCTAATCACCAAACTCATGAAAAGCAGGAGACTGTGGCAGCAGAAATACAGGCCTCTGTCTCCAGTGTGGGCCTGGAGTATGCACAATCCCTTGGCTTCTGGGAGGCAGGACTTTATGAAATAAGTTTGATGATCCTCATTTTACAGATGAAGAGATAAAGGCTCAGAAAGCTCCATTCACTTGTTAATCAAAAAATTCTTACAAAGCCCATTAGACAGGCATTCAAGTGTGACCAGGTCTCAGTCTCTCCCCACCCGGATCCCAGGGACTAGTGATTCTTCATTCAGGAATTCACTCACAGCGACAAAGTGGCAGAGCCAGACTGTGAATCCAGGTCTTTCTGGTTTCAAATTCAGACTCTTTTTTGCTGGAGCAGGACTCTCCCTAGCTATGTCAAGGTATACTAGACCATTACAGGTCAAGCACGGAGCATCCTAGGTAGGCAGAAAAGGGTATAGCTACACTGTTGAGGTTCTCTTACCCTCTGCTTATCTTTACAATCCCTCCATGCCATCACTGCACTCATTTACAGACCTAGAGAGAGCAGATCTCTACCTCTCAATGGAGAGTAGAGGGGAGCTTATGACCAAAAAGAATAGGATTGTGTCACATATACACTTCCGTCATGTCACTTCTGTTTCAAAAACTTTTCAAGCATTCTGCCAGTGCCTCCTGACATGGCCATTCAAGGCCCTGCATGACCTGTGCCAGGCCTCCTCTCCACTCCTCCTGCCATGCCTCCTCTCTCTGCGTGCCTTGCCTTGCAACCAGTCCACTCACTGGGCTACGCATCTGTGTCGGCTCCATGGCTTTGGGCAGCTTAATATCATTAAACTCCATTTCCATACGTGTAAAAGGAAAATAATATCTCATCAGAATCTTAAGAGTTAAATAAAATGCTTGCCAGTGAGCACTTAGTAAAGCCCAAAATTAAAGGGATCTGTAATGTTAATTTATTGCTATTATTATGGTTGTTATTGTTGTGAATCTTCTGCTTTGTGATTTTTTTTCCTCCCATATCTTTATTCATACTTTGTTCCTTTCTGAATTGCCTTTTATATTCCTCCTCTTTTTCCTCCTCATAACTTGAAGCTAAGCCATTCAAATTCCAGATCCTTCCTGAAAGTCCTTCGGGGCAGTCCTAGCCCATGCAAACTTTGCCTTCTCCAAACCTTTTTTGTACTGATAGCAATTCTATTTTGTACTGATAATTGCAGAATAATCTAGTAGTGAAATGTTCAGGTTCTGGTGTCAAAATACCCTAATTTAAGTCTCTGCTCTACTATTCACTAGCTGCAGGCAAACTACTTCACCCAGAGTTGGTGTCCCATCCCAGCCAGCCATCCTGGAGAAACACCAACAGACTCATGGCTCTTGCCCCCACCTGCTTCTGCGGGACATTGTGGTTGGGCTGTCCTAGTCTAATCCCCGAGCCCTACTGTGGGTCACAAGGTATTTTGAGGGATTTCACTGCCCAGATATCTTAGGAAGAGTTAGATATTCAGAGGCTTCCACTCCCCAAGCAGAAACAGCCACAAGGCCTTGGAAATCTTGTAGTCAAAAGTCAATCACAAATTCGCACTGCAAGGTCCTAAATTGAAAACTGTTAGGGCATGATAAAACAGTCTCAGTCTGCAGTACAACAAAGGCCTACAGACTTTAATTACATTAGAGGACAGTCTTGTTGACCAAAGAAAGCAAAATTATTTAAAAATGTTTTCTGTCTGAAAAAGCCTTGGCCTCATAGGGGAGTCATTCATATCCCCTGCTAAGACATGTATGTTTATGTCTTGCCTAAAGTTCCGTGCACATAGTAGATATACAATATATGCTAGTAATTGATTTATCAATTAAAAGATGAGTTTTTTGGGAAAAGGATAGCAAAGTTGACACTTTCACCTACTAATTCTACTTGTAGAAATTTCAGCTAAGAATACATTAACACACTTATGGGGAGGGTGGGGGGAATTGAAAGTTTCACTATAATAGAAAAAAAAAGACAGACTCAAAGTGCATCAACAAAGGAATGAGTAAACGAACTGTGGTAACTCCACAACAATGCAGCCATCAAAAAATGCAAAGACTCAAATGAATACTGACTTGGAAAACTCGCCAAGACAAATTTAAAGTCGAAAAAAAGCAAATTTCAAAAAAAAGTGGACATATTTCTTTTTATGTTTATTTTTCAAACCTCTGAAGAAGTTATATTTGTATGTATGCAGGTATGTATATTTGTATGTAAAAGTAGTGAAAGGAAATTCAAAAGATACAGAACAGACTTCTGTCACTTACCTCTAAGGGAGGGGGAAGGACAGGGCATGACTCTGGCAGGGGAGGGCTGGAAGGGGGTAGGATACAAGTATTTCTTGCATCTTTGACAGTAATACTGTATTTGCATATTATATCATTAAAAAGACAAAAAACAGACTGTCAGAGGGGAGATAGACAATTTAAATTTTGTTAGAAGTGATGATTCTACAAATTATGCAATCAAAAAGGTATTTGCCAAAGTCTGCCCACCAGATTAAAAAAAACTGATTATTTCAAATCTCTTATTCTCCTCTCTCCCCCCACCTGCTGTGTGTGTGTGTGGATGTGTATGTGTGTGTGAGTGTGTGGATGTGTCTGTGTGTGAGAGAAAAAGAGTGTGTGTGTGTGTGGTTTAAAGATTGCTTTCCTTCACATCATTATGTTTATACTGCTACTACACTCTGCCTTATCTGAGAATAAATTCGTTTGCTAATGTGTTTTTAAAAATTAGAAAGTTTTCTTACTTAAAAGGCACCAATCAACAGGATTGACTTTGTTAACAAATGTGCTGAGCAAAATCTGATTTGGGTGGAATGGCGGGCCAGGAAGTGAAAAATTAACATCACGTGGCATTTCCGAATCTGACAGTAGTCACTTAACAGATTTTCCTTTCTCTTTCTAAAGGAGAGCCTTTCAGGACAGAAGTTGCCTAATTGTCTCAGGACACCCAGGTGAAGCCAGGCTGCGTTCACCTGCCCCCCTCCTCATTGTTCCCTTGAACACTCACATGCCCAACACCTCAGCAGTTTACCTGCAGCGGCTTAGAGAGCTAGCCCCGGGGGGTCTGTTTCTCCAAGTCAGCATGCCGCATCATGCTCTGAGACCCTAAAGAGGCTTTGTGGTATCCTAACTTTCAGACAGACAACCTCCTAGGGTAAACAGGAGGGGAGAGCCACGCCAGGCCACACACCTAAAAGACACCTACATTTCGACCATTAGCCCACGTCAGATGGCGGAAGATGGACTGAAATAAATAGTCCTGGGCCATCAGAAGTCCCTCTTTCCGTTCCCAAACGGGTTTCTCTCGTTTTCTGCTCCCGCAAAAGCACCAGTAATCAGATACCAACAGTCTCAGAGACCTCAGAAATTCAGGGGCCACAGCAAAGTTCCCAGATGAGGAATGGTGCAGGCCATCCAGGAGGAAATATGGCGCCAACCAAAAAACATCCAGCTGGTTCACAGAATAGCAAATGATAAAGATCAGGAAATGTGTTCCAGATAGCAGGAGACAGTAACACTATCAAAAGGACATTTGAGAGGTTTTCGTTGAGGTTAGTTTTACAGAGCGTTTTCGTCTGTCAGATAAGTTCTAAACATCAAAATAGGAGTTTGAGTCCAAAATTCAGGAAGAGGTTAGTGATATACACCATGGAGATATATGGTTGTGTCTCCAGTGCAAGAGAAGGTTGGCAATTACCTAGATAAATCAGGTTTGAAAATCTGAGTAAGGCAGTCTTACTGATTACAGACTTCTAACGCTAGACCTCCTTTTAAATCTGTGTCTTGGATTAGATTTCTCAGTGAGAGATAATTTGCTCAATTGTGCACTGTCCAAAATAAACCAGAGCACAGAGGAGATGGAGTGAATTTTGTTTTTCCTCTCTTGGGATCTTTTCAGGGCAAAGAGAAGTCAGATTGGGGGACTGGTTGGCATCTGCTCTCCCCTCACCCCCAAACAGAAATCTCTGTATGGTCCCTCTTGACGAAATCTGGGGCCAACTCTCTCAACATTCTTTCTGTGACAAATGCTAAGAGAACATGCTGGCCTTTTCCTGTAACAATTCCTACACTAAACCTCCCTTTTAAGTGTAAGATCTGGAATGAAACTGGGTACGTGAATCTGAGAACACTGGGCTATTGGATTTCCATTTCAGTCTGTTTCTGGCTTGATTTGATTAAAGTCCACTCAGACTATATGTGCACCGTCTTACTTTCTCATTCTTCCACCACAGTTTAATCCTTAATTTCCTCTACTGCCGGAATGCTTCATGCTGAATGATTGGATTAAACTCCAGCACTTGGGGATGTACCTAAGTCCGCTTGGTGGTCCAAGTCTCCTTTAATTGATAAGTGGCTTTTCCACATGTATCGATATTAAATGTGGCCTCCTCCTTACTTTCTTTAGTTAATATGAGCTGTTTTCAAAGGAGACAAAATTTTGCAGAAGGGCTTACCCCTTCCTCGGGGTGGGGGGGTGCTGGCAGCACAGAACTTACACTCACCTTTTTTTTTTTCTCTTTGGTTCAAAACAAACATTGCATTTATTCTTTGTCTCTAGCTTTCATGGACTTTTTGTCTTTTCTCTTCTTTAGATCTGGGTATGTTCACAACACCTGTCTCTCTGGGAAGCACATATCCCGTTTCTTCAGCTCACCAGAAGTAGACATATATATTATTTCCCTGAGGGTTAGAGAAAGCTATCAGAACTTGGCAACATATAAAGTAAATACCCACTAATTGCAATACATTCATTTAAATCAGGTCTTTATCCTCCTTAGGCATTGTAGTAGGTGGCTTCCTTTGAAGTCTTGTTGAATTTGTCCAAAATTACCTTGCCCCAGGCAGACGGCTGTTTGGAACATTTGTTCTGAACCAATCCCCAAAGCAGTAAATCTTAGCGTTGGTAACGGCTCACATGCCACAAAGAGGAAATGTCCTGGGTAGGGCATGGATCCAGGCTTAGATCCCCCATTATACACAAAGAAAAGAAAGAGAAAGGGAGAGATAACTGCACAACTCTCAGGGATATAATGCTATTGTACAACTCTGATGATGTTATAAACCACAAACCCTGTACATTATTGAAATACATAACCAAAAGTCGACTGGTGAATGTTTTCCCTCTTTTTTCTGCTGCATCCATACACGCATGCATCTCTCATTTTAAAATAATTGTGTCAGTGTTGTTCATCTGTTTGCTTGCTTGCTTGCTTGCTTGCTAGCTTTAAACACAGGTAGCTTAAACCCCTCATTATTTTAAACCCAACCTGGGAATTTTATTGTACCTCTATGAGAGAATCACGCTCTACGGGCATGAAGATATCAGACCTGTCATAGACTCTCACCATCCCCACAAATGCAAACAATCACACTCCGAGATCTTTGGACTTAACTCAGGGCTTTGTTTGGGCTGTGTCACATACTTCTACCATGTACATAAAACAGCTTCCAAGTCTTTTCAGTCTGTTACGAGGCTTCACATCAATTATATCAGAAATTGCTCAGCAGTAGGCTAAGGAGTTATCTGACTTAGAGCAAATGACTCCCTAGTTAATTGTCATGGATACAGCCTTAAGTCATGGCCTCTTGAGTAAGGGGAGAATCGGAATCAGGTTGTGAAACAGTCATACATCATATGATTTAAGTGCCAAATGAAAGTGCATCATGGGACACTTAGGGTAATGATAACTCATTGGGATAATGCTCCAGTGATATCCCCATTTTGGGGTAATGAGAGATGAAGGAGAGAGAACCACAGTTATGAACCTCATCACAGTATCAAACCAAAGGAGTTAACTATACTTTATCAAAACAAGGGAGGAAAACAAGAAGGACAGTGATAGGGGAACAAAAAAGCTGGTGACTTTACTCATGAAAAAGGACAAAATTCCCAGGATGGTGGTGAAAGGAGATGGTAAGGGAAGGGATGACAGCTATACAGGAGGCCAAGGGAGTTACCTGTCCAGATTACAGTACACAGCAGACTCTGGGAGAAAGACTCAGAGTTGAACTTGATGGAATACTGGGTGTGCTTAAATACACTGAGAAAAAATTGAAACAGGAAGTGAGTGAATATCAGTTGCTGTTAAGTACCTAGAAAAAGTAAGCAAACTAAAAAAAAAAAAAATTAAAGTGGAATAATGAGAACTAAAAGCTTCAAAGAAAACAAAAAGCTATGAAAGATGCTATAAAAAGAAATAAGGGATATCTTTATCTCCTACGATGGTGTAATCTCCATGATATGTTGTTAAGTTCAATGCTTCTGCTTCCCTAAAATACTCATTTGATTATATTAAAAATAAAACAAAGGGAAGGGCAGGTGGGTGGTGGGTAGCAAGAATTTAAAAATCAAAAAATGAAACAAGTGAAAAATCATAAAATTTAAAAAAATTTAAGGGTTACCTATAGAATCAGAGACCTAATAGCTACATTTTTTAATATATTTTGTTTTATAGATTTGACTTTGAAACCAAGTTAATATTTTACATAATTACTAAACAAAATAAAATTTTAAAATGCAATCCCTGAAAAATCAAAAGTAAAGCGAAACAAACGAACTTCACTGCGTGGCCAACTGATAGCATAACCTGACGGAGAAGAACTCCAAATGACTTTTACAACAGTCATTTGACCATATATTCTTAGTAGGAAACACTAAAAATAACGGTATTCTCTCATCATAACTGTTTTCAGTAATTATATTAGTAGTAGTGGTGTTGGTATTGTTATTCTGAGAATATTATATAATTATGTTGGTATACTTGAGAAATGAAATTTTCAGTGTGAATAAAGAGATAAGTATGTAAGCTCAATGAGGTTCAGAAAAACCTTTGAATATGAATTGAAAATATCGGCACTTTTTGGGGCACCTTTTTGGGTGGCTCAGTCGGTTAAGGGGTCAACTGTTGGTTTCGCTCTGGTCGTGACCTCAGAGTCCTGGGATGGAGCCCCACCTCAGCCTCCACACTCAGTGGGGAGTCTACCAGAGATCCTCTCCTTCCCTCTCCCTCTGCCTGCTCAAGTGCGTGAGTGCTCTCTCTCTCTCTCTCTCTCAAATAAGTAAATAAATCTTTTTTTACAAGTATGACATCTTTATTATTATTATTATTTTTATTATTAACACATAATGTATTATTTGTTTCAGGGGTACAGGTCTGTGATTCATCAGTCTTACACAATTCACAGCGCTCGCCATAGCACATTCTCTCCCCAATGTCCATGAACCAGAATAAATAAATCTTTTTTTAAAAAAGAAGGAAAGAAAAGAAAATATCAATGCTTTTTTCCCTTTTCATGGAATATCTTTTTCCATCTTTTCCCTCTCATTCTGTCTGTGTCTTTAGGTCTGAGGTAAGTCACTTGTGGGCAGCACATAAATAGGTCTTTTTTTTTTATCCTTTCTGCTACCCTTTGTCTTTTGATTAAAGCATTTAGACCATTCGTGTTAAAAGTAATTATTGATAGAAAATATCAGTAAAATAATTTACCATGTAAATAAATGTTTATACACTCACACATATATTTCCTAAATCTGTTCACTGAAAAGTGAAAAACCCTGTAGCAATAAGCACCATGAGTGTCCAGACATACTCTCTAAACACCATTTCCCAAAAAAAATGGACCAGTGCTCTTTGAAGAGACGTCCAATTCCAGGTGTGAGGTGGGAAATGTACATAATGATCCCAGAACGTCTTACATACCAGAAAGCAAAGAAACTATCAAAGATTATTGAGGTTATATCAAAAGGATGTGGGAGCCAACTCAACTTCACCAGCTGAAGAAGAGATCATTTGAGCATCGATAAAGATAATAACTGCAACGGATAGAAATATCAATACCAAATATGATATTAGCACAGTTCCATAAATGGAGTAATTATTAAGACAATTATTCAGAAGCTCATTTACTGATGTCTCTCTCAAACCTTTGTAATGCCCACTGACTCATTTGATAATGAATAATATGTCACCTTATTTTATTTTCAATATAGTCTCACTTTGGATGCCTCTTAGAAATGACTTGTATTTTAAAAATAGAATCAATATCTATACATAGTAAGAAAAAAAATCAAACCATGCCAAAAGGTATAAATAAAAGTAATGTCCTTATTCCACTATCCTAACCTCCCATAATTATCCCCAATCACCCAAAAACTATAACTATTATCATATTTCTTATAGAACATTAAGAAAAAGTATGCTTATCTAAGCATACACACTATTTATAGACATCTTTTTCTTTCAAAAAAAATGCACAGGTAAGCTAATTCTAGATCTATTATTCTGCTTTTATTTAATCCCAGAAATGTATCTTGAAGTTCTTTATATACCAATACATGCAGAGCTACCTAATTCTTTTTCATGTGTGTACAGTATCCCATTCATTATATGGATGCCCCATAATTTATTTACCTATTTCCACATAGATGAATAGCTAGCCTTATTCCAGTTTCATTCTATCTAGTTGGTATTACTGTCTAACTCTATAGCTGATTTGATTATGAACTCTTCATCCAGACATGAAGACTTTGGCATGTTTCTCTGCATCACACACTGTAAGCACTAGAAAATAATGTGTGCAAAGACTCCTTGAGAAATGCCCATAACCAGTTGGGTACTACAGATTTCCACACTTTTACTTTTGAGGTCAGTGAATAGATGCTAATAATTCACCATTGTTCCTCGGGTAAGCGAGGAGCTCTTTACAAGGCCATAGACCATTTCGACACTTTATAAATCAGAGCTAATACTTGAAATTACACTCAGAGGTGAAGAAACTGTCACCATTGTGAAGGAGGGCATAAACAACTTTGTGCCCTGAAGATCTGGGTTGATTTTGTCCCCATGGCTCTTGTTTCTCCTTAGGGTCATTAGATAGTGTTTGAAGGTGAAAGATAACATCGTGATCAAACAGCACACTGTGTACCAACAACAAAGCGACTGTAGTCTCCCATGCTTTCCTCTTCTACATCATCGGAGAGCATCACTACGGTCGCTGTAAGGGCTTTGTCAAGCTTCGGCAACAACCAAATTCAATGAAGCCCCGAATATGGAGTGTATGTCAGATGTGGATACCCCCTGGCACATTAAAGGCTAATTCCCAGGACATTAAGTAAGCAAATAATGCAACAGACTTAATTTTAAGAATAAAACCATTTCATCAGATAAGACAGATTCTGCTTACTTTTGAAGTAAAGCGTAAAAGCATTAAAGGTCAATTCAGAGGTCTTTAAAATATATGATTAAATAATAGGAAATATTAGGATCCAATTCTGTGGTCATTTGTAAGGTTATTTCTTTGAAATTTAAGTGGCTCTCTCTTCACACTCACTCATGCTCACACACACACAAACAAGCACACACACAGGTGTGAGAAGCCCAATCACTCCAGGATTAGCTGTTCCTCAGAAAGCTCAGTAATGATCTGAAATCCGAAGCCCTACTTGAACTTTTCTACTAATTCAGTAATTACTGCTGTGCCTGAAATTGGCCCCTTTCCTGCAATTACTCAACATGCACTTTCAGTCAAAGAGTTTAACACCTGAATTTAGATTCTAATTAGCACCTAAGGTAGAATTTTTTGTTTAAAGCTTATTAAAATGGGGACTTTTCCCAGCATAAGATTTCACTAGTGTACACAGGTAAACACACGTTTTATGGATCAATCTGTTTCTGGTTATCTCAAAAGCAACAGAGGGTAGAGGTGAAACCAAGAGCAACATATCACCATTTAAGATGCTAACATCAGAATAAATCAAATTCAAGTAATATCTGGAGTTGTCCATCTAGACAGACCCTCAATACAGCCAAAGATCACTGTTTCTAAATCCCCATTTAAGTAAATGATTTATGTCAAAGGGAGATAAATAAATGGAGATAAAATTAAAAATTAACATTGGTGTCACTGGCTTTCGCAGCTACTTGTCTATTTCCTTCCCCCAGTTAGGTACCAATATTTAAAAGATAGCAGTAGCAAAAACTCAGAATTATGTGGGGGCGGGTGGGCTTGAATTCCTCAGGCAGCAATAAGTATGAGTTTAACTTCAATCAGCAGTGTGTCTTCAAGTTAACTAGGTATCCTCTGCCACATCCCTGTGGTTATCCAGTTACTACTGCTTGGACACCTCCTGCCATGTGAAATTCATATTCTTATTTCCTGAGACAGCTCACTTTCTCACCAGGCACCCCTGAAAACATGGAATCCATAAACGATAACTTATAAGAACACTGGATATGAGGGACTTCTCATGATTCAGTTGACTCATAATGAGCTTTCAATACATGCTACTGTTGAACAATTTCTCTCCTACCTTGTACTTATGCAATTGACATTTTTAAATCTATGTTCAAGAACTTAAATTTATCTCTTTTGAATTTTCCTCTACTTCGGTTCAGCTCCTCGCTCAACTAAGCAAGATGATTTGAGTTGTCTGTGGCCTCTGGTTTCTTGTCGTCTACAAATGCAATAAACATCCTTTCTTTGTTCCTGTTCAAGGATAAACTTGAAGATGTTTACAGGGTCTCTCAGCATCAAACCTGACTCACCTAACACTGCAATACAGAAATGAAATTCTTGAGACTCGTTAGCTATTCTGAGAGTCACATCATATTCAGAGCCAGATTAAGTAGAAGAAGTGAAACAATGCTGTGTCTTCAAAAACAAAGGCAAGAGGGTCAAAGGGCGGGAAGTGGTAAAAACCACTTGTATTAGTTTCCTAGGGCTGCCATAACAAAGAACTACAGACTGTGTAGCTTAAATAAATAAATAAATAAATATAAAAATGAATTTTATTTTCTCACTATTCTGGGAGGCTAGAAGTCTGAGTTCAAAGTGTTGGCTGGATTGGTTTCCTCTGAAGCCTTTCTCCTTGACTTGTAGGGAGATGGTCTTCTCCCTTTGTCTTCACATGGTCTTTCCTTTGTACATGTATGTACCATAGTCTCCTACTTTTATAAGGACATCAGTCATATTGGATTAAGGTCTCCCCCCAACAAATGACCCCATTTTAACTTAATTATCTTTTAAAATTATCTTTTTAAATTTTTTTAAAATTTTCTTTTTAAATCATCTTTTTAAATTTTTTCTCTTCAACTACAATCACATTCTGGGGATTAGGGCTACAATACAACACAGTGAATTTGGGGGGAACACAGTTCAGCCCATCACACCACTGAAGAGACTTTTGTCTCCATACTCTGAGTTATAGGTCGCCTCTGTTCCTTCATTGTCAGTTTCTGCAAATGTTTGTGTTAAATCTCACCAAATTTACAAACTTATTTATTTAGTGCACAGTCTTTTCATATTTATTTTTAGGGCCTTATATCAGTACTTCAGAATCTGCCTTCAAATGGATAGAATCCTAATACATTTAACCTCTTTAAATGCCGCAGCTATTTCATAAAAGGTATCCTTTGCTGATGGACTTATTTACTGCAATAACTCAGATTTTAATATGAACTTTAATGAACATAAATATGTCAACATATACAAATTTATGAAATTACAACATATATATTTATCTTCCTGCCACTATACCCAATCTTTCTTAGAGAGATTTCAATATAAATATGGAGGTAGATGGCCTTGGTTATCTTGAGCCAGATGTCACCAAGGAAATTTGGTTAACTGAACTTCCAGTGAGATCAATTATATACCATGGACTGGATTTTCAACTCAACTATTTATCTCCTTTAAATGTGTAAAGCTCTGTGTTATACTCCCGCCCCTCAAAAAAGGCTCAAAGTCCATAGAAGTAAGACTATAGGAATATCTTAGGTTAATGTATGTTAGTCACATTCAGTCACTAATATACTTTCTGTGTCCTAAAATTCTTAGAATCTAGAAATCATTAGCACGTAGTAGATACTTATAAGTTCGTGAATGAATCAAGTGGTTTTTTAAAAAACACTAATGGGGCGTCTGGGTGTAAGCATCTGCCTTCAGCTCAGGCCATGATCTCAGGGTCCTGGGATCAGAGCCCTGCGTCAAGCTTCCTGCTCAGTGGAGTGTCTGCCTCTCCCTCTGCCTCTGCTCCTCCCCCTGCTTATGCACTTTCTCTTGCTTTCTTTCAAATAAATAAAATCTTTTAAAAAAACAAATAAGTAAAAAATAAATTCAAAAAGCACTAGTATAATTCCCTTTTTACCATATCGTAAACTATAATGTTGCTTTATAGTCACTATTCACCTCAATCACTTAAACAAAAACTCTTACCATGATATAAAATTACTCCAGTTATACCATGTAATCAAGCTAATAATATATTAAATAAAGCAAAAATCTATATTGAAGACAGCCACTAGACTCAAGAAGTATCTTGATTGCTAAGCGGACCAGCTCTTTTAATAAGTAACTAAAAGATGTATGTTCTTATCCCACTCCTTCCCAGTATGCTCAGTTACTCCAACTAACTTCCAAAGGGCTGAGCATCTCTAAGACCAGGTCTATAGGACTACACCTAACAGATAATAAATCAGTAATTCAGGAGGAAAATGCTAAGTAAAAAATAACATGAAGGGTGGTGTGTTATTTTTTAATAGCATCCGTTTTTTCTATAGAATAAGAAAACTTCATAGCACATTCTCTCTAGGCCCTGGCAAGAAAGAGAATTCATGTAAAATGAAAGAAATCCCTTTAGAAATGTTTTACTAGTTTTCTCCAAATCAGAATAGGATGTGTTTCTTTTTTTCTTTTTAAGATTTTATTTGTTTATTTGAGAGAAAGAGAATGAGTGGGTTGGAGGAGCAGAGGGAGAGTGAGAAGCCTGTTCCCTGCTGAGCACAAAGCCCAACATGCAGGGCTCTATCCCAGGACCCCGATATCATAGCTTGAGCTGAAGGTAGATGTTTAATCAATTGAGCCACCCAGGCACCCCGGAATAAAAATTTTATCCATAGCTTCAATTAACCTTACCCCAAGGAAATAGCATATTGATGGAGGACGCGGACTCCGGTGTTAGGCTGCCTGGAAGAAATTCTAGCCCTTCCACTTGCTCACTATTAGCATGGAAAAGTTACTTAAGCCTCACTGTCCTCACCTGTAACATGAATATTATATTAGTATCTACCACTTAAGACTTGGAAGATTAACTGAAGTCAGCCCTTAGGGCAATGTCCAGCATATAATGAGCACTCTAGAAATCTTTGCCATTATTATTTTTGGTTAATAGCATTAGGAGTCACAAAACTCTGTGAGTTGGCTATTATTATCTCTATTTATACATGAGAAAATCAAGACTTGCCCAAAGCCAGGCACGTACTAGAAGATGGAATTGAGATTTCTGCCTCACTCCTACTTCTGCTGTCACTTCTGCTGTAAATGTAATCGTATATGGAAATCGCCTGTCTCCCAAAGGCCAAGAGCTCATTGCAGTGAGGGGTCGGAGGGAATGTCCTCTAGAGAATACAGTCATTACACAGTTCTTTTCCCATGGTAATGAATATGGCAAATTCGGGCACAGTTTGGGCAAACACCTGAAGTGGGGGCAGGCAGGACACCAAGTGAGGGATTAGAGGCATCGGGCAGTTCCTGAAGTCAGAGCATCAATGGCATTGTGATTCTGAGCCATCTGTCCATAAACAGCAGGATGCCAGCAAGTGACAAGTCAGGTTAAGGCAGTAGTCTTTGAGGGCAGAGGCCTTGTCTTCTCCAACTTTGTGACATGCCCAATAGAGCATAATAAATACTCAATAATAACTGTTTGTTAAATTGAGTTGTCTTGAACTAAATTGAATTGGCCAGCCATCCTCACTTGTATTGCTTAAGAAGCATAAAAGGCCCCACCCCTGCCCTCACATCCACACATGCCAAAATAATTCATTTATTCATTCGTTCATCAGATATTAATTGAGTATTTGCCATTGGAAAACTCGATAATAAGCAAGACAGGCAGGGTCCTGCTATCATGAAGCTTAGGGTCTGATGATGGAGGAAACAGATAATTAGGCAAATAATTATGTACAGTTCAATGAGTGTTGTGAGAGGAAAGCATGAGGGACTACAGGAGCACATGGCAGGGAGACCTAAGTAAAGTGGGGGGGGGCATGGTAGCAGGGGTCACAGGGTGCAGGGCCCACAGAGATGAGGCTGGAGGGCCAACCAGGGCCTTTATGTCTTGATAAAGAGTTTGGACTCTTGCAAGTGACAATCAATTGGTAGGGATTTTTATGCTCTTAAACGTTTTTAAGCTGAGGAGTGACATGTTCGAACTTGCATTCTTAAAAGATCAGTCTGGCTCCATTATAGAGAATGAAGAATGGATTGGACAAGAACAGTCTGGAAGGAGAAGAACATGCTGCTGTACTAGTCGAGGCAAGAGATAGTGGTGCCCTAGGTTAGGGGAAGGAGAAAAGTGGAAAGATTAGATATATAGTTTGAAAGTGGGAGAAGTGTATGGAAGTCAACAGAGAACAAAGATGAGCTGAGAGTTTTGGCTAGGAAAAATGTGATGAATGTGGTTCCATTTATTTGAGATGTTGAAAAGAGGATGAGGCCAGTTTGATATGCTAACTTTGCAATGTCTGTGGAATATCCAAGTTAGCAGTTGCTCATAGGAGTCTGAAGCCCAGGAGTAAAGATGAAAATATCACATGCTGACATGCCATAAACGATAAAGTGGTCCGCATAGAAGTAGCCATTGATCAAGTGAGACCCAAGTAAAACTAAGAAGTGAGCACGGGGAAGGATATTGAGGTATACTATTATTTAATGTAGTAGGCTCCAACTTCAAACGTGCATCTGAATCAAGGCACAAATTGTTAAAAATACAGGGTGCCAGTCTATGAGTTTCTGCCCTGAAACCTGAGAGTTTGCATTTTGCTGGATGCTTCTGACACAGACAGGCCGTGGACCACACCATTAGAAATGCTTATGTTACAGATGGCCAGGGGAAGAGAAACACAATGGAATCTGAGGAAGAGCAGCTAGAGTAGAAAGAGTACAACTAGAATATGAGGTCCTGGTGACAGAGAAGACAGCTTCCACAAGGGAAGAGCGGTCAGCCACATCATTCTCTCCACTAGCCTTCCCAAGATGGTTGCCCCTAACGTTACAGCACCAAAGGCCCCTGTCAAAATGGAAATGTATCGTTACCTAAAATGAATCACCCATTTTTGGTCCCTACAGATCCAGTCTTTTATCTAAAACCCTTGCAGCCGTATGTGTTTCATATGTATCCTATTTGGGGGTATTAGAAGGTTGCATACACCATATACTATTTAAGCCTACAGCAGGGTCTGAGATATCATCTAATTATCAAATACAAAAGTATTTTCACAGCAAAGTGTATAAATCTTCACACCACGTGAAATCAAGAGCCTCACCTCAGTTCAAGCCAGTTGGTAATAAATGATCCTACACTGGGACAAGTTTTACCTAAACTGAGTTACCAAAAAAATTTCAGACCACCTCTCTTGCAGCACTTCATGGTAACTCACAATAGCCAACCCTTCCAAGGCATCCTCCTCCAAGTAAATGTCAGCTCTTTTCTCAGATACGGCACCATATGTATTGCAGCATTTGTACATTTCATAACCGTTTGGCTATGTGCTGCCATTTTACTAGACTTCTGTCTTTCTGTGTGTCACCAACAAAGTTTTTGAGTGTTGTCCCTTCAATCTCATTTTCTCATAAGGACTATGGTTCCTATTGTGCAGTTCTGCAGAACATGTGTATTCTCAGAAATGCATATATCACATTACAACAGAACTGACTGTACCTCTAACATTCAGCAGGATCTTAAAAGGAGATACAGAATAAATGAATCTTGATGGAAAGAAGGGTAAAAAATAATCTTAAGGGTCAACTAGGATACCCTCACTCATGCTGAAGATGTGTGTGACATATAATAGAATAATCAGAAAAGCAAATGTCATTATCTCTGAGGAATGGGTGGAGAGTAATCATTGTCTTTATTCTTTACCCAATATTCCAGGTTTTAGTATCTACTATCTTTATAATCATAACTACATAAACTGTTGGCTTTTGTTTTTGTTTTATTAGTTTCTTGCTTCTTTTGAAATCTGGATCCCAACTAAACAGTCTCGGCTTGGGTAGGAAATAACAGTTACAGTACCCACTTTGGAATTTACTGGATGCCTAAGTTGGGAGTGGGAATGCATCTGAAAATCAAGCTCTCCCTTCTCCACAACTTTGCCCTAGGCTAGCCCTGCTCAATTCTTAGCCCTCCAGCCCATCCAGGCTCCCATGGCACAAATTTCTGGTCCTCCTCTCAAGTGGATGAGAGTTGGGTATACTTCCTTCCAGATACAGCCAACTATTGAACCAATTGCTAAAAGGGTATTGTGTATGTCAAAACCAAATACCAATCTCCAGGTCTTAGATCCTATCCTCTTTCTTAGAAAATCCAGCCTTAATCCAGTTTGCATTTTTCCGCAAAAGCAGCTTATTCACTAATGGAACAGTCAGATTCCTCTACTTGTTCATTTGTTCACACAGAAAAAGCTGTCTGGGAGACCACCTGTATGGGAAGGGCAGTTGAATAAGGGTTGTTTTTTCTGAAAACAGATTTTCAGAATAATTCTCAGGATTTCACACATGTCAAAGTCTCACTTCTTTATATGCCTACAGAATAGTTCCCTTGTATTCTGTGGAAGTCCCACCAAATGGAGGACAGAAATAAAATGTGTATTAGTACCTGAAGCTAGGGAGTAGCACTTCTCCCTCCCCAACCTGACACACAGGCACCAACATTTCACACATTCTCTAGAATTTGCCTACTCAGAATCTGCATTGGGCCCAGTTTTAAATGAGTTACTCAGACATAATTCCCAGTGATGTTCAAGGGCATTTGATCAAGAAAGGAACTAGTAAATCACACTGCAAAGACAAAATATATTAGGCAGTTAATTTACAAACAAGAGTGGTTTCTGCAAAGTAGCTAAAGGCTCCCTTCTCAGATTAGACTTTCAAAATTCCTAAGTGGTGTTTAAGAAGCACCATGTGTTTCACTTGATAATGTTTTATTTTGTCTCCTTTACCACCCTGTCAATGTCTAACAGTGAAGTTGTAAATAAGCTGTTTTATTACATAAATGACTTAGACTATGAAAGACATCCTATAGAACAAAAAAAAGTCTGTTTTAAACAGAAAAAAATTCTTTCGCCAGCCTCTTTAACTAAGATATCCCAAACTTAATTAAGTACTTGACCTCTTACCCCAGGCCATGTCCACATTAAGGCAAGCCAAATTTTGGAGTTGAAATTAACTACAGCACTTGGAAATAAGTATCGCTTTCTTTATGTGGGAAGTGTATGAAAATGTTTGTTTCATAACAATGAGTTCTATGCCTCTAAGGAGGTTCAAGGAAAAACCTTGTATATGCAGATAGTTAAGAGTTCCTAGTTAAGTAACACAGTCTGAACGGCGGATGGTAGTGAAGGAAGAAGTCAAGAGAGATTCACGGTATTGTAGATATATGCACGGTGCACTCAGAAATGTTTATCCTGTCTTCCATATGCTCTTCTTGCTCATGTTCTCTTCTTGCTCATGTTCTTATCAATTCAGCAAGTGGCATGACACATTTAAGAATATCAAGTTAATTTTACTTGCTTTACTCTGGTCTGAAGGGGTTATTGAGTTATTGTTTTGATTAAATTAGTCATTTGTTTCAAACAACTTGTGTGGCTAATCTGATTTTTCACCGAGTTAACCAATTTTGAGGGGTTTTATCCATTAGAACAGTAAGTCTAAACACACTTAGCCTCTGAATAGGTAACCCTGACTATGCCATTATGTTCCCCAGACTACCCAGGTCTCCTAGGGAAAAACAAGGAAATAATCAAACCAATCCAAAGAACTTCCAGACTTCTGGGGAATGCTGGGGTCAGTCCTGATGAGCTCCTGCTCGTCTTTCTCCCAGTACTGGAGAGATGATTCAGTAGCAAGGAGATGATTCACAATTGTCTCACAAGCAGTTATAAAAATACCGCTGTGTGCCTAAGTAAATTTCAAGTAGACCCAGACTCCATATTTTATTAATATAAGGCAAAACCAGTTTTTAAGCCTCTTCTCATTGTCAAAAACGATTCTGAAGTCCATTCACTATGGTCTCTTCTATCGTGAAAAGCTGCAACAGCATGGCCACTCACTAGAACAGAGCCAGGCATGAAGAGAAAATGAGAGCTGTGCTCTCCTGAGTGCCCACTCTATGCTTCCGTGCCTGCTGTATACCCTGTTTTACAGACGACGGAACGAGGGCCCGCAAATACTCCATCTTGCCTGAGGTCACATGGCCACAAGCTACAGAAGCAGGATTCAAGGAGAGGAAAGTCTAGTGCAAAAGTGTTTCCACTACACTTTGGTAGATATCTTTATCCACCAAAAATGTACCTTCACGACTCTAAACGAAGAGTGCCTCTCACCCAGGCTTCTTCACCCTTCAGGAGGCAGTTGCAAGATAGCTCCATGCTTGGGACCTGGGCTTTGGTTGCAGATAACCTGCCATTTATTGATATGTGACCCGGGGCAAGTCATGTCAACTCTCTGAGCCTTGGGACTTATATGCTGAAAAACACAGACTGGACATTACGTATGTTAAAGGGTGTTTACAAAAGTTAAATGTGATAATGTTCATAAGGTCCTAGTACATATTAAGTATTTTGTAAGAGACCATTACTATCAACTGTTATTATTTTTGCTGACTTGACCAATTTTATTTTTTTTTTTTAAAGATTTATTTATTTGTTTGAGAGAGAGAGAGAATGGTGGGGAAGGGCAGAGGGAAAGGGGGAGAGAAACTCTAAGCAGATTCCAAGTTCATTGTGGACCCTGACATAGGGCTGAGGGCTGGATCTCCTGACCCCAAGACCATGACCTGAGCAGAAACCAAGAGTCTGACACCAACCGACTGTGCCCCCGGGCACACCGAGCTGCGGTATTTTAACCAAATGACTGCGGAGGGTTCACTTGCTTCTTCTCTTCCTCCTCCTCATCTTCCTCTCTCTCTGTGTCTCATTTCCTTTTATATTTTTATCTTTGAAATTTACATTTTTAAATTGTTTTATTATTTGTTTAAAGATTTTATTTATTTATTTAATAAATAAGATAGAATAAGATATATTTAATAAATAAGAGAGAGAGAGGGAGAGAGTACAAGCAGGGGGAGCAGCAGGCAGAGGGAGAGGGAGGAGCAGGCTCCCCACTGAACAAGGAGTCCGATGCAGGACTTGATCCCAGGATCCTGGGATCACGACCCGAGCTGTAGGCAGGCACTTAACTGACTGAGCCACCCAGGTGTCCCTTTTTTTTTTTTTTTTTTTTATATTTTTTTATTTATTTACTTGTCAGAGAGGGTGTGGGGAGAGAATACAAGCAGGGGAGCAGCAGGCAGAGGGAAAGGTAGATTTCTTGCTGAGCAAAGAGCCTGATGCAGGACTCAGTCCCAGGACCCTGGGATCATAACCTGAGCTGAAGGCAGACACTTAACTGACTGAGCCACCTAGGCATCCCTGAAACTTTACATGTTTTTATTATAGAAAATTTCAAACATAAAAAATTAGGGACAATAAAAACCCTCAAATATCCATCACTGAGCTCCAACAATTATTAATGTGGAACTAATCTCCTAAAGGTTAACACTAAATTAAAAAAAAAAAATCCTCTTCAGTATACTTGTTAAGTAGGACCACCTGAGCTTCTCTTAATAAAATCTCAAATACTCCCAGAATTATTTTTGAATATATCAATACAGCTCACAGTTTACTTTCCTTGAGCTTATTTAAAAAAGAGAGAGACCAATCTTTTTGGAAGCATGGTTTATAGTGTTACAAGCTGCAAACATTTTACAAAAGATATATGAGCCACCAAATTCTCAAACTCAGCATGGAATCGAGGCGAGCGTATGAATTTGAGTAGGGACTGAGATTTGTAAAGTTTACAAATCCTCTAGGAAGTTTTTTTCCCAAACCTGGTCCTAGGGTTGGAATCTAAACAAAATACAAAGAAAATGAGTTAAACCATGATTTATCCCCCAATTAGAAGAATTCCCAAGAGCTCTATCATTGAGAATTGGGCCTTTCTCTTCAAATGCAGGCCTCCAAAGTCTACGTCGTTGGTACAGAACCACTGAAGTTATTGCAAACCACATCTCCTGGACTCTGAAAATGATTTCTTAGTAATGGCAAACTAATTATGTGATTACTAAACTCCCTTCATGTGCCATTAGTCATAGGAAGCTGGAAAATATGCCTGTTTTCAAGGCAAATTACTCATTTTGAATTGTGCCTCAAAATGTAGATTCTCATCTGTAGGTCTAAACTGAAAAATCCAAGCCAAATTTTCAATTAAAACTTCTAAACAGCCATCCTCAGCCAGGCCAGCAAATGGTCTGTGATGACTTGGAGAATCTTTTAAATGGAGACAGAAATGAAAAGACTGGAGTCTTCTGCATATTTTCTTCCTTCCCTGCAAACGCTTTGGGGGAATTAAAATCACAACCACTTTTCTTCCCATAACTCAGAAAACACAGCATAACTATTTTTTCCCCTGACAAATCCGTGTTTCACCAAGCTTTTGGTTCCACTTGTCTGATAATGACAACTGGCCTCATTTTCAAATCCAGATGCACCAGCCCATCCTCCCAATGCTGCTATTGCCCTAGAACTAGGAAGACTACAGTAGAGTTAGGAATGGGGCTGGGGAGAGTCTTATCCACAGCAGCAGGGGGAAAAAAGACCCACATGTGGTGTAAAGAAAAGAAACAGCACCCACACACACATTCCCAAAAACAGGAGCTGGGGGGAGGGGGCGGGGATAGAACATGGTTGTGAGAGCCAAGAGAGAGAAAGACTCCAAAACTTGCTAGATTAAGAACTCCTTCGGGCACAAACCGCATCCCATTCATTTTTGTAACCACAGTGCTTGGCACACAGTAGGAATGCGATGAATGTTTGGTAAATTCAATTTAATTGAAATGAGAAGAAACAGATTGACCCAATGTGGCTTGCAGTGTCTCTAAATATAATTAATTCTGGAGATTCTCAAAATCATCTGAGAGTTGCTTGCAGGCTCAGTAATAATTTTCATCTAATGACAGCTCCTAAGACCAGATATGAATTTCATTAAAAGAGTCAGCATGCCAGCAACTAGAATATGAGCAAAATGTTAAAGATCTGTATATCACCAGGGTCAGGGGACAGAACAGGATATAGGTTAATTACGTTCTATCAAGCTTTTGCTATACGGAATTTGTTTCTAAGAATAGGAACAGATCTGTTTTCAATCTGAGTCAATGTGATAACGAGTAGCGTTCTACAAGCATGCGTGCAGCTAGGGCTTGAGCTGCTAACTGCCGGGACTCCCGGCCCGGCCAGTCTGGGCTCTGCAGGCAAACTCTGGGGCCAAACTGAAATGAAGTGCTCAAACCGGGCTTTGGCCCCCTTTAAAACAACTCTATGAGGCTGTCTCGGTTCTTCTGTGATGTTTGCTGTTTTAAGTCCCCAGTAACACTCAAGTTCGATCTTGTTTCAGCACCAAACTTCGCATTCAGGTGTGGCCTCAGCAAGGCTGATCACAATTACGCACTTTCCCTGACCTTGTTCCAACTTTCCTGTAAACGGGTATGGTATGAAAAAAACTGCAGAATGGTAACCTGATCCCAACTCCAGCTTTGTGGTGGCTGCTAAGTTGCTCTATTGTGTCTCGAGGAATGCTTTCTTTCGGCTACCACTTACATGGAGTCAAAGGAAAGGGTGTGACACTGGAGGTCTAAGAGACAAGGTTGTGAATGGCATCTTCTCTTCGTAAGCCGAAGATGAGTGCTATACCAATAAACAGCTGGGCTGCCCATTGTCCCATGTCTACATATCAGGAAGTTTTGGTAGTAGAGACAATGTGAAATGCTAGAGACAAAAATAATTACTTGAATCAGTACAAGTTCCCCTGGCTGTGTTGATTTAAGATGTTCTGTAAACCACTGTACCAAGTCAGAGCTTGATTTCTTTTTGTTGTGTTTGCTTTCTTCCCAAGTGAGCAAATAAAGTAAGTACAAGACCGGAAACTAGAGAGTACATAAACTAGGTAGGTGGGATTTGATGAGTTAAACCTTTAAGCCTCACAGAAAGCTAGACTTTGGGGGGCCAAGAAATGGCTCGCCAGAGACTTAAACTCCATGCTTCCATCGCTGGGAGGACAGCTAATTAAATATCAGTCTTTGCAATATCGTACATCAGCTACTCTGCACGAGAAAGCAAAGCCAGGTGTTGTTTAAATATGATGTCTCTATGTCCTAATGCCGTTTGGTTAACATACAGTTCTTTCACGATAAAAAAATTAACGTACATTACATACAGTATTTGAAGAGTGACCCTTGAGCAAAGCCATGTGGCACAGATGAAAAACCATTTCATTCGAATTGAGATGGATTTGGATTCAAGTCCCAGCTCTGTCACCTCCTAGCTCTATGAAATTGGAAAACTCTTTTACTCCTCTGAACTGCAATGTCCTCCCCTGTAACATGGTGAGTGAGAACACCTGCTATTTCACAGAGTTGTGGTGGGGATTAAAATGGTAAGAAGTGCCTGACACCTACTAGCCACTCAGCATGTGACAGCTATTGCTGTCATTAACTGAGAATGTAGGTTAATTATATTAACCATTGCTAACATTAACTAAGGAACTTCCTTCATCCCACTACTGCTATAAAGAAAAAGCCGGCATCGTGCTGCAAGGGTGTCTTTTTCAAAGACAAGCTAATTCTAGACAACCATATATTTTTAAAATGCTAATTGAGAAGCACTGTACTGATATGAAAGAGTATTTTTATAAAGTGTACAATTGGGTGAAAAGGGCCGGGAGCTGGGAGATGGGCGCTGTGACAGCCTTGAGAAGTAGCACGATCTTAGACAAGGCTCCTGTACCTCAGTCTCCCCATCTCAGTCAAACTGAGATGATAACACCATCCCGGCCTACCCCATGCAGTGGTTGTGAGGATCAAATAAAAAAACACACAAGAAAGACCTTTGAAAGTTAAAAGATCTGTATTCACAGATGATGGATGTTATTATAATTCCATAGTTTGAAATTATACATATTAATATCTACTCTGGGTTCAGTTGTGCTTTTGAATCATGGCCTACCTAACCTACAACCCCAAAACAAAACAAAGCAAAACAAAAAAGATCTCGATTGGTTAAAAAACAAAAACAAAACAAAACAAAAAGATAAATTCCTAAAAGCTAAATCCTACTCCAATACGTTTTTATAAAAGATTCCAGATAATGCAGTATGTACTGCGTCTCTGGAGGTTCCAGGGAAATTGCAAATATATCACCAAATCTGTAATATCAAACAGGCAAGCAAGTATCACAGGAAACAACAACCCTCTGGCTTTTCTAAAATCTTAACTAATAGAACTCTTCATTTATTCAGCATACACAGTCTCCTTGTTTCATTTACTTATTTCTTATGAATGAATGAGTCAGAAATGGAAAGTCCTGGCAGACAGGGATCCTGGGACATGCCTTCACATATGGCTGGTGAATAATTGGTTTAAAATAATCACTGTAAATGACACACATTCATTGTTGGTGTCAGGTTCATTGTTACTAGCCTTTGGAAAGCAATATGGCAAAATCTATTAAGAGCCATAAAAATGCCCATATATTTTCACCCAGTCATCACACCCCTGGGAATTTATTCTGAGAAAATAATTCATATACAAAGATGTTCACGGTGGTTTCATATGTAAAAGTGAAATCACTTAAATGTTCAATTGCGGTTATAACAAAGAAATAATAATTATAAAGATAATGCAGCAACCCAGGATTGTACTAACAATAAAATGTAAAATTACAAGTGCAAAATATAAGATGGTATTCTAACATGACTTCAAGTCTGTAAAAATTTGGTGTGTGAATAATGACCAGAAATAATATGCAAAAATAAAAATGTGTTAAGAAAGCCAGATCTATTTTTTTAATCTTTTCCTGACTATGCTATTTTTCACAATTAAAAGAAATAAATATTGGGGCACCTGGGTGGCTCAGTCGGTTAAGTATCTGACTCTTGATTCTGGCTCAGATCATGATTACAGGGTCTGGACATCAAGCCCCACGTTGGGCTCCATACTCAGCTGGGACTCTGCTTGAGATCCTCTCTCCCCTTCTCCCTCTGCTTCCCCCACACCCCCACCCCACACATAAACACTTACTCAGACACTCTCTCTCAAACAAACAAAATATTTTTTTTAAATAATATTGGTTGAAATACTTTCATTTAAATAAAGCTAGAAGGTTTTCAAAACACTGGCATTATCTTGTTTGATTCTCATAAAACTCTGAAGAGGTGGTGAGGACAGATTTATCACCACTTGACAAGTGAAGAAACTGAGGCCAAGAGAGAGTCAAGTCTTACGTAGACCTCCTCTTAGGAAGTGGCTGTCTGGAGCTTGTGGCAAGTCTGCCTGATGCTCTTGCTCCAGCGTCTTTTTGCTGACATGCCTGCTTTATGCTCACCCTGAGGAGATGGGTTCCTCCAACCTAGACTCATCAGGACATCTGGGTCAAGTGCTTTAACCAAACCCAGCCTTTGAGGTGTCCTGGTTTTCCTTAAAAGCTCATTTGCCTAAAAAGTGCCTTCTCACTCACTTCTGGGCCTCACCTCTTCAACAAGACCTGACCCTCCAAATCTACACAGATTTTTTTTCCAGTGCCCCAGATTCTGTGGACTGAGAGCAAGTTTATGGGAAATCACAGCACTCTTTGACTCTGTGTTACAGACCATCTTGTATCAGAAAAATATTAGTATGAATATTGATTTAAACTCTGAAAAAACAACCAACTTACTTATATCTATTCATAAGTCTCATAAATGGGCTGAAAGTAATAATGAATCACCTTAAAAAAAAGGTAAAATTGGACACATGAATTCCAGAATGAGCTTTCCCCTCCAAATATGAGACTCTGGTAAAACCTGAGCAGATCAAATACATCTCCAGTAAATCCAGCTGTGTGTGGTAAGTGCTGCTGGGGAGAGCAACATTTTCTTGAATGGCCACAAAGAAAACATCATTAAAATTTAATTTCTGCACATTCCAAATCTCCAGCTCTCCTCATGACCCAGGAGAGACCACAGATGTGACTCTCCTTACAGAAACAAATGAAAGAGGGAAGGAGAGAGAACTGGAGGAAAGGGGACAGGGAAATGGAGGAAAAAAGGATGGAAAAAAGAAAAAACATAGTGCAACCAGATGAAACATGCCTGAGAATTACTTTTATGGGAACATGGTTGACAAATTATTAGCACTTTGACTTAGGGAACGTTATCTGTAAAATGCTCAGCGTATGGGAACTGTTTAATAAATAGGAGATGAGACTGGGTTTCTCTATATAGAAGTATTCTGGCTAATAGATATATATATACTGCATATGAGAATAGTATAATAAATGAAGGAGGAAAGATAGCATTCAAGTACCACCAATTTATGGCCCCTGGTAAGTTAATGAATTAGATGAATTAAAGATTGTTAACAACTGCTAACCTCACAAAAGAGAGAGTGGCACTGATGAAGGAACCAACAGCTTGGAGAAATAACCTTGTCAAAAGAAAAATCTAATCTGAATCCAGTCAAGCCTCTAAATCCAAATACTAATTTAAAAGAAATACAGACAGAAGATAGAGGAATCTGTTAAGTGCACTACAGAGATACATTCCACAAAATCCAGACTGGACAATGGTCTTGTTTCTTCAACAAATAAATCACATCACATGAGGAGAGAGAGAGAGAGAAAGGAGACCTAGAGATTAAAAGCTACTTCAAGAACATATCCACAGGGGCTCCTGGGTAGCTCAGTCAGTTGGGTGTCTGCCTTCAGTTCAGGTCATGATCCCAGGGTTCTGGGATTTAGCCCCTCGTCCACCTCCCTGCTCAGCAGGGAGTCTGCTTCTCCCTCTCCCACTGTGCTTTCTCTCTCCCTCTTTCTCAAATAAATAAATAAATTCTTTCTTAAAAATCAACAAATCATAATGTGACCTCATTTGGACACTTTTTTTTTTAAATGTATTTATTTATTTTAGAGAGAGTGTGTGCAAGAGAAGGGAGGGACAGAGGGAAGACAGAGAGAGACAGAATCTCAAGCAAACTCTTCACTGAGCAGGGAGCCCAATGCAGGCTCGATCTCACTGCCCTGAGATCATGACCTGAGCCAAAACCAAGAGTCGGGAGCTTAACCCATTCCACCTCCCAGGCACTCTTGGACATTGATTTAAATAAACTATAAAAACAATAGGAAATGCATGAGATAATTGAGAATTGAAAACACTGATGAGGTGTTTGATGATATTAAAGAATTATTGTAAATTTTTTTAACATTACAATAGTATTTTGTGTTTTTGTTAATAGCCTTTTCAGAGACACATGCTTAACTGTTTGTGGATTAAATGATATGCTATGCTTGTGGATTCAAAATAATATGGGAAATGGGGGATTGAGATGAATTAAGAATGATCCGAGTTGAAGCTAAGTGGTGATGGGTACATGGGAGTTCATCATACTATTCATCTGTATGTTTTAAAATCTTCCTTAATAAAGAGGGTTCTTTTAAATAAATAGTATCAAAAATGTTAGTTCTTTTTCTCTAATTAGTAAAGTAAAAGTTTAAGATGGTAGCCTGCATTTTAAGAGAAAAGCGTAAATGCATAACTGAAGAAGCAAAAGGTATCTTTAGTAGGCTACAGAGTAGAGAATGATGAATGAAATAACCTTTGCTTTTCTTAAAGTTACATGTTGTGTCTCTTTGCTTAAAAGATATGAAAAAGAGAATTAAATACGATGAAAGAAAGGAGGAAAGAAGGAAGAGAGTATAAAGATCAGCTAAGGAGGATATAAAACAAACTAATAGTGGGCTTTGAATAGGCCACTGGAAAACAGTCAAATAAAGCTATAGGATTGGGTTTATATTGAATCTGTTGTATCGATGATTGAATAAGCATCAGACAGATCTGGGTTCTCAAGCAAGTTTCAGACCTGATGACTGAAGTCCTCTGAGCTTCAGTTTCCTCCTCTGTGAAAGGAAGGACAACCCGAGTCTGTGTGAAGATGAGACAAGGAATGTGAAATGCCTGGCCCACAGTGGACCATGAGTAGATGATAGCCTCCTTCTTCATCTAGGGAAGCCCAAGGCCCTGTGACTCATGTAAATAATAGAAAGACCAAAGATGTCAGATTAGGGATCATTTGGCTTATGGATGCCAAGAAGTCCTGCGTTCATGGTTCTGTGGCTTACCTAAAACATTACAGCTTATTCATGAGCTCTGACGCCCAACTATCCGTTCACCTCCTGCAAGTCCATAGGGTTAAGAGTTGCCAGAGCTCATGAGCAACCCCAGAACACCTCTACATGCTAACATGGACTAGCATGACCTCAAACAGTTGGCCTAGAATTTTTTGCATCCTCAGAAGGTTCATCAGCAAAAATATATTTGACTAAAACATTTCCTTTCTGTGATGAAGTCAGTTTCACCTGGACTTAGGAAACCTCAAACCCATGCCCTGCCAATATCTCCATTTACCATAATATGAGAAACGAGCCTGGGTGCCAGTTTCCAACATTACTCAGGCCTAAAGGCTATGGCTTTGTAGGGGAATGTCCGGGTGCTTCCTATCATTTGATCCTTCCACAACTATGTCATGAATTTTGTTCTTCTTGTTAAACTGAGACCAAGGGCCAGGCACAAGTGGGAAGCTCCAAGAGCACCACATAATTTGTTTTGTTTCTTTTCTTATATTATTATCATTATGATGTTTACCAAAGTAACGTACATTCTCTGTATTTTAAAATCCAGGGAGACAAAAAGAAAATTAAATCCCTTGCCATGTCGCCACCCATAGATAATTAACGCTAGCTTTGAACATCTCGAAATACACTTTCCAATCTTACTATATGAATCAATCTTTTTCTCTTCTTTACCTTTCCTTCCCCTCCCCCCACCAAGGGATACAGTTGTACTACAGTTTTCTACTGTTTTTTTTTCCCCCATAAAAAATCTTGAAATTCTCCCATTATCTTCTGCATCATTTTTACTAGCAATGTACTACTCCATTACGTGGCCACATTATAATTTATTTAGTAATCCCCCATATTGGATACTAGGATGCTTCAATTTTTTTCTAACATAATCCGATTCCTTAAAATAATTTTAAAAAGTTATTAGAGAGAGTTTGGGGAATTTCTGTTTTAGTAATTCCAGACCAAACCTGTTATCCAAATAGACTAAATGCAACTAAGAAAGCCTAGATCTAAAGTTCAAAACCTCTTTGAACTCTGGCGACTCTATTCATGGGCCTCAGAAAGCCTGCACCTGTGCCCCACCCCCCACCCTCCCATCTCGTCCAGAATTCCCAAGGTTAATGGTGCCACGCGATGGAGCAGGAAGCTTTGTTTCTCCAGAATCCCGTTGATCTTGGGTTCAAGCAATGTCATGTTTGCAAAGCCTGAGTCAGAACCTCCACCACCCACTGAATGAAAAGCACTTTTACTCTAGCTTTGTTTCAAGTTTTGCCGCAGAAATAAAAGCAGCATAAGGGAGAGTAAGAGAAACTATCAAACATCAGGCATCTTTTCATTTCCAATTGGGTGGCTGAGGCTACATCTCCTTTTGCTTCTGGGGTTCTCAACACCATTTCCCACCAACCACTGGAGCTGCTCCAACTCTCACGCAATCCTAGACATCCAGTGTTGTGCCCTAGATGGTTTTGTCCAGAAGGAAATACCTTTTGAACAAAACCAGCAAACCAGGAAGCAACTGTGAAAGTAAGTCAGACCTGGTGGGGGTAGAAAGTCATTCTCAGAATTCTGGCTTCTCCCAGTGTTGATTTTTCTGTACAAACAATGTCAAGCACAAAAGCAGGCAGCAAGGATTCATTCTAAAGACAGAAAAAAATACGTGCATGTGTGTGTGTGTGTGTGTGTGTGTGTGTGTGTGTCTATGTGTGTGTAAATATGCACGCATTTCTTTACAAATATTTTGGAAACATGAGGCCTGAAGGAATAGCTAGAGTCTTAAGGGGAAGAAAGAGAATAAGAAAGACCTAGGGACAGAGGGATAGAGAGGGCAGGTCACAAAAGGACAATTATTAAGGTGGGGGTAGAAAAAGAGAATTCTCTTCTAAACCTGGATTATCTCTCTGCTTTTGAGTGTTTGCAATAAATACACTTTTTTTTTTCCTCCAAGCAAATTAGTTACCAGAAAAATATCCTGCCTTCCAGCCCCTTGCCTGACAGTACCTGTCAAAAAGATAAGATCTTTCAATGAATTAAAGAAGGTGAAAGGCCAATCCCTCCTAGGCATCTCACTGTGATTTACATCAGTATAATTATATCTTCTATTGCTCTGGGAAATTGACTATACCTACAGGGAAATGCTACTAGTACATAGAAAGTTTCTTTTTTAATTACTACAGAATACAGACCTGCAACTTTATTTCTGGGCCAATCTCACACTGTGCTTCTGTGCTGGGGTGCGTGGGGAATGCGGTCCATAAACAGGGAGAACTTTTTTCTTAATGAATAAAACCTCAAGATCGAAGTGGGTTTAGTACTAAAGAGACAGGGAAACCAAACCAAAGGATTACTATGAATGTGGGTAATTATTGAATCTTGAATGTGTGTGTGTGTGTGTGTGTGTGTGTGTGTGTGCGCTCGCACACACTTGCACACTCTGGGAGGGCGTTGTGTCTTCAATCCCACAGATCTTTCTGTATGTTATATTTCCTTACACAGGACCGCTTCCCAAGCCAATGGTGCTCTTCCAGTTGTCCTTTAAATCACGCTTAATTTGCACTTTCAATGAATACCAGCGTACATCTGAGGTTTTGCTTCTTTGCATCATGTTTACTTTTCCATTCTTTTTTTTTATTTAAATTCAATTAGCCAGCATATAGTACATCATTAGTTTTTGATGTCATGTTCAATGATTCATTAGTTGTGTATAACACTCAGTGCTCATCAGGTCATGTTACTTTTCAATTCTATGAACCCTAGAATGTTATTCGTTATGTGTGCATCACACATGCACACATGTGTGCACAAATATGCAGCTATGCACACATAAATATGTATTTATATACACAATAAAATATTTTATGTTCACCTTTCACTGAAGGAGTGAAACAACTTTAGTTATTAACTGGTTCTTACCAATGCAAACATTAATCTCATGTGACATATTAATTTTTTAAGTTTATTTATTTATTTAAGTAATCTCTACATTGAGTGTTGGGCTCGAACTCACGAAGACTCATATGCTCTTCCAACTGAGGTAGCCCAATGCCCCTGATGTATTAATTTTAAAACATATTCACTCGCTGCTTACTGCCAGGGTTAAATTGAGTGCTAAAAAACAACAATAACAAAATGTAATTAATACTAACTCAGTGGCTCTTTTCTCACAAATGGTCCAATTTTATCAAACAGGAATGACCCTTAGAATCTGATTTAATAGCCTCACTGAGTTAGTTTAGGAACTAATCTAATATGATTTGTATACCTAAGCTAAATTAAACTACCAATTTAAACATTGATATATTTTCATACCAGATTATCTCCATGGCATCATTTGATGAACTTTTCACGGACTTTTCAAAAAATTCACTACATCAGAGCCTTAAACTTGGGAACTTTTTCGGAGTAAATTCTTAATCTGTCTTAGCCACAAATTCACCACTGTGACACTGAACTCACCCCCGATCTCTTGCCATCAAACATGATTCGATCTCTGGGTTGTTTATACCGAACATCACAAACTGTCACAGATAATGCAAAATGACAGCAATCTGGAATATATGGGCTAAATGTGATTTGTCTTTATCCATGTTTATGACTAGAAATCATCTTGTTCAACATCCTTACTTACAGGTTAGAAAACTGAGGATTGAAGATGTTACATAATGAGCCCAATTTCAAAGGTAACATAATAGTAAAACCAGGACATCCCTCAAGCCTCTTGAATCTCAAACCAATTTCCACACTATCTCCTCTGATGGACTATTTCACACACCAGGCTTTCTATGGAAAGTTATCTAGAGCATCACTCTACACTTAGCAACAGGTTTCTTAAAGAAATTTCAGCGTTCCCTTAATGGGAGATACATTCGGGCAGACTGTATTTTCCAAAGATGGCGGCACTACTATCTCCCATCCCACATGCTCCTTACCATGTATTAACGTTCCTCCCAGTAAGAGGCAGAATTTACATTCCATGCCCTTAAATCTGGGCTTTTATCTATTGTGGAAGTGATGCTATGTAACTTCTGACACTAATCCAAAGCAGTGATACAGCTTCCCCCTGGTTCTTTTAGAGTATTTCCCCTGGCACCTAGCTCCCATGCTGTGAGGAAGCCTAAGCATCCAGACACAGTGGCCCCATGGCGACTTGGTGGCTCATGGACCCAGCCGAGTTACCAGCTAACAGCCAGCATCAGTCGCCAGATAGGTGACAGAAGGAGCCTTCAGCCATGATTCCTGCACCCTGTCATCAAGTCACCCTCATTTCTGGATTCACCCATTTCTGGCTGGAACTACAGCCTTTGCTGCTTACAGTATACTGGGAAAGAGATTGGGAAGAAGCTAGAGACCAGAGGAAGGACAGTCCAAACTTTTTCCTACTCCTTCCTCACCTGAGTTCTGCATTACTGAGGGAAGGGTCAGCAGAAGCCCACTTGGGCCCCCTTCCTCTTCCTGTGTCCATCCATTTCCTTATGCCTTTTCTTCTATGAGCTACCTTTTCTCTCCTTCAAGACTCTGTTCAAAAGCCCTCCCCTTCCAAAGAGATTCCCTTGAGCCCTGGGAATTTCAGTCATATGCACCAGTTAAGATTATATCAGCTACTGGTTACAGACGAGGCCCAAGGATGAGCTACATTTGTCACACTCCAAAGTCAGCGGGATTACTACTCTGGATTATATGGATATTATTTTTACAAATGCTATTGTAGCCACCATAGCTTTGTTTGTTTCCATTAATGGTGTCTATTGAGGCAGCAGTCAACTTAAACCCCAACATCATTTTTCCCTAATATGGAATTCTACCTAAGACTCGTGTTCAAACTCAGAAATTTCCCTCTGAGCTTCCTGACAGCAGGGACACACCTGTTGATCTCTTTAGTATATACTGAAGGGGCACGTGAGCTGCCTTGTTCTTGCAAGTGCTCCAGAGAGCTTTATCTTGGGAGATTTTCCCCAGGTCCAATACTCCAACTGATAAAATTATTTTGAATCTTGAACCAATCATGGCTCTCTTAACCTTTTATATTTTATATTCACAAGTTTCCCAAGCACACCTGCTATGATTTCACATAAATCATTTATTTTTCTAAGGCCCCAAATAGAATAAGGTCAGAAAGAGAAACTCTGGTACAATAATTTTTGATTTCAGTATCTTTTAATATACCTACCAATAACATTGTTTGGCTCAATTTCACTCCTATCAATCAAAATCATATTATGGTAAGCGTGTTTATAAGTATGAAATTGTTCTTAAATTAATTTATGTACCTATTCATTGATTCATTCATTTATAAACATGTGTTAGACATTTATATATTCCAGGCACTGTACTAAGCACTAGAAACAGAAAAATAAATAGAACTATTTAAGAAAGACTAGACAAAAGGACTAGGCCAAGGAGTGCAGCTTTATTTCTATTAGCAGAAAAATTGGAAACAGCATAAATGCCACCAATATAGAAATAGTTAAATAAGTTTTAAGTAAGTTAAATAAGTTATAATACAATCATAGCATGCTGTACAACAGTAAAGAAAAAATGAAATACATTCATGATTCAATGATACAAGATTCTTTAAGACATTATACAGTTAAAAAAAAGTTTCCAATAGATAGGACACAAAACCACATAAATAATTTTTTTCTTAAAATATTGGGTGGCTCAGTTGGTTAAGCATCTGCCTTTTGGCTTAGGTCATTATCCTGGATCCCCAGGATGGAACCCCACATCAAGCTCCCTGCTCAGTTGGGAGCCTGCTTCTCCCTCTGCTCCTCCCCTCCACTTATTCTCTCTCTGAAATAAAAAAATAAAATCTTTTTTTTTAATTATATGTTTTTAACCATAAAAAAGAATGAACTCTTGCAATTTGCAACACGACGGATGGAGCGAGAGAATATTATGCTGAATGAAATAAGTCAGTCAGAAAAAGACAAATGCCATATGATCTCACTTATATGTGAAATTTAAGAAACAAAACAAGCAAAGAAAAAAGAGAGAGAGTGAGAGAAAAAAGCCAAGAAACAGACTCTCAACTATAAAGAACAAACTGTTGGTTAACCAGAGGGAACCTGGGTGGGGGGATGGGTTAAATAGGTCAGGGGGATTAAGGAGGGCACTTGTCATGATGAGCACCCGTGATGTATGGAAATACTGAGTAAATATACTGTACACCTGAAACTAACATAACACTATATGTTTACTGAAATTAAAATTCCCCTACAAAACCATGACCTTTAGGCCTGAGTATTTTGGAACTTGGCACTCAGGCTCATTTCCCACATTATGGTAAATGGAGACATTGGCAAGGCATGGGTTTGAGGTTTCCTAAGTCCAGGTGAAACTGACTTCATCACACAAAGGAAATGTTTCAGTCAAATATATTTTTGCTGATGAACCTTCTGAGGATGCAGATTTTAACCCAAATGTTTGAAGTTGTGCTAGTCCAGGTTAGCATGTAAAGACGTACAAAGATGTCAGATTAGGGATCACTTGATTTAGGGACACCAAGGAGTCCTGCATTCATGGTTCTGTGGGTTATCTAAAACACTGCTGCTCATGCATGGGCTCTGAAGCCCAACTGTCCATTCAGCTCCTCCAAGTCCACAGAGTGAAGAGTTGCCAAAGCTCACGAGAAACCCCGGAACGTCTGTACATCTGGATTGAAAGTTGTAGTCTGGGAACCTGTATCATTATCTGTATTGTCTGGATATTTTTAGGAGAACTCTTGGGGCACCTGGGTGGCTCAGTCAGTTAAGCATCGACTCTTAATTTCCGCTCAGGTCAAGATCTCAGGGTCGTGAAATCAAGCTCCATGTTGGGCTCCACACTGGGCATGGAACCCGCTTAAGATTCTCTCTCTCTCCATCTTTCTCTCCCTCTGCCCCTCCCCTCACCTCCCTTGTTGTCTTTCCCTCTCTAAAAAAACTAAAGAGAATTATTTCACATAGTACTGGTATTGTTTTAAATGAATTTTTACAATTAATAAGGTTTTTAAAATAATTGCCATACAGTGTAAGTGCTAAAGTGGGGATAAGAACAAGGTACTATGTGACCCAAAGGAAGGCAAAATAATCGATTCTGTTAAGTTTCCCATCCACTAAATATACCTTTTCCCCCCTGAAATAAAACACTGTATCTCAAGTGTTCATAGCATAGATACCCAGAGACTTAGACTAAAAAATGACTCTGGAGTAGAGGTGGGGGTGAGATGGATAGGGTGGCTAGGGGATGGACATTGGGGAGGGTGTGTGCTTTGGTGAGTGCTGTGAATTGTGTAAGACTGATGAATCACAGACCTATGCCCCGGAAACAAATAATACATCATATGTTAAATTAATTAATTAACTAATTAATTAATTTTAAAAATGACTCTGGCAATCTATGACAGCTTTGGAATGCTGGTTAATTTGCAGAAGTTGAAATGAAAATTATGAAGCACGCAGGTTGATCAGTTATTCCTGCCAGTGGCTCTCTGTGGTGTCAGCATTGCCTGCCTCATCAAACGGGTGAGGAAACAGGAAAAGGAAAAAGGAGTGTCTTGCCCAGAATACCTCAATAGTCAGTGGCAGAAGCAGAATTTCAAATCCAAAGGACCCGCTGGAATTCATCCCGTGTTCAAATCGAGAGTCAGAGGACAACAGATGATGGTTTAGAAGCATCTCCAATTTTCAGAAAACACAAGGCTGACCCCACTCCTTAGAGTTCTGTACAGGGCAATAGAGCTCGTGCCTCTAAGGCAACCCACGCAGTTTGGCCTCTCTTCCACAGCAAAGTCACAGAAAGAGGCAGGTTTCCAGACACATTCCGAGCCTAATTCTCCAAGCTCACTCTTCTGCTGCACATAAACATAAACTCAGGCACTACACAGTGTGAACCACTCTGTCTTAGAGGGTCCCTTTATGGAACAATATGGCTGTCCTTATCTCAAGCTAGAAGAAGATCCAGTGATTTGAATGAATCTCTTCACATCTCTTCCGTGATAAAGAAAAAAGTCCATTTTATGCCCCACTTAGCTTCAAGTAAAAAGTACCCAGAAATGTCTGTGCATGTGACATTTAAATTCACTGATAAATCTGAAGGTTGTGTCACCCTCATTTATTCCCAACAGGTGAGTCAAGAGCTCTCACTGGCAAGATGTAATGCTGAGTAACTTGGCTTTTTTTTTTCTTCCCAATTTAACTGAGACCTGTAATGTTATTTGATGCAGTTTTCTGTATTTAATTAATTTAACATTCCAGATTTTTAATTTGCATTTAATTTAACATTTCAGCTTTTTAATTTACCAGATATTGTTTATCAAATATTCATTTCAGAGACTTTCACCGTATATACAGTGCATACCCCTCTTTAATTAGTGTGTGGTAAATTAATTCTTCTATCCTTGCTCTTTCATCAGATATTGGATTAAGGAAGTTGCACTGTTTCCACACAGCACATACACTCGTTTATTAAACCGAGGTGGTAAATTTCCCCATGTATGTGCATTGCTAGTCTGCTTTCAGGTTTAACCTGATAAAAACCATTGTGGTTAAAACCAGAAATCTGTTATTATTTAAAACCTGCTGCTTGGTTTGACAGTGGAAGTGTTACATTTTGTATTCTCTCCAATCATTGGATCCAGTTGTGCTCTTATCTTACTCCTTATCTACTCCTATCCCACCCTTCTACCCCAACCCGAACCTCCTTTCTAGGTCTCCCTTCATCCATATTATCATCCTCTCCTACCCCCATCCCCACCCTCGGGGTACTTGTTAAGATGAGATTACACTTGTCAACGCTCTCTGTTAACTTTTCTCAATGACTGGACTATCCCAAGTTACAATTTTAAGTCACTCATCCCTAAGTTCTACACCTTCCCTCTTACTCCTCCCTATCTCCAGGCAAATAATAACCCCTCCGAAAATGATGCTATATTCAAATTTTGCCAATAGGGACTATTGTGGAAGGAGGAATCTTATCTCTTCTATGACACTGTAAGTTACTTAAGATCACATTTTCTTCAACTCTGCACCCTAAAAACTGCACCCTAGCATACTGCCTCGCACAAACTGGCAAACAGTACATGTTCGCTGGATATCTGAACAGATGGGTGAATAGATGGGTGATTGGATGGTTGGCTGCATGCCTGGGTAGCAAGATAGCTACTGTCTGCCTGGCACCAACTAGCTTTTGAACTGTATTCTTACTTAAACGTTTCTCCTAATGAGGAAGGATATCCATTTAACAGATGAGGACACCAAAGCTCAGAGATTTAAGTAAAGATTTGATCATGATCTCACAGCTTAGAAGGAGCTGAGCCCAAATCTGAACCCAGATCTGTCCCATCCTCCTGTACCTACTGCACAGGGGCAGGACTGGCTACATAATTTGTGGGACTGCTATGCTCTGAATGGGTCTCCCCCCACCATCACCATTCCCCCCCACACCACCACCACGTTCATATGTTGAAATCCTAATGCCCAATGTGATGGCACTAGAAAGTGGAAACTTCAGGAGATGATTAAGTCATAAGGGCCTTCATGAGTGGCATTGGTACCCTTGTTATAAAAGAGGCCCCAGAGAAATTCCTCTCCCCTCCCACCGCATGAGGGCACAACCAGAAGTCTGCAACCCACAAGAGGGTCCTCACCTGACCATCTCAGATTTCCAGCTTCCAGAACCATGAAAGATAAGTTTCTGTTATTTATAAGCCATCCTGAACAGACTAAGACAGGCCCCCAGTTCAAAATTAAAACCCATGTTGAAGTTTATTAATGATTTCAAGACAGAGACAGCAGAGCATGTAACCCGGGGTGAGGCCCTTCTCAGCACGGAGTCTGTGGGGCATCACACATCATGGGCCCATGAAATCAGCCCTGTGCCTGGAGCCTGGCCATAGTCATGACCCACATTCCAGTTCTATCTCCTCACTACCAGGCTCCCCATTAGAACCACTGGGTTCCTACACTCCAAGAAAATGTTCCAGCCTATTATCAGAGGCAGAAGTGGACCAGGAAATGTGAACCTCGCTCAGATGCTTGTGTTAAGTTAAACACACCTTCTAAATAGACTGGGAATGCCTTGAGGTCAAAGAATACCTCAAAATACAATTCTGTCCCATTCTTTATGCCTAGCACCACCACCGTCACCCTCTTTCCCTGACCAGGGGTGGCGGGTGGGCCAGGGGAATAGTGTACTTTGCTCTGTAATACCTCACTGACCAAATGAACAAAGCGAACTCTAAGACTAGGTCTCCTGACCCTGCTCCTCTGATGAGACAGATGAAACACGTAGGCAGCGAGGTTAGACAATGGTTAACAGTCCAGCGTATGAGCCTGAGAGCCAAAGTTGAGCGTGTGGGACCCCAGAAAGAATTCTTCTCTTTGAACTTCCATGAACCAATCTCAGGGCCAGTTTGCTGTGAGCCAAATCTCAGGGGTCCTAGTGTGAAACTCAGCACCTTATATGGCCACAGCTAAATGACTGCTCCTCCCCACCCCTCTGGCCTTCCAATGTGGCTACTATTCTTCTCAAAGGAAAGATAACGACATGTTGATGGGGTTTTAAGAAGTCCCTAAGACAACAATTCCAGAGGTGACAGCCATCGATAAAATATCTCAAAGCAGAGACAAGACGGTCTTCCAACATCCTGTGGCACAGCACACGGTGGTATTGGCAACTCTGCTTGTGACCCAGGGAAGTGTGTTAAAAACCAACAAATAAGAGAGGCGCCCGGCGGGCTCAGACGGTGGAGCTTGCGAGGCTTGATCTCCGGATTGTGAGTTTCAGCCCATGTTGGGCATTAGAGAGTACTTTAAAAAAAAAAAAAAGAAAGAATCGTAAAACCCGGGCTGAGATCATTCAAGATAAGAGTAGGCAGCAGGTTGGGGCAAACACTTACTCTTTAATTATTGAAAGCCCCATTTGGGTGTGCTTGAGGGCAGATCTCACAGCTGTCTTGCTCCTTGGAGACACCTCAGGGTCTAAGGCAGTTGCTTAATAAACGTGGAAGGACAAAAGGAAAGATTCTCCAAGGGGACATAAGAGATGAGTTCAGAAGAGCACAAGCATAGGTTTCATTCTTTGGTCACTTCTACGTCTTTCCAAAAGTAGATGATGACATTTGTATACATGCTTTGTTGGCTCATGCTCTCGTGGTTTTTACTGCACTTAACTTCATCTCTTAGGAACTTGGGGGTCATGGCTGTTACCTCAAGTCCAGAAGCGGGCACTTGATTGTCCCTTTATCATCTCCTTCTGGCCACCAGAACAGCCACAGTGTTCCTGGACGTGCCCCTGCCTGAAGCAGCACCAGGGCGTAGGGGGCTGTTAGCCAGGAGGTCTGACTGGTACTTGCTGGAAGGCATTCTTTTTAAATAAACTTGTCATTTGGATTAATTTTAGATTCAAAGAAAAGTGACAAAGATAGTACAGTGAGTTCTCATTATACTCTTCACCTAGTTTCCCATGATGTTAACATCTTGCGTAACCATGGTGCATTTGTCAAAACCAAGACGTTAACGTCGGTACGTTACTATGAACTAAAATGCAGACTTGATTCGCATTTCACCAGCTTTTCCCCTTATGTTCTTTTTATTAAAATAATAATAATAATAAAGTAGTTTGGGGTACAGTTTTGGATTTCCAGATCAAGCAGGTAACATATGTCCCACATACCCGTCCCATCCCCACCCTACACCACCAACACAGTGTCCCCTATTGTTAACATCTTGCATGAGTGTAGTACATTTGTTAAAATGATGAGCCAATACTGATATACTATTATTAGCTAAAATTCGTAGTTTGCATTAAGGTTCACTCGTTGTGTTGTGCGGTTCCGAATTTTGACGGATGCCTAATGACATGTATCCACCATTACAGTATGATAGAGAGCAATTTCGGGGCCCTAAAGATTTATCCCTCTCTTTCTCCCCCAGAACCCCTGACAATCAATGATTTTTTTAATTTTATTTATTTATTTATTTATTTATCTGAGAGAAGGAGAGAGAGGACAAGGGAGAGAATGTGAGAACCAACCAGGAAGGAGCAGAGGCAGAGGGATAAGCAGACTGCATGCTGAGCAGGGAGCCCGATGTGGGACTCAGTCCCACAACCCTGAGATCCTGAGATCATGACCTGAGCCAGAATCAAGAGTTGGCCGCTTAGCCCAGTTGAGTCACCAGGCACCCCCATCAGTCATCTTTTTACTGTCTCTCTAGGTCTGCCTTCTCTGAAATCTCATCTGGTTGGAATCATACAGGTTGTAATCTTCAGATAGACTTCTTTCACTTAGCGGTATGTATTTTAAGATTTGTCCATGTCTTCATGGCTTGACTAATGAGTGTCCTTTTTCTATTCCAGGATCTAATCCAAGGTCAGTGTGGAGGTTCATTTAGTGTGGAGGTATTTTTTTTTTTTAATTTAAGTATAAATGACGTACAACATTATGTTAGTTTCAGGTGTACAACAGAATGATTTGACATTTCTATGCACTGCATATGGAAGAATTTTTAATACTTCCTTTTCTATGATCAGAATTCTTTCCAAAGCAGGAGATTCAGTTTAGTGTCTTTGGGTGATTTTTTTTTCTGCACTTAACATTATATTCATTTCTTAGTAAATATTGAGATTTTATTATGTGTCAGGCACTGTCTTAAGCAAGGAAAACACAGATTTGAAAGAGCTATAAAAGATCCTTGCTCCCACAGAGTTTAAAAACCATCCCTAAAATTACCATTTATGGCTATGCATTATTTCACCTTATCAATTTAAAATAGACCATCCCCAAATTTTTCCTATTTTTAATAACACTGTGATAAATGCAAATCTTTGGCCATCATTTTCTATGTCCTAGGAGACAGTCTTAAAATTTTAAAAGACAGGGACGCCTGGGTGGCTCAGTTGGTTAAGCAGCTGCCTTCGGCTCAGGTCATGATCCCAGCGTCCTGGGATCGAGTCCCACATCGGGCTCCTTGCTCATCAGGGAGCCTGCTTCTCACTCTGCCTCTGCCTGCCATTCTGTCTGCCTGTGCTTGCTCTCTCTCTGACAAATAAATAAATAAAATCTTTAAAAAAAAAAAAAATTTTAAAAGACAGGCCCATTTTTGAAGTACTTGTTATAAGGGGTTCTATTCCTCACCAGAAAGGACGTAGCGATTGACACTTCCTCCAACCGTGAAAGTTCTTATCTCAGCCTTTCTATGACTGCTTTCTCCCTTTCTTTTCTCCTCCCTGCTCTCTGTAGTAGCCCTCAGTCTCTTTGCCCTCTTCCAACACAAGCAATCTAAGCAGTCAGCTTCTAGTTCCAAGCTGGCCTCTTGGCTCTAGATTGATTCCTACAGTCCCCTTCCCACCAAAAATGCTTTCTCTGTGTGTGTGCTGCACACATATCTCACTTTTGAATAGTCCTTTCCATTAGGGGCCTGTACTAAACTTCCTTATGCCCAGGTTCCTTGCTGTAAAATTGGCATACTTTCACAACGAAGGCTAATCTTTGTGGGATTTGCATGTTTACAACCATTTGCTCCCAGATAACCAAGCTGTATTTCCAGGACAGCAGAAGGTGATGCTAGACTATGAACAGTAAGTAAACTGAAAGCCATTTTTTATGATTCATCTCAAAACTTATTCCTTTTAACCCCCTAATATTTCACCTTTTTTTTATGAGCACAGACCTAAGATCTAGACCCCATTCTGAAAAGCACAGTCTTAATTATCCTAATGAAAACTGTGATACGTACTAGTTATAATATGATCATTGGAAGCAGGCAGACCTGGGTTTAAAAATCAGTGCAACTATTTGCTAATTGTGTGATCTTGAACGAGCAATTCTTCAAGCCCATATCCCTTATCTCTAAAATTGGGGCACGAATAATAGATAACCCTTGAAAAGAGTTTACCATGTGCCAGACACTGTTGATTTGATCCTCATGACAATCTAATGAGGTAAATTTAATTATTATCATTCGCATTTTGTGCAGAAGCAAACTAAGGCAGAGTCAGGGCAATTGACCTGTCTGCAGTCACACGGCTAGTAAGAAGCAAATCTGGGGGGTGCCTGGGTGGCTCAGTCAGGTGGGTGACTGCCTTTGGCTGAGGTCATAATCCCTGCATCCTGGGATGGAGCCCCGCATCAGGCCCTCTGCTCAGCAGGGAGTCTGTTTCTCTTCCCCTTCTGCTCTTGTGCTCTCGTTTTCTCTCTCTCTCAAATAAATAAAATCTTTTTAAAAAGAAAAAATAAGAAGAAGAAGAAACAAAGCTGGAATACAAATCTGGGAAAACTGGCATCTTTCTTGACCCTTACATGCATACCAGATGAGATAATCAGGAGGATTAAATGAAACAACCTATATTAAGGATCTATTATATAGTATGCATACCCCATAATAAATTTATACTCCCTTTTACCCACTCTTACTGTAACATTGTTATCTTCCTGGTTTTGAATACTCCAATCTCAGCCAAACAGGTGTAGTACAACCAGACCATTCTGTCTGTGGACCAGACACAGGGCAACACATTCAGGGAGTTCAGAGCAGGTGGGCATTCCTAGAGGGAGGCATGAGCACAGAGAGGTGAGGCCGTTGTGATAGATGGGAATGAGGTCCTAGAAGATGCCGAGTGTCCATGGGGAGGCAGTATAATGTAGGGTAAAGATTATGGGCTTTGAAATCAGCGGGGTTCGAATCCCAGCTCTGTCTACAGAGTAGCCTGGAGAACTAAATGAGATGTAGTGAGAGGGATGCTCACTACACCTTGCCTTCTTAAAGTCATGCACACTCTTGTTGAATCACTATATTGTAAACCTGAGACTAATATAACACTGTATGTTAACCATAATGAAATTACAATTAAAAACTCAATAAATAAATAAATAAACATTCATGTGCACTCACACGATTGGACACTACCTGGCAACCTAGATAGAAATATAAGACTAACCTCAGAACGAACAATTTAAAAATATGTAGCTCCTTCTTCAATTTAGTGTCCAAATGGACCAAATGGATTGTCTCAGGCTGCTGACACCAAGCTACAGGAAGGTGTGCTGGAGTCTGAGAATATGGCAGACGTTTGGGGGTAAGGGTGGTAGTTGATGGTATGTCTATCCCTAAAGCAGTGCACTTGTTTGGGCTTCACAAAAACCTGGATGAAATAACCCTCAGGATTCTCAGCTATTTATTGCTCAGACTCCACATCCACCAAGTAGCCTTCCTAGTAACACCTAGATCCCCCAGAGAGTGTCCTGGTAGAATGAACAGAAATAGTCCTGGCCCTAGAGGGGCACCTGAGTGGCTCAGTCAGTTAAGCATAAGACTCTTGTTTTGACTCAGGTCATGATCTCAGGGTTCTGGGTTCGAGTCCCTGTATCAGGCTCCGTGCTTAGAGGGGAGTCTGCTTGAGATTCTCTCCCTCTCCCTCTGCCCCTACCCCTGCCTCTCTCTCTCTCTCTCTCCCCCAAATTAATTAATTAATTAATTAAATTGGAAGGTAGGAAAGAAAGAGAGAGAGAAAGAAGAGAGAAAGGGAGGAAGGAAGGAAGGAAGAGAAAGAAAGAAAGAAAGATTGATTCCTGGCCCTAGAAGAAGAGATCTCCATTACAAATACATATAAATCAATCTTACATGAAATAGAAGCTCTTGCTGTCCAGAAGGTAGAATAATCCTTATTCTCTTCGCATCTCTTTGATTCTATCATCAGGAAGATTTTGAAAAGCCCATCTTGAATCTCGGACTTCCTGAGCACCTACTATGTGCCAGAGATGAGCTCGGCACAGTGAGGAATTCAAATTTGAAATGATATAGTCCTCGCTGAAACTACTTAAAATCTGGTAGAGATAATGAAGCAAATACACCAAGAGCTAAAATAAGGCACAAGGTGAACAAAATGCTGCCTCATTATCACCTTGAAAAACCCCCAGGGCCAAGTCTAGGCCTCCTAGTTCTATTCAACTTGAGGAGGTGATAATGAGGAGAAAATGTTCTTGCCCATTAAAGAGTTCTTAACGTGGAGACCGAGGCTAGCTGCTAAATAAATGGTGGAATTCTACTTTTCAAGTTACATAGGTAATACCTGTTACCTTTTATAATGCATACTTTATAGAGTCTATTTCTACAGAAGGAGGGAAAAAAGAGAAATGCATACATCGGGGAACAGAAGCATAATTTATTTATAGATGAAGAAAGGGCAAGAAGAGCTGATGGCAAAGGCCATCTGTCCTCACAGTGATAAATCAGTGAATCAACATGTACAACTCAGTGGCTGCCAAATGAAACCGGTGCTGCTGTGGCCGGTGACAGCGGCGGTCCACACCCCGTCCCCTGGACCTGGACCGTGCCCTCCTGAGACATGACCTACCCCTCATCTATACCTGTAACACCTTCCCCTGCCTTCTCAGTCCAGACTCAAGTAGTGTCTCTGCAGTAAGCCTCTCCCCGGCTCCGCTAGTAAAGGGATCCCTTCTTCCTCTAACTTCTCAAAGACCTTGTCTCAAGAGCGGAAGGGCATTCCTCACATTTTGTCCTGCAAGTGGCTGTGACCTAGCAAGAAGAGTATCAGGAATTGATGCAGGAAACCTGGGTTGGAACCTGGATCTTGCCACCAACTAACTGTAGAACTGTGGGAAAGTTATAGTTCCACATTCCCATGAATGAAGAAACTGTGTCTGCTTCAAAGGATGACTGGGAGGTCTAGATAAGATCGTCTGGGACAGCGAGGAGCCCTCTGAATGCTCCATCCAACCTGGCAGGACAGCAGGGGGATATGCACGTCAACAAAGAGGGTTTCAAGAGGGAAGGGTCCTGTTCGTAAGGAAGAGAAGGAGGAAGGTAACTTGATGGATCCAGTACTTACTTGTGATTTTAGTGGCAGGAGAACATTCTAGAAGCAAAATTAAAATAATTGATGTCTCTTATATTTATGGTGGTGGCCAGAAGGAGTTACAGACCTGGGAAAAGTATAAGGAAATGTGTTCTTAAATTAAGTCACATTTTAATTTGAATATAGAAGTAATAGAAGCTCCACGTTAGATAAATAAGAATAACCTCAACATGGATCCCAAGAGGAATCTCTACTTGGGTCTATTCTGTGGACAAGACAGCCGAGTCTCCCACCGTGGTTCTGTTAGAACCAAACGGGGCACTTGAGGACCAGCAGTGACTGCCTCAAAGCAATCCAGAGGCTGGGAATAGTGCAGTGGGGAAAATCAGGGCACCCGGGTTTCAACGTGTTGTCAGTAATGTTCGTGAAGCAGCCTCAGGAGGGTCTCTGGGTCTTAGTTTCTTCATCTCTGTCATGAAACAGAGCTCAGAGTCCCTCTCAGGACCTTTCTGGCTCTGTGCTTATCAAATAAAAAGTTCAAGAGAACAGCGATGGGCCAAGGTGAAAGCCATTCAGCTCAATGCCCCACCTTGAAGCTCTACGTTATGAAATCTCCATTCTCCTCAAGGTGTTCGGCAAACCTTGTGCTGGTTACTAGGGCTAGACCAGCTCATCCAGGAGCTGCATGCCCATGAGGATGACCAAAAGAGAAAACAGCCAAAGAATCAGAAGATGCTCAACTGAAAGGAATTTATGGGTTATCTAGTTCTAGCCCTTTCCCGTACAGAGGAAGAAACCAAACATCAGAAGGATCAGAAATCCTTTTCCCAAGAATACACGGCTAGAGGAAGATACAAGAAGGGAGCGCACAGCAGAAAGAGCCCTGGACTGGGAGTCCTTGCTGTAGGAGGACCGAGTTGTACCCCCTGGGGTCAGTCGCCACATCTCTCCAGGCCTCAGCCGCTCCTGGGGAATTATGCAGCTCACTCACTGCTGCTTCTGACCCAGACCTCTCTGTGGTTATGAAGTTGGGCCTAGTACCCCAGCCTCCTGATCCCCTGCCCTGGGTCCTTTCTGTCCTGCCAGGAAGAAAATAAAGGATGCCATGGAAACATACCCAGTTGTAAAATCCTGGGAAGACAAGAGGAATGGTAAAGCGGGCTTGTCTTGGAGCCCAACAGCATCAGGAGACTCATGGGAGAATGTTTCTGCATTTCTCAAAATATCTTTTACCCGGACATGGGAATACCTGTATTCATTTACTCCTTCAGAAAGGTATAATTTTTGAGGGTAGGGAATAAAATTATTCGATAGTGTTCAAATTCAGAAGACAAAAAGGTGAAGGCAGGCAGAGACTGCCTACAATACAGCTGATGAAGCTTCAGCTCGAGTCCTTCCCTGGCAATGGCTCCTTCCAAGATTCACATGGTCATACACACAGTCATACAATTGTAAAATATTGGCAGAAAGGAAAGATTTTTGCATTCTTTTTCTTAAAGAGGTAAGCCTTAGGCCCCTGTATCCAGGTGTATTCAGAGGTTGAATTTCTTCTCTTCTCTCCTCCATTCCTTCCTCCTAAGGCTGGAAGAGAGGAAAGTTTTTGTTTTTGTTTCGTTTTAATGAAAAGAAATGTGCAGCTTAAGAGAAGTTCAAGTCTGAGGAATTAAAAAGGAGAGCCTATATGGGGCGCCTGGGTGGCTCAGTGGGTTAAAGCCGCTGCCTTCGGCTCAGGTCATGATCCCAGGATTCTGGGATCGAGCCCCGCGTCGGGCTCTCTGCTCAGCAGGGAGCCTGCTTCCCTTCCTCTCTCTCTCTGCCTGCCTCTCTGCCTACTTGTGATCTCTGTCTGTCAAATAAATAAATAAAATTTAAAAAAAAAAAAAAAGGAGAGCCTATAAAGAGCAAACTCTGAGTGAACCAACACAATGCCCTTGCATGAGATGGGTGGAAATTGTGTGTCGATGCCATGAAGTGTGCCGAAAGTATCTTGAGTTTAGGGGTGCCTTAGTGGCTCAGTGGTGTAAGCATCTGCCTTCAGCTCAGGTCATGATCTCTGGGTCCTGGGATCGAGCCCCACATCAGGCTTCCTGCTCAGCAGAGAGCCTGTTTCTCTCTCCCTCTGCCCCTCTCCACTACTCACTCTCTCTCAAATAAATAAATAAAATTTTTTTTAAAAGAAAGAAAGAAAGAAAGAAAAGAAAATATCTTGAATTTAAAACGCAGACTTCCTTTCATCTCATAAACTTTGGCCATTTTTTTAAAGATTTTATTTATTTGTTTGTCACAAAGAGAAAGAGAGCATAAGCAGGGGGAACAGCAGGCAGAGGGAGAAGCAGGCTCCCCGCTGAGCAGGGAACCTGATGTGGGGCTTGATCCCAGGACCCAGAGATCATGACCTGAGCTGAAGGCAGACACTTAGCCAACGGAACCAGCCAAGTGTCCCAATTTTAGCCCTTGTAATTGATTTGGCACAACGCTGACAACTCAAAAAATGTGTCAAACAACCTGTTTGGCCAATTCTAAAAATTTTTTTTAAAAATTCTAACTAACTTCTCTCATTCTCCTGATCTAGTTAAGTCAAGTCAAAATAAACCCATTTGCTGACATGGTCCCAAATTCACTTGTGATTTTTAAAGTTACTGCTTAGAGAAGCTCATGCTTTAGAACAGAAGGGACCAATTTGAACTTCCAAACTTTATTAAATAGAACCTTCCAACTGGAGATCTTTACTTAATAGTGGGTGAAAACGTTTTTTAAGGAGGGGCATTTTATTGTGTTCACTAGGTATGCCACATAAATGCCCTGTCCTTGTGACTAGTCTGTCCCCTTTAAAGACCCATATGTGTCTGATGAGGAAATAGGGTGTGGCAAATTACGACTTTTAAGGGTAACTGAATTATGTAACTGTTACCAGATGTCTCTCCCCATTTCAACCCCAAATGTTACATAGGGCTCCCCAGATTTCCACGCTCTACATTTAGAACAGAAGCCTCTCTGCAGGGACAGCAGGCATTGAGCATCCTTTGCCCTAAGGGGAAACAAAACCCTCAAATATTTATGAGTCAGTAGTGAAGCCGTGAAGGTTCTCGTACAGAGTTCATACACAATAACATTTCGGGTATGGAGAATGCTTGCTCCTTTCTTCCTGGGGATAGACGTTTGTCAATCCAGGTGGAAGAGGTCGGCCCAAAAACAGGATGATTCAGTATAACATTACTTTCCTTTCAAGATTCTAAAACGCAGTGTTTCCCAAACTTGGCAGATAAGAATTATCTGAGGCAGTTGTTACAAAGCAGATTTCCGGGGCTTAGGTGGAGTCCAGGAATCTGCATTTTTAGCAAGCTCCCAGGTGATTCTTATCACTGTCATAAAGGCAAGGCTGAGAACGTCTCCCAGAGACATCACATTATTGGAATAAATACAGCAGCCACGGGGAAATGTACTTTAACCTGTGCACAGCTGGGAAGCCACTGGGATTCATGGCTTAGAATTTCATCTTCAAGCCAAGATGTTAAACATATCAATGAATGTGTGTTCCTTATTATCACCCATAATGGTTTCCTTCTCCACGTCTTAAGGGAATGCCATATGCCCAGAGTTCCTGGCAGCAGAAAACCAAAATATTAACAGAATAAATTACTTCAAATTAGACATGTGCTGCTGAACTATTCTAAGGTATTTAGAATATTAACAAACTTGGACCTGGCTGAGGATCATTAATAGCATTGTCCTCAGAGCATATTCTTTGAATAAAAACCTTCCGAGTTTCCTATCAACTGGCCGAACACTAGCATCTTCATCATCCTGCAAAGAATGCAAGGGGTTGGTTTCGCCAGCTCTTCAAAGCTTTCTCTGTGATACCTGCAGTCAGAAACAGCTCACCTCGGGGACAGAGCCAGAACCCGTGGCTGCCTCCAGCCCCCTGCCTGCCCGAGGAGGTGGTGCCACTTCCAACTTGACCCAGACAGCGGAAGAATGGAAGGAAGGCAGAGGCGCCTCTTGTCTCTGCCTGGGAGATGGAAAAGACCCACTTCCTCCACTCCAGGGATGCCGTCCAACCAAGATCTGCCAAGACCCAAGGTCAAGCCCGTCACACACATTAATGATAGAAAAAATTATGAATAAAATATAAACCTGTAAGAAAGTCCTCCTTACTATCAGGGACTGGGCTCTCTCACATACCATTAATATGTTACGGTTCTGTTTCCCAAATGCAAGTGTCATCCTCTTAAAATACTATTGTTATTGTTAATTTTTTAAAAGATTATATATTCACATGTTCAAAACAAACATGACCTAAGGGGGAAAATCTCACTTCTACTTTGACTTTCTTCTACCTTGTTCCCTTCCTCCTGCCCGACACTACCACTGTATTTAGTTTCTCATTTATTCTCCCAGAATAAATACAAAAACAAGCAAGTGTAAGTACATCTTCCTATTTGCCCACTTTTTACACAAAAAATAACATTCTAGGCTTACTATTTTGAATTTTGCTTTCTTTCACCCCAAAAAATGTGCCTTCGAACCCTTTTCCAAATCGGTACACAGAGAGCTGCTTTATTCTTGTTTAGAGCTGTGTAGTATTCTATAAATTTGTAGTGAAACCAATCGTTTTTAGTTTGTTTTCGTGATACTGAAAGAAACAGCTTTGTTTCATATACCTAAAAGTTAAGTAAGCACAGACACACCATGAGGGTCGATGAAGCTGTGCGTGAAGAATTTCTGGAGATTCTCAGAGGGCGGTGATTTGAGAAATATATTCTGTTCCACGTAATCACAAAATGTTATTTAATATATCATGTTCTACAATAAGAGCAACCAGAAAGCATCTGAGAGAAATTAGGAAAGAATTTGGACCCAAATCTGAGTTAATTATGGTAATGAAAGGAAACACGGGAGAAGTGGAAGACCAGCTTTGTTTCCATCACATTCCTTCAGCTCCGTCAGATGCTCTCAGTTCTTGGAGGGTGGAGGCTTGTTCAAATAAGGACTGAAGTGGTCTAATTAGGTGGGAAGGGAAGAGACTGAGTAAAGGGAAGGCCCGAAGGAAGACAAGGAGGGCCAGGAGAGCCATGTCTGAATGTTTTTATTCTCCGAAACTAACCTATTCCCTTCGAAGTGTTTTCACTGTCATTATTTCCTCCAGGCTGTGATTTTACAAAAGGAAAACTTCCGACTCACAACTCCATGTCTTTGGCCACAACAGTATTTAAAGGTCTGTCCCATTGTTTTTCACCAAGTCTGGAACTGTTGAGTCATGTAAATGTTGGTAACATCCCCTTTTTAGTGTTGTCCTCTCAGAAGAGATCAAAAAAGATCATTTCGGGCCAACAATTTACTAATACATCAGTGAGTTCCTTTCAAAGTCATTTTAAACTTTAAAAAGCTCCAAATATTTCTTAAAAGTTGGGACAATTTTTTTTAAAGATTTTATTTATTTATTTGACAGAGAGAGACCACGAGTGGAGGGAAGGGGCAAAGGGAGAGGGAGAAGCAGGTTCCCCACTGAGAAGGGAGCCCAATGTGGGGCTGGATCCCCGGACTCCAGAATCATGACCTGAGCCAAAGGCAGGCACTTAAGTGACTGAGCTACCCAAGCACCCCCAAAGTTGTGACAATTTAAACAGGATCCCCACCTTTGCACCCTAGATGGTGTTTAGTGACCTGGGATGTTCACTCAAGTCAGCCCAAACTAAAATAGCACACCCACACACTGAGGGTGACAATGTAAACTGGCATCACCTTTCTGGAGGGCAGTTTGGCACTATATAGAGAAACCTTTAAAAAATTTTCACGTTCTGGGACGCCTGGGTGGCTCAGTTGGTTAAGCGGCTGCTTTCGGCTCAGGTCATGGTCCCGGCGTCCTGGGATCGAGTCCCACATCGGGCTTCTTGCTTGGCGGGGAGCCTGCTTCTCCCTCTGCCTCTGCCTGCCACTCTGCCTGTGCTCGTGCTCTCTCTCTCTCTCTCTAACAAATAAATAAATAAAATCTTTTAAAAAAAATTTTTTCACGTTCTTAGACTCAGAAGTTGCATTTCTGAAAGTCAATACTGAAGAAATTTTATACTTTTGCTACTGGATTTAGCAGTTATTATCAAATATTTTGATTCCAAGACCCCTTTCCACCCTTAAAAATTATCAAGTACGCCACAGAGCAGTCATCCACATGGATGGTATCTATTAATATTTGCCAGATTAGAAATTTGAACAGAGAAATTGAACTAGAAACTCCAACGATCGCTCAAGGGCTTTTCGTCCAGATGTTCACGGCTGCCTTAGTATGCAGCAGGAGGGCCTGTGACTGCTCTCGTTCATCACACAGAATATTAACAGGACACCGACCCAAGGGTTGGAATTTTATAAAATTAATCATTTATCACTTAAACAATTGGCTGAATGATGATTGACATAAATTATTTTATTCTTCTATTATTTTTTTTTTTTAGTTATAAACTATTCACTAAGCATTGGTTATCACTGCATTCTGCAAAATTGGGCAAGGAAAGGGACAAGACTTAAGGTAAAATGGGTTTGGGACACGACACTCAAAAACCTTTGTCAGTGATGCAGTAAAAAAAAAAAAAAAAAAAAAAAAAAAAGGAACTTCGTTAAAAAAACAACAGCACAGTTTGACCCAAGTTCAATGTTGCATTTTATAACTCCGCACTTTAGCTTGAAAGAGACCTGCCATTTCTGTGGAAGCTGGCATCTCCCGGCCTGCCAGGTTGCCAGCACGTTCCCAGGCCCATCACCCTGTGTGGTAGAGGCACAAAACAACAGGTAGAAAATAGAAAGAGTAAGGTGAAATAAGAAAAAGAAAATGAGCAGAGAATAGAGAGGAACAATATGAAGTAGGCTGAGAGGAAAGAGGGAAAAATTAAAGACAGGCAAGGCGCTGGCCTGGCCAGGGTGCCAAGGACACGAGGGCACTAGAGTGTTAGGGGAGGGAAGTTGTGGAAGGAGGGTCATCTGAATGGAGACAGAGAGCTGTACCACCAGACACTGGTGGCCTTGGTTCCTGTCCCTGTGCTGGTATGTGCACATGGGTGCAGGGTCAGGTGCAGTTGTGTGTGTGTGTGTGTGTGTTCACGTGGTGTTTCTCCTGGAAGAAATGGTACATATGCAGACTTATGTTCCCTTGTGCACTTGTGTTGGAACAAATTTACGTTTTCAAAACAAATGTTATACCAGAACTGACAGCATTTAGTTGATCTTCATAAGGCTGGAAACATGTACACCGTGGTGACATTGGTTATATCTCTGTATAGGATTATAAGTGATTTAAAATTTTTTCTTTCCACTAATGCATATTTGTTAAGTTTCCTTCAAGTAACATGTATCAATTTATAATCAGAAATTGGAAAAAAAAAGTTTTTAAATTTAAAAATCCAGCTAAAAATTGTGAACTGATTTTGAAAAACAGCTAAAGGGTGCCTGAGTGGCTCAGTGGATTAAGCATCTGCCTTCCACTCAAGTCATGATCTCAGGGTCCTGGGATCAAGCCCAGTGTCAAGCTCTCAAATAAATAAATAAAATCTTTAAAAAAAAATTTAAAAATAGCTAAAAGCTATGATCCCTCTCCCTGAGTCAACCAAAAATGTTAGTCACCAACTGATCTGAGAATCACCCTGGAGCTCTATTCAGCACCGTCTAGCTCAAAGACTCAAGGCATGAAACTACCAGGCACCTAAGAACTTGTCTTGCCCAGCCTCCTTGTTTTAGGAAATGGAGGCCTCAGGAGGTGAAATGACCTGCCCAAGGTCTCGTAACTGGTTGGTGACAAAGCTGGACCAAAATTACAAAGTCTCCCAGCTTCCAATTATTTATTCTTTTTACTCCTCACTTGTTTTTTTGTTTGTTTGCTTGCTTTTAAATAAAAAGAGTCACTGAAGTCTTGTGGAATTGGGATTGATTTACACAATACAGAATCAACAAATCATTTCTGTCCAAAGAAATCTAACAAAACAAGACAAAACAAAACAAACTGTCAACTAGGTGAAAAATAAAATCATGCCAACTTCTGATTTCACACTGTATAGACAAAACAACTAGTAATTACGTGGATGTTTCCCTTTCCAACTGGTTGCTTTGGCGTTAGGTTCTCATGGCCTCTGTGTTAGAGAAACCAAACACGGGAGGTAGGAGGAAGAGGAAGGGAAATCTTTTCTAAAGGCAAATTAAACTCTTCAAAACCCTGCTACCCATATAAATAACTTAATTTGGACATCAGATTTAACTGCACTTGCCAGGAACAGTCAATACTCTAGGCTACGTTAGAAAACAGATCCATTGAGAAGCCAGCTCAGCATGGCCTGTAGACCAGATATTCACAAATTCCAGGCAGTCAAGAATCTTCAGTCGACAATCTAACAGAAATGAAATAGCAAACATGGAGCACGTTTATGTCTCTTCAGAGAAAAATCCGAGTGGTATCTCAATGACACCATGGTGGTTTCATTTACCTACCTTAAATTGATTACCTATTATCAACTGTAGACAAATTTCAATTTGTTTTTAATATGCAGCAGATTTTGTAGACAACTCTTTGGGCCACAGCCTCAGTAACTATATCAGGAAATAAGTATTAAAATTCGAATTAGAAAGGATGGAAAACCTGGCTGGGCCCAACCCCGGGTAGTCTCAAGACCCTGATGGGAACTAATGAAAGAGGCTGGTTTCCAGCCTTCACCAATTAAGTAATCAGCTGCTTTTGGTTACCCTAACAACTGACACAGACAATATTATCAGGCAAACAGACTGCAACAATTCAGGATCCAGAGCCGACTGGAGTGACACTCATTCCCAGTAGAGTCACTACCTTCTTGTTTTAGAGAGAAGGAAGTCAGAATGATTTTTAAGGAATCCAGGACTTGGGGCACCTGGTTGCCTTAGTCGGTTAAGTGTCCGCCTTCGGCTCAGGTCATGATCCCACAGTCCTGGTATTGAGCCCTATATCCGGCTCCCTACTCCCTCTGCCTCTCTCTCTGTCAAATAAATAAATAAAATCTTAAAAAAATAATAAAAAATTAATAAGAAGTCCAAAACTTGGCGGTCCTTTGCTGAGATGCTCTCATTAACATAACACATACAAAGAAAAACAGCCCAGGATCCCATGGTGAAAAGGTCTAGGCTTTCCAGCCTCACCAAAGGTCAGGGTGTCTGATGACAAAGGAACCTGCTTTTCCCTTCAGTAATATTTACTGATGCTTTTATTTTTGTTTTGTTTTATTTTCTGAGTAATTTTATTTATGGTAATGCTCAGAATGGTTAATTCTGTTAACTTTAAATAAACACAAAATACTACTATTAATAATAATGAAGAAAGTTAAGTTTATAGCCAAATCCCACCACCTGTCAAAACATCAGGTTATACCCGCTAAATATATACAATTTTTATTTGTTGAGTACCACTCAATAAAGCTGGAAAAAGTGAACAAATGGAAGTATAAATAAAAGAATTCAATGACCAAAGGAACCCAAATCCTTTTTTTGTTTGTTTGTTTGTTTGTTTGTTTGAAGATTTATTTTTAAGTAATGTCTATCCCACAACATGGGGCTCAAACTCACAATCCCAAGATCAAGAGGTACACACTCCACCAAATGAGCCCAGCCAAGCACCTCCCCCCAATCTTTTTTGCTATGGGTATATACTTTTGCATAATTGGAATGCAATTTTATAGCCTGCTTTTTTCACTTTGCACCATATGCTCATAATTTCCCCAAACTTTTTAAGTTATTTAGAAACATTGTTTCAAATGATTATATAACATGTTATATACATAGTATACTCCCAGTTTTTTTTTTTCTCATTTTTCCAGGATTAGACATTCAAGGTGGCTTTAAATTTCCATTATTACAAATACCTAAAAAACAAGCATATTTGAGTGTACATTGTTGACCACATATCTTCTTTGTATAATAATAGATTTATTAATTTAAATTAATCATCATCAAAACCCAATGAAGTAAGTACCAATGAGGAAATGCAGTGGAGAGAAGGGAGTAATTTGATCAAGTTCACACTCAGTAAGTAGAAAAGCACAGATCTGAAATAAGACAACCACCATGTCTTAGAAGAGCATGCCATTCTTTAAGGATTTTTGGTAATGATTGCTAAGCTATTCAATTACCTCTGAGAAAGAACATACCAATTTATATTCTCTAAAGAACTGAATGACTGAGATGTTATGATTTAAAGGCTTCCATTTCTCAAATATACCAATGTTATGATATTTAAAATAGAAAAATCTTTTTATGCCATCATGAAGGAAATGTCAGGCAAGTAGTACCAGACGGCATGGTATCCATAAACCTATTCAACAAAAACCTGCTTATAACAACCTGCAGGGGAAGAGAACGGGATCCACCAACACCCAATAAAGCCTACATTTCCACTTAGGAAGATGCTGCCATGCTCTAATGTGCATCCCGTCAGGTGCGTCGGTGCTCACACAATGGTTTTTCACTTAAAAATGCCAAATTAATGGACATAGGGAAAATATACTAAATATTCTTTTTTTTATATATATACTAAATATTCTAAAGCACATCCAAACAGCTATAAAAGTTGGGCCTACATGATAGAAATGATAAACAAGTTGTCATATTTATGCAATAAAATACTCTACAGCAATAATAATAGATGACTGTCATTAACATATTTTGAGATGATAAAGCTAAGCACAAATGTGTACACTGTGAAATTCCATGTACATAAGACTCAAAATTAGGTGAAAATAATCTATGGCTCAAGAAGCAAGTTTAGTTACTACTTTGCAGAGGTTTAGAAAGGGTTTGGTGACAGAGAACATAAGGTAGGCTTCTGAGGTGCTGGTAATATTTTATTTTTGCTCAGGATGCTATTTACGTATAGACTTGTTTTGTGATAACTCACTGAGCTCTGCCCTCGTGGCATGTGCACTTTTCTCATATGTGTCCTATTTCAACTTTTCGAAACTGGGCCCAAGTTAAAATACATGTAGAAGTAAAGCAAATGATCATGCAAATAGCCTCTTGAAAAAGAACTGAAAGATATCACCACTTTAATAAAAACACAGAACAAAATATCATATTAAGGAAGCCAGTTGCTAGAATTTGGAGAGATGAACTTTAAGATTTTATTTATTTAACAGAGAGAGAGACAGCATAAGCAGGGGAGTTGCAGGCAGAGAAAGAGGAAGAAGCAGGCTCCCAGCTAAGCAGGAAGCCAGACACGGGGCTCCAACCCAACACCCTGAGATCATGACCTGAGGTGAAGGCAGACGCTTAAACCACTGAGCCACCCAGTGGGGATGGCCCTGGAGGGATGAATTAAAAGCAAAATTTTATTTGAGAATGGCTTTCACCCAAAGTGACTTTGGGGCGGGGGGGGCGGTGTTCATTTTGAGAGAAAGATTTTTTTTTAATCTTTTTTTTTTAAGATTTTATTTATTTATTTGACAGGGAGAGAGAGAGCACGAGTAGGCAGAGCAGCAGGCAGAGGGAGAGGGAGAAGCAGGCTCTCCACCGAACATGGAGCCCTATGTGGGGCTCAATCCCAGGAGCCTGAGATCATGACCTGAGCCAAAGGCAGCTGCTTAACGGACTAAGCCACCCAGGCACCCCTGAGAGAAAGATTTTTAATTACAAATGTAATTGTTTGAATAGAGTAATATTTTCTATTTCTTCTTGTACCAGTTTTGTTAAGTGTTGTCTTTTAAGGAATTTGTTCATTTCATCTAACTTGTTGAGTTTATTGATATTAAGTTGTCCATAACATTTCTTTACTATCCTATTATCCTTTTAATGTCTATATTTCAGATATTTAGTAATATCACATCTTTTTATTCCTGATAATGGTCTGCATCTAGCTAGAGTTTTGTCAATCATATAGACATTTTTCAAAGAAAATTTTCAATTTTCAAAGGAAGCATCAACATCTTTTATAGTACATTTCATTGATTTTTGTTATTTGTAGTAAATTTAATAATTACTAAATTAATTTTAGTATTAAATTTAATTACATTAAATAAAACAAAGTAATTTATTTTTTTAAACACTATAGTTTAGAAGAAACAGAAATGGTCACACTCAGTTTACAATAGAATACTATGCAGCCATCAAAAGAAACAAAATCTTGCCATTTGCAATGACGTAGATGGAACTAGAGGGTATTATGCTAAGTGAAATAAGTCAATCAGAGAAAGACAATTATCATATGATCTCTCTGATATGAGGACTTTGAGAGGCAGGGTGGGAGGTCGTGGGGGTAGGGAGAGGAAAAATGAAACAAGATGGGATCAGGATGGAGATAAACCATAAGAGACTCTTAATCTCACGAAACATTTTGAGAATTGCTGGAGAGTGAGGGGGGTAGGGATAGGGTGGCTGAGTTATGGACACTGGGGATGATGTGTGCTATGGTGAGTGCTATGAATTGTGTAAGCCTGATGATTCATAGACCTGTACCCCTGAACAAATAATACATTATATAATAATTTTTAATTATTCAATTATTCAATTATTATATGATGCCTTAAATTTTTTAATAATTTAATTTATTATATAATTAAATAATTTATATATTCATATAAATTTATATATAAATAAATATATTTTATATATTTATAATTTATTATATAATTGTATATAATAATTAATTTTAATAATTTAAAATTATTATATGATGCCTTAAAAAAATTCACTTTAGGAGCACCTGGGTGGCTCAGTCAGTTAAGCATCTGACTTTTGGTTTCAGCTCAGGTCATGATCTTGGGGTCATGGAATCGAGCCCCCTGTCAGGGTCTGCTTGAGATTGTTTCTCCCTCCCTCTCTGTCACTCCCCCTGCTCACACACACACTCTGGCTCTCTCTCTTCAAAATAAATGAATAAGTAAAATCTTTTTTTAAAAATTCACTTTAAATACTTAGACACAGATAGGTTTGAAGTAAGAGGATGGAAAGATAGAAAGCATAAGAATTTGGAAATATCTGTATTAATATCAAACAGAGTAAATTTTAGAACAAGGAATATTATCAAGATAAAGAGAGACATTCCATAACAGAATATCAGTTCATCAAGAAAACATAACAATACTGAATGTATAATGCACTCATGAGCAAAGCTTCAAAATTCATGAAGAAAAAATTTGAGTATAAAAAGAAAAACAAATTCATATAATTGGCAATTTCAACACTCCTGCATTAATAGTTGATTGAACAAGTAGACAAGAAATCAGAAAGGAGGGCTCCCTGGGTGGTTCATTTGGCTAAGCATCTGACTCTTGATTTCAGCTCAGGTTGGGATCTCAGGATTGTGCGATCAGATGGTGGTGGGCTCCTTGCTGGGCATGAAGTCTGCTTGAGATTCTCTCTCTCTCCCTCTGTCCCACCTCCATCCAAAAAAAAAAAAAAGAAAAGAAAAGAAAAGAAAAAAGAAAGAAATCAGAAAAGATACAGAAGACTAGAACAATACTACCAATAAGCTAGACCTATTGACATTTATAGAACACTCCATTTAGTGATATAAAAATGACTTTTGAGATATTCTTAGAGTTGTCTTCATGGAGGATAAAGATAATTGCACACTAAAAGATCTCAGCAGAAAAAAACTACAGACCAAAAATTAAAAAAAAAACAAAAACATATCTGGGTTGGGAAACATGGTTTTCAAACATTGCTGTACATTAGAATTATCTGGGAAATTTTTAAAACTCTGATGCCCGGGACACTCTCCAGACCAATTTAATCAGAATCAGGTGAAAGAGGTGGTGATGACATCAACCTAACAGGGCTAGTTCTGGGTGAAATTATTAGATAGTGAATTTCTCTTGGGAGACATGGACTTCCCCTTTCTCTTGCTCTACTTCCTGTGGAGTCTTCTTCTTCTCACTGCATCTCACCCCATTAAGAGATAAATACCTTAAAATGTTTTCCTACTCTGTCCACTTCAAAGCCTCCTCTTGGAAAAGAATCATCTTTGTCATTTACTTCTCTATACACATATGTGCCAAAATTCCTTACCTTAAGAATTAACCCTTATTTTATTTTAATTTTTTTTAAAGACTTTATTTATTTATTTGACAGAAACAGAAATCACAAGTAGGCAGAGAAGCAGGCAGAGAGAGAGGAGGAAGCAGGCTCCCTGCTGAGCAGAGAGCCTGACGCAGGGCTCGATCTCAGGACCCCGAGATCATGACCTGAGCCCAAGGCAGAGGCTTCAACCCACTGAGCCACCCAGGCACCCCAACCCTTATTTTAAATCATTATCCTCAATTAAAAGAATTTCAACCATTTACTTACAAATGCACTTAACATAAGAAAAGGTATTTTGGGTTTTGTGTTTTCCTTGTTCCTATAAGACCCTTTTAAGGTATAAGAAAAGTGATCAGATAGGTAGCACCTACTTGCAGAATTATAAAATTACGAAGTTAGAAAGACTCTGAGTTGGGATTCCTGGCTGACTCGGTCGGTGGAGCCTGGGACTTCATCTCAGGGTTGTGAGTTCAAACTCCACTTTGGGTGTAGGGATTACTTAGAAATAATGTAAAAAAAAATAATAAAAAATAAAAGATAAAGAATCTAAACTAAAAATTTATCTCTTTCGTCATCCCAGTTTTAGTCAGGCTTAATTAAAATAAAGATTTGCATTTCTTACATAATCATTGCACATAACGATTTTAAAAATTATGGAGCAAAATAGAAATTGTTAATGATGTCTCATAAATTTTTAAAATAACACTTAATAATATCTGTAGTAAGATGACTGAAGAGTTACAACTACAATACCAAGTGCTATCATCTGGGCAAAAACTTAACCTCTCTAGGCCTCAGTTCACCCATCTGTAAAATGGGGATGAAAATACTATTACATTTACAGAGTTGTTAAGACAAACTTTAATGAGTTAATATAAATAAAATTTGTGGGCAGTGCCTAGAATATGGTTAGCCAGTTTGATTATTATTGCTTGTGGCTTCTTAGAAAAGTATGATGAAAATCTCCAGCTCCTTCCAGGTTGTCCACAAGTGAGGAGGATCAGCCATGGTGCAGGAGAGCTCAGGTGTGCATGACTGCCAACCACTTCTGAATCATACCATGGCTGCAACTCTAAAAGAATATGTGCAAACTGACAAGTATCAGCAGAAAACAAGATAATTTAACAGCGGAGGCAATTAAAGGTAATCTAATTGGGGTTCATTTTTTTTCCCATTGTTAAACAATTTTTTATTGAAGTTACAATGTTGTAACTACGGAGTAAAACAAAGTAAATTTTTAAAAGCCCACCCTCATTTTGGATGGTAATTTCCATCCATAGTATCCATTGAGGTCCATGTGAGCTATATGAAATAAACCTGTCTGCTATGGTTTGAATATTTGTGTCCCCCTCCAAAACTCTTATATTGAAATCCTAACCCAAAGATGCTGATATTAGTAGGCGGGGTGCTTACTTCAGGAGGGTGGAGCCCCTGGGAGAGGGATTCATGTCCTAGAGAAGAGGCTCTAGGAACTTTCCTAGCCCCTTCTACCATATGAGGATGTGAAGAGAAGTCTGCAACCTGGAAGAAGGCTTCCCCTGACCGTTATGGCACCATGACCCTGGACTTGTAGTCTCCAGAACTGTGAGAAAGACGTTTCTGTTGTTCGTAGCCATAGCCTGTGGTATTCTGTTAGGGCAGTCTGAACAGATGAAGAAATTCTCCCTTGCTCAGAACACTCTACATCTGTTAATTCCCCTTCATTTCTATCATTTGGAGAGGAGTTTTCTAGGCAAAAGCTTCCTGCTTTTATGTTCTTCAGTGTAATTTATTAGTATAAAAATATTTACCGTATTACTAATTATTCTTCAAATAAATTTTCATAGCTTCATACTGCATCATGATTTACTTCTGAGCTCCTAGTGTTGGACATTTAATTTACTTCCATTTTTCACTCAGAAATAAAATGCTAATGAACATCTTTGCTGATAAATTTGTGGGCTCATTTATGACTATTCCCTCAAGATACTAGGCCACATGTCTGTAATGCCATATTGTCAAGAGCCTGGATGACATCAGCATTTTGGGCAACATCTGAACGCACTGCTTATTCACATGGAGCTTTTTGGTCAACCAAAAGAGCCCTCTTTTTCACATTTGTGACATCTCATCCACCTGGACCCAAAACATTTTGTTTTTAACCCATCATTCCAAGCCTATCGAGATTTTTTTTTTTAAGTTTCTATTGTTTAGTTTGCAGAACATTCAACATAGGAAATGTAGTAAAAGAGGCATGCTCACAGATGTATATAGAAAATATTGGCTTACCTATAAATTTTTTAAAAATCTTTTTTTTTTGGCAGAATTAACACCACGCAGTTTTGGTTTTTTGGTTGTTTTTTAAGATTTTTGATTTATTTATTTGTCAGAGAGAGAGAGAACACACATAAGCAGGCAGAGTGGCAGGCAGAGGCAGAGAGAGAAGCAGTCTCCCTGCGGGACAAGGAGCCCGATGCGGGACTTGATCCCAGGACCTTGGGATCATGGCCTGAGCCGAAGGCAGAGGCTTAACCGACTGAGCCACCCAGGCATCCCAACACCACACAGTTTTTAAATTTGCCAGAACCCCCACCTCATTGAAGGAGCCTCTGTGCTGTGGCATCCCCTCCCCCATACTCATTCCTTCCTCTGCCTCACAAATTAAGACTCTTCAAGGCACTCCAGCCGTGTGGGCTATATCAGCCTCGCCTGTTCTAGAACTTCCTGCCTTTCTCCCAAATCATAAGGTTCACAGCCTTTAGGGGAACCCTTTAGGGATGCCCCTCATTATGTCCAATCGCAGTCTTTCTTTCATGCCTAACTGCCTCCTTCATGTGGAATCATCAGAGGAATGAGCTCTATTTCTGACAATATCGAACGGGGTGGCCCTTGTTAGGCAACTGTGATCATCAATGCAGCTCCGGGTTTCAGCAAATATTTATGTGGGCCTACTGTATGCATGGCTTCAAGCTTAGACACCCTGAAACCAATGCTCCCCGAAGGTACACACGTTTAAATCTACATACAACCGCCATGGGGGGAAACGCCTTTGAAAAAACAAACACCCACCACTTTAAAATCTGCTACTAACTTTCTTTAAAATAGTAGTTAAGGGTAGCCCGGAAGGGAAAATGAAACTTATCTTAAAATCTCACGGCTAAACTGTCATTCTCCCTCCTTTACAACTCTGCAACTACTTTATGGATTTCCCGGCAAAGTATTTGTGTCTGGGTGGTGAAACCCAGGGAAGTAAAATGTAAATGCCAGGAATTGGGGTGACATATTCACACCAGATTTCAGAAGGGAAAGAATAAAAGCTCGCAAGTGCTAATCTAACTCCAAGCTGACAAAATAAAGACAAATTAATATAAGCTCTCCGGAAAATCTGGAGCTGAGTAAGCTATAATGCTTGAAAAAAAATAGGTACAACAGTCCCTTCTTCTGGTCATTATCTTCTGAAGTGCATGAGACATTAAATAAACAGTCATATTATGTTCAAAATACTCCTAAGATGAAAAAGACTGTCAACCAAGCATTTGCAGAAGATAATGGCAAAGAAAAGATAACAACGTAGAAGTAAGACATCCGGAAAATAAAATCATTGAGCAGGCTTTCAGAACTGACAGGTTCTGAAGGAGGCAGTTTTCTTCCTACCTAAATTTTTTTTAAAGAAAAAAAGCTTATGAAAAATGATTTTTTGTTGTTGTTTATTTATTTATTTTGGTACCTTAAGGGCTGGAGAGGACTTAGGACCCGCTAGTCTAGCTCTCCCTCTTCCCCCTGGCAGGTGAAGACACTGGGGCCCTAGGGACTTTTCAAAATCAAGAGCCTGGAGTGCCAGTCTAGAGCTCATGGTCCAATGCCCCAGGTCACAACAAACACATTGTTATCCCCTTAACTTGAATCAAAGGGCCATGCTCAAGGACTTAGGGTAAACTCTGGGGACTTTCAAAAAACAAGACCATACAACTAGTAAATGCACTAGCCTGGATCCTGCATTGGGGACAAATTCTGTAGAAGATATTATTGAGATAATTTTTGAAATTTGAATATCAATAGTCGTGTTTAATATATGTTAAATTTCCTGAATTTATAACTACAATGGGTATGTGAGAAAATGTCTTTTTTCATAGGAGATACATGATAAAATATTTAGGCATAAAGAGGCATAATGGCTGGAATTTGTTCTTGAATGGTTCAGAAAAAATACATTTTTAAAAGAGAAAGATAAATTTGACAAAATGCTAGCAAGTAATCAATCTGGGCAAAGAATACACAAGGATTCTTTTTTTTTTTTTTTAAGATTTTATTTATTCATTTGACAGACAGATCACAAGCAGGCAGAGAGGCAGGCAGAGACAGAGAGAGAGGAAAGCAGGCTCCCTGCTGAGCAGAGAGCCCGATGCGGGGCTCAATCCCAGGACCCTGAGATCATGACCTGAGCCGAAGGCAGAGGCTTAACCCACTGAGCCTCCTAGGTGCCCCAGGATTCTTTTTTTTTTCCCCCCTTGCTTTTTAAGATTTTATTTTTAAGTAATCTCTACACTCAATGTGGGGTCAAATTTAAACCCTGAGATCAAGAGTCATATGCTCTAACCACTGAGCCAGCCAGGTGCCCCTACAGGGATTCTTCATACAACTTCTTACAACTTTTTTGTAAGTTGAAATTATTTCAAAAGAAAAGCTTTAAAAATATTTTAAAAACTAGATGTTCTGTGTATTTATTCTGGGCCACTGAGCAAAAGTATTTCCATGACCCCATCCCGATGGACCTACTCTGAAAGAGAAGGGATAAATACCTCCTTTGCACGGTTTGCAGGACACAGAAATCCCCACCAGACAGAATGCTGAGCCACTGTTGTGAGCCAACCCTCCAGTTGAGTCAGATCAACTGGAAATAGCAGGGGATAGGGAGGGAACCGAATTAGTTTGGGGCACAAGCTCTGAGAGCAGATGAGCTTGTAGTCCTAGTTTTCTGTCTCTCAGTGGCTTTGTGACTGAGGCGGATTGCCTGGCTTCTCTGCATCTCTGCATTCCCATCAAACAGTGTCTACTTTGCAGAGTGATGGTAAGGATTAAAGACCCAAAGCTTATCAATTTCTAAGCCTGGTACAAAATAAATTTTCAAGGTGGAAATTGTTATGATTATTATCAAATCTGAGTTTAAATATACAGGCTGCCAGAAAACATCTCATTCATTCACTCCTTCACTTCTTCACTCAGATCCACAAGCTTCTATTTGACAAGAGGGGTGCGGGGCTTAAGGTGTTCAGCCATGTACAGACAATTCCCTCTGTCAGAGGGCTTATCAGGGAATCAGCAGATAAATAAGCAATTACACCAAAAGCAAGACCAGGGATGTGAGTGGGCAGTGTGAGAGGATGATCTCCGTGAGGTAAGAACGCTGGGACTGGCACCTAAGCCAGCCTGCAGGGGGCTGGGGTGGAGGTGCCAGCCCAGGAGGATGGAGAGGAGTGAGGCAGGCAAAGGTGGGTCAGCGGGAAGGACATTCCAGTCAGTGGGAGCAGAAAATATATGCAGAGAGGTGGTGGTGCCCTTTAGGAATCAACAGCACAGGCGTATACCCGCAGAGGTGCCAACGGTGCTGGAGACACCTTCTGAGAGACATTTCCTGGGGGGGGGGGCGGGGTGCTAAATGGTAGGTTAGAGCCAGAGACAAGTCCTTGGAGTGTTAAGGAACTTGGGTTTTTTCTGAAGAATCTTCTGAACCGTTGTAAGTAGAAGACAGATGAAAACAGATGAGAATCTTAGAAAAATTAACCTGGCTACAACCTGTCCCTCCAGTACCAGGGTTGGAGATGGAACTCTGGTGGGAAGTGACGGTGATAGCAGCAAGGCTAGATTCCAGAAGAATCTGGAGAGAGTGTAAAAGGATTTGGTACTTGCCTGAGGGTAGATAAGGAAAGGGAGGAGTCTAAAGGAATCTTGGTTTCTAGGTCATGAGGTCTATTTTGTTGGGTAGATAAAGGCCCCATTAACTGAAACAGGAAATATCATGTGGAAGGTGGTGGACACAGAAGGAAGGAATGTTCTTCCACTACTAGAAGTTACTGGATTTATCAGTCACACGGGGTGGGGCAGGGTGCCTCTGGGTGGATGGAAGAGATGGAGAGAAAATGGGGTGGAGTTTATTTCTAAGGAGGTCAAAAGTGATGTAAAGATATATTTCCCCCTTCTCACAATTCTTCCAAGGGCCAGGTTGACAAATTAAACACTTTAAGAACTTGTAATCCTCCCACTAAGAACTATGTGAAGAAATAGCTGAGAACTGAAAAAATTTTAAGACATACATTCTATGAGCCAGCAATTCCACTTCTAGAAACCTGTCCTACAGCTACACTGGCATTCCTGAGCATAAGAAGAACATACAAAGGCTATCCATGGGGAATTAATAAATCACTATGATACATTACTATGGAATACAAAAATATAAGCAGCTATTAAAAGAACAAGGTGGTAGGGGTAAATCTCCATGGGGAACAGAAAAATCTCTTCAAATGTATTTCAAGGGACGCCTGGGCACCTCCGTTAGTTAAGCCTCTGCCTTCAGCTCAGGTCATGATCCCAGGGTCCTGGCATTACAAGTCCCTTATCAGGCTCCTTGCTTAGCCAGGAGTCTGCTTCTCCCTCTCATGCTCCTCCCTCCCCTGCTCATACTCTCTCTCTGTCTCTCTCTGTCATATAAATAAATAAAATCTTAAAAAAAAAAAAGAAGGAAAGAAATGTATTTCGAGACATAAGGAGTAGAACAACACCTATCACGCTGTATTTCTGCTTACTTAAACTCTCCATGTGGGTTGGGAGTAGGGACTACATTACATATGTGTGCATGCCTGTATGTGGTGTACAGAAATGGAAAGATACACATTAAACTATTAATATCTCAGTGATGAGAGTAAAACTTGAGAGAGAGGGTTAGGGGTAGGATGAAAGAAAGCCTATATTTGCATTCAAATATTCTGTTTTGTTTGAATTTCACTTATAATAAAACTGTCTTCATGTTACATGTGTATTTTTTTAAAGATTTTTTTTAAAAGATTTGTTCATTTATTTGAGAGAGCGTGTGCATGTGCTCACACAACTGGGGGGAGGGGCAGAGGAGAGGGAGAAGCAGACGCCCCACTGAGCAGGGAGCTGGAAGCTGGGCAATCCCAGGAACCCAAGATCCTGACTGAGCCAAAGGCAGACACGTAACCAACTGAGCCACCCAGGTGCCCCACATGAGTATATATATATATATTTTTAAAACATCTAGAAGTTGGGGGAGGTCTTTGGGAAATGCAAAGAGCTCATTCGATAAATATTCATTCAGGTCCAATTGTGCATCAAGCACTAATTAGACACAAGGATACCTCAGTAAACAGCAATAGCAGGGGTGCCTTCCTCCTAGACTTTATAGTCTAGCAGTGAAGACAGACCGTTAAACATGTGACTATAATAAGAAATGACAACACATTGGCCCAGAGTAAGCATTAGGTCCATATAAGGCACACAGGAGGCCTAGGAGAAATCAAGGATGGCTTTTTGGAGGGGGTACCATTAAGTTAAGACCTAGGAGATTGGCAGGAGTTAGGAGAGAGAGTTTCTACTGCTGGATGGAGGCTGAAGAAGGCAGGTACATTTGGGGCCTAAGGGGAGAGACAGAAGAGAGGAAGCTGGAGGTTTAAGCACATACGTTTATGAAAGGGCATAGGATTTGCCATACTATAGAATTTGGGTTTTATCTTTACTGTGAGAACCCCTGACAAATTTCAAGTAAGGCAGTGAAATGTTCAGATTTGCCATTTAGAATGATCACTCTGTCAGCAGCTCTTCTCAGTTGTGTACTCAGCCACAAGGATGGGATCGCCTGGAATGAAAAGAGTAGAAAAGAAGATTCAGGATTCCCGATTTGGAAAAGAGACTGTAGAAGATCAAGTCTGACTACACCAGACTAGTTTAAGTAATACAGGCAAGAGAAGCAAGTTACAGAGGTGGGAAATAAGCAGCTGACAGGCTGGCACAGAAGGCAAACAGATAACCAGTATGTACAAATCATGGTATTGAGTATTTGGGGGAGGGGGGGGGTGAATGCTAGGAGTAGAGTCCAAACACTAACCCCGCAGCCTGAAGGAAGGAGTAGCTGATCCCAACTGCAGAGCAAAAAAAAAAAAAAAATCTCCCTGGAGAGGCTGTATCTGAAATAGGAGGTGATGTATAGGGCTTTCAAAAGACATAGAAACAAAAAACCACCATAGCATGTTTCATTAGAGAGAGCCATGTGGGCATAAGCATAAAGACAGAAAACTCCAGAAAGAAGTTCAGTGGAGCTGGAGGATATGGCGCTTGTGATTCTGCCAAGGGAAAGCGAGATGGGAAAGTGAGTTGAGAACAGATACTGATGATAACAATAGCTAACAGGCATGACCCAGGTGCCCAGCTCTGTCCTTCACAACGCTTGGCACAAAATATATGAGCTTGTTTGTCTGTTGCCTGAATCCCCACTAAAGTGAATGTTCCGTGGGTGAAGGATGTAGCTGATCTTATTTACCACTCTCCCCAAAAGCCTACTTTAGTTCCTATCTTCTAGTAAGTACTCAGCAAGTGCTTATTGAATGAATAAATAAGTGAATAAATTAATGAATAAAAATGTAAAGCACTTAATACAATGGATGACACAAATACTATTTAATAAATAGTAACTATTATTCATAATAATAGTCATTACCATCATCATGTATTGGAAAGCATTGGAAGAAAATTACCTGATGAGTTGGGGAGGTTGGCCAATTACCTTGCCTTAAGTACCTTGCTTGAAATATATCATTATTCCTGGGCACCTGGGTGGCTCAGGGAATTAAGTATCTGCATTCGGCTCAGGTCATGATCTCAGAGTCCTGGGATGGAGTCCCACAGCCCGCTCCCTGCTCATCAGGGAGCCTGCTTCTCCCTCTACCCCTCCCCCTGCTTGTGCACTCTCAAGTAAATAAATAAAATCTTGGAAAAAAAAAATACATCATTACTCCCCAAAGTTCACTTACTAAACCATAAACTTAAGTCTCTAGCAAGGCTTTTGAAGTCCTTCATTCTTTAATTCCATCCTAACTTTCAGGAAGTTAAGTTTCATTCACCGCTGCAAGACATTCTTCCTTTCTCTTCCCTATGCCCAGAGTCGACAGTTCCTTCCAAGTTCGGAGGCAAACCGCAAATGCCTAGGAGGAGGTGGAAAGGAGTCAGATAATTAACATAAAGGTGTTAAAGAATAATAACAATATCCAGCATTTAGCCCGTTCCCCATAACTATGCTAAGCAAATTACTTATTAACAACCTACAAGTAGGTATTACTCTTATTCCATTTCCCAGGGTGAGTAATTCACCAGAGACAAGAGTTCCTATTTGGGGAGCTGGGACATGAACTTGCTTCAGAGGCCCCGTGATGGACCAGACCATTTTCCTTGTTACCACTGCAGAGCTTCTATGAAAGACATTGAATCCAAAATTTGGATTTTATTTTGGCTGGCACAGATGATGATACAGACTCTAGTTTGAGGGGAAGACCCTGTTTCTATTCAGCGACCAGTTCACAGTCACATTTTTCTGGAGCACAGGGTACATTTAGGGTGACAAGGCAAAGTAGAACTGAAAGTTGGTTGGAACCTGATCCCAGGAACTTGGCCCCTACTTACTAAGAAATGGAGAAACAAAAGAAGACTGAGCAAGGAAATGGTACCACCACCCCCCACCCTCGTGAACTCACTTTCGGGGGCAGGGCCTCGGGGGGAGGGGGGAGCCGCCTTAAGCATTTATTAGGCAACTATTCTGGGAAAGCAATGTTCTGTGGACTTGGCAATAGTTGTATACAACTTAACCATGGTGAGTCCTGCCTTCAACCAGTTTCCAGTCTAGTGAGAGAGGGAGAGCCCACACACACAGAAAAGTGCCAGGTTCATACCAGCAGGTAGGGAGGTGGAGGACTCAGAGGCCAGCGGCTGAAGCATCCCTAATTTAGTTCCCAGACCACAGGCTCCTTTCTGGCTCTGACGAGGTCTTGTGTCCTAAATCCCTAAATCCGGTCTGAAGATAACAGAAGTCTTTATCACCTCCCCACCAGAAAATCTGCACTCCCATCCATATGAACTTCATCCTGAAACCAGAAATCTCTGGTTTGAAATATTCCCCTCCAACCAATCTAGCTTTTTGCATTAAATTAACCCTAACCACCTCAGGCCAGTTCACGTGTTGGGCCTTCCCCAGATTCCCGCTACTGTAGTGTAATTGTCATTTGCAAAAGGTTAAAGAAAGATAAAGCCTCCAGGGCATTGCCTGGGTGTAAAACCTGGACTGGAGAAATGGTCTTTTTTTTTTTTTTTTTTTGACATGAGAAATTACACTTTAAGAAGAACCCATGTTTAACTAGTTTTTTGTTCACCTGATTACAAAAGTTCTAATGCAATGAACTAGTAAAAACAGTACTACAGAGAGGAAATCCTCCATAACCCCACCCACTAAAGATAACCACTGTGAGCAAGGCGATATGTATCGCTTGTGATTCCTGACTAATTTTCTGATTGCTGGAGAAGAAAGAGACAGATAGGTAGATAACATTAATCCACACGTAAACAAATAAGCAATGCATGTGATTTTGCATCTGTTTATCACCAAGCAATATAGCTTTCACTCATTTTTAATGCCATATAGTATGCTAGTATATACAAACCCCATTTTTCTTATCAAATCCCACATCCATGGGGCGCCTGGGTGGCTCAGTCAGTTTAAGCATCTGCCTTCAGCTCAGATCATGATTCTAGGGTCCTGGGATCCAGTCCCCATATGGGCTTCCTGCTTGGCGGGGAGTCTGCTTCTCCCTCTACCCCCTCCCCCTGGCTTGTGCATGCTCTTCTCTCTCTGTCAAATAAATAAAATCTTAAACAAAACAAAAAAAAAATCCCACATCCATAGATACTCATTTTCCTTCCATTGTTATTTATGCATTTACTTTTTATTGCTATTAATACTGGTTAACACCCTTGTACATATGTTTGCATGATTATGCTAATACTACTAATGTATAATTTCTTTTAAAACCTGCTCCAAGAATCCGTTTTCATTTGAATTGATATTGAAACCACTCCAACTGGATGAAAATGCCTGTTTCTCCATCCCCTCACCACAACAGGTAAGCCAAAAGTTTTATAAGAGCAACTGTGTATTATCCTAGGACAAGAAAGCACATCACTACTTAACCCCTTCACCTCCCAGGAAAAATGAAAACAGTAAGAGCATAGGAACAAGGGCGTCTTGCAGCAGGATCATTTATGCTGCATAGATTCAGACTATAGGAATATTCAACTCAGAATGAGCCAGGGAAGATTGATGAAGGCCTTTAGTTTTAGGCAGGAGACTGAAAAAGCAAAAGACCTTGATGGATGGAAAAATGCTTTTCTATGGGAAATGATAAGGTTGTAGTTTGAAAAGATTAATTTGGAGATTCACTAGTGTTCAGCTGGAAATTTTACAGTGCTTTAAAAATTTATCTTGGGGGCCACTACACAAAATACATTGTTATCAGACAAAATAAGTACTTTTGTGGTTTGGTAAGGCAATGCTAGAAACTCTGAAGGGCAGCTTTTCTCTGGGAAATCATACTTGCTCTGAACACAAGAGCTGGTGGCTGTGTGCCACCAACACTCAACAGTCATATGGACACTCCTGCACTAGAGGACCCGAAAAGCAGAAAAGAGATTGCAATCCGTAGATCAATCCAGTCCAAAGGCCTGTGCATAGGTGGTGGCTCAGACATCAGCTGGCTGTGCAGCCCTAGCTGGACAAGCCACTTAACATGGCTAAACCTCTGTTCTGTGTTGTAAAGTGAAGGCATGGACAGGATGCTTTCAAGGTATTTTTCAGCTCTGAAAACTGTCAGAGGATAACACTGGCCCTGCTATGTTTATCAGGTGCCTTGGAAATTCTGATACTAACTAAAGTTCAAGAACCACTGAATTAGGGAAACCATGAAAGGGGAGTTTTTGCAAATGTATAGCTCTTGTGACAATTAGTGGAATGATACATTAAGTGTTGAGTGCTTCTAAAATATCATCATTTTTATCACAAGGCCTTGTTTACTTAATGACTTTACTTCTGGGAAGGATAAATTCTTTTTTTTTTTTTAAGATTATATTTATTTATTTGTCAGAGAGAGGAGGGGGGAGGTAGAGAGCAAGCTCAGAGAGCACAAGGAAGGGAAAGTGGCAGGCAGAGGAAGAAGCAGACCCCCTGCTGAGTAGGGAGCCCCATTCAGGCCTCGATCCCAGGCCCCTGAGATCATGACCTGAGCTGAAGGCAGCCGCTTACCCACCTGAGCCACCCAGGCATCCCTGGAAAGGATACATTCTTTTGGGGGGGGGGGGGGGTTGGTTGCAAAAAGGTAGTTTTATTAAAGCACAGGGACGGGACCCATGGGCAGAAAGAGCTGCTGCTGGAAGGATAAATTCTTAATTGTGGTGATGTCTTTGCCCACCAGTAGAAAATGTCTCCCAGGGAGAAAACCCACCCCAGTAGATGGTTTGACCACCTGGTCCTTGGTGATTGCTTCTGGGTGCAATTCTTCTTCAGGTATGTTGTAGGTCACTGCACTGCTAAAAGCACCAATAGCAACTCTTCCATTAGGTAATTCACTTTAAGGCTTTCAAAGCACTTGCAGATTTATTTCATTTGATTTCACACTCATCCAAAAGGGTAGCAGGACAAATATCACTATATCCATTTGGGGTTGCTAATTTCTCAGAGTCTTCAAATGCTCGCTTAGATCCACTGGATTATACGCCCAGTGAGAAGAGGGAAGGATGTCGTGTTGACTGTTGTGGCCTACTCACCAGGAATACATATTCGTAATAGAGTAGCTACTCATAAAGACCAAATATGGATGCTAATTTTTGGTACTCTTATTCCCTAAAAATGCTGTATTTTGGTCTATGCAAGAACAATCTCTTGTTCATCTCCACCAGAATGTCAACACCAACAAGGCAGAGATTTGTGTCTGATTCGTTGCTTGCTGTATTCCAAATGCCTAGAACACTGCCTGGCAAATATGATACTCAGTAATTTTAAAATAAATAAATAAAAATAAACAAACAAATACATTTTTAGCCTTAATGCCTAACCTAGTGTCTGGACCAGGATTATGTTTACTAAGTGTGTAGAGAATGAAGTATTACAAGAGGAAGAAAAGGGGGATGGGAGATAGGGAAGACCTTAAATATTTAAGCCAATAAAATCAAATTATCTCATTTAGAACAAAGTAATTATTAAATAAACATCCACTAGATAGACTACATTAAGCCATCAATAAAATGACTATATGCTACTGGATTTTAAGCATGTATATGTATTTCTTTGAAAAAATAGATTTTAAAGTTACATATATGTTTTTCACAAGATAAGTGAAAATAGGTTTTGCAATATGATTGGAACTAAGTAAAATAAAATTATTGAATGTAAAAAGACTGGGAAGCTGGATTATTTCAGGATAAATGAGTTAATGGCTGATTTTTAATGCTCATCTTTTATCTATATTTGCTGAATTTTCTATCCTACATGTGATTTGCTTTTGTAATGAGAAAAAAAGAGAAAATGAAAGAAAAATAGATGGAAGGAAATACCTTAAAATTCTAACAATGGTTTAATGTGGTAGTGAGGACATGGGTTTATTATTTTTAATTATTTTCTCTATCTTTAAATATTTTTGAATTATTTGCATTATCCATTCAATGAAAACAAAATTATCATCAGAAACTTGCAAGAATCTAATTTGCTATGCAGTCTGAGATATACTCTGCAAAGTCAAATATTTGTCAGTAACTTGAAGCACACACCAAGTGTCAAATTTTGGAAAAGGAAACTTTCACAGGTTATCAGTAGAAGCCAGAGTTGTGACTTCCCAGAAAAATCCCAGAAACTTTTAGCTATGGGCACCAAAATATGCCCAGAGTGTTCCTGGTTGGGTGGGGAGCGGGTGGGGGCTGAGTCGGGGCCACTGTGGAATCCTTAATATTCCCACAGAACTTCTGTGGCAGGACTGATTGATGGATGATATATAATTAATTTCACTTGACAAGCATAAAGGAAAAATTTCCCTGAGCCACTGTAACCTGAGCTAATGAAACCCTATTTAACCAAGGGTGTGTATTTAGACTGGATCTTACCTTAGTGACTTAGCCATTAGTAGGAATTCATTGTTTACTTTTAGGATTCTTATCAGTACTTAGACTCTGTTTGCATGTGATTTTCACCTGATTGCTCAACATGCTCAGCGTTATATGATTTGGGAATAAATGAAACATTGCAAGATCACAAAAAAAGCTAATCTCAACTATCTAATCTGTTTCAAACTTTATGATTTTCTCTTCTCTTTCAGGATGCATTATGGCTTTCTTGGGAAAGATCTGTAAACACAGGAGACACTTGTTTCAGGTTGTGTAAAATACAAGATTCTTCCGTACCCTTTAAGGCTTTTAGAGAGTCAGGCCATGTCATCACACGTAAACATCCTACCCCATTTATTTCTACAATTCCACTGGGGCATCACTCTGGAGAACCTCCCCTTGAGTCTGCTCCCCAGGAATCTGCCCTGTATAAAAAGTTTCAGGGGAAAAAAAAAAAAAAGATGATCTCTAAGGGTTCATAAGAAGCATTTTGGGGTCCCAAAACTGGTTAAGACTAGACAGAAGGCAGGAGATCTGAATTCTGCTTATATTCCGTATGACCTTGGGCAAGTCATCTGACTCTTAGGGACCTCCATTTCCTCATTTTACAAGGACAGAACTGAAGTAGTTGACCTCTAAAGTCTGTTTCAATTCTAAAACTCAGACTCAGAAGAAATCCATTTTGATGGTCAGTGGCAGGAAGGCCCAGGAGGTACTGATGCCCTACCTTCCTCATTAGAGAAATGGGGACTTATGCAGCATCTAAGTCTCAAGGGAAATGTGAGGGATTCCCATCCATCCCTACCTACTCTTAGAAAACTGAGCAATGAGCGTGGAGATTCAACAACCCTAAACACCCCTCCAAATAAAAGGCCTGGATGCATCAGGTAAGTGGGCATTTGTCTTTCTCCTGGATGGTTGGAGCTGTGTTTTTATTTCCATGGCAAAGACACAAGCTCATAGCTGTGCCATGCGGAAGTGTACATGAATAATTAGGGGCAGTGACAGCTGAACACCAAAAGGGTTGGTTCTGTGAGCCCTCAGATTTTGGCAGCCTTGAGAACCTTCCAAACAGAGACCTACTCTAGGGCTGCTGTGATGTCATCCAGCGCCTGGGGCGGGCTACAAGCCCCAGCACTGCCTTACTTATCCCCACACAAATGTCCCTGTCCTCTGCCAGGTGTGCTCACAACGGGTGGCCCAGATCTATGGTGGGGGAGGAGGGCACACTCCAGGAGTAGCTTCTTCCTGGCTCTCTGCCCAGGAGCCACAGGACAGCCTGCTTTGCTCTCCAGGCTGAAGAGGGTTTTTTGCTGTCTGCTTAGCCCTCATCTCTATACATCCTACCTTTGGTGGGAGCCTACATTCCTCTCTCAGGCCTCCTTGGGGATTCTGGCTCCCTACTTTCTGCATTCTGCCACTGCTTTGGATATCTCAGAATTCAAAGGAAAGCACTAGAGTCAGGCCCTGTTTCCCCTTCCTCTTCCTCCCAGCACCCAGTTCCACCTCCACAGCAATACTGGGTCAGTGTTCCCAAAACATGACTCAGTGTCACTTACCAGCTCAAAAAGCCAGCATTACCCTATTTCCTGGTAATTAAATACAAATTTCTTAGCCTAACCTTCAATGTTCTTTGTTACCAACTTTACCTCCAAGTTCTCCCTAACATTCGCCAGGCAGCCCAACTCAAATGGAAAATCTCCCGCAAAAGAGCCCAGACTTACCCATCTGTACATTTTGCTGGCTCTACGCACACACAGACACACACACACACAAACACACACCAGTTCTGCAGAGCTCGCTCATCCTGCAAGGTCCAGCTTGCAGGACTTTTCTCTCAGGAAGCCTTCTTGACATCTCTCAGCTTGAAGTCTTCTGAACCCCCTAACTTTCCGATTCATACCTTTTTGGAAACATTCAGCACATTCTAGCTACAGTCGCAAAGCTAAAGAAACAAAGAATTACCAACAATCTCCTCTGTTCTATCTTTGTATGTAGTAGATTCTCAATGAATGTTTAATGAACCAAGAGTACTGGTCAACCAGATGCTGCAAACTAATTACAAATCTCTGGATCTCTAAGGAAAAAAGCAGTTGTGAGTACCAGAATTTGGAATCCACAAGTTAGAAATGTATGCTTCTTCCTCCTACAGGACAAACTTCCTTCCAATGAAGAATAAACTGCTCCTCACAAATCAAGATGCTACAGCTAAGATACTTTTTTGTCACCGACTCTTATTAACACCTAAGAAAACCTCTCCCCATACAAATGTACATCTTCACGACCAGACACATATTAATGTTCAATTTTTTATCTATTATTTAGTAATAAAGTTAAACTTACAAAAAGTTGAAAAAATATAAATAGCATAAGTAACTTCCATATACTTTTACCCAAATTTGCCTATTAATACATTTTCGTTTATCATTTGATCCCCTAGCTTGTTCATTCTTGCTCTACATGTGTCTCTGGGTGGGTACACATAGCCACATATTTTAAAATTTTTTTAATTTTATTTCTTCATGTGATCTTTACATCCAATGTGGGGCTCCAGCTCACAATCCAGAAATCAAGAGCCACATGCTCTTCTGACTGAGCCAGTCAGGAGCCCCCACATATTAAAAAAAAATATATATATATGTATATATATATAAAATTTTTCCTGAACAATTTGAAGGTTAGTTGCATAATCAAAGCCTTTTACCTCTGAATACTTATGTATCTCCTAAAAATATTTCTTACATATTCTTTTATGTAATTACAGTACAGTTATTGACTTCATAAATTTGTATATTTTTATTGAATCCACCATCCCTATTTCAACATATGAGTTGATCTAATATTATCCTTTATAGTATTGTTTTTCCTTTAGTGAAGAATCCAGTCTAGAGTCGAGTGTTGCATTTCATTGACATTTCTCTTTAGCCTCCTTTAATCTAGAACATTTCCACAAATTTTCTTTTTTTGTTTTTGTTTTTAGAGAAAGAGTGGGGTGGGAGGGGCAGAGGGAGAGAGAGAGAATCTCAAGCAGTTTCCACACCCAGCATGGAGCCTGACGCAGGCCTCCATCTCACAACCCTGGGATCATAATCTGAGCTGAAATCAAGAGTCAGATGCTTAACTGACTGAGCCACCAGGTGTCCCTGTTTTGTCGTTGTTGTTGTTGTTGTTGTTGTTGTTGTTGTTGTTGTTGTTGTTGTTTTTAATATGGGGGTTGAACTCACAACCCAAAGATCAAGAACCATATTAAGTGCCTGCTAAGTGAGCCAACCAGGTACCCCTTTTTGTCTTCCTTCTCCTCCTCCTCCTTCTTTCTTTCATTCTTTTCTTTCTTTCTTTTCTTTCTTTCTTCCTTTCTTTCTTCCTTCCTTCTTTCCTTCCTTACTTCCTTCCTTCCTTCACTTCTTCTTCTTCTTCTTCTTCTTCTTCATCCTCCTCTTCCTCCTCCTCCTTCTTCTTTTTTGCTATTAATATATTTAAAGAGTAAAGATCCGCTCACTTTCTTTTTCTTTTTTTTAAGAAATTAAATGGAACATTTTTCATTTTGTGTTTGTCTGAGGTTTCTTTGTGATTAGATGGAGGTTTTACATTCTAGGTTGGCAAACTATGGAAGGCAGACTGTGTTCACCACACAGTATGTCCTGTTCCTCATTGGTGAAGTTCATTTTGATCACCTTGGGATGGTGTTGTGCAATTTCTCCAGCATATAGTTGCTGTGCTCGGTTCTCCCTGGCAACTGTGACAGTGGGTGGAGACTTAAATGTGTCTCTTAAAGGAGATAGTGTACGTCGTAAAGATTCCACTCCTGATCACATTTACTTAGTATAATTTGTAGGCATTCACAGACATCTTCACAGAGGCCCTTGGTATCCTCTGAGTTAAAAAAAAAAAAAGAACTATTATGTGCTTGCTGTTTTTCTCTGGTAGGGACAGTGAGTTGATATTAGGTCTATCACACACATTTCTCAGCACAGTGTAGACGCTCGATTCAGAAAAAATCCACCTCTTGCCAGCTCTGAACTGTTCATGTGGGTTGCTGTGAAGATTAAATAAGGTCACGAATAGGAAGCTCCCAAGTCCTTGGCATATGGCCTTTATCTAATGAATGCCGGTCCCCTTTCCTTCCTTATGATTAATTAAATGCTATTGAGGCAGAGCCAACCAGGCCCAAGGATCCAAAGGAAAGAAAAGCCTTATGGAAGCACTCAGCTACAGTCTTTGCTGAGATCCAGATGCATAGGGCCTTGGGGGAACTTCTTAACCTCTCTGTGCATCAGTTTCTACATGTGTAAGCATCTGTAAATACCACCTAAATTCATAGCATTATGAGCGTTGCATAAACTAACACGTACAGAGGGTGTAGAAAAGTGCCAGGCACCCAGTAGACACTGTATACATGTGAGATCTTATAGATGGAATATAAGCTCCATGAAGGAAAGGAGTTTGCTCCCTGAATGATGCCCACTGCTCAAAGTGTGTCCTACATGTAGTCATCCATGATACCACAAGGAATGCCAAGAAATCAGGAAGGGCTTTGAATTCTCCATCTAATGTACAATTGACCAGTTTGGTCAATTATAAATAAAGCTACAATGAACATCCATGTATAGTTTTTTGTGTGAACAGAAGTTTTCAACTCATTTGGGCAAACACCAAGAAGCGTGATTGCTAGAATTGCATGGTAAAAATATGTTTAGTTCCATAGGAACTGTCAAACTGCCTTCCAAAGTGGCTGTACATTGTGCATTCCCATCGGCAGTGAGTGAGGAGAGTTCCTGTTGCTCCACATCCTCACCAGCATTTGGTGCTGTTCACGTTCTGGACTTTGGCCATTCTAATATGTATGTAGAGGTATCTCATTGTTTTAATTTGCAATTTCCTGATAACATATGATGTTGAACATCTTTTCATATGCTTACTTGTCCTCCGCTTATTTTCTTTGGTGAGGTGTCTGTCTGGTTCTTCTGCCCATTTTTTAACTGGATTGTTCATTTTCCTTTTGTTGAGTTTTAAGAGTTTTTTGTATATTTTGGGTAAGAATCCTTTACCAGATGTGTCTTTTCTTCTAATTTGTAGCCTGTCTTCTTATTCTCTTGAAAATCTGCCTTTTTAACCAGCTTATTCATGTGTACAATAAACTTTGTGGGTCACTGTCACTTGAGGGGTAGAGAAATCCTTCCATCAGCCATCAAAGCATAACAATGCATTTTATTTTGCTTGTAAACACAACGTTATAAATAACAAAAGCTATAGATGTATAATGAATATAATTAAAATGCATATTTGTGAGCATCACAAAAATATCTTTATTAGCTCTTCTCTATGTAGTTTTATGAAAATAGAGCATTAGCAAAAGTCAGATGGCCTAGGTTCTAAAGGGAACTCTGGGGGCGCCTGGGTGGCTTAGTCAGTTAAGCGTCCGACTCTTGATTTCAACTCAGATCATGATCTCAGGGTCGCGAGATGGAGACCCATGTAGGGCTCTGTGCTCAGCCTGGAGCCTGCTTGGCTTCTAGCTCTCCCTCTCCTCCTGCCCCTCCCCACCTAGAGGCATTCATTCTCTCTCCCTTTTTTCTCTCAAATGAATGAATTAATTAAATCTTTAAAAATAAATAAAGGGAACTATGCTACCAATCAGCTATATGACCTTAGCCAGGTCTCTGCCCATCTTTAGCCCCCAGTTTTCTCAAGTATAAAAATGAAGAGGATGAATTTGATAAGCTTTTAAGTTCCCTCTAGTCCTGTGGTTCCATCTTTTCATCAAAGCCAAGGCAAGAAGCATTTTTCTATCAAGGAAACTTCTGAGTAAACATGGATGGGTACCTGCTCATGAGAAATGCCTTTGATTTGGTACCCCCTAGACTCAGGATAACAATCTTCAGAGCCAGGATTTAATGCAGATTTGAATGAGGGCTTAGATTAAACAAGGTGGGTATCCCCACCAACATGCCACTGTGGTCGGTAAAACAAACCCAGATTGATAATGGCTAAATTTAAATGAGAAAGTGTATGTGTACACATACACAATTACATATAGGGCAGAACATAGGAAATTTCAGACTCAACAGAGTTTGTGAATGCAAAGAGAGACAAAAATAGAAACCATCAAATGGCCAGATGGCTGAGCTTTCTATTTTTAAATATCTCATGAGTTCTGCTGGAGTATGTCAATGAGTGGGGCTAAGAAAAATGTGGTAACCTTGAGTGTTTCTGTTTTTTAAACAAAACAATATCACACAGGGTGTCAAATAGCAAAGGAATTATATAATGAAATGAGAGAAGTGAATGCTTTTAAGTCCGTCAAGCCCAGCCTTTAATATTACACCATGCAATTCAAAGCACAAATCAAAATCTTCTTCATGCTTGAGGCTGTGAATTATTTACAATGACTGTAATATTTCCAAGAAATACTGAAATCAGTAGGTGAAGTTACCTTTTTCCCCTCTCTCAAATTTCTACACCCAACTTCTCTTCAAATGTCCTCATAGAGTCATGGGGTAGCCCACAAAATGTGACAGAATCAACACATCCATGGGTCATCGATGAGCCAAACTCTGTGAAACATCTAAGAAAATGTGTTTGGAAAAAGACTGCACAGTTTAGAAGAATTTTAGAGTAACTCACGAGTCAGCTAACCCAGTCAAAAGATTACTCACTTAAGAATGATATAATTACTTTCAGTTTGCTTAAAGCCAGGGAAAAGTTGACACAGCGATTAAAGGAAAATGGGTGAAAAAAATAGAGTTACATTATACCGACCAAATTCAGGCTGTTCCAAGGAGTAGGCCCAAGGCTTATTTGAGGAAAGATTATCTTGACAAATTGGATAAACATTTTCTGCATGACAGGACGCTGATGGAGAGTCTGTTCTGCAAGCACACCTGGTGGTGGTTTGCTTAGTGTTTGACCAAGGTGTTCAGCTCTCCGGAGTTCTCCCAGGGGCTTTGTTTACCGTTTGGCAGGTAGAGGCAGAGCCAGGGTAGGCCTTGGTAACGGTTGTTGGGCTCTGCAGATGTCTTACCCCACCCCAGCCCCACCCCCATCTCCCCATTTGAGCTAAAACAACTCTTGGCTAGACCGGTCCACAAAAGCTAACAGCAGACTTTGACAAACAGTTCATGCTTAAGGAGGCCTGCAGTCTAATGTCCCTGAGGCAAATAAAAATGGCAAATGCAAATAAATGCACTAACACCCCCAACCCCTCCCTTGGCTTCCTTCCATAGCCAACTGGGATGGAGAGGTCAGGTCCCACTCAGGGCATTGCTATGGATGCAAATTTTCCAGTGCACAAATTATCCTAGTACCAGGATGGATAAAGTGGGAATTCATTGCCTTTGTACTCAAGCCCATGCTTACTAAGGTCCAAATGACTGTAGATATGGGGAGACTGGTGACCTCCCCTAAGGCCTTTGTGGAGACTCCCGTGTTCTCAAGTTACCTATCTATGGGCAGGTCCCCAAAAGTGTCTTTGCTATGGCTTGGCATCCTCAAGAAGCAATCCATTTCTGGAGGCAGTAATTTGCATAATGGCTTCCTAGGGATGGCCATTCAGCATTTTCTAGAAAGTGCTGCTTTATTATTCAGGGAAGCACTAATTTGGGGAACGGCACACCCAGAGATGTCATTAGACAGTGTGGGGGTTCCCATTGCATTCAGGCCCCCCAAAGTGAAATGAACAACCCCATTGTTAGGATGATTTTGCATTTTGCTAGGTCAATTTGACTCAACCAAAATTGCCTGTGTCAACTAATTTAAGTCAATCTGTAGCTCATCCTGTGGTTCCAAGCAAAAACGCCTCATATTACTGCATAGGATATGCTGCTTAGAAATAGCATTAGAGATACCAGTGGTTTTAATTTGTTCAGTCTATAAATTCTTGTGAAGTCACGCCCAGGTGCCAGGGTGTGAAGCCCCGTGGAGCTCCACCCTCTGTCAGCATCTACTTTGCAATTCTAAAGCTAAAACTTCCATTTTACAAATTACAAATCCATATTCCTCTCATTAACAAGAATGCCCCTCATTCCTTCCTCCATCCCACTGCTTCCTCCCTCTGTTCATCCCTTTAACTATGTTTTTTAACAAGTAAACAAACCAAAGAAAGTAAAATTAAATCCTAGAGGAAACCAAGAATAACGAATTTGCTTGATTCAAATTCATCCGACATTTAATGTGTATCTCCTGCATGGGGCACCTGGGTGGCTCAGTGGGTTAAAGCCTCTGCCTTCGGCTCGGGTCATGGTCTCAGGGTCTTGGGATCAAGCCCCACATCGGGCTCTCTGCTCAGCAGGGAGCCTGCTTCCTCTTCTCTCTCTGCCTGCCTCCCCACCTACTTGTAATCTCTGTCTCTCAAATAAATAAATAAAATCTTTTTTAAAAAAATAATAATAGTAATGTGTATCTCCTGCCTCCCTAGACATATCTTGCATTGTCTTCAAGTTTAGAAGACATTACATGGTAAGTCCATATTCACACAGCTATAGTTCCTGGAAGTCAGGGGTGAATTTCAGTGACTTTCTGCCTGGCTCAGTCCTGGTATTCACTTTATCAGACGCCAACTCCTGGGATGCCTGGGTGGTTCAGTGGGTTAAGCAGCTGCCTTTGGATCAGGTCATGATCTCAGGGTCTTTGGATCTAGCTTGGGTTTTCCTGCTCAGTGGGGAGTCTGCTTTTCCTTCTGTCCTTCCTCCGGGTCATGTTCTTTCTCTCTCTCAAATAAATAAATAAAATCTTTAAAAAAAAAAAAAAAGGACTCCAGCTGTTATGTCTTTTAAAGATTGAGTCAAAGCGGGACGCCTGGGTGGCTCAGTTGGTTGGGCAGCTGCCTTCGGCTCGGGTCATGATCCCAGTGTCCTGGGATCAAGTCCCGCATCGGGCTCCTTGCTCAGCAGGGAGCCTGCTTCTCCCTCTGCCTCTGCCTGCCATTCTGTCTGCCTGTGCTTGCTCTCTCTCCCTCTCTCTCTCTCTGACAAATAAATAAATAAAATCTTTAAAAAAAAAAAAAAAAAAGATTGAGTCAAAGCGATGATTTTTCCTGATAGTACTTTAGAGCATAACAAAAAAAATTAATAATATATATTAATTATTTCTTATATTCTAAACCTGACATTTCAAATACAATGTAAAGTGCATTTTTCTGAAAGTTTTTTTTGTTGTTGTTCTAAGGAAAGTTGTTTTGGTGTGATGTGAATCTGAGTTGAAATCCTGGTTCTGACTCTAATCATGAATTCATCACTTGTCCTCTGGTGGCCTCAGTTTCTAGATCTATAAAGTGGGAAGAAAAGCACTTACTCCCAGGATTGTTAAGCTTTCTTTTTTTTTTTTTTTTTAAGATTTTATTTATTTATTTGACAGAGAGAGAGGGAAAGAGAGAGAGAAAGCACAAGCAGGGGGAATGGAAGAGAGAGAAGAATGGGAGGCACCTGATGGTTAAACTTTCTTATAGTATTATTTATACTATTTATAATATTATTTGTTCTGTTATTTCTCCCTAAATATTATCTGTCACTCTCAGTAGACTATAAGTTCCTTTTATTTTATTTTATTTTTTTCAAAGATTTTATTTATTTGACAGACAGAGATCACAAGTAGGCAGAGCAGCAGGCAGAAAGAGGGGGAAGCAGGCTCCCTGCTGAGCAGAGAGCCCGATGTGGGGCTCGATCCCAGGACCCTGGGATCATGTCCTGAGCCGAAGGCAGATGCTTAACCCACTGAGCCACCCAGGTGCCCCGACTATAAGTTCCTTTTAAATGTGGACCTTCTTGCACACCTAGGTGGCTCAGTGAGTTAAGCATCTGCCTTCAGCTCAGGTCATGATCCCAGGGTCCTGGGAGTGAGTCCTGCATGGGGCTCCCTGCTCAGTGGGGAGTCTGCTTCTCCCTCTACCCTTCCCCCTTGGCTCATGATCTCTCCCTCTCACTCATTCTCTCTCAAATAAATAAAATCTTAAAAAAATAAAAATAAAAAATAAACATGTACCCTCTTGTCATCATTTAGGTATCCTCTATTCATTTCTTCAGATTGTGTATACCATATTTGTTGGATAATAAATGATTTATCAGATACCACTTGTCACAAAGTGAGATCTTAATAATTGGTTTATTTATTTTCCTTTTTTCCTTTCTTACTAAGGGCTAATGATCTATTTTAGAATTCAGAAAATAGTTCAAATAAATGACTTAAACACTAAAACAAAAATGGAAGAGATACACAACTGTGCTCCTCTTTCGTGGAGGCAAAGGATTCTCTCCAGGTCCCCAATGGTGGTATAGGCAGGTACACAGACAGGTTGTCTTGCAATATACTCCCTAGAAGACTGTGCCAAATAATGGAAGACTCAGTGTCCAAATTATCAGGGAATAAGGGAACACAACCAATCACCTTGCATATGTTTTAGAAACTATGAAGAAGCAATTGAAGAATTGGTCTTGCCATTCCCTAGGCATCACTTTTTTGTATAATTTATCTGGTTGTACCTTCTCTACTTCTGTTAAGGTATCAAAACTCTAGATGGGCACAAAAGAAGCAAAAGGAAAATAGGTTAACATGAAAGGAGACAACATATCCATTCACATTTTATACATGAGAAATATTGGGAAACACATTTTTTGCTGAAATTAGTCTGGGTCCCAGAGCAGGTCTAATTTCAGAGAATACTAAAGCTTTTGCCCATAGCCATGAATTGTTCAGACAGAAGGTGCCAAAGGGAGGCAGATAAATTGAGGAACAAGTACCAATCTTGAGGGAACATAATGCCAAAGGACCCAGTTATGCCAGCTAGTTGTCATGACACCTTGGGCCGGTAACTTTTTTAACACCCATTTGATTCACCAACTGAAAAACTAGAGGGTGAGGATTCTGTCTCTCTAAAGAGATTTTCAGCTTTGGTGTCATAATATTTTTATCACATGATTTTCCTGCAGTTGAATTTGGCAGAAGAAAATCACACAGCTATGCTGACCAGACATGACCACTAATCAAGAGGACTCCTTTATATCTTGCCATGTCTTCTGAAACTTCCAACTTCTCTCCACACTCTCACCTCCCAGCTTTACTCTCAGCTAAAGAATTTACCTTATCCTTTATCTGAAACTATGCTGTCCAATATGGTAGCCACCAGTCAATGTGGCTATATAAATTTAACTTAAATTAAAAGTTCAGTTCTTCAGTTGTACCACATTATATGTACTATGGAGCTTCATATGCCCAGTGGCTACCATATTCAAAAAACCCACAGGGAGGCAGGAAGAAGAAAACAGAAATGGAAAACAGAAAACCAAAATACAAAAGAGCAGACTAAAACCCTATTATAGAACCACAGTTACATTAAATGTAAATGGTCTAAATACACAAATGAAAAGACAAAAATTGGCAGACTAGATGAAAAACACGACCCAGCTGTATGCTGTCTGCAAGAAATTCATTTCAAATATAATGATAAAAGCAGGTTGAAAGTAAAAGGATAGAAAAGATATATCATGTAAACATTGATCAAAGAAAAGCAGAAGTGGTTATTTTAATATCAGATAAAGTAGACTTCAGAGTGAAGAAAACTATCAGAGACAGAAAGGTACATTATAACAATAGAGAGTTAATCCACCAAGAAGAGATAGCAATTCTGTGTATACACCAAACAACACAGCTGAAAATATGTGAGGAAAACTGGTAGAACTGAAGGGGGAAATAGGTAAATTCACTACTATACTTGGAGACTTCAATATTGGATATTGACAACTGGTAGAACAGTAGACAAAAGCCAGCAAGGATATAAACATCCTTACCCTCAGCCAACAGGATCTTATCATCATTTATAGAGCATTCCACCCAACAATAGCAACATACATATTCTATTCACATGCCCATGGAACACATACTAAGATAGATTGTGTCTTGTTCCTTAAAAAAAATTCATTTTGAAAGGTTGAAATAATACAAAATGTGCTCTCCAACCAAAATGTAGTCAAACTACAAATCAATAATAGAAAGATAAGGGAAAAATCTCCAAAGACTTAGAAACTACACAACACACTTTTAAATAATCCATAAGTCAAAGGGAAAGTGTCAAGGGAAATAAAAAATACACTGAACTGAATGGAAATGAAAATATATTAATATTTACGGGACAGTTAAGAGCAGATGTCAAAGAAATAGAAAAGAAAAAAAATAAAGAAAATCGGTGAAGCCAAAAGCTGGTTATTTGAAAAGATCAATAAAATTGACAAACCTCTAGAAAAACTGACAAAGAAAAGAGGGAAGACACAAATTTCTTCTTCTTTTTTTTTTTTAAGGTATTCTTTTTTTTTTTCGTTGTTATGTTAGTCACCATGAGTACATCATTAGTTTTTGAGTTGTGTCCCATGATTCATTGTTTGCATATAACACCCAGTGCTCCATGCAATATGTTCCTTCCTTAATACCCATCACCAGGCTAACCCATCCCCCCACTCTCCTCCCCTCTAAAACCCTCAGTTTATTTCTTGGAGTCCATAGTCTCTCATGGTTTGTCTCCCCTTCCTATTTCTTCCCCCTTCATTTTTCCCTTCCTTCTTCTAATGTCCTCCATGTTATTCCTTATGCTCCACAAGTAAGTGACACCAAATGATAATTGACTTTCTCTGCTTGATGTATTTCACTTAGCATATTCTCCTCCAGTCCCATCCATGTTGATGTAAAAGTTGAGTACACATCCTTTCCGATGGCTGAGTAATATTCCATTGTATATATGAACCACATCTTTATCCATTCATTTGTTGAAGGGCATCTTGGCTCTTTCCACAGTATGGCTATTGTGGACATTGCTGCAATGAACACTGGGGTGCACATGGCCTTTCTTTTCACTACATCTGTATCATTGGGGTAAATATCCAGCAGTGCAATTGCTGGGTCATAGGGTAGCTCAATTTTTTAATTTTTTAAGGAACCTCCACACCATTTTCCAAAGTGGCTGTACACATTTCCACCAACAGTGTAAGAGGGTTCTCCTTTCTCCACAACCTCTCCAACACTTGTTGTTTCTTCCCTTGTCAATTTTTTCCATTCTAACTGGTGTAAGGTGATACCTCATTGTGGTTTTGATTTGAATTTCCCTGATGGCTAATGATGATCAACATTTCTTCATGTGTCTATTGGCCATTTGTATGTCTTCTTTTGAGAAGTGTCTGTTCATGTCTTCTGCCCATTTTTTGACTGATTATTTGTTTTTTGGGTGTTGAGTTTGTAGAAGTTCTTTATAGATCTTGGATATCAGCCCTTTGTCTGTAGTGCCATTTGCGAATATCTTCTCTCATTCCATGGGTTGCCTCTTTGTTTTGTTGACTGTTTCATTTGCTATGCAGAAGCTTTTTATATGATGAAGTCCCAAAAGTACATTTTCGCTTTTGTTTCCCTGGCCTTTGGAGACATGTCTTGAAAGAAGTCGGTGTGGCCAATGTCAAAGAGGTTACTGCCTATGTTCTTCTCTAGGATTTTGATGGATTCCTGTCTCATGTTGAGGTCTTTCATCCATTTTGAATTTATCTTTGTGTATGGTGTAAGAGAATGGTCAAGTTTCATTCTTTCGTATATAGCTGCCCAATTTTCCCAGCACCATTTATTGAAGAGATTATCTTTTTTCCATTGGATATTTTTTCCTGCTTTGTTGAAGATTATTTGACAATAGAGTTGAGGGTCCATATCTGGGCTCTTTATTCTGTTCCGTTGGCCTATGTGTCTGTTTTTATGCCAATACCATACTGTTTTGGTGATCACATCTTTGTGATATGGCTTGAAATCGGGCAACATGATGACTCCAGGTTTGTTTTTCTTTTTCAGCATTTCCTTGGTGACTCAGGGTCTTCTCTGGTTCCAAACAAATTTTAGGATTGTTTGTTCTAGCACTTAAAAAAAATGCCATTGGTATTTTGATCTGGAAGACACAAATTTCTAATATCAGGAAATAAAGAGGAAATATCCTTAACAAATCCTTCTGAACACAAAAGGATAATAAGGGAGTACTATGATCAACTCCATACACATAAATTTGACAAGTTAAATAAAATGTAATAAGCCATCAAATAATACACTACTCATCCAATATGGATAATTTAAATAGTCTGAGGACTATTAAGGAAATCGAATTCATAATTTTAAAACTCCCCCATAAGACATTACCAGGCACAAGTAATTTCACCAGAAAATTCTACTAAAATGTTTAAAGATTTAATACCAGGGCGCCTGGGTGGCTCAGTGGGTTAAAGCCTCTGCCTTCGGCTCAGGTCATGATCCCAGGGTCCTGGGATTGAGCCCCACATCGGGCTCTCTGCTCAGCAGGGAGCCTGCTTCCTCCTTTCTCTCTCTTTGCCTGCCTCTCTGCCTACTTGTGATCTCTGTCTGTCAAATAAATAAATAAAATCTTAAAAAAAAAAAAGATTTAATACCAATTCCACATAATTTTTTCCAGAAAATAGAAGAGTAAGAGAAACTTCCAAATTCATTTTACAAAGTGTTACCTTTATATCAAAATTAAACAAAGGCAGTACAAAACAACAATGAAAAACCCAAAAAGCTACAGGCCAACATCCATCATGAATATAAACATAAAAACCCTTAACAAACCATTAGCAAATGGAATTCAGCATATATAAAAAGAATTCACATGACTAAGTGGGCTTTATTCCTGGCATGCAAGGCTGATTCAATATTCAAAAATCAAATAATGTAATCTACCACATTAACAGGTTAAAGAAGGGAAAAAAATCACATGATTATATCAATGGATACAGAAAAATCATTTGATAAAATTCAACACTCATTCATGATAAAAACTTTAAAAAAAAGTATTAGAGGAGAACTTCCTCAGCTTGATAAAGAACATCCACTAAGAACCCATGGGTAACATTATACCTAATGGAGAAAGACTGAATGCTTTTCTTCTAATATCAGGAACAAAGGAAGGATGGCCATTCTCATTACTCGTATTCAACACAGTGCTAAAAATTTTAACCAGTGCAAAAAGTCAGAAAACACAGATAAAAGGCATAGAGATCAGAAAGAAAAAGGTAAAACTGTCCCTATTTGAAACTGACATGATTGTCTACATGGGAAATCCCAAGAAATCTGCAAAAAAATTCCTAGAACAAATAAGTGAGTGCAGCAAGATTGCAGGATGTAAACTACAAACATCAATTTATTTCTTTTTACTAGCAATGAACACGCGGACACCAATATTTAAAATACAATGCTATTTATAATCATTCCCCCTAAGAAGAAATACTTGGGCGTCAATCTTTTTTTTTTTTTTTAAGATTTATTTATTTAATTGTCAGAGAGAGAGAAAAAGAGAGCACAAGCAGGGGGAATGGCAGGCAGAGGGAGAAGCAGGCTCCCCACTGAGCTAAGAGCCCAATGTGGGGCTCAATCCCAGGACCCTGGAATCATGACGTGGCTGAAGGAAGATGCTTAACCAACTGAGCCACCCAGGCGTCCCACTTAGGTGTCAATCTAAGAAAATATGTAGAAGATTTATATGTTAAAAACACTGATGAAATAAATCAAAGAAGACCTAAGCAAATGGAGAAACATATCAGGCTGATGAGTTAAAAGATTCAACATGGTAAAGAGATCAATTCTCCCCAAATTGATTAACATGATTAACATGATTCCTGTTGAAATCACAGCAAGATGTTTTGTAGATATAGACAAGATTATTAAAATTTATATGAAGAGGTAGTTTGTTAAGCTGTTACCATGTGACAAACACTGTGCCATATAGTCTAAAAATGCATGTGGTTAAGGTCTTCCCTTGTTTTTTGTTTTTTTAAGATTTTATTTATTTATTTGCGAGAAGAGAGAGAGAGAGAGCATGAAATTGAGAGAATACAAGCAAGAGAAAGGGCAGAGGGAGAGGGAGAAGTGGCTGGACTCAGCTTGCTCCCAGAGTCTGGAGCCGAAAGTGGACCCTTAACTAACTGAGCCAGCCAGGCACCCCAAGATCTTCCTTTGTTAATACTAGGCAAAAAAATAAGACACAAGGGGCATCTGGGTGGCTCAATGGGTTGGGCCTCTGCCTTCAGCTCAGGTCATAATCTCAGCATCCTGGGATCAAGCCCCGCATCAGGCTCTCTGCTCAGTGGACAGCCTGCTTCCCTCTCTCTCTGCCTGCCTCTCTGCCTACTTGTGATCTCTGTCTCTGTCAAATAAATAAATGAAATCTTTAAAAAAAAATATTCACTCACTCCAATTTTTTACAACTTTTCTACATGACAAGTGACAGAGATCTCATCATTCCAGTCCCTAATCTTAAAGAGTTTTCAACATCATGAAGCAGTCAGAGCACTAGATCTTCAGTTAGAATACTCAGTCAACTAGCTGAGTGACATTGGACAAGCCATTTAATCTTTCTGTTCCTTCATTTCAAAGATGAGAAGAGTGACATTAGCTATTGTGAGGCTCAAATGAGATAATGAAGGGAAAACTACATCTGAAATACAATGTAATTGTTTCTTGTTATTGATAAATCAAAAATAACAAAACTGAACAATTAAAGGCACTGGTGATATCTAAATTTAAGGGCACTCAGATCCAGCATTTATACACACATACACACACACACACACACACACACACACACACGCTCAACACACACAATTTCACTACAAGTACTTTTCCCCCTTACAATCAATCTCTCACAAGTAAATGCTCTTAGTATATGAAAACAAGTCTGGTTTACTTGGCTCATGCAAGAGAATAAGCATAAAATGAGGAAAGGAGGAAAAACAGAGGAATGTGAATTCTACTCACTTCAATAAATACTAATTAAATGCTGGGGTGCCTGGCTGGCTCCATTGGAATAGCATGTGACTCTCGATCTCAGGATCATGAGTTCGAGCCCCATATTGGATGCAAAGATTACTAAAAACAAATATAAACTTTAAAAAAAATTTAAATACTAATTGAATGCCTAGTAGTATTCAGTATCAAACACTGTTCTAAGGACACAGAGTTGAAGAAAACACAATCCTTGCTCTCAGAGACTTAACAGCCTAGCAGAGAAGACAGACCCATGAAGAAGAACTTCTACCATATGTGATAGAAGAACACTGAGTCCCTCACCCAGTCTGGGATGTCAGGGAGGACACCCGAGCTGAGTCAGCAGGAAGGGGTAAGACAAGCAAAGGAGCAGTGGTATGAAGTAGCAAGGTACACCAGGCAACTCTAAGTCCCCTACTTCTAGGTGTCACTAGACCTTAGCAAAAGGTCTGGAGAGAAGAAACTACAGAGGTAAGAAGAAAGCAGGACAAAGAAGGCTCTGTTTACCATGCTGAAAGCCAGGGCTTTACCTTCTTGACTAGGAGGAGCCATTGGAGTTTTTAACCTAGAGAACAATATGGTTAGAGTTGTGCTTTAGATGGATTTTCTGGTGACAGTGAAGATGGCAGACCTGAGAAGGGCAAGAATGGAGGTAGTGATACAGATGTATGTGGGGTACGGAGAGGGAGACAGGAAGTATAATCGTCCCGGAGATAATAAAGGTAAGAAATCAGGCAGTAGGGGCGCCTGGGTGGCTCAGTGGGTTAAAGCCTCTATCTTGGGCTCAGGTCGTGATCCTGGGGTCCTGGGATTGAACCCCACATCAGGCTCTCTGCTCCGCGGGGAGCCTGCTTCTTCCTCTTTCTCTGCCTGCCTCTCTGCCTACTTGTGATCTCTGTCAAATAAATAAGTAAATAAATAAAATATATTAAAAAAAATCAGGCAGTAGCCATCAGAAATATACAAAGGATAGGGCTGGTAACACTTTGTAGTTGCTTGAACATGTGGGTATGGAGGCACAAATGAAGAGAAGGTAGTGGTCCCTGGTGTCTCCTAAGTCTCTGTCTTAGATAACTGGGAGGTAAGGTGAGGTGGGGGTGCGGGTGGGGGGCTGGTGAGAGACCACTTGTGTTTGGGGTGAGATGGAGGTGAACCATTCAAGTGTGCCGGGAGTGTGAAGGCAGACAGTGAACAGGAGGAGCCCCTCAGAGGTGTCCTCCTCTTAGAACAGCTGGTGGGTGACAGCTAATTCGGATTTACACAAGAAATATTCAATACCTAGCACCCAAATGGACACTGATGTAGATACCAATAAAGTCAAAATCATCATGCAGGCCCCAGAATGCTATCATTCTGTCACTGAAACAATATCAGCTTTCAAGAGACCAGCAAAATGACAGCAATGGCGGTTCAGATTTGAAATGGCCAAAGGCGGAATAAGGACACCAGCTCGGAGAGTTCCTGTGCTCTAGCCTCACATCTGCTTTTCACAGGACCAAGAGCAGTCACACACAGGCCATTGCCCTCCTTTCTCGTCTGAATAAGGAACAAGGAAATGCCACCTACACGATGTGACAGGATACCAGGAGAAAAGCCTCGGTCACTTGTGTAAAATAAGCACCGCCTGACTCTGCCAGGTCCACATGGCGTCCTAGCCCTGTGACTCTCTGCCCGCTCACGTCTCCCTCCCTTCATTGTCCTATATCTCCCTTCTAGCCCAGGCCCCGTGCCTCACATCCCAGCTCTGTAAACAATTGGGTTGTTTATTGTGGTTTTGAGGATTACGGAGGTAAAAGGCCCTTTAAAAAAAAAAAAAAAAAAAGTGTTCCTCTTTTTGCAGGTGCCCCTTACCTATCAAATAATTTTCATTTGCCCCCATGTTCCAGGCAACTATGTGCTTTCCCTCTGCTGTTTGCAGTCTTAGTCACAGCCCCATGGAAGGATTAGGTACAAATGTCACTCTGCTATTTCCTTCAATAGATCATGCAAATAGAAGTTGGATTGTGTAAATGCATATTAGCTCTTCCCTCCAGTGCTAATCCAGCAAGCTGCGTTTGAGATCTTTTTTTTTTTCCTTCCTTACAGAGGGATAGAAGGAGCAAGCAAAGAGTTATACCTTTCTTTCCCTTGGCAGACAGGAAACTGAAACTGAACTGAGAAGCCTGCCAGACTGGCGATCCAGGTATGGAATGTGTCCAATAACCTAGGGACTGAAATTCAGGATGGCCGCTAACTGTTCTAGTGGGATTTACTGGAAACGAGTTCTTTTTTTTTTTTTTTTTTTAAGATTTTGTTTATTTATTTGTCAGAGAGAGAGAGAGAAAGAACAAGCAGGGGGAGTGGCAGGCAGAGGGAAAAGCAGGCTCCCCCCTGAGCAAGGATCCCGATGCAGGACTCGATCCCAGGACCCTGGGATCATGACCTGAGCTGAAGGCAGATGCCTAACCAACTGAGCCACCCAGGCATCCCTGGAAACAAGTTCTTTATGAGGACAATTCTGTAAGGGGCCCCATTCAGTGTAGTTGTGACAGTAAGACCTCTCCTGCACAAGAAGGGCAGTGTGAGAACACTTTTACTAGAGCGTAAAATCGTAATTGGTAAACTGGACAGACAGGCCGCATCGTTCTCTGTGGTAACCCAGCAGAGCTCGTCTCAATTTTGTTTAGTCTCATCACTTCGGGAAATTCAGAGGCCACTTCTTCAGAACTGTGTGGACCAGAGACTTCTAAGTATGGTCTGGGGGATCCATGCAGGTTTGCCCTCTGGTTGTTACTGGTTAGCTGTGAGCGTAGAACTTGGAAGTAAGCCCTTAGAAATGATATCAGCAATCAGAAAGGATAATGTTATAGCTAATCATTTAAAAGTTACTTTATTTTTTTAAAGTATATATTGGCTGAGGATTACAGCATTTTTTAAAAAATCTGGACACCCCACAGATTGTCTAAGAAGCACTGGTACAGATAATGGAGCACTATACAGAATTCAGGTGTCTTGGGCTGTTGCCTTGCTCTTCCATCAACTGTCTGTATGGACAGCTCACTTCATTGCAAAGGGTATGAGTTCCACATCTATAATAAGGGAGTGGGGTCAATGGACTTTAACCATACCGCCGTACTTTCACAGCATCACTCTTTAGCCAAACTAAAACCTACAGCCTGTTCCTTGTCTTTTCTTTTCCCCCCATTAAGCAAATCCAACTGGACAAAGTCATGTGGATTCTGTCCCTGAAATGTACCCCACATCTCCTTGCCCTGTCTTCTGCTATATTTTAAGTCTCTTCCTACTAGAGCTCCCTGTCTCCAGACTTGGCTCCCACCATATTGCTGTTGGAGAGATCTTTCTAAAAGGAAGATGTCAGAGGGCTGCCTGGGTGGCAGAGCTGGTTAAGCATCTGACTTTTGGTCAGGTCATGATCTCAGGGTAATGGGATCGAGCCCCACGCTGGGCTCTGTGTTCAGCGGGGAGTCTGCTTAGAGTTTCTTTCTCCCTCTCCCTCTAGCCCTCCCCACCACTGCATTCACTCTCTTTCTCTCAAATAAATAAATAAATCTTTTTAAAAATAATTTAAAAAAATAAAATGAAGATGTCATTCCTCTGCTTATGGAAGAGTGCCTTATTGCCTTGTCCAACACCTTCCAAACTCTGCTGACCCTCCAAAATCCTGGGTAACTGGGCTTATCCTATCTTTCTGGCCTCATCTCTAGTCATCTTCCCCAAAGCACCCTAAGTTCTAATCACTCTGAACTCCTTGCTGCTCCTCAGACACACCATGAACCCTTGTTACACCTCCACACCTTGTTTCACACGGTTGTCTCTGTCCTGGAAAGCCTCTTCTTCCATGTCCCCCTGGCACTACCATTTTTCAAAGCTCAGCTAATGCTGTTCTCTTTATTTTCTCTGCATCCCTCTTCTCCCAGATTTAAATACCCCCTTTATCCATGCTTTCCTCTTGCTTTATACTCATATTTATATGGATATTTTATATAGTTGTTTACCTGTTTTGTCTCCACTTTCCCTTTCAACACCAAGATACTTTGTGAATCTTAATAATCACAGCAACAAGTATAGTGCCCCACATTGAGAAGACACTCCATTGTTCATATCAACAGTGTGAGTTGAGACACTCTTTCATTTATTCTTTCATTTGTTCATTGGATACCATCATATCTAGTCAAGCTCTCACCGTGACCAAGACAGACAAGGTCACAGACATCAGGGAGCTTACATTACAGTGTAGGAGACACAAAACAAACAAATGGGGTGATAAACAAAAGTAAATAAACAAACAAGATAATTACACATTGAGATCACTGCTATGAAGGAGCTAAGCTGATGAAATAGAGCCTGCTGGGGGGAGGTCACTCTTCACAGGAAGATCAGGAGCATTCTCTCAGAGAAGATGACACTTGAGCTGAGATCTGAAAGTTGAGAAAAGCAGAAGAGGAAGAGGGACTGGCTTGTTTAAGGAACTGAAATAAGGCCAACGTGGCTGGGGCATAGTGAGCAGGGTTGAGTGGTATGAAATGAAGTTGGAAAAAGACCCCAGTATGAAGGACCTCACCGGGGTGCAGTAAGGAGTTTAGATTTTACTCTGAGCTAGAAGTCTTTGAAGTGTTTTATGCAGGGGAGTTGGCTTGGTCAGAATAAAATTTTAAGGCATTCACTCTGGTCCCTGCTGAGAGTGGATTAAAGAGCAGGAGATCAGGAGACAGATGAAGGAGTTATTCCAGGATTCTAGGCCAGAGGTGATGATTGCTCAGACTTGGGGTAGGAGAGCAAAGGCGGGGATGGAGACAAGTAGGCATGTCAGAGATGTCATTTGGAGGTCAAGTTAAAAGGCCTTGGTGATAGACTGAATGCGTGTGAAGTCAGGGGGAGGTAATCAAGGATGACCCTGATGTCTTGGCTTGAGCACCAAGGTAGCAATTGGTGGTATTGATTGAATTGATGAAGGTTTGGTAAGGAAGCATTTGGGATTCGGTTCTGTGTTGTGGGCTGGGGGAGAGACTCAGAATCGAGAGCTCTGTTTTGGCTGGAGATTTTTGCTAGAGGTCTAAGAGAAGCAATAAATGATAGAAAAGGAAACTGAGGCTGAAAAACAGGTATTCAAGTATCAAGCCTTAGAAATGCCTGAGCCTGTCTGACTCATAGGCACTGAGCTAAGCAGCCTCTTCTCTAGTAGATGGGACCTAGCAATTATTTCTTTCAGGTATAAATGGAAAATAAGTACAAAAGATTTGGGAAGAGAATGGTAAAAGAGATGGAAAAGAAGAACAGTTTTTGTTCTTTTAAGTTTTGTGTGTGTGGTTCCCCACCCCCTCCCACCCCCGACCGCCCACCCCCGCCCAAGCACAATCTTAAGAGAAAGAAAGAAGAGAGAAATATGAATAACCTCTGTGCTGGGGTCTAGTTAAGAACATGCACTCTGGGGCAGCTTGTGTTCAGAGACTCTCTCTACTTGTTACCCCTGTGTGATCTTGAAAAGGGTCCTTCAAATCTCCACACCTCCGTTTCTGATCTAAAAAATATTTTATTGTGTTTTGGTTTTGTTTTTTTTTTTAATTTTATTTATTTGAAAGGGAGAGAGAGCGCATGAGAAGAGAGAGGTCAGTGGGAGAAGCAGACTCCCTGCTGAGCAGGAAGCCAGATGTGGGACTCAATCCCAGGACTCCAGGATCATGACCTGACCTGAAGGCAGTTGCTTAACCAACTGAGCCACCCAGGAGCCCTAAAAAATATTTTAAATAAAACCTGCCACCAAGTGTTATCATGAAGATTTAGCAAGTTCACACGTGTGATGAGTGCCTCCAATACTGCCTGACACACAGTACAAGCTGAGAGTGGGAGCTCTCATCTGAGTGTCTGCAAAGGGTGGGTGCCCCGGCATGTTGAACCATTTCTAGTCAGCCAAATGAGTCAAGCTTCCTTGTCCCTGGGTCTTTTCCTAGTTCTGCTCTAAGGAGACATATGTGGCCCTAGAAACTACCATGCTCTGTAAAAGTGTGTAATAAAATCCACAGGGTTTATGGGAAAACGGGGTTTAGTGGCACACATTCAAAAACATCTTCAGTGACACATTTAAAATGTATAGCAATTAAAAGTTAAAATGTTTGTGGTACAGAGGCCACTATCAAGAGACTGAAAAGACAACCCACACAACTGGAGAAATTATTTGCAAATCATGTATCATACAAGGGTCCAGTACCCAGAATATGTACATAGAACATTTATAGCTCAGTAACAAAAAGGCATACAATCCAATATAAAAATGAGCAAAGGACATGCATAGACATTTCTCCAAAGAAGATATACAAGTAGCCAACAGGCATACTAAAAGTTGTTGCACCTCATTAGTCCATTAGGGAAATGCAAATCAAAGTTACAGTGAAATACCACTTCACACATACTAGACTGGCCAAAAGAAAGAAAGGAGAAGAGAAGAGAGGAAAAGAAAAGGAAGGGAAGAAAAGAAGGAGGGAGGGAGGGAAGGAAGGGGGAAGAAGGAGGATAGGGTGGGAGGAAGGAAAGAAAGAAAGAGGTAAAATACCAGATATTGATGAGACTGGGAGAAAACTGGAACTCTCATAAACTGCCGCTGGAAGTGTAAAATGGAGCAACAACGGTATAAAACAACTTGGTGGCTCCTCAGTAAGTTAAACAGAGATTTGCCATATGACTCATAAATTCCATTTCAAGGTATATATCCAAAAGAAGTGAAAACAAAAATTTGGACATGAGTATTTGTAGCCTCCCTATTCACAATAGCCAAAAGATGGGAATAACCCAAATGTGCATCACCCGATGAACAGGTAAACAAAATGGGGTAAAACCATATTGTGGAGTATTATTCAGCCATAAAAAGGAATGAAGATGCATGCTACACATGGGTGAGCTGTGAAAACATTATACTGAGTCAGAGAAGTTGGATACAGAAGTCCACATATGATTCCACTTATAGAAGATCTCCAGGATGGGCAATGGAAGACAAGCTACATACTGAATTCTTACCACATGTCAAGTCCTGTGCCAACACTTTTTACATATATAAACTGATTAAATCTTTATTAAAACTATATGATGTAAATTATTAACCTCCATTCTATATTGAGACATAAACCTAGCATTTAAATCGAAAGAGCCTAGTTACAGAGCTTGCATCCGTAACCACTATATAGCCGTGAGTGAAAACATCCAGATTTTATTTTATTTTATTTTTTTAAAAACTTGCGCTGGCTAATCACGTCTACAGGCTACATTGGCCACACAAGTCACCAGTTTGCAACCGCTGCCAGGATTTTCTTCTCTCCCGTCTTAGCATTATATGCCTCTTTTTGGAGCAAGAAAAGCTTGAGTCCCACACATCATTTGCTTTGTGTCCTTTTTCTTTATTTGCAAAATAAGTACAAATAGACCTACTTTGCAGGGATGCTATAGCATACAAAATTAAGTATATAAAGCTCTGTCTACCACAATGTCTGGAACCTTGCAGGCAAGAAATAAACAAGAGGATGGACTATATTTTAAGTTTTTTCTCTGTTATATGTGTCTCCTTCCTACAAGGAAGGAATGTATAAAGCTGTGTGTGGTCCACCAACACAATGCACAGCACCTAACGGGAGCCTGACAAAGGGAAGATTTGCTTTGGTGGCTATTCAGTTTAATTTATTTTATACCATCTGCTGAGTTTTTTCCTATCTAAAAACTTATTACAGATTTACAGATTTATGCTCATTTTAAAACAAAAGCAAAAAACAAAAGATAGGGAAAATTAAAATTATTCTGACTAGGGGTGCCTGGGTGGTTCAGTCAGTTAAGCATCTGCCTTGGGCTCAGGTCATGCTCCCAGGGTTCTGGGATCAAGTCCTGTGCCGGGTTCTTTGCTCGGCCGAGTCTCTTTCTCCCTCAGCCTCTGCCTCTTCCCTCTGCTTGTGCTCTTGCACTCTCTCTCAAATAAATAAATAAAATATTTTTTAAAAAACTATTCTGACTATATTTCTAGAAATATTTTTATATTTTAGTGTTTATCTTCCAGACTTACTTTTATGAATATGCGTCCATATAAGTTATTTGGTCTGGTTTTGACTTTTTACAATATGGAATTGTTCAAAACATATTTCTCTATGCACTGCTTTCTTCTTTTAAAAAAAAATACATACACAGGCACCCACATGTTTTTTCATTTGAAAACATACATGTTTACACCAAGTTTTTAAATACTACCTATGTTTTTTAAAACAAATTCTAAAGATATATCTCCCTTTTGGGGCTACTGGGTGGCTCAGTTGGTTAAGTGTCTGTCTCCAGCTCAGGTTATGATTCTGGGGTCCTGGGATCAAGCCCCACATCGGGTTCCCTGCACATCAAGGAGTCTGCTTCTCCCCCTGCCTCTCCTAGCTGCACTTGCTCTATCTCTTTCAAATAAATAAAAATTTTTAAAAAGATATATCTTCCTTTTTCGTGGCACGTACATCCAACTGATTTATAGGCTTTTAAATAAATACATATATTTTTTCATATCACAAAATGTATGCCAGCTTATTGTAGGAAAAATAGATTTGAATCTTTGTTATTGTTTTTACTATATATCCTTCCAGTTGTAAAATGAGATCATATTTATTTTTATAACTCATTTTTCACTTAACATTATAACTCTTTCCACATTGTTAAGTGGCACGATTTTAAATACAATTTACAACATAATTTCTATGGTCTATAATATTTTTTCAGCATTCTCTTACGATGAGCACTTAAATAATTCCCAATTTTTTGCTATTATGGTAAAATCTGTGAATACAGTAGTTAATATATAGTAAGGTTTCAATAAATGTGGAGTCAGTGAGTGAGCATACTATAAGAATTTATTTTTAATCCGGGATCATCTACTCAACCTGAATGAAACCCTCTTTCTAACTTAGCTGAAAGCATTAGACATATAAAGAAAATAATATGATTTTGGGAAATCGCTCGTACAAAAATCAGAGTAACCATATTTTTAATCTTCTTTTAGGAATACAACTTGGGATCTAGCAGACAATTTAGTTATCCCTAAGAGGTAAAATAAGTCTTTGCTCCTTAATTTACCTCTCAATGAATTCATAAAGAGATGGCATTTCTTGTGAATCACATATAGTAAGCACAGACAAGACATGGATGCTTTTAATTTCATATAACTAACTTTCAGAGATACCTATAAATGTGGGCTCAATATGCAAGAATGCATCTATCCAGCAGCACCTGGGTGGCTCAGTTGGTTAAGCTTCTGCCTTCAGCTCAGCTCATGATCCCAGGACCCAGTCCTTCGTTGGGGGGCGGGGGTGAGGGATTGTCCCTGCTCAGCGGGGAGCCTGCTTCTCCCTCTGCCTGCTGCTCCCCCTGCTTGTGCTCTCGCTCTCTCAAATAAATAAACAAAATCTTTTAAAAAATAGAATAATTTATCTTTTGCATTAATCAATAAAAGCACTGTCTTCCTAATTTGTTTCCTTATTTAGGGTTTGTAGACTTAATACTGGTGTTACAGATTTATTTAAGTTTAATTCAGTACTTTTTTTTTTAATAATTATATTCTTCTTAAAATCTTGAGCCAACTTAACCTGGAGGTTTCCATTGCTTCCTGGATTAACTCATTTCTGTAATTACATGGTGTACATCTAGCATAAGATAATGGAACAAAGCAGGGTTTGGAGTCACCATCATCACCAATCCTTTTCTGTCACAACCAGGACAGATGATATGTCATAGCTAGGACACATTTCTATTGACTATAACCATATTAACTGCTTTCCCCATTCAACAAGCCTTTAAGAGCACCTAGGTGGCTCAGTTCTTGAGCATCTGCCCTCAGCTCAAGTCATGATCCCAGCATCCTAGAATCAAGCCCCGAATTAGGCTCCTTGCTTGGCAAGAGGTCTGTTTCTCCCTCTCCCACCCTCCCTGCTTGTGTTCCCTCTCTCACTGTCTCTCTCTGTCACATAAATAAATAAAATCTTAAAAAAAAAAAAAGAAAGAAAGAAAGAAAGAACAAACCATTAAGGTAGATACTGTTGTCATCCCTATTTCACAGATGAGGAATTGAGGCAGACAAGATCACCTCGCCAAGTTAAAGGTGAGGCTGAGGTTTGAATTTAGGCAGTGTGTCTCCGAAGCTCACGCTCTTATCCAGCATCTAGAATGGGCCTAGATCCTGCTTCTGGATTTCCACCAGAATGAATTTAAATAAGTCCCTTAACCTCTCTGAGCCTCATTTCCCCATCTGTGAAAAGGGAATGGGAATAAACACCCCACAAATTTCTTGTAAGAATAAAATTAAATCATGTATGTGAAAGCATTTTCAGAAGTAATAGTGAACTAGCCAATTATTGCTTCTATTGTTTTTATTAACATGTAGGCCAAAAACAATGAGTAAGCTTTTGAGAGGGAAAACTGAAAATAAAGAACAATGGCAACTCTGTTAAAATCTAAACTCTCTATTTGATTAAAATACATAATCCCTATTAGATACTCGGACTGTATCAGACAAGTAACTAGACTATTTTCTTTCTTTGTTCCTTTATTAAAAGAAGGGGCAATCTTAAACTTCATGCTACACTTTTGGAGACCTTATTTTAGCTGAAATAATGAATTATTTCAAAGACTTGAAGAAAAGATTCTGCTTGAATCCAGGAGGGTGTGGAATCTGCCATTTCCCTACTCAGGTGAGGAGAGTGCCACACAGAAGGATTCAAAGACTCAGCCCATGCAAATTCCTCAGCGAAGTGTCAGAAATTTAAGCAAAACTCTGATCTGGACACTTGGAGCTGTTTCATTATATTTCCCCAAATGAGGAATTCCTGAACATTTTGCATTATTATTGATCTGCCTATGGGAGACAATATATTGTTTAATAATAACAGGGGCACCTGGCTGGCTCAGGCGGTAGAACCTACATTTGTGGTCTGGGGATGGTGAGTTTGAGCCCCAGATTAGATGTAGAGATTACTTAAAAATTACAATAATAATAAAGAAAATGGCTTTGGAATGAGATGTGAATTTAAATCTCAACAGCTTTGTCTTAATAGCTGGTGGATGTTGGTCAAGTTATTTATCTTCCCTGTTTTCTCCTACGTAAAAGAGAGTTAATAATGCCACTTGTCTCAGGAGGTGCTTGTTACGGGGTTAAACATAAATTATGATGATAGTAGCTAGCATGCATTGAATACTTCTAATATGCTAGGTGCCCTGCTAGACTCTTTTTTTTTAATGTGTTTCTTTTTAAAAATATTTTATTTATTCATTTGACAGAGAGAGAGAGAGAGAGCAAGAGAGAGCCCATGCACATGCAGGGGGAGCAGCAGGCAGAGGGAAGAGCAGACCCCCACTGAGCGGGGAGCCCAATGTGGAGCTCCATCCCAGGACCTTGGGATCATGACCTGAGCCGAAGGCAGACTAACTGACTGAGCCACCCAGACATCCCCATGTGCTAGATTTTTGCTTGTGCTTCTAGTTAATCCTCATACTGCCCAAGGCGAAAGAAGGTACCAGCTCTACTTTATAGTTGAATAAACTGAGACGTAGTGATCTCACACTGCTAACAAGCAAAGGAGCCAAGACCAGTGAAATATTACACATAGTTGTTATTTTAAAAAATTTAGTTTGGGGATGCCTGGGTGGCTCAGGCGGTTAAGTGGCTGCCTTTGGCTCAGGTCATGATTCTGGGGTACTGGGATCCAGCTCCGAATCCAGCTCCCTGCTCAGTGGGGAGTCTGCTTCTCCCTCTCCCTCTGCTGCTCCCCCTGCTTACTTGCTCTCTGTCAAATAAACAAATAAAATCTTTCAATCAATCAATCAATCAATATAAATTGATCTCATTTTCTTAAGCTGCCTAAGAGGAGGGCTTCAGGGAGAAAGGAGTCTTTTTCTTTGGCACAAAGTTTCTAAGTCTTACCTCCTGAGGGAACGTGCAGCAGCTCCACACAAGACATTTGCTGCTGACCTTGGGCCAAGTTAAACCTTATTTTCACCTTGGGATCTTGGATAGAGAAGGTGCAGCCAGGTGCAAACTCTGAGAAACTTTCAAACGGACAGTTATCCCCCAAGCAGCTATATCATGTTAAATCAAACGCATATGTCTGTTTTCATTTTGGACCCATATAAGTAAAGAAAGACTGAAGGGATTGAATACTGAGAAGCCCTGCTATAAGCCTGTCAAAGTCATGATCAAGATAGCTTTTGTCTCTTGTCTGTTGTTGAATCTATGCTCATTCCTACAAAAGCCCAGAGAGGTAGTCCAGATTCTTGACTCCACTTACCTCCTAGCTGCGTGTCCTTGAACAAGTTGCTTCAATTCTGAGGCCGATTTCCTTATCAGTAAAATGGAGATAGGAATAGCTATCTCATCAAGTTGTTAAGAGGATTAAATGAGATCTTTCTGAATCACCAATCCAATAGAATGTTGACTTCTACTCCTTGAAGGCCCGCAGGGCTCTTCTGTGCCTTTCTGGTAAAATCCAACTCTGCTGGATGCCTCCTCAGCGCACCTCTGCACGTTCCCTCCCTCTCTCTCCCCCCAGGCTCCAGCCATAGAATGCTACTCACACTTCCCTAGGGGTGGTTTTCCCTGCTTGTGTCTCCTTAATCATTCATACACCCAGCAAAAATTTTTGAGCCCCTCTTATGTATGAGATCCTGTATTAAATGTTGGGAAGCAACTATGGAACCAGACAGATGCAACCCCTGCTGTCAAAGACCCTGACGTCTACAGGAGGGCTCAGGGGAGGAAAGTGGCCATTACCATTCTGGGTGCTGACTGATGCGAATGGAAAGACCAAGGTACCGTTAAAGGTGTGTGGGAAGGGGCAGCTGACTTACACTTGGAAGGTGGTGGAAAGCCATCTGAAGAATGAGATTGTATTTAGAGATTGGCTCTAAGGGGATGTGGTGTGTGACCTTGTGCAAATCCCATCTCTCTTCGCATTTTTTGTTGATGAGGTCTAAGGCTGAAAGGGGTCATCTTATTTACCAAAGGAATAGTCTTCATCCCTTTGGATATACTCTCCAAAAATTAAGCAATTCTCACTCCAGTGTATGCTCCATTCCCTGACAACCTTCTCAGGAAGGAGCCTTGTTGTTGTCCTGAACCCATGGGGTAAAATTTTCAGCCATGGGCTAGTGTAAGAGGGAGGTGCCCCAGGGGATCTCCCTCTGAGAGGAACATAGGACTTTTTGTTAAGGGCGGGAGTGGAGTGATAGAAGTTCTTGAAGGAATCAAAATGAAATGTGAAAATCACCATTCAGCAAACCCCAGTGAAATAATTGATTCAATCAAGGATCATTTATGGATCTTCAAAAATCCCTTAAAATGGAAAGATCTGATGATCATCACCTCACCTAAATAACCAAATGAGAAGCTTTTCTCTGAAGCATGTAACAGAGTTCCTCTTCCATAACTTTGACTTTTCATTCCAGACTTTATTCTATATTTTCCTTTGCCTGTTTCTTAATATGGGTATCTGTAAAGTGTAGTCTTTTGCCTTTTATTCCTTTTATGCCATGTGTTCTTCCTGGGCAAATTCAGCCACTCCCAAGATGTTAACCAAAAGTTCTACGCTCATAACTTCTGAACCTGCGTTTCCACCCCTGATCTCTTCCCACAGCTCTGAATCTGTAGTCCAACCTCCCGCTGTTTTTGCTCACTGGGACATCCTCAACTCCAACCTTCCTCCTACTACTTAACATCTCTCTTTTCCTGGCCCCAATCAGGGATATTCCTCATCTTGCATTCCTTAACTTAGCTCATGACCTCATGATCCATTTGATATTCAAGCCAAAATTTGGTGGTCTTTCTTACTCATATTGTCAGCTGAAATGTATTTATTATCCCCTAAAGGCTAAGAACTGTGTTCATTGTTAGGCAATAGGGGCAAAACCAGTTTCCACACCCATTTATGTGGAGAAAGAGGCATTGATTAAATGATCGCACTGGGGTGCCTGGATGCCTCAGCAACTCTTGATTTCAGGGTTGTTAGTTCAATCCCCGCATTGGGTGTAGAGATTCCAAAAAATAAATAAACTTTTTAAAAATGCATTAAAAATGATTGCACAAATATATGCATAATTATAGAGTGAGATAAATGTTTTGAGGGAAAGAAATACGAAGCTAAGAGAATGAAACAGAACCTACACCAGGTTGGGGGTAAGGGAAGGGAGGGGACAATGAGATTAATTTCAGACAATGCTTCTCTAAGAAAATATTCAGTTCAGATAAGAACCATATATTGGAATTAACTAAGTGGGGGAGGGGAGAGGTGGGTGAGCTTTAAAGAGGTGGTTGTCTCTAGGAAGAGCGTATAAAATACATGCAAAGATCTTGACTTAGTTCTTTGGCAGAAATGAGAGAGTGATGGTGTGGATAGAGCACAGATAATAAGAGGTAAAGAGTGTAAGGCCAGACCAGAGCAATCACTGGGACCAAAACTTGTTGAGCACAGAAAACTGCGTTAAGTGTTTTGAGTATCATCTTAAAAATAATTAGAAGTCAGAACGCCTGGGTGGCTCAGTCAGTTAAGCATCGGCTCAGGGCACGATCCCACAGTCATGGGATTGAGTACCTAATCAGGTTCCCTGATCAACAGAAAGCCTGCTTCTCCCTCTTCCTGCCACTCCCCCTGCTTGTGCTCTCTCTCTCTGACAAATAAATAAATAAAATCTTAAATACACGCGTGCACACGCACACACACGTACACACACGCACACACACATATGGTATGATTTCATCCACGTGAATGGTCCAGAATAGGCAAATCTGTAGACAGAAGGTGGATTAGTGTTTGCTGGGTCTGAGGAAATGGGAGGGAGAAGGGCAATGAATAGGCACAGAGTTTCTTTGGGGGATGATAAAAAAGATCTAAAACTCATTCGTAAGGATAGTTGCGCAGCTCTGTGAATATATTACAAAATATTGAAATGTACACTTTAAATGTATATATGTATTTAAATGTGCTACATTTAAATATATATGTATAAATGCTTTGTATGAAAGTGATTTGCATGGTATGTGAGTTTTATCTCTATAAAGCTGTTAAAAAAAAGAAAAGAAAGAAATGATATTTAAGCCAGATGACAACAGGTATTTTCCTAATATTTGTTCCTTTTTATTGATTCTGGGGTCCTCTTATTCTGGCATCAAGAGAGCTAGGAAACTAATTAGGTCATCACAAGTGCATTTGGTTGATTAAATCTTGCAGATGGAATCAAAATAAAAGGAATTTTTGTATATGTGCTGCCGAAGCGAGCGCTAAAATAAAAGGAATTTTTTTTAAAGATTTTATTTATTTATTGGACAGACAGATTTCACAAGTAGGCAGAGAGGCAGGCAGAGAGAGAGGAGGAAGCAGGCTCCCTGCTGACCAGAGAGCCCGATACGGGGCTTGATCCCAGGACCCTGGGATCATGACCTGAACGGAAGGCCGAGGCTTTAACCCACTGAGCCACCCAGGCACCCCAATAAAAGGAATTTTTGATGGGTCTTCCAAATCAACTAAAGAATGACTTAATCAACTAGTGACTGACATATTTATATATCTTAGATTTTTTTTTAAGATTTTTTTTGTTAATTTATCCGTCAGAGAGAGAGAGAAAGAGTGAGTGAGCACAAGCAGGGAGAACAGCAGACAGAGGGAGGGAAAAGCAGGCTCCCTCCTGAGCAGGGAGCCCAATGTGGGGCTCAATGTGGGGCTCGATCCCAGGACCCTGGGATCATGACCTAAGCTGAAGGCAACCGCTTAACCAACTGAGCCACCCAGGTGTCCCTATATATCTTGGATCTTGAGAGTGTTGTGGATACTCTGACAAAATTCTAAGAATTCAGATCCAATTCCATCCCTCCATCCCTCCATCCATTTATTCAAAACATTTTTTTATTGAGAACCATATATGGCACTTTATAACCTATGCTTTAAAGAATAGTCATCTTTTTATTTTTTATCTTTTTAAAGATTTAACCCATTTATTTGAGAGAGAGAGAGGACATGTGCATGCACGAGACAGAGAGAGAGAGATTGAGAATTATGGCAGAGAGGCAGAGAGGGAGGGAGGAGCAGACTCCCTGCAGAGCAGGGATTTTTTTTTTTTTTTACCCCCCCCAGGGGCTCTATCCCAGAACCCAAGGATCATGACCCAAGCTGAAGGCAGATGTTTAACTGAGTTACCCAGGCACCCCATCTTTTTTAAATATTAAATTGAGAACCATAACCTGACAATAGTAACAAATATTAGAAATGAAGGTTTTCCCTTCAGTTTGCATATACGCTCTCCTAGCGCATGGTTCAGTTCTGGATAGTGGAAAGGTGGAAGTAGGAAACTGACATTTGTTGAATGTCTACAATTTGTCAAGCACTGCGCTGAGCAATTCAAAAGTGTGATCTCAATTAATCCTCATAATAACACTTTGAGGTGAGTATTATCATCAGGTGAATATGCTATTCAAAGAGGTTATGTAACTTACCCAAAGTCACACACCCTGTAAGCTACAGAAGATATTTGAAACCCGGTCTTCTGATTCTAAAAGCAGTATTTTGCTTTGTTTTTGATTTGGTGTTGTCGATGCTGCTTCCCAAGAGGATGTTCATGACTCGATTAATTTATTCAAAAAAGATTTACATGGCATTATTACATGCCAGGCATTGTGCTGGACCCTTTGGATACAAAGATGAAGTCTATGGAAACTATCACTTACCTCACAGGACTCACAATCTAACTAGAAAAGGACACGATTTAACAAGGACACCTTAAATCCTGAACAGATTATAAAACTCAACTGCCTTTATTGAATTTCACTGTTCCAAGAGCTGTGCTATGCACTTCTGCATTCATTAAGACCTGGTCCCAACTTTCTTTCTTTCTTTTTTTTTTTTTAAGATTTTTTTTTTTTTTATTTGACAGAGAACTCAAGTAGACAGAGAGGCAGGCAGAGAGAGAGAGAGAGAGAGGAAGGGAAGCAGGCTCCCTGCTGAGCAGAGAACCTGATGCGGGCCTCAATCCAGGACCCTGGGATCATGACCTGAGCCAAAGGCAGAGGCTTTAACCCACTGAGCCACCCAGGCACCCCGACCAGGTCCCAACTTTCCTTGCCAGCCGCGCATCCTGACACTTCATCCCAAGTTCTCCACATCAGACTCACTAGGCCCTTCCCCACAGTCCCCTGATCCTTCTTTTTGCTTTCACTCCCCCTCTACTTGTACATATGCTTCACCTTCTGCCTTCTCCTACGCCTTAGGAAAACTAGATTTCAGCAATGTCGGGGAGTGTGAAGGACCCTGGTTTCCTCCTGAGTCAGCCTCTTTGTACCCCAGTGACAATTTATTTCATCTGTCCCAGCTTCAGTGCCCCATCTGTAAACGGAGAACGATGACAACCACCTCCCAGGTGTTTGTGAAGATTAGAGTGACAAATAAGCATAGTGCTTGGCACAAAGTAGTTTCCAAAATGATTCTTGAATATAGGGATGAAGACAAGAGACACTATGCATTAATAAAGGAAGACATCCTTGAAAGGGAGAGATGCTTCGTGAAGAAGGTAAGACTTAAATTACTCTTTGAAAGATGAGTAGATTCTGAACAGTCACGATTGCAGGAGAGAGGCTGGATGAAGCCTTGCTCTTTTTTTGTGTTTTAAATATTGTTTTACAAGATACACTGGAGGACAGCCCCAGGACCTGGCTGTAATAAGAAGGTTAAGCCTCCTTTCTTGAGCAGTTAGTGCACTGCCTTCATAGGAATGTGGACATTCTTCCACACTTTTTACTCTCTTGACCTCAAAGCGGCTTAAGAACGTCCCCTAGTTATCCCACTCACCAACTTAACTTCTGAGCCTGACTCCAGATGCCGCCTCCACAGATGTCTCCTGTTTGCCAGAACTCACAGCCCTTCACTGATTCATTTCAGCAGTTATTTATTGAGACACATCAAAATCCCAAATTCTTGTTTGAACTGTGACTCAGCGGTTATGTCGTTAGAAATTTATTCCAAAGAATAGTCATCGTCATGAACAAATACCAACTGTAAGTATGTGCATCACAAAGACCAAAAGCTAGAGACAATCTTGATGTCCAGCAATAAGGGATTAGTTATGTAAATCCCTATAAATTCATGAAGGTAATACTATATAGTCATTAAAGATCATGTATAAATGAATATAGTATACATACAAAAATAACTTGTCCCTGGGGTGGCCTCATAAATGTTTTATTTTTTTCTATCCTGTAAGGAACACATTTCCTCTGTATTAAGAAAAACATACATTTTTTAGTCTGTGGAACTTGGTCTATAAAATGTTATATTGAAGGGAAAAGGCAGAAAATTATAGAAAGAAGCCAAAAGAACATAAATGAAGTGTCATGTCTGTTTTTCTGTAATGTTCTTTTAATACAAGAAAATGGGGAAAGAGTTACCTTTTCTCACCTTTCTCATTTTTATCTTAATAAATGCTCAATAAATATCAGTAGTATTTCAGTAGAGCAAATAAGACATTGTACAAATATTCTGATACAGTGGCAAAATTGTCATGGTTTTCATCTGAATTGGAAACTTGCTAATACTGAAGAAATTTCAAAGTCCTTTATATGGCTTTGAAAACCATGTTTCTTCAGACTAGGCAAAGGTAGACTTGAATGAAAAGCAATTTTTTTCTTTCTCACTCTTTTTATCTTTCTTTCTGTTCAAAGATCTCACAGCACTTATTATTTTAACAATTAATAAAAATGTTTAAATAAAATCATGTAAAAACTTACAATAGAATCAAAAGTCATAAGGTAAAAGTTAAAAGATTTCTCTGCATCTCCTTGCTAGGTCATCCAGAGTCGCTTACCAAAAGTGACTTTATCTTTCATTTTTAAAAAAAGGGGTTTTTTTTAAACATGAATGAGACCACACTCTCCATACTGCTCTGCAGTTCATTATCTTGGCATATTTCTCCATGACATCCAGAGTTTACTCACTTTTTTTAGTTTCACATATACATAATTTTAATGGACTTTTTCATATTCAAGAAAGCAATGTTCTATCCAATTAATTAAACTAACAACATCAACCGTGTCTTCACATCGGAAAGATGATCATTTTCAACATCTTGGAATATAATTTCTCAGAATATGATCTTGCAATATTATTTCTGATTTCCTTCTATGCCTGCATTTACTAGTCTTAGAAAAACAACTAACATGGATTAAATACTACATATGTACTAAGTGCCTTACATACATTATTTAACACATCAACCCCAAGATAGATAGATAGATAGATAGATATATCATCATTCCATTTTAGCAATGAGGAAACCAAAGTTCAGAGAAGGGAGAGACTTGTCCAAAGTCACACGGATGTTAATGGTAGAGCCTGGATGCAAACCCTGGTCAGTGTGACTCTGAAGATCATGTTCTTAACCAGGTATGCTGACTCACCACTGAACCAAAACTTATATAAATATTTGCATATATATTTATGAAAATGGGATTGTATTATGCACATGTTTAGTAACCTATGTTTTTCGTTTGAAAATATATCCTAGACTCATTTTCATCTCAATAAATTATAATTTCATCATCATGTCTAATGATTGACTATCTTTTCCTTCATTATATGGACGATCATAAAATATTGGAGCCAATTTCCCACTGTTAGATACAGGATTGATTCTAGTATATCACTATAATGATAAACACTGACACAAATATTTTTTTTTTTTTTTTAAATATTTTATTTATTTATTTGACAGACAGAGATCACAAGCAGGCAGAGAGGCAGGCAGAGAGAGAGGAAGGGAAGCAGGCTCCCCGCCGAGCAGAGAGCCCGACGCGGGACTCGATCCCAGGACCCCGAGATCATGACCCGAGCCGAAGGCAGCGGCTCAACCCACTGAGCCACCCAGGCGCCCATGACACAAATATTTTTATTTGCTGCACATTCTAAAGCATTCTTTCACATAGAAAATGCATGTAATAGAAGTGCCCTTTTATCTACTGGATGTAATAACAACTGGTAGTGCTTCAAAGAAGGCTGCATTAGAATGAACACAAACTTGGGGTGCCTGGGTGGCTCAGTGAGTTAAGCCTCTTGGCACAGCTCATGATCTTGGGGTCTTGGGATTGAGCCCTGCTTTGAGCTCTGTGCTCAGCAGGGAGTCTGTTTCTCCTTCTCCCTCTACCACTCACCCCATTCCTGCCCTCTCTCTCTCTCAAATAAATAGATAAAATCTTTTTTAAAAAACAGAATGAGGGGCGCCTGGGTGACTCAGTGGGTTAAAGCCTCTGCCTTCAGCTCAGGTCATGTTCCCAGGGTCCTGGGATCGAGCCCCACATCAGGCTCTCTGCTCATCAGGGAGCCTGCTTCCCCCTCTCTTTCTGCCTGCTTCTCCGCCGACTTGTGATCTCCGTCTGTCAAATAAATAAATAAAATATTTTTTAAAAAAACCAGAATTAATGCAAACTTTCCAAGAATTAATACATATAACAAGGTAAGAATAATTCCTTTCTGGTCTCATGCTTTTCTTAGTTATAACACTTGATTTGCTCATATGGAGGGTTGGGACTAGGAAAAGATTGAACAACAGATTTTAACATAAAGTATAAATCAGCACTGTCCAATATGGTAACAATCAGCCACATAAGTCTATTTAAGCTTAAATTAAATTAAATTAAATTAAAAATTCAGTTTTTCAGTTTCACTGGCCACATTTCAAGTGCTCAGTTGCCACATGGGACTAGTGATAACCAAAACATATAGTACAAATGCAGAACATTTCCATTGTCACAGAAAGTTCCATTGAATGGTGCTGATCTAGAACATTCATGTATAGTATGAAATACTACACTATATTTTAACAGACTTCAGAAGATCTCTATATACTGTCATGGAAGGATACAAGTTTTTTGTTTGCTTTTCACTTTTTATTTAAGTGCTTATTGACTCATAAAGCTAAGAGGTTTTTATAATAATTTTATAAGAGTATAGTCATGTGCTGGGGACCTGGGTGGCTCAGTCGGTTAAGTGTCTGCCTTTGGCTCAGGTCATGATCCCAGGATCCTGGAATAGAGTCCCATTATCGGGCTCTCTGCTCAATGAGGAGCCTAATTCTCCCTCTCCCTCTGTCTGCCACTTCGCCTGCTTGTGCTCTCTCTCTCTGTGTCAAATAAATAAATAAAATCTTTTTTTTTAAAAAAGAATATAGGCATGTTCTATGAGAATTTGAAAAAATAACTAGTTTTTTTTTTAAACTTCACATGAAAATTAAATTTATGGAGTAGTGAAGGGACACAGTGAACAGATAAGTTTACTTCCACTTAATTAATTAGGGAAAGGATTCATGGAGGAGCCATCATCATGAACTATGTACCTCTTAAAGTGTAAGCGAGTAAAGAGATGGTAGGCAGAGAGAAGAAAAAACTTATTCATGGTGCTGGATCAAAAGGGAAAGCCACAGACAAGGATTGATTGATTGATTGATTGACTGACTGACTGATTTAAACTAAGCTCTAAGCCCAACATGGGGCTTAAACTCATGACCTTAAAATCAGGAGTCACATGCTCTGTTGACTGAGCCAGGCAAGTCTTCCCCAGATGAGGATTTCAAGCCCAGGGTACTTTGACATTTGGGGAGCAGTCTGAGAATTAAGTAACATAACATATAATGAAACATTTGGTAAACCATCAAGTACTGTCTGAACTAAAATTTTGTTGTGGGAATCAAGGAGCACAGGTGTGTGCTTTAAAAACATGTGCGCTTTCCAAATAAAATGTGTGTATGATAGCATTCTTCTTCCTTACATGAAAATAAATAAAATATTGACAAATGGGATCATATAAATCACAAATACATATATAACATTACATATGCATTAAGACTGAATTCATAAGATACTTTCTTGTCTCATACATCTAAAGAGTCACTAGTATAAATTATATTCTTATTATTATGTTAAAAAAAGAAAAAGAAGAGCAAAAACATGTAGCCAGAAATATCATTCTACATCATGATGATTTCGTTTTTCTTTTGCATAAGCCTGTGTCTTTCAAATAATCCACAAGCAAATAGCTCCATTCTGTAGATGAGAAATTATAAAAGACCATGTAATCAGCTGACAAAGGAACTGAAAACAAGCCCAGAGGAAATGCATGGCTGTGCTTACAAAGTCACAATGTACTGTTCTGTTTGCCTCCCACTCTCAAAGTGTATATTCCTGACATTTCTTGTCTTATAATTGGACTTTATGAATGAGAGCTGTAGGATGCTGTCTGGTGAATGATCTGAAAAGGATATGCTGAAGCCCAGCGGAGGTGCTACAGAAACTGAATGCTAGGTTTTGTGTGGGAACTTAAATAAGAGGCATGAATTAGAAATTCAGAACCCCAAATTTTATTCTATGTGAAACAAGGGCTATTTTCGCAGTCTTTAATGGAGACTTCAAGTAGGTTTAGGTGACATATAATGTGGAAACCAAATGCACAGCCTGGGACTCGAGAAGAGTTTAGGGTCCTGTGGCGTTCCCGAGTTCACCCCTCACAAGGGTTCTGACGAGAAAAGAGAAGATCAGTAGAAGCCGTCCTCGTTAATTGAGCTTCTTCATCCTAACTGCTGAGCAGCTAACTAGTAAAAACCATACTTACTAACATTTCTATAACATGTCGTTCTCTCTAGCTTGCATTCAGTTTCCCATCTCATGTGGTTGAGCTGATGAATCGCACCCATTAGTCAAGAATGAGTTAACTGGGCTTCTGGAAATAATCAATCCTATTTAGTAAACAAACTTTTCCTGTGTGCCTACTACGTGCCACATGAGAACCAGCCGCTGCCCAGTTTTATGCACGTTCGGATGCGGCCACAAGGATTCTCTTTTGTTGGCAAAAATACTGCGGAAAGAGAAAAGGAAAAAAGCATTTCCGAAGCCAGGCAGGCAGGAATCAAAAAGTAGGCTTGAAAAAATTCTCCAAGGAAACGGGCCATTATGTTAATGGTGTCTGTATGTCTCTGGGTGGTAACATTGTGGGCTTTTCCCCTTCGTTATGCTTTTTTTTATACTTTCTAATTTTTTTCTACAATAGGCATATATAAATGCATAAACAGAAAATAATAAAGTAAAAACCTTAAAAGAAAAAGAGTCTCCAAAAGTCTATACAAAAGAAGGAAGAGATTCAAATGTAAATAAGCCCATTGATTGGTATAGTTGACTGACAATCATATTGATGGACAGCATGACTCCAGCTACTTAATTGATTGTTTTTTTTAAATCAAGCATTGGGCCTCAGCCTTGGTAAGAAAAAAAATATACCATTCACCTTATAAAGGCATTAACTCTTCCTGGACTCTAGGATTTGCCTCTACTGAAAGAGGAATTCATGCAACGTCCCTCCCCCAAAGCCCTAAAATAACTTGAACTTTTAATCTGTCTTTTTCAAAGGTAAGCAGGAGATCCTGAGAAGAATAATACTGTATCATGGATTAACAGATGGCATTTATGGGTTAAAAAAAAAAAAAGAACTACCACACCAACAACACCAGCCAAAAGGACATAGAAAATTTACCCATTGCCTTTTGTTTTTACATTTGTGTGAACCTTTTGGCTGTAGAAATTTCTATGCCCAGCTAAGTTCGGGTTAGTCCAAAAATCAGAGGGAGCCCCCAGCCTATGAAAGGGTCATTCATTGAGGACTGAGCACGAAGGTCCTTGGTGCACAGTGAGTTACCCTGTGCACATACCCTCCAAGTACAGATGGCTCCTCAGGGCAGGAATTAAAGATGAAGAGAGAAATGACTCTCAAACAAAATACAGTACATTAATTCACTTAGAAGTCACCAGGGTGTGACTGCTTTACTGACTTTTCCAAAGGCACAGAATTTGGCCCCATTTCCAGCTATAGTAAATGTGTTTACTCCCTAAAATGTGCCTCTAAATTTCCCCAAATGAGGGCCATGGCTTATCACCAAATTTTAAATGAGCTGCTCGCTGGTTTGAAAACACTTAAGGTTATTTGGGTCCCAGAGACACTGGAGGCCCAGACATCACCTTTGTCTTCACCCTCCCCCAGAAGCTCCCAAGAGTGGGCAAGGCCTTTCACTCATGAGCTGGCAGTTGGCTGACGCCTCCCTGAGGAGAAAAGAAAGGGGGTAAACTGTGCTGGGTGAGGTTGGCCTCTTCTAAGTCTTATTAATAGAGAACATGTGGGCCGAGGCGAAGGCGGGAGCTGGGGTTGCTGAGTAAACAGGATGGGATGAGAAAGAGAATGATGCTTTTATACTCTCGTCTATTACAGATCCAGGGAGGCTCTTTAATGCAGATGAAAGGGAGAGACGGATTTAAAGGAAGTAGCTTCCAAAGCTAAATTGGCAGACCACGGACGTGGACGTTGTCATTTCCCATGGAAGGAAGCTGTGTGGTCAACTGACGTTGCTAACCAACTGCTAACCAGATTCACTGAAGTATTCCTCGTCTGTGGCTCGGTTACATCTCTATCTGGGAATCCTTCTCTAGAGCTATCATTTATGTATTCATTCCACTACTATTATTTGAGGACTGTTATTCGCCAGGCACCATTTTGGACACTTTGAATACAGGAGTGAACAAGACAGCTTTCATGGACAGACTAAAGAAAGGGAATAATAAAGAATGACAATAGGCACATACGGACTGTGACACCAACCAGACGCCAGAGGGCCTGGGTGCCCAGAGAAGGAGCACCGATCCAGACTTTATCCAGAAAGGGATGGTCGGGGGGGGGGGCTCCCTGAAAAGGGCTCCATGACATCTCAACTGAGACTCGAGTTAGGGGGGTGAAGAAGGGAGGGGAGAGCTTGAGGCTGGACATGACAAGATGTGACAAAATGGCGGTAACACAATCACTGCTTAAAACACGCATGTTCCACTCAGGGATGAGGGAGAAGACAGAAATCTGCCCAAAGACATTAAGGAAGGAGGCTGTAGAAACCATACAGAAAGTATGCTGTGCGCCATTGCACACCCAAGTGCAATGGTGCACCTCAAGGAGAAATGAGAAAGAATGCTGTTTGCATCTGAAATTTTCTTCCACGTGCTGGCCTACTTTTCACTCAGGCCCATCAGTGCCAATTTATGGAAAGGAAATTAAAGACTATAAGGCAGGCAGCTATGTGAGGGAGTTTCCCCTTTCTTCATCAAAAAATGCTGATATTTTTACAAATATAAATGTTTAAAATGTCTCCTTAAGAATGTTTGCTTGCATAGTCTTAGAAGTAGTATTGCCAAAATAAACTATCCCATTTTAAGTTGTGTGTCGAAATCTGAATATCAGGAAATTTTCTTATCATTGAAATTTAATTTTAATGCCACATGTGCATATAAATACTTAATACTTAGAAGACTGAATCTTACCAAAAATATTTAAAAAATACTTATGAACATAACTGATAAGGTGTTAATCACACAAAATAATAGCTAGTATTGGAGAACTGAACTGCTACAGATTTTTTTCATTTATCGATTTTATTTCAGACAATATAAAAGAAATGAGAATTTCGTCAGTATTAAAAAAAACCACTTTATTTCATGCCATTATTTCTTTTCAATCTGCTAGCTAAAAACATGTCCATATCAAGCTTTTGTTTCTTGATCCTTATTATAGTCTCCATAAAAATCATTAGAAATATACTGTCTCAAAAAGAGAAGCTGATTCCTTTCCTGTCCAAATTATTAGTTTTCTGATTGACTTTGAAAACCAAAACTTTACTCTCTTTGAGGGAAAATAATCTATTTTTCTAGAAAATTTCAATCTGTCAGTCATTCTGATAGACACGTAGCTCCTACTGTATTATTTTTTGCTTCAGCTAACATATGTTAAAACAAAATCATTTTTAAAGCTGAAGACAACTCAACATTCTGATTAGCTCTAAAAGTTCTTCAGTCAACCAGCGACTGCCAAGTTTCCTCAATGTAAGACATTATCTTGACTCATTTTCTTCAAGTATCGAACAAGTGTGTGATCTGCCCCAGAAATAAGAGTTGCATCCAAACATTGTCTTAGCAGAGAAGCTGGAGCTGCTAAATTTGTAACTCGTGTACTTTCAGTTTTAAGTCTCACAGAAAGATACTTTAGCTCCAAGACATGAAATGATTGGGGGGGTGCTTAGGAAGTCTTCCCTTTTCATCATTTTTAGTCAATGATCCATTTGTACGTTGGCCAAAAAGTATTATTACAATGGCTTACTTATATGAAGGCAGAGGCTACAATTTTCACTGATATTTCCTTTTGGGGACTAGAGAATTCAATGCTTTTGTCAAAAATATAGATTGGGTTTAGATAACTGGGGATATTTTTCAGCAATTCTTTTTCACAGGTACACTTCTATGAGAAATTGTTTTAGTTTATACTGAAATAAGTTACTGTGCACACTAGCCGAGTTTTACACAAGTTAGTCACCCAAAAGAACCTGGACTTCTGGAAATGTGGCCACATTCACTAAGCTGCTACCCTGAAGGAAGAAATCTGATTAAAATGTTTTACGCAAGTCAATGGAATAAAATGAGAGAGCTAGCTTACTTGTTTTGTCTGCCCGTCTTCCTTCCTTTCTTCTTTCCTCCTCTCTCTCCTGTTCTCTCTCTCTCCAGATATCTTTAGCCTGAAGCCTATTTGTTACATGTTTTTACAGCTCATCAGCAAAACCACACTTCTGTCAGCCAGAATAGTTATAGCATACCAATTATTTAAATTGTCAGAACCCTCAGGTAAAAATGCTCCAGGTGCCAAAAAGCAACAATCCTCTTCAACATGCAGAGAAGTTGCTTTTCCCTAGGGTTTAGAATGGGGCTTTCCTCTGAATCAGAGGGACCAACACGTGTGGACTTCTTTCCAGCAGTCTGAAAACTGGTGTTCTGAAAGACAGCATTGCCACGGACTCTTAAGTTGCTGGAAATGAGCCAGTGCTCCAGGGACACTAAGAGAAAAAAGCAGGCACCAAACCTCTAGTTCTCAAAACTAAGACTAGGTGCTCAACAGACTCACCTGGGGAATTAAAAAAAAAAAAACTCTTTGAATGCTTGGGTGTCATATCATTGGACTGGGATACGGCCTGGGACGTGGTATTTTTAAAAACAGCTAACCTTGAGGATCATTATTTTAAAGTATACAAAATTCACATTTATGCCTTCGATAAATTAAGGTAAAAGAAACTCCCCCTCCTCTGAGCTGAAAAGTTAATCAAAGAGAAAGGAAATCGTTCTTACTATTGCCATTCCTCCTGTTGTCATTTAATATAATCAGCTGGCCATGTACAAATCCATTAAGATTTTTAATCACTTTGCTTGGCCCCTCTTCTGAAGCTCTATGTCAGAAAATTTAATATCCAAGCAACTACAAACAGCTGCCAGGACAAATCCCATGTTGTCTCCTTTCTCCTCGGGCCCTGGGTTAGAGAGGGGTAGGAAACTCCGTTGCTAGGCACAGTGCAAGAGAGCTGGCCCACTCAGGGGGTCCCCTACCCTGGTCTAGCAATTGAGCTCAGGCTGGAAGGTGGACCCAGGGCCTCTAGAGCGTCCAAGTTTTCTAGAGAAGCCAGAAATCATCTTATTTATGTGAAAGCTCCCAATTTCTAAACGTTGGCATGTAGTTGTGAATAATCAAAACACATTGGCGGACCCAAAGGGAGGCTCTTCATCTCACCATCATGTGGGGCCCTCCTAAACTTCCGGTACTCACCTCTAGAGACAACCGTGAGGGGAAAGCTGCTCCAGCCACCCCTCTTCACCTCCCCTTTCTCCCCCGCCACCCGGCCCCCTTCCACCACCACCGCCCCCGCCACACACCCCCACCCCCCCACCCCCCCACCCCCGGCCTAGCACTCCAACCCTGGACTCCAAAGCTTGTGTCCCTGCAGTGCAATTGTGTATCATTCTCCCCTAGTAACTGCCCACTGCCCGAGGCAGGGATGGTGCCTTAGTCCCCTTTTTCTAGGAACGGATGTTAATCCCAAACTGGATACTGACTCAGCACACAAATGTTATTAGATGCTTACTGTGTGTATATAGAAAACTTTAACAAATTATGGCGCCTCAGAAATCCAAATCAAGAAAATTAAGAAAAAATAGATGTTGTTTACCTTTGTGATTTGCATCTCCTCCCAAATCTAGTTCACTGGTGAGCATCCTCGGATCATCTCCACATGGCGCCTTTACCCTGACTGTTGCTTAGTGGTTAAGGGAGTGGCCTTTAAAGACAGTCTGGGTTTAGGCCAAGGGGGTGTGGGGGTGGACGGGATGGAGGCCACCTTGGAACAGCACTTGGAGGACACAAAAAGAATCCATCCATTGTCAGAGCCCTGTGCTCAGATTCCTAAGGACTCTGGGCTGCCATGGGAGCTGATCAGATGCGCATGCAGGGGTGATATCGGTTCTAGCCCAGCAAGCAGCTAAGCAGACCTCAGAGCCCACCAGTATTCCTGTGGTGTGTCTAGAATCAGATAATGGGAACATCAGAATCCAAAAACTTGACAGCATCCCAGCAGCAGTGCCCAAAATGGCCTCATATCAGTTCTCCAGCAGCCTGTCACAGGGGCTCGATCCTACCTATGTTAGTTGTATCATAGAACTATTAAAGTTCCAGTAGTTAGGCCATTTATTTAGTGTACAGTGGGCACTTTTCCATTAATTTTGTAGATTTTATTTATTTATTCATGAGAGACAGAGAGAGAGGCAGAGGGAGAAGCAGGCTCCCCTCTGGGCAGGGAGCCCAATGTGGGACTAGATCCCAGGACCCTGGGATCATGACCTGAGCTGAAGGCAAACACTTTACCATCCGAGCCACCCAGGCGCCCTCCGTTAATTTTAGAGTAAGCTGCTTTTAACACTCAGACAGATTTATCAAAATATTAGTAGGAAAAGATCATGTTTTGAAGCGGCAGGACCAGGTTACTTTGTACATAGAATTTTGTTATGTTTAATAAACCTGGTCAGAGGTTTATAAAATAAATAAATAAAATAAAATAAAAATAAAGACAGTTTGGGTTCGTATTTAGGCTCTGCCCCTGTGTGACCTTGGGCAATTACTTGACCTTATTCTCAGTTTTCTCATACTTACTGTTTTTTAGATTGAAGTACAGTTGACACACAAATGTTATATTAGTTTCAGGTATACAACTTAGTCAATGGACAACTACATTATGCTATGCCCCCTCTAAGTGTAGCTACCACCAGACAAACCATACAAACACTGTTACAAACTCCTTTCCTTATACTTAAACCAGGAGTAATCATGAAACCTCCTTAAAGGGTTGTGTGAAAATTAATTATGCCAACAACTATTTACTGTGTTAGGTCATTACCACTACCCATCACTGAACCCAGTGCCTTCCAAGAGCACTGAGTAGTGAGCATGATTACCCCATTCTTTAGATGAGACAGTGAGGCTCCAGTGTCAACTAAATGACCCAAGGTCACTCTGCTAGTACATTACAGAACTGGGCTGCAAACCGATCTGCCTTGAAGTCCATCACCTTTCCAATTACACCAGAGAAAAACCAACCTGGTCTTCCCTAAGTAGTTGCCAGTCTGTCACCGCTTAAAACCCACTCCCACACATGAAGTTAGTCCCTTAACGAGTACCTAAATACAAGTGCTTCCATTTATCATTATATTAATAATAATAAAATCTAACAGTAAGATCTATGTTCTCCACGAGGTGCTAAGCACATTTCATGGTCGTCTTTAACCTCCTGGAGGCACTTATTATTTTCAGATGAGGAAACTGAAATCCAGAAGGTTAAATCACTTACCCCAGGACAGAAAGCAGCGTTTAAGCTTAGACTCTGACTCCAAAGCCATTAAGAGCTCTCAATCTCTCTGTCAAGCATTGGGATTTCCCAGACCAATACAATTTCATTAAAAAATAATAATAAAATTATGAACCAACCTACCAACTCTTTATTTCAATGCCATTTGCTCATAAAAGAACACGCTAATGCAAAAACTGTTAAGAGCTCATCATCTCAGAGTAAAATAATTAAATACATTTAACTGTATAAAAAGTTCCAGACGTTGTTTTTGTTTATTTGTTTAACTTTTCCATGTGAACTGGGGGACGCATTGAGGCCACCACTGCCTCCTCTCCAACGCTTTCTCCTCGTCCTTCCCAACCTTGTCACCTCCCACCCTTCCACTTTATCATTTCTGCTCATCGACTATTCCTCCTACGTACGCCTTCCTTCGGAGCCAGGATTATTGGCCCACAAGTAACACTGGACAAAGGGAAGCCCGAATGCCAACGTGAGCGAGGGGCTTGGTCCAACCCCGGTAGTGGAGGAAGCAGCCGGGAATGTGGGAGGCTGTTCTTGAAGATCGAGGGGCTGTAAAGGGAGACCGTGGTGCGTGCCTGAATGCGACTGAGAGCCGGGGAAAATAGAGGATGAAAGGGGCAGGGAAAATGGCAAAGGCCGTCTCTACTTCTACCTTCTTGACACCCAGACAGAGGTTGGGAATTGGCCAGTGCTAAGAAGGAGGCAGGGTGACAAAGCAAAGAATGTTTGCGTTGTGCTGACAACCACCCACGGGTGCCTCCTCGCAAATGAGTCCCTCCCACGGATTTCTTTTGAGTTAACAAGGAATTCGGTTCTCCTAAAGCCAATCTGAAAAATGGAAGTCACTTTCAGTTTCACTCATGTATTCAGTGTTTATTAGGACCTTGCCATGGCTGGGCTTTGTAAGGTGCACTGGGGAAGGGTTACTTTGATAAGATTGGTTTTAGCCAGCTTTCAAGAGCTCATAGATGGGTAGGAGAGACAATATGTTTCCTTTATTTTTCATTTCTTTTTTGTGCATGCATATTAAGGTACTTCGCATTAAGGTACTTCAACTGAGTAGTTGAAGAAACTCCTGTATTTTCTATCTATGGTAATATTAATAAGCCTGTTCATGATATACTTTATCCTCAATGGGGACATACCTGACAAATGCAATTATCTACAAGTAGAAAGTTGTACACAATTGCCTAGAGAATAAACAACCCAAAAAGGCTTGAGGAGGAAAGGAACCTACAGCCCTGGTTAGAATATACAATTCGCCTGAATCCCTGCATAGATAGTTATACCCTGTGTAACTAATACCCAGAAGGACACTTAATCTGCAATGCCTATTTTATTGAGTTCTTCCAGGGCACATTAGCAAGACAAGGTTTTGTTCTTTTGTTGGGGGGGGGGGGGGTCGGTTGGGGGAAAGGAGCCAAATATGGGGGGCTGAATTCCCCAAAGGAAGAAGTCAAAACCTGCCTCCTGCAACCCCATATATCAGGAAACACACATTTCTTTTATGCCCACTCTGTGTTGCCCCTGTTTGTCTTTAGATCAATGCAAGGAGCCTGTGACCTGCTGAAATTAATTCTACAAAACAATGGAATTGAGTTACCAAGGTCTCATCCTATTACTTTTGATAACAAATTAATCCTTTTTTCTCTCTCCCAGTGAGTGAGTTCCTGACACTTTCAATTTTTGGTGTTGTTAGTGAAAAAGAATGAATTAAAAACGCAACCAAGTGCCATTTCCTAAAACCTTTGGTGGGTGGGTTTAAGGGCATTTTGCTTCTTTTTACTGAATGTTTCTCCTTTCCCTACTAACTAACTGAAAAGGATAAAATGTGCACATGGGGACAGGGGTAGCATTTGACCTCTAAATTCAGTGACTGGCTTACTAATTCAGTCATGTTTGTTACTAGATTCCAAAAGGCATTTACCAAAAAAAAAAAAAAAAAAAAAAAAAAAAAAGCTGGTAAGAGCCTTTAAAAGCCATTCCTGAAAAATCTCCTACAATGAAGAAACAATATTCCTTGCATTCCCACAGTTATGCTTTAAGAAATAAAACAAACATATATAAATGCACACACAGGTCAAAAGATGAGAAGGAAATAGGCTAACAAGTTAACAGTGGTTATCTTTGGACACAGATTTGGAATGGTTTTTATTTTCTACTTTTTGTCTTGGTCTGCTTGTAATTTTTCTACTTTTAACAACTATTTGCCTTTTATTGAGAAAAATACATTTAAGGAGGGGGGTGGGGCAATTGGGTGATGGACATTGGGGAGGGTCTGTGTGGTGGTGAGCACTGTGTATTGTGTAAGACTGATGAATCACAAACCTGCACCCCTGAAACAAATAAAACAGTATATGTTAATATCATAATAATTTAATTAATTAATTAATTAAAAATATATTTAAGGCTATTTTTCCTCCACTGGGAGACTCCAAATCCTGCCCCCCACCCCGTTTAGCTGGTTACGAACCACCCCCCCATCCCTGCAAAAGACTGAAGATGTGTTCTCTGAGAGTAAAACAGGGTCTTTGGAGTGGGGACAGACCAAGCACAGCTGAAAACGGAAGTACTGTACAGAGTCAAAGGGTGTCTGAATCTAGATCCTGAGATCTCCCCGTGGGCACCACACCACGGTGCACACTGCCAGTCCCTCTCTACACTCAGCCTCCATGCCTTCACCCTCCAACCAAAAAATGCAAGCACTTTTCTGACAACCGAAAAGGAAAAAAAATCTAAAGATACAAACCTATCCTAGAATTTCCCCAACTAAAAGGCCACATGGCCCCCAGTGAACCTCAATCGATAAGCCCCCAGCCACTTAGATAAGAGCAGACAGACAAGATTGACAGATTGCTAAGAAAAGTCTCAAACATTAAAACGGTAACTAAAACAAATGGACAGAAAACAGCAATTTGAATGAAACAAAGACTATATGATAAGAAAAAAATACCAGAAAATACTATCAGATAAAATATCACAATTATAAAACGAGGATAGAACATTATCTTTTAATGAACATTAAAAAAACAAAAAAGAAGGATTGGAAATCAAAAATATGAAAAACACAACAGAAGGGTTGAAGATAAAACTATGTCAGAAAATTATTTTTTTAATAAAGATTTTTATTTATTTATTTGAGAGAGAGAGAGCACAAGTAGGATAGGGGCAGAGGGAGAGAGAGAAGCCGACTCCCCACTGAGCAGGGCTGGATCCCAGGACCTTGAGATCAGAGCCTGAGCCAAAGGCAAAAGCTTAACCAAATGAGCCACCCGGGTGCCCCATAAACTACGCCAGAAAATTAAGCAAAAAGACCTAAAGATGAGAAAAATTAGGTAAAACATAGGAAAGAAAAGATAGAAGATAATCTTAAGGTGTGATATCCAAAGAATACGAGTTCCAAAAAGAACAGATAAAATGGAAGATAGGAACTTACCATGAAATAATATTTGGGGCACCTGGGTGGCTCAGTGGGTTAAAGCCTCTGTCTTCGGCTCAGGTCATGGTCTCAAGGTCCTGGGATGGAGTCCTGCATCGGGCTCTCTGCTCAGCAGGGAGCTTACTTCCCCCCCCCCCTCTGGCTGCCTCTCTGCCTGCTTGTGATCTCTCTCTCTCTGTGTCAAATAAATAAATAAAATCTTCTAAAAAAAAAAAAAAGAAAGAATATTTAAAATTTTCCTAATATAGAGGCATGATTTTTCTTTTTCTTTTTTTTTTTTTAAAGATTTTATTTATTTATTTGTCAGAGAGAGAGAGAGGGAGAGAGAGCGAGCACAGGCAGACAGAATGGCAGGCAGAGGCAGAGGGAGAAGCAGGTTCCCTGACGAGCAAGGAGCCCGATGTGGGACTCGATCCCAGGACGCTGGGATCACGACCCGAGCCGAAGGCAGCTGCTTAACCAACTGAGCCACCCAGGCGTCCCGAGGCATGATTTTTCAAATTCAGAAAGACTTCCTGAGTGTCCAGCAAAAAGGATGAAAACAAACCCACGCTCAAACACATTCTAGAAAAATGTAATACCATTGGGATGCGATCTTCCAAGCTCCTAAAGGGAAGAAAAAAATAAAATAAAAAAAAAAAATACAGGTCACAACAAGATTTTTCAGATTTTTTTTTTTTATAGCAAAACTGGAAACTAGAAAGCAATGGGACAAAGCCCTCAAAAGTCCAAAGAAAAATGATTATTAATGTGGAATTTTATACAGAACTAAAACTTCGTCATGTAGGATGATGGGAAAAAAGACATTTTCAGAATTACTGGTTTCAAGAACAGTTAGCTCTCCTATACTTTCTCAAGAAACTATAGAATTGGTCAGTACACTAGCAAAAGGAAGTCTTAGATACAGGAAGCAATATTCCACACAGGGGAGTTTGAAGTGAATTTACGGGGTGATGGTGAAAGGAATCCCATGAGCAATTAGCCCAAACTGCTGCAAACCATAATGTCCCTGGAGAGAATCTACAGGGGATAAAATTGGTAAAGTACGTCACCTATCTGCACATCTCAAGTGAAGACAAATCCCAAAAAGTATAGATCGAAATGATTACAAGAAAATAAAACAAAACACACAGAAAACAACGCAAATGGAAAAGTAAGCGATATCATAGTTTACAAAATGACTCAGCTATGGTCACTGTAGTATAAACTGTAGTGCAGACGGAACAAAAATTATGACATAATTAAATTGGGAGGACAAGGTGCCTCCTTAGCACAGTAGGTAGCGAGTCAGTCTCATATATTGGGAGGATAGAGGGGATGAGGAAGGTGGTGTGTGTAGTAGAGCATCCTGGGGCGGCAGAGAGGAAGAGAGCCAACCCTCACCTTCTACAGTGAAAAGTTATTACTTAGCACCTACAACTAAAAAAAAATCAAGAAGTCAGCAATATAAGCCTATGAGATAGAAACATGGAGGTCAATATTAAAAGCCATGGCTGGTACATGAAAGTGATTGCCTTTGGGCTGGAGAAAGTGACAGAGAGGTAGAGAACTATTATTTTTCTTTATAAACCTTGTGGAACCATTTTATTCTTTAAACCATGGGCATATATAATTTTGATAGAAGACTAGAAAAAAATGAAAAATAAAAAACAAAGGCTGGAACTGGCATTTAGAGCTATACGTATATTTGGGTTGGAATCCTACTGTAGCCCAGTACCTAAGTCTGCCCGGGCTTAACTTTGTCTCCAAGCCTATTCGTTTCTGTCCATAAAATCAGGACAATGGTGGTTGTGAAAATCATATGAGGTTTAATGTATGAGGTCCTCTATCCACCTTGGACAGGTCATGTCAGCTCATACGTCAAATGGCCAAGGCTCTCACGCTCTCACATGACCATTGTAGACCACTAGCAGCCAGAGGTTTTCTGCCCTTAGAGCAGAGTTCTACTTAGGCCAATGTCCAATTGTTTGAGGAAGGAGATTTCAAATCAATGTTTCTCAATCTTGAACAAGGTTTCAAAGAAGAAACAAAATAAAGCACCAAACTCTCCAGGACCCAGTGTTGACTTGGGCTATTTTAATTATAATATTATTTAAATATGATAATACTATTTATATAGGCATTAACTCCTTCAATACATGGAACTTAAGCAACAGTACGGTAAAAATAAATTTAAATGAAAACCAAATCCAAAATTGGTGGAATTCAAGTGCACACTAATTTTTTTACATTTATTTATTTATTCATTTCTTTAACTAATCTCTACACCCTACCTGGGGCTTGAACTCATAACCTAGAGATCAAGAGCCGCATGCTCTTCTGAGTCAGCAAGACACCCCCAAGTGAACGCTAATTTAATGTGACAGTTGGTGGAATTTTGCTGAAACGAAATCATGGCTCTTCCAGAGCACACTCAATAGCAAGCTCTCATTGGTCCCCATGCCCAGGCCACTCTGGGTGCTAGGTGATGACCCAATTTCTCATGGCTTTTCTGTGAACCCTCCTTCCACAGCTGGCTGTGGGACTCCTACATCTTTGCATGGTGCTGCATGTCTCTTATGCTTCAGGTCTATTAATGCTTTTTCCTTGTTAGCCAGGTACAATAAAAGTAACACAATTTGGCACCAACTTAATCATAACAGAAACTCGGGCTCAAACATTGAGAAAAACCCTAAATTAAAAATCATCATGCAAAACTGTAAAATCCCTGAATGGAACTCCCTGAGGTTAATGAAGGCCTCCCGGGAAGCTTTAACCCAAACTTAGGAGTCAGGCTCTTCCAGGCAGCAGGACCAACCTCCTTTCCTTCGCTCCCCCCACCTCGCCCCCCACCCTCCCATCCCCTCCACAGGGTCTAGCCAAAACTGCTGCTTTATTATGCTTTTACCATACCCATGGGACGAAGATTTCTTCTTTCCACACCCAGTTGTTCCTCATTCCATTGTACTGGTTGTTATGGGTCCTTGGTTTACTTTCTTTTGTTTACATTTGCTTTCTTTTTCAAAATACATATTATGACATTTATCTCACACCTGGGACAAAAACCAAATACATGGTATCTGACTGCTAAAAAGACACAACTTCACCTTATGATGGAAAATATTTACTGATTTCTTTGATGCTAAAAAATATCCATGTAATTTTTAAAAGATTTTATTTATTTATTTGAGAGAGAGAGAGTACCAGCAGAGGAGGTAGCAAGGGGAGAGGGAGAAGCAGACTCCCCTCTGAGCAGGGAGCCCAGTGCAGAACTTGATCCCAGGACCCTAGGATCATGACCTGAGCCAAAGGCAGACACTTAATCAACTGAGCCACCCAGGCACCCCAAAAATCTGTGTATTTTAATGCAATTTAGTATATAAACTAACACAGGTTTCCAAGGTTTTTAAGCCTTCTGTAGGAAGAGGTGGTACCATCAAAAGAAAAAAATATATAGTATATCCAAACTTCCCCAACTCAGCATCTGCTCATACCCCAAAGCCAGGCTCTTAAGTAGAAGGATAATCTCAGACATGGCAGGCTGTGTCCTCTGGCCACAGATGTTCAGCCACATATATTCTGTGCCAAAGGCCAGGGGGTGAAGTGTCCTTCACAGCTCAAGACTTCTCTTTTTTGCAATCACAGCTGTCCATAGCTGTTATGACAATTTGAGTAACCGTGGCCATTTCAGGAGCTCCAGGTTGCTGCACTGGATAGAAGGAAGATTAAAAGGAGTTGCCTCTTTTCATACCACAAAGCCGTGCTATCCATTCATTTATTCCATAAATACTTATTAAACAACTACTGTGTGAAGTTCCATGCTTCTCTTAGGCAGTGTGAGGGATATAAAGTTGAAGAAGACCCATGCCCTGACTTAGAGAAACACATTTTCTAGAGGAGGGGATAGACATAAAAGCAAGTAACTGCAAAGCAGTGTGAGGAGTGCTGATTGATAGATAATGTGCTATGGGAGCCCAGAGGAAGGAGCAACTCAGCTTACCTGGAGTGACTTTGAGTTGGTCTTTTGGCTGAATAGAGTCCTCAGCTTGACAAGAAGGGGGGCGGGGGAAGGAGTCCAGGCAGAGGATATAGCACAGAGGCTTAACAAAGATTGGATCACGCAGGGAAGAGTAAGTAGGTCTGGGGTTACGTAATGTATAGTAGGTAAAAATAACCAGAAAAGACATCCTAGGGAAGATGTTGAAGTTTGGGTTTTTCCTATAGGTTTCAATTTGATGTGTGTGTGTGTGTGTGTGTGTGTGTGTATGTAGATATATATATGTGTAAATATATATGACAATATTTACGTAAATAAAACACTGTCTAGATTTTGAGAATATAGAGAGGGGTTTTTGTTCTGTTTTGTTTTTGATGTGCTTCTTAAAAGTAAATACACAAAGCAAATAACTCATAGAAAGCAATTCTACAGGGAACTATAATAGCATATTGTTTATGGTTTTTTAATGAACCAAAATCTAGACTAGCTAGAAGAATAGACAGACTGCATGTCCTTCAAGCAATTCTTCATAGATAACATTTCTATCAAGAGGACTTTGACAAGAATTGGACAAAAAGTGGTTGGTTGATTTTGTATTCTTTCCAAATTCGTAAAGTGTAAAGGTGATTTGGGTGGTAATTGGTAGGCATTAAAGAGTTGTAATCAGGGGCTCAGTGGGTTAAGTGTCTGCCTTTGGCTCAGGTCATGATCCCAGCATCCTAGGATCCAGCCCTCAGTGGGATTCCGTGCTCAGCAGGGAGTCTGCTTCTCCCTCTCTTTCTGCCCCTTCCCTCACTTGTTCTCTCTCTCTCTCAAACAAAAATATAAAATCCTTTTAAATTTTATTTTATTTTTTGTCCCTGCCGGGCTTTATATTAACATATAAGGTATTATTTGTTTCATGGGTATAAGTCTGTGAAACATCAGTTTTACACAACTCACAGTGCTCACCATAGCACTTAACCTCCCCAGTGTCTATTATCCAGCCACCCCATCCGTCCCACCCCCTCCCCTCCAGCAATCTTTAAAAAAAAAAAAAAGAGTTGTAATCAGTGTGCTGATATAATTAATATGTATGAATATTAGGGGGTTGTGGAAGGAGAAGAAAGATCCATGAGGAGTTTATTACATTGTCTAAAGCAAAAAAAAAGGGAGGCGGATTGAATTATGTAGTGATGGGAGACACACAGGAGTCGTCAGATGATAAAGTGATAAAATTTGCCAAATCTTTGTGACCAATTAGTGCTGGGGAGTGAGAAGAAGTTAGAGGAAGCTACGAAGCCTCCTAGATTTCTGGGTTAACTATCTGGGTAAGCTTTCTTTTTTCTTTTTCTTTCTTTCTTTTTTTTTTTTTTTTTAAAGTTTATTTATTTTTTTGTTTTTAGTAATCTCTACACCCAGCATGAGGCTTGAACTCACGATCCGGAGATCAAGAGTTGCATGCTCCACCGACTAAGCCAGCCAGTATCAGGGTGAGCTTTGGTTCCTTTTACTGGAATAGTAAAGAACAGACTGGGAGAGGTGAGATGATGATTTCTGGCACAACTTGATGTTAGGACATAAGGAAAGAGCAGATGCAATTCATCTTTTTAATATATGAAGAAGAAAAACGTTGAGACAGTGATAGGACCAAACACTGCTATAGCCATATTAGGAGGCAATTTGGCAGTCCCTAATATAATATTAAAATGCATATACCCGATGACCCATCAGTTCCATTTCTCAGTGTCAACCTCAGAAAAATACACATGTACTAGGAAGAAGGTAAAAGGACGTACACGGCAGCATTATTTGTAATACAAAAAAATTCAAACTACTGAAATGCCCTTTGAGAGGGATATAGTTAAATAAACCATGAGGGTGTTTCCAGACGTAGTGAAAATTAAAATCACCTGGGATATTGGAAAATAATTTTTTCAACTCCCTTCCCAGTCCTACAGAAACAGATTCTCTTGGGAAAGGCCGTGGATAGGTCTGGGTGATTTTTATCATCAGGAATGTTTCGGAAAAACTCGGGAAAAGTGTTTCCAAAACTCTCGAAACAAAGAGATGCCAGGCAGGATTAGAAAGAATGAGGGTAGATCTCTGCGGAGTAACTCAGAATGAGCTCCAAGATATACTGAGTGATAGACGCAGACTGTAGAATGAACACACAGTATGATACCATTATGTAACCACAGACCCACACACAGAACAATATATTTCTAGAAGTAAATATGGGTTTGGGGGTGGCGATTTCAACAGGAACTTGTGTAATGACTAAAATGGTTCAATTTTTTAAAGACCAAAAAGTATTTGTGTATTAATTCTGTAATTAGAAGCAGATATTAAGGGCGCCTGAGTGGCTCAGTGGGTTAAGCCTCTGCCTTCAGCTCGGGTCATGATCTCAGGGTCCTGGGATCGAGCCCCACATTTGGCTTTCTGCTCAGCAGGGAGCCTGCTTCCCCCCTCTCTCTCTGCCTGCCTCTCTGCCTACTTGTGATCTCTGTCTGTCAAATAAATAAATAAAATCTTAAAAAAAAAAAAAAGTAGATATTAATTCACTGCTGGTGTGGTTGAGATGATGATGAAGGTAACCGATGCAAAATACGATTTGTGCTAGACCACATATGCCTTGAAGGGTATCCTGGATAAATTTTATCTATGTAATACTATTAAATATTAAATATTTGGAGTTGTTCTCTACACAAAATGAAGCAGATTCATTGCTTTGGGGAAAGGGCAAGAAAGGTGGCAAGGATGAAGAAGAGGGGCCCAGAAATCCCCTGATATTTCCATGTCTGCCCACATTCCAAGATCTAATTCAAATACTGTCTCTATGGTCCAGTCCCCACAAGCTGGTCTCATCTCTTTGTCTTCTAAACCCCGTCCCATCTCCTTCATCTACTTACATATGTGTGTGTAGGTCTCATCCTCTCCCCACATTATCCCCCCTCCATTCCACTTTGCATTTCCCCAAAGCCCAGCAGTACCCTGCATACACAGCTCTCAATCTGAAATGATTATTGAATGAAATGCTTCCAGCTATGCTTCAGAGGTCTGAGAATGGTCTTCTACTCTCCACTGCAATTACTGCTCAGTGGAAGTCACTTAGTCCTGTCTACCCTCACATCCTCACCCCATCTCCTCCCCCCTCCTCCTCCTCCTCACTGCTGTCTAAAATTCTCGCAACAGAAAACATGTTTTTATTACATAATTAAAGCTGAGGCTCAGAATTCAAACCCCTGAGGAGAGACATAAAAAGGAAATGGTTGTATCCCATCCTTCCCAGAGCACAAGATGGACAGGAGGGGAGGAGAGGGAGTAGATGGTTCCTGCATACCCAGGGTGAGGTGAAGAGCAGAGGTGGAGAAGAAAAGTTCTATTGGTTCCTTGCAAAGGAAAAATGGGCCTAGGAGGGGGGTGGTTTCTTCATAATCTGCCACCTCAGTCACCAAAGCCACTTCTACCTTTTGTCTATCCTCTGTGGCTAGCCTAATAAAAGCACAATCTTGATATGAGATTGCTTATCTCAAGGTCTTCCTCTTGAACTCAGTCCACCCACAGGGATGGTGAACAGCATTTCATGGTGCACCCTTCAGCCATGTCATGAATCAGTCATGTCCTCATTATTGCTTAGAGATAAGAGGATGCTTTCCAAGAAGCCATACCATGTCTCCATGTTGTTCCGGACTAGCAACCACAGGAACGGACAATCCATTATTCTTTATTTTAATCGTATGCCCTGGAACTTCATGTCTTTCGGCATTAGCACCATGGTCTCTCCGCCCTTGTCCTCCCCCACAAACACATTGATTTTTATTACTTATTTAAATTATGTGTCAGTCGGGGTCCTAGCACAGAACATTTGGTATCTCAAACTGGGTAAATTAGGGAGGGGTAATAGAAGGAGTGTTTGTAGAGAGCTGTGTGGGAGAGCCAACTGACAGGTGCTATGACTTCTATCAAAGGAATAAATACCCTAATCTCAGCCTTCTTCCTTCTGATTTCTTCCCTGTGTCCCACTGGCCAGATCCTCCCTGAAGCCAGAGGTCAAGGGAGCCTGTTGATGAGGTCCACAACATGTTAGCCCTCTAGGTCACGAGCAGATAGCAGTAGGAGGATGAATCTGGAGGAGCAAGAGGAGGATGTCTAGCACAACTGCACTGTCTGTCTCCTGCTCAAGAAGCCAAGCCCAGCATCATAGTATATACAAAGCCATCTCCAGTCTGGAGCCACAGTGCCCTTCCACTTCATCTCCCACCGTTCTTAACCCTGGGACTGTGCTCCACTCAAGAAACAGGACAGTGCCCCTGCCCAAGCATCCTCCTTTGTACCCGTTTGCCCACTTTGTGCTTCCTCCTCTGCCTCAATCACCCTCTCCCCCTCTCCTCTTGAAGAATTTCTACCCATCTTCCCAGGTGAGGCTCAAATATCTCTTTTAAAACCTCCCCTGATCTTATCCTCTTCACACAGTCTGCATTACCTCCATCTCTATAATACTGAAGCGCACATGAAGCACATGAGCTTTTATTCGGGGCTGGATTTGTGTCCTTTTTCCCGCCTCTCATGGTTAACTAATAACAACCACGATTATAATTTTCCGAGTACCTATCATGTGGCAGACCCAGGCACTTTAACTCATTTTCTCAATTCATTCTTTGGTCCAGGAAGCAGACACTTCGTTTTTATCCAGTGTACCCGCATAAAAACTGGTTTTCAGAGAGATTGGTCAGTTTGCATAATGTTGCTCAGCTAGTACCCCGTAGAGCAGTGGTCCCCTAAGCTGCTAAACTTGGATTCAAACTCATTTCCTTCCAATACCCACCCTGAAAGTTAAAACTGAAAGTGACCACAGGAATTTAAGAAACAAAACAAATGATTAAGGGAGAAAAAACAGAGAGAGGCAAACCAAGAAAGAGACTCTTAATGTAGAGAGCAAAACCGATGGTTACCAGAGGGGAGGTGGATGGCAGGGGTTAAACATGTGATGGGGATTAAGGAAGGCATTTGTGTGGAGGACCAGATGTTGTAAACAGGTGTTGATTCACCACATCCTACACCTGAAACTAGTATCGCACTGAAGGTTAACTAACTGAATTTAAATAAAACTTAAAAAAAGGAAAGAGAAAAAGTAACCATAGTGAATACTACCTCTTTGCTTTGCATCTCCAGAGCCAAGACAGCTCTGGATAATGCATAATTAGAGTCCAAGATATGTTTTTGAGTAAACAAGCAGAAGCATAACATACTGACAAATTTCTTGACTATGTGCCTGTTTTCTCTTGGTATAAGAGGGCAGATGGCCATGACTTTCTCTAGTCTTATTTCTAGGCTAATAGTTTATAGCGAGGTCCGAATTTGTTGGTAAAACTAAACTTTGTCTTGACTGTATTTATTGGTTGCCTTTTCCAAACAGAATCATTAGCAAACAGAATCCCTTAGAAGAGTAAGGTATTGGCCTTGCTCCAAGAGTACTGAGTTTTAGAAAAATTTCCTAAGGAAAATAAATTCCCAAAGACTGGAAGGGTGGTGTGTCAGGAGTTTCTAAGTAACACGTCCTTGTGTTTTTACATATGAACTGTGAGAGTAGAGAGCTGAGGGAGAATATTTTTAAAATTGATCCTGTTATAACAGTAACAGCCACCATAGAAAGGGTACTTTGTGGCCAGCCTGTGTTTTATACACATTATTCCTAATTTTTTTAACAGCCCTAAAAGGTAGGTCTTACTATCCCCATTTTACAGGACAGGAAACTGAGTTTCAGTGAGTCTAAGTTACTTGTTCAAGGCCTCTCAAAATTCATGCCTAAATCTCCCCAGGCTTTACTCTGACTCTCTGAAAGGAAGAACTTAAATACCATCAGCTATAACAGAAGCAACATTATCATGAGGGGAATCCCCTAGAAACATGGAAATTCTATGGCAAATCAAAGTAATTCTAACCATCAAATATAATTATAAAACACAAGGTCTCAGAATCCTAAAATGACATTATTCTTCACATAATTACCTCATCCGAACTTCCCTTTTACATTTTTGTAAAGTCAATTAGGTAAGAGCAGTATTACAATCTCGTTTGTAGATGAAGAAACAGAAGCTCAGAGAAACTAAGCAGCAGCCAGCCGTGGGATTGGAACCCGGATTTTTGTTTTTGAATTTAGTAAACGTCAATGCAAAAGTCTTGCTATTGTGACTTTTTTTGAACGTAGAAAGCTGAAAGTCTGTGCATTACCGAACTGCTTGTTTTAAAGAATTGGCTCATGCCCACTCCCTCATCCTCGTCTGCCCCTCTTCCTGTCACCTTTTTTCTTACTATTTTCATTTGCTCCACAAATATTGTGACAAGAATAAAGGAAATAATTAGAAGAAACTTCATTCATCATTCTTGTACCACAACATATCAATTATTTTTAGGTTTCTATTATTGCCATCCAGCCCCTGTCCAAATATTACCCAAAAAGCGCGCATGTGTGCGCGCGCACACACACACACACACACACACACACAAAGATTTAAACTCCCCTAGGAAGTTATTTGAAACTTGGTGGTGGCCAAAAGTTGGTAGTCACAAGCACGTGATTCACAGAATCCAGACGGACCCTCCTGTGGCTTCGTCTGTGGAGATGTAAATCTTCATAGCTACCCAGCCAACTAGAAAAAAGAGAGCAATGAGGAAAAGCCTGACTGAAGTTAGCGGTCACTTATCTAAAGATTTGTACGAGAGCCACCACCACCATGTCCAAATGCTGAATGTAACAATTACTCCTCAACAGGAAGCAGTGCCTGGTTCTCTAAGTGAAACTTTCCTGGTCCTTTGAATATTATCTTAATCAGAGAGACATTGACCAAAATGTTAACAGTGGTTATCTCTGGAGGGTAAGATTACAACTGATGTTTATTTTTTTCTTGAGTCTTTCTTGCATTGTCTGAGTTTTCTGCAAAGAGCATGTAATATGTTTGTCAAAAGATTAAGATCAATAATAGTGATGCTGAATAGGACGTGAAGTTGATCATTAAAAAAAAAAACTATAAAAATTAGAGTCATGGGAACAGATCATGGAGTCCCCACTGCTGGAGGGACAAACAGCCCCTTCTTCAGATCGGAGACCCTAGAACCCAGGCGGGAAGTACAATTTCTAGCTCAGTTCCTTTCTAATATAATATCTGCTAACAAGTTTCTGTTTACTCCTCTCCCCCCTCCCTTATCTCGGAGAGATAGTTCCTAAACATTTGTCAATATAGAAGATTTGATTCTGAAAAACATGTTATAGATTTTCTGTAGCAATGGTCCAATATAATTTAGTAGACAATAACACCCGTAGAAATGTGTGGGCACTTTGCTGTCAAGTCCTGTAGTGTTTTAATAAAGGAACGTGTCGTTTTTCTTCAGCTAAATTTCAGTTAGAAATAATATTAGGTGAGTTCTCATTGCCCTTCATTCCATAGCCTTTCTGCAATTTGGATGCCTTAATGATTTCATGCAAAATTCACTGTCTGAAGAGTCTTGGTGGCTTCTGTCTGATCTTGGTTTTTGCTTTTGATGCGGATTACTTATGTGCATCCATCATGGTAAAAACAGCAGAGTTTGGGCAAACACTGCTCTCTCAGACCCCCGCTCCCTTTCAGGCCTGGAGATCCTTCATCTAACCCAGTTCCATTCTTGTGCCTCTTCCCGCTGGCTTCCCCAGTGCCATTTTTATTAAAGCCCCAGCTCATCCCACATTCAGCCGCATGACTTCTTACAGGCTTCAGAATAAATCACCACATTGCTCCGATCTTGGCTTCTCTGCCCTCAGCTTTCAATTAAATTTAGAATTGACTTTAAAGGTACAACCTCAATGTACATGGTTGAAAATGACCTTGTTTCCCCTTTCCCACCACCTGCGACTTCCTGCGCGGGGCTCTTATACTCCAGCTCCTGGTTCAAAAAGTAGAAACAGGAATTTGCTACATGCTCCTGTGGCAAACTATAAGTCTCAAGCTGTTTAAAGTCTTTAAAGTCCCATCCAAAAGGTAAAGTACACTCTGCAGAGAGAAATCTGGGGGCCTGAATCTCTGGCTGCCTGTGTTCAGGAAGAGACACAGAAGGAGAGGAAGAAGAAGAAGAAGAAGAGAAGGAAGAAAAAAAAAAAAACCTTTGAGCTAAACAATTTGTCTCATTTCTACGGTTTGCATTCAAGATGAGTGGTCTACTTAAAATATGCATCATTATTAAAGTAATTATATTAAGTTAATATAAATGATCTATGACAATATTACAAGGACGCCAAAGCAGACTTTAACATCAAAACTGACTTTCATCTTTTGTCTTGTCATTTCGCTTTCCACTCTTAGCAAGGAATAGAGCATACAAGCAGCAGGTTTGGGCTATTTAGAATCGGGCACGCTCCTGCCAATTTCTCCCTCCCCCCTTTGGAAGACTTTACCAATCAGAAGGACTGAACTGGAAAACCTGTCTTACTCTGTTCAAAACCCCCGTTAATATTTTAAGGTTCTTACTTGTATCTAAGAGCAATGAGGTCCCTCCCAGCCTGTGAAAGAAGAAGGAAAGAATGATTTGATTGCCTAAAGCAGGATAAAACAAGATCTGGTATGTGAAAAGGATGTATAAATTGAAAGTGCTCTACAAGTATAACAGGGCAATGTATTAATTTGACCATGAATTAGTTACTGAGTATCAACTATGCATCAGGTTCCAAGGAAGCTGTACAGTGCTTACGAGCTTGAGCCTTGGTTTTCTTGCCTCTAAAATGGGAACAGAGAGACTTTATTTTAGGGTGTGTGAGAATTAAGTGAAAGAATAAATGTAATTCACTTAAAATGAGTTCTTGGCACACAATACATACTGAGTGAATAGCTTTATATGAAAATATGAAAGGAAAATTCCCCAAAGCTAAGGGATTTACACCCTAATGAATTATTATTCTAAAACCCCTGCCTTTTGCCTCTGACCCTAAAATTTGAAAAGCTTCAAAGATTTAGCTATGCAAATCTCAGATCAAAATACTTGCCTATTGATTGCCCTTTAGAAAGATTTACCGAGGACATGTGCATGCTTTACCAAATAAAGAAGAAAGAAAAAAGGAATTAATACGTGTTACCTCATTGAATGTATCTTGGTGATTTTGCATCTTTTTTCCCTGTTGCCTTATTAAATCCTAATTTAGTAGACAGGCACGAATAGTCTCAAGCCCTAGATGGGGATACTGAGGCTCAAGGAGAACCAATTACCACCCCGTGGTCACAGAGCTAGGAAGTGGAAAGGATGGGATTTAAAACATGGTATGTTTTTCAGAGCCCATGTTCTTGTCCAGCCTCACCACTGCCCCCTGCACCCAGTTAGGTCTCATGGAGAGATCTCAAATCCTCATCTGAAGACACAAGGGTTACCTGGGATCTTCTTCAAGTAAAGGGGACATTTTTGAAAAGAAAAATGTCCCAATAATTAATTTCTTGCTCAGTCTTCTGCATATCAGTCTAATAGCGGAGTCCTTCCTTTCCATTTAGACTCTTCTAGGGAGAACCTTCCTTTTTCAGTTCTAAAAGATTACTGTTGACAGGGACATTTTTGAGGACTTGGATTCTCCTTTCTTTCTTTTAGTAGCACTTATGCTTTTCTGAGGAAACACAGATATTTAAAACTGTGAATCAAAAAGTTAGGAAAGAAAGTTCCACCGTTTAGACCTTGTTTTGAAAGACTATAGCCGTCTCCTGTATTAACTGATCTTTCTCTACCAGCTCCACATCTTACAGCCTTCCCCAAACCCTACTCTTCCTAAGTGAACCTTTCCTGTTGCTAGTTCAGCCTCCCTCCCTGGACTGCAGGAAGGATGGTGATAGCCTCTGTAAGTCCAACCCAGGAGTCCTAGTGCCTATGGAGGCTAAAGACTTCTTCACTGGGCAGATGTAAATGGACAGCACCTTAGAATATCAATGGCACTAAGGCATTGGGTTCTCTTCCATGCCTACCCCTGACTAGAGGTTAGGTAGACCACAGTTGGCCCAAACCAGCTGATTAAAATTAAGTCACTCCACAAATGGCCCTAGATAGATGGAAATTTTTCGTTCTTTCCTGCCCTCGATTCTCTTTTCTTTCCTTTTGTCTTTTTTTTTTTTTAGTTTCTAGAAATAATTGTTCTTTTTCTACTGCCTAAAATGAAGGTACCCCACAGTTCATCTCACTTGGCAGTAGCCTCAACAGCTCCTCACCCTTTCTGTATAGCCTTTGTTTTTTTAAGTAGGTTCCACACCCAGTGGAGGCCAACGTGGAACCTGAGTCCACAACCTTTAGATCAAGACTGAGCTGAGATCAAGAGTTGGAGGCTTAACCAACTGAGCTACCCAGGCACCATCCCCCCACTGACTTTTTTTTTTTTTTAATAAAACTGTACAAAACATTTAATATATTGCTCTTTTGGGGTTATTTGATGTATTCGCAGAGTATTATAGCTGAACCATTAATCTTGTTGCTTCATCAACATTAACTGGCTCATTTTCATGACTGAAAGTCGTGCTGAGGAATCAGCTGTTTCTGTAGAGGTTCAAGGGAAAGGCCTTTTGAGAAATGTGGAAGTTCCCTTTGTGTATCTGTAAAAGCTTTATTCACTCTGTTAACTTTTTCATCACTCACAGTGTTTATCTTCTTAAGATTAGTGATAACTGGTTTTGCTTTGTTTTTAGTCTTAAAATTTTTTTGGCTGGCTATATGAAATACATTCCTGGACTTCTGCCCTCTTAGTTTGTTCTTGGCCATTGTCTTGGATAACCTTCCTGCAGCAACACAAGCTCCAAGTGAAGTCATTTCCCTTTATAGAGACTTTCGAGTTCAAAGATGAAAAAGAATGAAGGGTGAAAATAGCCTGTTAAGCTAACAGAGAGAAATTTATAGTTATTTATCACTCCAACAGTTGTTTGTGTTTATGTATGCTTTAATATTCCCAACCTCGGAAATTGAACCCACCATTCATTCACTAGGGCAGTTTTTTAATTGGCCAAATATATTTACAGTAAAGTTGTAACTCCTTTTATGTGTATTTCATTCCCATTTCAAAGCACTTTTGCTAGATTTATATTATAGCACCCATTTTACAGATCAGGAAACTTGACTCAGATGGACCAAAGGACACACCAAGGTCACAGGCCTAATTAGTGACAGCACCAGAATTAAAATCTGGCTTTCTTATTCATTATGGGCTTCTTTGGGGGGGGGGAATGGGATATTATTCTGTACAAGGTTTATATACTAGTCTTTGAGATTTCCTCATGCAGAAAAAAAGGTACCATCCTGTAAACTGTGCTTTGGAGCTGCTGTCAGGAACCAAGGCTTAGGTAGAGTGTCCTACCGGTATACCCTATTTCATATTACTTATGGCTACACAGAACTGAAAGACATTTTGTGGCAAAAAGATCTGAAATCACCTTCTAATAGAATCTAACCATGCAAAAGTTATTTAACCTCTTTGGGTTTGTTTCCTCATCTACAAAATGGTGACAATATTGCTAATCCCACAAGGGCTGGTGTAAGGCTTCAATAAATGACATTTGTAAAGCACTCTGCCAGTAGATTACAGATGCTCGTGTTAGAATTATTGTCTTTTTCCTGAAAAAAAAAAATGCTTTCAAAATAACAGAGTTAGAAGACTCAGGTTAAGGAAAGCTGACTTACCAGGATTCCCTCAGACTTCTCAAGGACTATCCACATATAGGCCATAGCTCTATCCCAAACTTAGGAGGTAGGGATAGGTAGATACAGGCCAGATCACGTGAAGCCTTGTAGGCCATGACATGTAGTTCGGAGTCACCTGATCAGAAGGCACGTTGAAGTTCTTCTTTCTGCTTCTCCAACTCATTGAGCTTGCTCCTACCTTGGGGCCTTTGCACTTCCTCTCCCTCTGCTTGAACTGTGAACCTCAGGTGGTCACATGGCTCATTCCCTCACTGCATGCAGTGCCATTCTAGGAGGCTGTCTATAACCAAATTAATTAAAATGCCATGTCCCTGACTACTAGTCACTCTCTAATCCTTTAGCCTCTTATCTGATTGGATTTTTTCCTCGACACTTAACAATATCTGAAATTATATTACATATTTATTTAATTACTGTCTATCTCTTCTGCTAGGATGTAAGCTTCATAAAGACAGGGACCTCATCTGCTTGTTCATTCTGTTTCCCCAGTACCTAAAGGAATGAATAGTAAATAGTAGGTATTTAGGGGCACCTGGATGGCTTAGTCAGTTAAGTGTCTGACTTTTGATTTTGGTTCAGGTCCTGGTCCACCCCAGCATCAGGCTCTACACTCAGTGAAGATTCTGCTTGGGATTCTCTCTCTCCCTTTCTCTCTGCCCCATCCCCCCAACCCCACCCAGTGCTGGCCCTCTCTCTCTCTCAAATAAATAAATAAATCTTTAAAAATTAAAAAAAAAATTATAGTAGGTGTTTAATAAATAATGAATGAGTGAATGTGCCTATTGTTCTACAAATGAAATTATGGTATTCTAGGACCAGTTATTAGCTAGCACCGTGGATTTCCCAGACTGCAACCTTTACATCTGATTTTTAATTGCTAAGTTCATTTTCAGCATTACTTTAGGATCCTTATAAGGAATAACCAGAGGGGCATCTGAGTGGTTCAGTGGGTTAAAGTCTCTGCCTTCAGCTCAGGTCATGGTCTCAGAGTCCTGGGATCGAGCCCCGCACCAGGCTCTCTGCTCAGCGAGGAGCCTGCTTCCTCCTCTCTCTGCTTGCCTCTCTGCCTACTTGTAATCTCTCTCTGTGTGTCAAATAAATAAATAAAATCTTAAAAGAAAAATAAAAGAATAACCATAAATGACATACTTAAATTGTATACACATGAACTATTCTCCAAAATTGACAATTTCGCTCAGAATAATATCCAATTGGTAAGACAGCAGGAAGAATTCTGAGGCACAGATCTCATCTTGTCGCCAGCCTGCTCCATTCTTCAATGGCGGCCATCACTTTGGGCAATACTCCACAGCTGCACTCTGAAGGGCCCCTGAGATCTCTTTTGAGCTCTTGTGTACCCCCTTGCATCATCTCCTACAGAGGGTAACTACTCTCCCACATAATTATTAATAACACCTTCTTTCATTCTCAAAAGTATCCTAATGTGGGTAATGATACCTATGGTCATCCTACTTGTACGGCTCAGGCAGGCTCACGAAGAGCCTTTCCCACAAGTCCTTCCCTCCAGCCACACCCACCTACCAGCAGGTCTCCAAATAAGAGAGGTTCTTTCCTACTTTTGTTTGAACAACTTTCCCTCAGCCTGGGTCCATTCTTCCAGATTCCAACTCCGCCAGAAAGGCTCTCCCAGAAATTTTCTTCCAGCCTAATTTAGATTAGGCAAACACCCCAGGCTAACTTGGGATTGCCTGAGGAGCTTAATGTTGAGATTTAGCAAATCTAGGGTGGGCCCAGGAAATCTGCTTGCCCCTCTTGTTTCCCGCAACATAATTTTTTTTTAAAGATTATTTATTTGACAGAGCAGGCGCACAATCAGGGGGAGGGGCAGGGGAAGTGGGAGAAGCAGGCTCCCCCCTGAGCAGGGAGCCCAACACAGGGCTAGATCCCAGGACTCTGGGATCATGACCCCAGCCAAAGGCAGATGCTTAACAACTAAGTCACCCAGGTGCCCCATGTTCCCACAACATCCTCTGTATACTGTTCTGGGTATCTGTGTCATAACCTACTTACCTGCCTCTTTCAGGTCACTATAAAATCCCTGAGGGCAGGACCTCATTCATTATTAAGGACTCCCCTTTAGTGAGTCTCCAGTGACTAGAATCACACCCAGTAAATGGTACATGAACAAAGAATAATCATGGCAAACATTTACAGAACACTTACTATGTATCAGACAATGTCCTACATATTTTTTTGGTATTAACTCATTATATCAGAAGAATTTTAAACCCTTAAGGGCTTAATAGTTAAGTCGAATGATAAAGGATATTAGGAAGATTAAGGAACTACGAATTAACTCTGGAAATTGCAAAATGTGACATCCAAATTTGTTTCTTCAACTAAACATTTATATTAAGACAGAATACTTCTCGAAAGTCTTCCATAGTCCTATGCACATTGAATCGTGTTGATCATTTCTAGGGTGCCTTGAGGGAGAACTTTGTAAGCCTGACTGAAATACCTATGATTTCATTCCTATTTCTGACCCTTCCTGACTGTTTTGTGCTTAGTCATCACATTGTACCTTCCAGTGTTTTATTTTCTATCTCAGACCTCTTTAACAAAATGCCTAGGGAGGAGAACAAGAGTAGAACTTCTTCACTATACCCTTCAACTTTAAAATTTAGCACTCTCTGTGGACATCCTATAAAATTGAGGGGATCTTATGAAGGACTTGTGACTCACACAAAGCCTAATGCATTTAAATGTACAATTCCGGTAACGGTGTCAGATTATGGATTTCCAAATGGCAGCCGCAATCATGATTTAGAACAGATGGCCAAACCGCAGGCAGCAGAATCAACAGAATTTTCTGCCATCCCAAGAGGCTAACAGAATCCAAGAGAAGAAGTATCTGACATCACCTAAATTGGTAAACAGCTCAAAACAATCTTAATTAACAGTTTGCTGGAGCACTTAATGACAGAGAACATGCCTCAGTAGAAATTGGTATTCTTAGGCAGCTCTCATATATTATTAACCACATAGGAAGATGGTCGAATGCCCTGGGGGCGGGGGGACAGTCAAAATTAGAAATTAGGAAATCTTGATTTTGGTCTAAGTTGTGACACTAAGTGACCTTGGGCAGTAAGCTGAACTTTCTAAATCTATTTCCTAGTTTATAACACGACATCTAAGCTATCTTCTTTTAGCCTTCAATGTGTGCCCAAGGTAAGTGGGAGGTAGGGGAGAACTTAAACATAAATGAGCAAAATAAGAATCATGAAAACATTTTAGATGATGATAAAGTAAAATTCACCTCGCCGTATACAAGAGGCTCAGTAGGTGAAAGGTAACTGCTAGTGTTCATTTTGTTACCAGAGTTACTGTGGCATTTTTTTACTATGTTACTAGAAATACTAACGCTTGCAGCAGAGCAAACCGTCGCGCCTGTGGTAGGAGGAGTCCTTCTTCAATCGACAAAATCATGTAACGATGTCGGTTAAATGTTGAACCATTTTGAACACGGTCATCTGCAGGTCCTGGTATTGTCAGTCCTGGAACAGCCTTGGGAAAGAATAAGTTATCTTTTCAGCCTCACTTGTTATTCAGCGCAAGAGACCAATAGGGAAAGACTCCGCAACCTCCCTCAGCGCGGAAGCTAAAATGCGGTCTCCAAAGTTTCAGGCCGAGGTAGTCCAGATGTAGACGCCAACAGACCCATTTTACTCTGTATTTTTTGTACACGCTCCATGTTTCTTTGACAGAATTTTTTTTAAGGACTCCGTTCAATCTTTCAAGGAAACTTATGGTTTGTGTGTATTCGTGATGGAAGAAGAGAAGCTGAAGAGAAGGGACAGGGCACTAGAAGAAGGGGACAGAATTAAGCTCCCAGGAAGGAAGCCTACTGCTTCTCAAGTTACCATTTGTAAACCCTTTACCCGGTTCTGTTTGGCCTATTGTCCTGGGTAAATCATCCATTGAAAATCAAGCTCTTCAGCTCATTATATATTCTTCATTTGAGGTGACCAGAACTATTTCCTGAAACCTGGTTTGGGTGCTAATTACCTGCTCAAACACCTTATAAATACCTCCGTGGATTTGTCACAGGAAAATTTCACTTTTTTTAATTTTTCTTAAATTGAGCACACTTATTGTAAGTTCCCCTTTAACTTCCCAATCGTGACAATAAAGGCCTTCTGCTGCTCTGGTTACAGTGAAGTGATGCTCTCTCCTCCTCAGCTCCCTGGAGGCATAGCTTGCAGCTCTGGCTCAGTTGTAGAGAAATGTTTACCAAAGTCAGCCACATATTTTTATACAGAGAAGTAAGCTGCTTTTTCTTCCGGGCCTCTCTCCCTCCCTCTGCAGGGAGGCAAGAGCCCCTTTTTGCAAATACCCGAAACAACTTGTACAAAAGAGAATGGCACTCACACTTTTTCCCCTTCAGATTTGAAAATAACTGTTTCTGTCAGCCTTCCTCCTCTCATAACCCTCCAACAGAAAAAAAAACCCTCAAACTCAAGCGTATGTCTGGCCTCAGTGACAGGATGGTATTTCTATCAATTTTGAAACTGAAAAAAAAAAATGTTTTTTGCTGGAGAAAAATGTTTACTCATTTATATAGCTGTAATTGATTCAATACAAAATTTTTGTTGCCTTGTCTTTCCTTCCCACATCTAAATAAACCTAAGTCCAAAAGCATGAATGCAGGTGTCATCTTTAAGAAAAATAATCAAATAAAGCCAGAAAAACACAGAGCAAAATCACACCAAGAGAACCAATATAAGCCAGTATTTTAAAAACACGGTATTTCAATCTGTCATCCCGGGAAAAGAACTGGAAGACTAGAAATTCACCAATTCCAGTCTGTTGCCTCCTGACTAGGCAAGATTTTCCCCCCTTTCCTTAAGAAAACCGAAGGTGAAGACGGTCTCTATGTGGCACTGTGGTATAAGTGACCGCTGTTGTGGAGGAGAAAAGCCCATGAAGCTTAAAAATTTTGCAGAGAGAAAACAATCCTCCTGCAGACCACAATAAATAAAATAACAGCAGTGGGGTGATTTGCAACCATGTAACGGGGCTTTTGTCTGGGTCTATTTCTCTGTGCCTTGAGGGTTTCTGTGTTCCTTCTCCGCAGGATCTCAGTGTTTCGCCCCTCTATTACAAAGGCCCAGGGCTTGAGCCCCTCCTCCAGCTGTTCACCCCCAATCTTGCCCATGCTGAGGCTTACTTACAGCAGACTGAAGAGTTTCAGTGGGGTGCAGGGCACTGCAATTTAGGATTTCTGCAGTACAGGGTGAATTTTCAAGAGTGCATCAGAGAGGGGAGCCAGACTTAAAAATAGCCTTTACTCATCCCTTTAACCATTTCATTGCTGAACTGGTTTGTAAGGCAAGGCCAGCAGGCTTTTTTTTTTTTTTTTTTCTTTAGCAAACACCCAAATTGCTACATCGGCTTCTAACAGTTTGTGTGAAGGCAGAGCTTCACTGTGTCTTGGAAAACAGGTGAATACATGTTGTGACCCATTACAGAAAGAACTAGGAAAAATTACTGTATTTTCCTATATGCCAGGTTTGAGGGTAGCGAAAGAGGAGAAGGATTTATAGTAGAGGAAGAGGGGGACTGAAAAAAGGAAAAGAGAAATCTCGGAACAGAGGAGTGAAGAAGCCCCTTGTTCTGGTTTGTATTGATCTTATTTAAGCATGGGGAGAGCTGATGAGTCTGTGATTATTTTAATGACCATGAAACCTATGCATTCAAAGAAATAAATGAAGCTATGTAATCACCTACTAAGTAATATCAAAGAACCATAAAAGGACTAAGGGGAAAGGCATCATTGTATAACAGTATTTACATCATACAAGGCACCGCAGGCGAAGGTAAACAACAGGTTGAAGTATCTTTAGGGGGAGAGGAGCCTAAAATTCAATACTTCATGGCGCTGGCCCATCTAAGGCAAGAAAGGATGAGGCGTCAAAGCACTAATTGTGTCTATTTTGGTATTTTGGCAAGGGAAATGCTGATGTTCGAGCTTTGTGAGGAGTTTATAAAGCAAGTAAAACTTTGGAAGTGCAACAATACAGAATATACAGACAATGGACAAATAGAGTCAGAGGTTGTTGACCGAGTGAGGGGTATTGTGGCAATATGCTTTAAGTCTGGAATAATAATGAAGACACACATGGTTCAATCCAAACTATTTTAACTAAAATGACATTTTAATGTAACATTATAAAATTATATCACTACTTATCTAATGGAAGATACTAAGAAATATGAGACACTGACACAGTCTTGGAAATCAGCAAGAAAGAGAGGACACACACTGACAAGAGACAAGCAATATGACATTGATCATTATGGATTGTAGTTAGCAGATTCCACCATTATTTGTGATTTTAACAAAGTTCCCCATTTAACAAGTTAGTGCAGATAAAAGGAAGAGTCCTTTCCAGACAGTCCTCTGTCTGGAAGCTGATAGACCTGGTTTCCAGTCCTACTTCTTATACTTATTACTTCTCTAACTCTGGAAAAATTATGTAATGTCTGTGGGCCTCAGTTTTCTCATCTGCAAAATGGGGCTATCATCATCTGCCTCCTCTGGTTGCTGTGAGGATTAAGTAAGATGATAAATGGAGCATTTGGGCAGGTGCCCAATCAAAACAGCTATTAAATTAATCCCATTACTCTAAATAGGTAACAGAAATTCTTAAGAAAATTATAAACCCCAGGAAAATAAAACCTAATTAAAAAAAAAAATACCCTAAGCCCTTCAAACTGTGAGGTTTTGGGTCATGAATTTGTCATTAATCAAATGGCTACAAATAGGGTTGCCAGATTAAAAAGAAAAAATAGGACTCTTGGTTAAATCTGAATATCAGATGAATAACAAATATTTTTTAGTGTAAGGATGTCCCATGCAATATCATACTGGAAAATTGTTGTTTATCTAAAATTTAAATAGAAATTGAAATTTTAAATAACTGATTCATCCCCCCCCCCTTTTTTTTTCTTTTTTGGCTGAATCTGGCAACCTAAATGCAAACAGTCAAAACCTGAGTATGTTTAATTCTTCTGTCCTTTAGCCCAAGTTCCCATGGAGGTCAAAGGGCAGGAATCCTTATTTCAAAAAGTTTTTAAAAAAATTAATACATGCGATTCATGTTATTAAATTGTCTCAAATACCCAGAACGTGACTTATGGCTATCACAGGGAAAGCAACTGCCCTTTTCCCATTTCACAGTTAGCCACGTGGCTTCGGTTTTTAATAATCTCGCACCCACACCATGGCGATGTGCTGTTTCCAGGTTCCCTCGGCCAGCTCTGAGCCAGCCACAACCAGGCCTGGAACAGTTTTGTTTTGTTTTGCCTTTCCTCTTTCTCCCAGGGCAGGGCTCCATGGAAACCGGAGTATGCACACGGACCTGTGGCGCTGACACCAGCCGGACGACTGGGACACCCAAGCGGAGATTCTCCCGCGAAAGGAACGGCTCCCCCCAGCAAAGCGGTATTATGTAGGCGAGGGGAGAGGTATGTTCATGTGAAGGTCAATGGAGTAAACGCAGAGTGGTATTCCGGACGTGTCTGTGACTTTCTGCTTCTGCTTCCTTAACACTTGGTATTCCTTTGTTATTTTAGGTCTTCCGCGGTGACAGGGTAACGGCCTGACGCGGCAGCCTAAAAAATTCAGAAACTTACTCAACGATAAAGTTAATACTTGAAGTGTGAGCTTTGAACTCTTATGTCTGTGACACACTACCTACGTATGGAGAATGTTAATAAGGGTTTCCGATGTCGCGTCGTCAACAAAAGACACAGTACTAAAGTTTGCTTTCACACGTGTTTACTTGGCTTGGTGGTAACACGACTGATAAGATACAGGCTTATATGGAAACTCAGGTATATTAATTGCTGATATGAGAAAGGAAAAGAGGTTTCAAAAATAAAACGAGGACTTTATTTTGGTGCTTAAGAATATTTAAAAGTTTAAAAGTTGTGGTTCTCCCCTCTCTCAAGTTCCCTTATTCCTCCCTGACATGGAGGTGTTCTCTTAATCTTTTAAATTTTATGACATTCCAATCTATATTTAAATGCCACAAATCTCTTGAACAATTTCCGCGCAAATTTTAAATTTTAAGTTTTGAAAACTCCGGCTATTACCATCCTATCAGAGTCCCTCTTTCATCTGAACTTCGAATTTAAAACAATGTAACCATAAAAAATCGCGAAAGCAAACAAAAAGCCAAAAGAACATCAGAACAACACATTTTCCTTTGAAGGGCAGAGAAAAATCATGGGTAATTCAGGGCGGTTGATTTCTAGAGAACTCCAGTCATCAGAATGACTTTGTGAGGAACAGCCGCCCGATGGTCCTGGCCATTACATGTCAATCTGTCAAACCAACAAACAAAAACACCACAGGCTTTAGCACAAATGGCATATGACAAATGCAGATGTGCCTCTGAAAAGAATCCTTTGCTTCTTAAACACCTGCAAGAATTCCAAAACAACTGGCAGGCCTATAGCCACTCTCCTGACCCTGAGTCCCGAGTGGTAAAGAAAAAAATGCCTAGAATGTACAGTAGTCCCTTCCCATTTGGAAGAGCGGTGGGGGGCTGATGAGAAACAAGTACAGTGTTGATATCACAATGCCATGCACCTGCTTTGGACTTAAAAAGAAAGAGTTTATTACAGAAACTGCAGCATTTTTGCATCTTCTCATTAAGCGGTGGTGAGCAAATTCAAGTGTGTTTCCCTTTTATTAGGTTAACCCATCCTGAATGAAAAGGGTCTATTGAGAGTGTGCTCATTTTTTTTTCCCCATCAGGTATATTGTCTTCCTCTCACAATTAAATTGCCCCCTACGTTTTGGTTTAGGCAGATAAGTAATTTGTAGTAGTGTTGCAAAGTTAGTGTTTCTTAGATCCTTAATTAGCCAAAAAATAAAATTGAGTTTATCCTTTTATTGACTACTTTTAATTAAAAAAAAAAGCATCCCACAAATACCCTTCTATTTGATGAACATTTTTATGTCTAAAAAAAGTATTTCCAAAGAAACATAATTCATCCCGAAGAACTGTTCGCATTAGGTGCATGTTGGCTGCTTATCTCTTGAGGTATCATCTTTATAAAGCCAGTATTCTCAAAACAATGGCTAATATAAATGTTTGTAAGGTTATCAGCTGGTGGAGGACAATGTCTCTTTAACTCCGTAATTTTGTTTGCCAGAGCCGGCTGGACATTATTTTCATGTCTTCCTTACTAACAATCTGTTATAATATATATATATATATATATATACATAGTTACCACATGGAATCTCTGGGGTGAGTAGTCAAACTGTAAATACAGATAGGGCACTACTATGTTATCAGAAAGAATGTCAGCCAGAGCAGGCTGCCCAGTAGCAAATTACAAAGTTTTGGCTCCCAAGAATGAGATGCGTTGTTTGCCCTTGCACGCCGCAGCTGCTGCCCCGCCCCACCCCCCTTTTTTGGTGGTTTATTACACACAAGCTACTAATGAATGGGAGCCGCTGTTTTACAGTACACCACACTTACAGGACTTATCTCTAGGCCTACCACAGATTTGACTGATCAACAGCAGGGCACCGCCATCATAATTCTTCCTAGAAACAGGAGTATAAAAAGGGGTTTGTTGGAGGTTGGCTGGGTCTGCGGAGAATCCTGCCCGCAGGGCTTGCCGATGCCATCACTAGCTGTTATGGTCTTTGGCCTAATAAGGTACAGAAACAAAGATTGTTCACTTATTCAAGAAGACTAAAGCACCAGAATGATGGAAAGTAGAGGCAGCGGGGCACACATCCAAGTGGGATTAAGGCCACAAGTGCAACTTTATAGGCCTGTCTGGGTGGCGGAATACAGATCTGCAGCTGAAAATCCAGTTCAAACATAATTTATTATATGTCATTCATAGTTAGAGGTGGTTGTCATTAGGAGTTAAATCGCTGCACTGTGTCCAACTGATTTTGATAAGTATTTTTAGAAGCTTCTTATATGTTATCGTAACTCTGAAACAGAGGCAGAGAAGGTAAACAGACTGATAAATAAACGGACAGCGCTAAGAAATGTATCTGGAAAAAGCCATGGTGCGTCATTTTTTCCCATTCTCTGCTTTAAAATTATGTTATGTCCTTCGCATCTCTAAATTTTAGCATTTCTGTCACTGCAGTAAAATATTACAATTTGCATCTCTTAGGCTTCTTCAAACTTTCAGATAAACATCAACAAAATGAATCTACCTATTTCCCAACAAAACAAACACATTGCCCCTGCTTTATAAAGAGGAGATTTCAACTTGGGAAGGTCCTTTGCCCCAGGCCTGATGTCCATTAAATGACCTAGCAGAGAATAAAAGTCAGAAGTTAAATCTTCTAGTCTTTTCATCATACTTCCCCAATGTTGGGAGCATAGCAAGACCAGCAACACATGTATAACACTGTATATGAGATTAGAAAAAAATCTGTCCTCTGTTCTTACATGCCAAATATTGCTGGAATTAGAAATGTGGGTGTTTTTTGTTTGTTCATTTTGTTTTGTTTTTTAAAGATTTTATTTTTAAGTAATCTCTACACCCAACATGGTCCTTGAACTCACAACCTTGAGATCAAGAGTTGCATGCTCCACTGACTAAACCAGGCAGGTGCTCCAGAAATGTGAGGGTTTTTTGTTTTTTTTAAGATTTTATTTATTTATTTGTTAGAGAGAGACTGAGCAAGCAGGGGGAAGGGCAGGCAGAGGGAGAAGCGGGCTCCCTGCTGAGCAAGGAGCCCAATGCAGGAATCGATCCCAGACGCCAAGATCATGACTGGAGTCAAAGGCGGACACCTAACCGGCTGAGCCACCCAGGCATCCCAGAAACATGGGCTAAGAGTATTCCCACAATGAGCCCTAAACATGTCCTTTTTTTTTTTTTTAATATTTATTTATTAGAGAGAGAGAGAGAGCATGTGTGAGAATGGGGGAGAGGCAGAGGGAGAGGATCTCGAGCAGACTCCCCACTGAGTGAGAAGCCTGATGTGGGGTTCAATCCGAGGACTCTGAGATCAGGATGCGAGCCAAAATTAAGAGTCAGATGTTTAACCAACTGAGCCACCCAGGCACTCCCCCCAGCCCCCACACATTTTTAAGTCACTATACCATAGTATCTTGCTTGAACAAGAGAGGACTATACTTGGCTGAGGCTCCATCATCTTATAGATGGCCCAAATGTTCTAATATCACAATAACTTAAAATCAATTTAATTAGGGCGCCTGGGTGGCTCAGTGGGTTAAAGCCTCTGCCTTCGGCTCAGGTCATGATCTCAGGGTCCTGGGATGGAGCCCCACATCGGGCTCTCTGCTCAGCAGGGAGCCTACTTCCCCCCCCCTCTCTGTCTGCCTCTCTACCTATTTGTGATCTCTCTCTGTCAAATTAAAAAAAAAAAAATCAATTTAATTAAGGGCACCTGAGTGGCTCAGTTGGTTAGGCGTCAGACTCGTCAGACTCCTGATTTTAGCTCAGGTCATGATCTCAGGTTTGTGGGATCGTGAAGCCTGCTTGATCTCTCCTTCTCCCTTGGCCCCTGCACTCCCTCCACGCCCACTCACATGTCCTCTCTTTCTTTAACAAAAAAAAAAAAAAAAAAATATATATATATATATATATATATATATATATAAATTTCATTGGCTTTTATATGGGTTTGTATTAATGAAGTTGGATTATCTTACTATTGTTTGTAGAGTGTGATAGGTTAAACAGTTTGGGTACAGCAGGGCACAGGTATCAGTCCTAATAGAATCAACGTTAATGGAGGTATACCATCTAGGAAGACCAGAAGTCAAATGTGGCAGTTTTTCAAACAATATTCTTGCAAATAGTCAAATAACAAGTCATCCTCTCTATTCCACTCCCATCATCATGTTTTATTTATCCTGATTTCAAACATTAAACATTTAAGATTCAAACCATTTAAACATTTAATAACATAAATTTGATATTCTCTTTAGTAGTGAGGACCTTGTCAGGCTATTTTATTTAATCTTTGAGCACATTCCTTTATATCTCCCTACTCCCACCCACTTTGGCCGCACATTAGCTTGTGGTTCCCTCATGGTGATTGCAGAAAGAAAGGTCTTTTTTTTTTTTTTTTAAATGTCTTCTTAAAACATAAGGACCACTGTATTTGTGAAGCTGTTCTTTATCACATGGGAAAATCTGAGGTAAGAGAGTGTGCAACTGTGTTAAACAAGTTCTCCTCTGAACTCTGTTACTTACTAGCTATATGGCCTTATGCAATTTACCAAACTTCCCTGAGCCTCATTGTGATCATTTATAAAATGGGGGTATATTATGTGACTGCCCCTTCTGCATCCCTTGTTTTATTTTCAAGGATAAGATATTAGCAGCTACTTTGAAGCAGAAACACCTGGAAACAACCTAAATGACCATCCATAAGAGAATGGTAAAAGAAATTCTGACCCAACCCTACTGTGGGATATTATGCAGCAGTTACAAAGAGTCAAACAGATATCCACGTTATAAGTCTGTTCCCCTTGACATATTATGAAGTAAGAAAATACACATAATAAAATTTCATTTGATAAAAATGCTTAGCATATATGTGTATCGCTAATAATAAGAGTACCTAACCCTTATAAAATGCTTACTATGTAGCAAGCATGGCTGTAAGCAGTCCACATAGAATTTCACTTAATCCTTACAGTAACCCACTGAGATAGGACTGCTGTCATCCCCGCTTCTGCAGATGAGAAAACTTAGATCATATATGTCATAAGTTGTAGAGGGGGGACTCAAACCTTGACTGTCTAGATCCAGAGTCTATGTACTTAACTGCTATCATCTATCAATCGTCTACCTACATATCATCTAGCCATTGTCTGCCTATATTTCCATACAAGCATTCACATATACATCTTTCTATCTGAGATCTGGGAGGATGCATGCTTCCAGAGAAGTGACAATGGGAACTTCTACCAATTCTACACACCACTTTCACTTCTGCTTCTGTAAACTTCTATACTGTTTGCAGTACCCAATCGAGTTTAGAATTGTGGTACTAGGGATATCTGATATACAGCTATGGTAAATATAAAGGAGAAGCTTTGCAAACAAGCAGTCCTTAAGTGGGTACTGCAATGTCAATAATTTGCTTTAGTTGGAGCTCTTAAATATGAATATTGTTTATATCTTTGAGGACAGGAGATATAACACCTTTCCCTTTTAATTTTAACACCTTTTTCTTTTTTTTTTTTTTTAAGATTTTATTTATTTATTTGAAAGGGAGAATGAGAGAGAGCATGAGAGGGGAGAGGGTCAGAGGGAGAAGCAGACTCCCCGCTGAGCAGGGAGCCCAACATGGGACTCAGTCCCAGGACTCCAGGATCATAACTTGAGCCAAAGTCACTCACTTAACAAACTGAGCCACCCAGGCACCCTAACACCTTCTTTCCATAGGACTTACATAGCGCCTTGTCCATTATGAGCACTCAAAAGCTTTATGTACTGACTGAATGGAGACTATAAGTGAAAGACTTCTGTTACGACAGGGCTGTAGTTTGAGGCTGTGTAGTAGAGCAAAGTTGAATTGAAATTAAATATGTGGTTCTGGACAATTAACCAGTGCTTTATCCAACTTGATTAGCCAGCCACAGATAAGAAAGAATGTTTCTTTTACCCTTGAAAACCCTTGCATCCATCCATAGTATTTGCCTCATATTTCATTCTAATTTGATGTTTGATACATTTCAACCCATTTCCCCTGTAAAATATTCCTTGGGCCTCATTTCAAAGCCTTAGATCTAGAATTTAGTCTCCACTTGACTTGAGATTTCTTATCGGGAAGATTGACACTGAACAACATTCTATTCCTAGATTCTTGTGTGTTAAACCATCACCAAAAACATTTGTATTAGTTTTCTATTTTGATTATTACATGATGATTCTGATGTTTCTAGAATGTATGCAGTGTGCCTTTATTCCCTGCTTCTTTGCCTTTTACTATTTTTTTATTGAAGATTCTGAGGTTGTTCATACAATTGCTGATACTTCCTGATTGCAAGATATCTCTGTGGGCTTTTAAACATATTTAAATATATTTCTAAACTTTCATTCACTTGCATAAGCATGAATGTACAGCTTCTGAATGCAGAATTTAAAAAATGATTTTTTTTTCTTCTCTTAGGCATTCATTTAAAAATACATTTTAAGATTCAGTGTTTATTTGTAACTATAATGGAACTCTGGAAGCAAGTGGCATATAAGAAGTGACCCACAAAATATCTTTGAAAAATGATAACTGATTTTCCATAAGAGTCTTCTTTTTAATATTTGATGTTACTTTGAAAATATGAGAAATAGATATCCAGATGAGGATACTGAGGAACACAAAAGTACCCAGATCCAGGAATAATCTGGTATGAGAAACACTAGATTCCTCATACTTATTCTTTTTCATTGATTTTAAATTCTCTTTAAAAGAAAGGTTTTATAGCTGGTAAAATGTCATGGCACTTATAAGGACTTTATTTCCTGGGTGAATAAAGCTATGAATCTGCCCATTAAAATAGATAATATTCAGCCTCATTTTATGTTATTCTAGAAACTTTATCTTAAATCTATTAATAAGTTTCTACAGCACCCTGGTACAATCTCATTTTTCTATCTTTCCCCTCCACCTGGAATATGGCCCGATGTCTTTCTACCATATTCCTACCCATACTTCCTTCAATTCCCCACTGTCTCCAACAAGCTTCTCTAGGCTATTCTGTATTTTCATAGCTGTTTGTTCATACTTTTACCAAGCTTATTCTGAAAAGACATTTGTACACATGCCAGTTTCTCTTCTCTGGATAGCCTGGCCCAAATCTTGAGGGTTTTTTGTACTTTGTGGTTCCAATCCTTATTTCTTTTTCTTATGTCTTTAAGACTTTATTTTTGGGGCACCTGGGTGGCTCAGTCAGTTAGGTAGCCAACTCTTGATTTTGGTTCTGGTCATGATCTTAGGGTTCTGGGATCCACACTCAGTGGGGAGTCTGCTTGAGGATTCTGTCTCCTTTTGCACTGCCCCCCTCCCGGCTCATGTGCTCTCTCTCTTTATCTCTCAGAAATAAATAGGTAAATCTTTCTTTTTAAAGCTTATTTTTAAGTATCCCCTATACTCAGTGTAGGGCTCTAACACAGAAGCCCAAGGTCAAGAGTCACATGCTTTACTCACAATTATGAATTATACCATCAGCACTCAAATAAATGAGATATATTTACAATACTGAGAGACAGGGTCAAATCTGATATTATAGAAACTAATACTGAAATAGTTGACTGAATTATTCACTATGCGTTGATTCTTCTACTAGATGGATATTTACTTTTGCTTCCCTAAGAATATAGAACCATTTTATGCCTGGTTGACTTACTTAAAAATGTCAGTAGAAAAATTCTTGTAGTATTTAGGGTAACATCTTATTTTGTCAAAATTATATTAATCTGTCCAGGCCAATCACAACTTCAGGGGAGGGGGAGAAAGGGAGAGAGAGAAGAAGAAAGAGGATAGAAAAGAAGGAAGAAAAGAAAAACAAAGAAAAGGAAAGAAAAGAAAAAGAGAAGGGGGACAGGAAGGAAGGAAGGAAGGGAGAAAGAGAGAAAGAAAGAGGGAAGGAGAGAGAGAGAAGGAAGGAGGGAGGAAGAGAGGGAAGGAGGGGAGAAAGAAGAGAGGAAGGCAACACATCTTTGCTACCACAGTATATTGGGCAGGGATGACTTAAAAAAAAAAATGAGGAATCTCTGATCTTTATTTATGCTTTTCAATGTTTTCCTTGGTGCTTCTATGTACTTACATATACATATGACAAGATTTCTTTTCAGATTCCTAAAATAATTCTCCTCCTCCTTCATCTTCTTTTGCAACATGAGAATTTTACCTGAAAACTATCTGATAGCTTAAATGACCTAGAAAGACTATATCAAGACAGCACAAGAGGAAAATTACCAGAATCTATAACATTAAAAGTTGTTCCCTCAGGATTGAATTTTGGTTGTCAGAGAACCATTGATATTATACTTCAGGGTTCTCTGACTTGTTACAAGTTTAACTGAAGTAAATGATTTCTTGTGCAGCTTATCAGTTTGGCATCAGATTGCATTAGATAAGCCCCTTAAGGCCCAAGCTGCTCTACATTTTATTTTAAAAATTTTTGAAGATTTTATTTATTTATTGGACAGAGAGAGCCGCAGCGAGAGAGGGAAAACAAGCAGGGGGAGAGGGAGAGGCAGGCTTCCCACTGAGTGGCGCTTGATCTCAGGACCCTGGAATCAGATCAGAGCTGAAGGCAGATGCCCAAGAACTGAGCCATCGGGGCACACCAAGCTGCTCTACATTTTAAAACAAAATTACCTAAAAACCGAGGAGTAACAGAAGGAGGGGTGAGGAAGGAAAAGAGGGAAGGAAGGAGAAGAGAGTAAAGAAGACCAGAAGGAAAGAAGGGAGGGAGGAGAGGTAGGAGGAAGGAAACCTGTTTTGGACAGTGATAGATGTTAAAGACACACATGAACAAACTAAATGAAATTGGTAATATAATAAGAAACTTAAAAATTGCAAAGCTGGAGGCGCCTGGGTGGCTCAGTGGGTTAAAGCCTCTGTCTTCGGCTCAGGTCATGATCTCAGGATCCTGGAATCGAATCCCACATCGGGCTCTCTGCTCAGCAGGGAGCCTGCTTCCTCCTCTCTCTCTCTGCCTGCCTCTCTGCCTACTTGTGATCTTTCTCTGTCAAATAAATAAATAAATAAATAATCTTAAAAAAATAAAAAAAGAGGCCATAATTTAAAAAAAAATTGCAAAGCCATCTAAACAAACATATTAGTGTTAATACGACAGTCCTTATTTTGTCATTTCTTAATTGGCAAATTAGTAGAGAAGACAGTGGAAGTTCGAATCTGGAATCTTGAGTATCGACCTCCAAGTCAAAATGAATAATCTTTGGTCTAATGTCACACTTTAATTGACCAACCTTAGCACAAGAAAGGTTATCATATATGTCATTATTGATACAAATTGACAAATGCAACATCCAGCTAGAACGGTTGCTTTTCCTTTTCTGGATACTTTTTCATTTTATCTAATCCCAGAAGCTTGACTGGATTTGTCTGGCTGCCAGCATAATTTAAGGACAAAAACTTAATTAAATATATATGAAATGACTAATTTAAGTGCATACAATTTAAGAAATAAACAAATAATTTCTGTATTAACATCCACACTGCCTTCATTACATAATTAAAACAATGCAATTAAAAACCTAAGAAGAATCACATGGCAGTATCTTTTTGTATTTCTTGATTTGTTTGTTTAGAAAGCTTACAGCAATGGCAATTCAACTAAACATTTTATTATTTCGCAAACTTTTTTTTTAATATGAAGAATAAAAACCAAAGGGAAACAAAAGTAGTCCTATACAACTTTGTTTATCCAACTTGCTAAGATGTTAAAAGATACTGGTCTATAAAAACTAGAACAGCAGAGACTGAGGAGTAAGGGAATTAGGAAGAGGTTGGTAGAAGGGTAGAAATGTTCAGCCACCAGATGAAAATGGGTCTCAGGATCTAATGGGTAACATGGTGACTCTAACTGAAACATGGTAGTGAATAATTGAAATTTGCTAAGAGTGTAAAACTTAAGCATGCTCGGGTCGCTCAGTCAGTTAAGGTTAAACATCTGCCTTTGGCTTGGGTCATGATCCCAGGGTCCTGGAATCGGGTCTCCTTTCGGGCTCCTTGCTCAGCGGGGACCCTGCTTCTCACTCTGCCTGCTGCTCCCCCTGCCTGTGCTCTCTCTCTCTGACAAATAAAATCTTTAAAAAAAGAAAGAGAGAGAGAGTGAGAGAGTAAAATTTAAATGTTCTTAACAACAACAACAACAAAAAGATAAACATGCAGTGATAAATGTGTTAATGAAGCAGGTAGGAGGAACACTTTCACAATGTTTATGCTTATCAAATCATCAGGACATATATTTTAAATATCTTCCAATTTTGTCAATTTTATCTCAATGAAACTGGGTGAAAAAAAGGGAAACTTCACTTACAACAGTCTAGAACTTGATCAATGCCATACTCTCGAGTACTTCATAGGCAGAACATGCTTCTAAAGGCTTATTTGTTGTTACATTCTACTTTGCAACAATTTATGGTTTTCAAGGACATTTTAAAAATTCCAGGCAGTTGTTAGTTTACATAAGGCTGCCCACGTTTGGCTTTTAGAAATTAAGACTCTCCCCTCTGAAAGACTACTGATACACACACACATGAAGGAAAACACTAATTCATGACATTTACTTTTAAGTGAATAGAATTTTTTTCAATCGGGTCCTTTAACTTCTGTATCTGCGAAATATAAAAACTTTGCTCCTTAATACAAAATCTTGATTTTCAGGGGTGTAGGACACAAAAGGAATTTAAATGCCTATTGCTACAAGTTAATCACTTAAACCAGAAGCTAGGAAAATCTGAGTTGGTATCCCAGTTCTTCCACTTATCAGGTAGATTACAGTGTGCAAGTGACTCAGCTTCCTCCTTGGTAAAATGAGATTAATGTTATTTGTTTATATCATAACAGTCTTCCAAGGATCAAACAAAATTATGAATTAAGAAGTGTTCCGTAAGCTGTAGGGCATTAAACAAATTAAGATGTTTTTAAATAATAATTTTATCTAATTGAGAAATTTTTATTTATGCCAGATACTATCTGTCACAGAGAGTCTGACGTCTAGCACAGGTACCACTTTGGAACCATACATTTAATCAATAGGAAGTCGAGTGTCTTTCTGCTCACCTCTCTGACAGGTTAACAACCTGTAAGAAAAAGATCACCAGTCAGAGTCATGCTGTATTAGGTGGACAGTGTAATCACTAGGACAATTCTTAATACAAAGAAAGTGGAAACATGAGTCTGAAGAGGGGAAATACCAAAGGTACTCCTTATCAAGAGTGAAACTTTGAAATCCATCTATTTAAGATTAATCACTATTCTTTCAGTAAAGCTGTTGTCATCTCTAACTTTCCCTGAGTAGAAAATAATCTACACTTCCAACTAAGTTATTCATGGTCCAATTTGTTCTCAGAATACTATAATAGGCTTTGTGAAGATAAGTTTTATAATAGGGATTTAACATAGTGAGAAGCCAAGGCACAGAGGCTTTCAAACACAAAGAGTATATATATATAAACTGCTCATCCCCTCCCCCTCTCCTTCCCCTCAGCCTTTCTTTCCCCTCTCCCAAAACAACACTCACCCTTACTGAAATTCTAATTTTTACAAAGGATTCAGATGAAATGCCAGTTCAACAACTTCACAGTACAATCGGTTTAGCTGCTGCAGTGTTGCTTGGGAGCCATTTTCAGCAGTGCTGGGAAAGGGGAAGACTTCGAGTGAAGCACCCCCAAAAGAAGGAATGCTGGGAAGGGTTTTAGGAAAGAGAAACGTTCAAAATCTTCCTCCTGGCAGTTCCATCTTGCTTGATGACCACATTTACATACTGAGTTCACAGGCTAGAACTCTCAAAGAGAACTCTATTTCCCTGGAGAAAATAAAACTTTCAGGGTAGCATCCTGGAGGGGGGGAAAAAAAAAAGGAAGAAAAAGAATCACTGATGATCTATATACATTATTTTTATTTTTCAAGCTTTTGGTATCTTAAACTGTTGAAAATACAGAGTTAATTCAGAGACACTATTATTGGTTTTTTCCCCCTTTTGTGCTTTAAAATCTAACCTTCCATATTTATAATTTTTAATCTTATCTGTATCCAAATAGGTATACTGGCTATTTGTTTTACAAAGTAGCAAGGTACTTGGCCTGTGGTGCGGGTGTATCTCCATTCCAGACACTTGTTTTTGTAAGGTTCCTCATTTTCCCATTTTAAACAGATCAAGACACACAAACATAATTTAGTATTTAAAGTCCTAGAAACTCTCTATTAATGTTTTTTATAACTAGCTTCTTTTTCTGTATATGTTACATCTCTGCTGTGCCTATTTTGTTGCAAGTCAGGCTATTTTATTTGCGTATTTGTAACAGAGTATATAAAAGGAGAAAGATGCATGGTTTACTGGGTATTCAAAACTTCTCTTAGATTAAAAAAATCCTCCAGATCACATAAAAATTATGTAACAAATATATATTTTAAACTTTTCTTTACAAAGGACGATTTCTTAGGTTGTTTTTTAATGTGCTTGTAGTGATTTCTAGCACTCACACCTCCTTCCTTGCTTTCCAAACTGTTTATACTGTCCCCAATAACACTCAGTGGAGAGCTGTCATTCCCGGCTAAATCCTTACTTAGGGTGGATGCTATGCCTCCGTGAGACAGGGTCAGGGGGTCAAAATAGATTTTGGAGGCCACCTGGAGAGTCCAGGCCATGAACTGACTCAAAAAATTTATATCAGAGCCAGAATAGTCCACCTCCCAGGGTCAGATCTGGCCTGACACTCCAACCGCAGGCTGGGGCATGCTAGACCGAGCTCAGAGAGAGGCCAGAGTTGTTGACCCTGCTAGCTGACCTCTTCAAACTTCAGGAGAATTTTTTTGGCAGTTACCACGGTGACTGGGTACTCTAAAAGCTTATCCTTCTTACTGAAAGGAGGGAAAAATTTCAGGAAAAAATATGTTAAAACCTACCTTGCAGAGATGCCTATCACAGTTAAAGTTTAAAAAAAAAATTGAGGGAGTTCTAAATTGTGTATGCCTTTGATACTGATTTCTACTGCTGTCCTAATGAAATTGGAATTTATAAGGTCTTTCAAACCGCAAAATTCACATTTGGAACAGATACTGCTTTTTTTTCCCTTTCCAATAGCTGAGAATTTGAATAATGTATTAAAATACTTTTTAAACAACATAATTTACTTGGAATATCTAATAACTCTCTGCTTTTCTTTGAGAATAATCAGCTTTGAAATAAGATCCATCATAAATGCTAATCTATTAGGGGGAAAAATACCATAACTAAATAATGATTTTTGCCTCAAAAAAAACTCAATATTTTTTTTCCTGAAAGATAAGTGTTCATTTTTGCTTAACTTGAAATAATAAAACTAGAAGAAAAGCACGGGGCTATTATTATTATTATTACATATTCTATCTTTTATCAAGTGACTTAATAAAAATAATGTGTACATGAAAAACAACATCACAAAAATACTATAACAAAAGAATGTGGGGAGGAAAAAATGCAATGTACACGTTATTTTAGAGCCATGCACATTAAAGCTAAAAAAGCTACAGCATATTCTTCCATGTTAATATCAAATACTAACTTGTCCTAAAGTTCCACAACAATAGAAAGTCATATAAATTAAAATTTAATTCCCCATGGGGTAAACCTATACACATTTTAAGACTTTACTAGTTGCATTTTGGTGACAGATTGTAATACAAAATACTTTAAGATGGCTCCTGTATGTGACTTGAAATTAGACGGGAATTGTAATAATTTAGAAGGAAATATTCTTTAATCATAATAATACTTGCTTTTAAAAATACCTATGTACTATACAATGATTTTTTGTGAAGCGAAACCAATGACTCTTAGTGCTGCTGCTGCTCTGCCCCTCCTTTAATTTTCCCATCTACCTCGTACATGACTGGGGTCCTAGATGTCTTGAAAGGGCTTTCTCCAGCATGTGGGTGCTGGGTGTGTGTGTGTGTGTGTGTGTGTGTGTGTGTGTGTGTGTGTGTGAATGTGTGAGCATGACGTGCACAAATGATGAAGCAAGGGTGAGGGGAGAGTGGATGTGCATTTTAAAAAGCAATAGCTATATAACAAACAATGTCTTTGGTCTAAATATTATTTTTCATCTTGACTTTAAGCCAAGAAAAAAAAAATGATGAATTATAGAAATGTAGTAACTGACATTCCAAAAATGAATACCAATTCATTTCAAATTTCAGAGGTATGTCCTAACCTAATCTTGAATGTTCATTTTGCTGTGACCTATTTTGACCATTTTGTAATCACCACTAAATTCATAGAACAGAATGGACATAAAGCCAAGTATCTGTTAATTAATCTTAATGTTTAAGAAACAAAATATAATTCAGAATATAATTTCCCTTCTTGTTCTCAAAACAGCCAGTAAAAGGGAAGATCAGAGATTATTTTGAAGTGATTTTGCCGGGTGATCCGATTGCACTTTGCTAACACACAGGTCCTTCAACTAGATGGTGTGGTTCTTGTCATTGCAAAGTGGGCAACCAGGTTGGTGAGTCACTACAACTGTGGGGCCAGGTCATTCTCTATGATGAACTCAGACTGTCCTTCCCAGTCGGGGACTCTTGGCAAGCTTCCCTAAAGACCCGGAGGCTGGCAAAGCATGAGGAACTATCAAACAGGAAATGGGGTCCTCCTCAGGTTTTGAAAAGAGATGATAGAAGTCTTAAAATGTGGCAAGCCAGACCAGAATCTCCTAAACCACAAGCCTTAGCTTGAGTGAAACATTATTTCTAAGTTGGATCTGAAAAGGAAAAGAAGTTTACGAGTAAGACAATGGTTCATTTGTATGCAAGAAAACAATGCCAAGTCTCTCCGCTTGATTTCCTCTAGTCAAATTTAGGATCTTTTAGGAAAAAAACAAAAATCATTTGTCAATCTTCTGTATAAACTTTTGCTGAAAGGATGATGAAATAGATACTTTATTCAGTAACTTGTAGACCTGGATCTTTTCTAAGGTTGAAAGTTCACAAGTATGTTACAGGACTACAGAATATAGGGACTGAGAGCGTCCTAAGAGATGACCTAGTCCTAGCTTTTTACTTTTTATATGTGAACTCTGAAGCCCAAAAACTTGAACTGAGTTACATACAAACTATTACTTACATGCCTAAATTGGGAACTTAGATCCTGCTTGGCATTTCTAGTCTAATGTGCTCTCTACTACACTATGAGGCCCCTCCCTTCACAGGGGAAAAGGATATTGGAAGTCCACACAAGTAGACATATTCAAAGCCTTAGAGACACAGTTAATCTGAGACCATGGTATAAAATGATTGTAAAACTCATTCATGTTGCACTTTCAGGAAAAAACTTTAGGTGTCACATGAGCAGAAATTCTACAAAACCAGGCCGTAAAGCGGTAAAATAATATGCGTTATAGGAAGCTTCAAATTCTTAGGGACTTCTGTCCGATGGTAACAAGGGCATGTTGTTAATATTATTTATCCAGCTAATTGTTTTTATTGATTTGTTATGGCTAGGGAGCACTGATTGATTTTCTTAGAATTGGTACATTGTTCCACTCTGCCAGGTTTGTAATTAAAGACCAAGAAGCAGGGCTTTGGGTTTTAGCCTATCTAGGTTTCCAGTGGTATGAAAGAGTCTGTCTAAAGAATCATAGACTATATAAGATATGCTGGCTGCCAGTCCAGAAAGGGCTTAATCTGGTCTTTCTTTAACATTTCTCTAATTTACATCAGTTTTAATTTGTATCTATTAGAATCAGTGGATCCTGAAAATCAAATAAATAGAAGCCTATAGAAAAATGTGGAATTCAGTGCTGATACCCCAAAGTGCCACTTTGCAGCTGCATTCAGTTGTAACACTTATTCTCCATATCATTTATTTTCAGCACAGCCCCCAATTTCTCCTGTTAACTTGTCATGGCATCGTGAGATCATGATTTAATTCTGAGAATTTGGCTCAGGGCCCCAGATGAAAAAAGAGCAAGGGATAAAAATTTAAGGAGAGGAGAAAAAGTACCAGGTATGCTGAGGAGCCAATGGTTTCATAGGAAAGAAAGCTGGTATTTAGGAAGATGGTCATGCATGATTAAGAAGTGAAGGCCAGGGGCACCTGGGTGGCTCAGTGGGTTAAGCCTCTGCCTTCGGTTCAAGTCATGGTCTCAGGGCCCTGGGATGGAGCCCCACATCAGGCTCTCTGCTCAGCAGGGAGCCTGCTTCCCCCACTTTCTGCCTGTTGCTCTGCCTACCTGTGATTTCTCTCTCTCTCAAACAAACAAACAAAAAAGAAGAAGAAGAAGAAGAAGTAGTAGTAGTGAAAGCCATAGGAGTCAGGTATCCTGACTCCCACCTAGAATCTCCAAGAAATGCTGTATTCTTTCCATCGATTCCACTGGGGAGCATCTTTGGTACTAATCACGTGTGAAATTTTTGGAGGGGGCAAGGAACGAAAAACACTACTCTGAGGCTGGGTCTGAAGAATGTTTGGCAACCCTCCCTCAGAGCTCCCATCCGGGTGAGCGGGTGAGCGAGGAGCGCAGCACCACGCTTTGCGCATGCGCATCTATTGTTGAGTTTCTCAAAACACTTGAGAAAGCCTCCTCTTGACCCAGAAGCTGACTTCTCCACCCAAAGGAGAAAGAGCTGTTAAGGGAAGCTTTTTGACAGAAGGGAACTTGCTGATATAGAAATATTTTTCCTTTTGGAATCAAGGCTGAGAGGCCGGCGAACTGAGCGGGGAGAAGAAAGTCAGTGAGGAATTGTAAGATTAAAGAGTGAGAACTTTCCACTTGCTTCTGAGCTCCACCCCCAGGACTAGCCTGGCTGTGCTCCAGGGGCAGTGTGGATGACAGAAGGGCTAGTTGCCTTCCCCAGCTTCTTAACCTGCCTTTCCACTTGCCAAGAGCTGTTCCTTCGGTCCAAGTGGGCACAGCAGTCTGTCCGGGCCACCATCCCCTGGACTGCTGCGAGAAGCACCGTCTGAGGCAACTTGACCAGGGCCCGCCTGCTGCCAGGACAGGACCATTTGAAAAAAGACCTCTTTTTTGGCATCTTTCATAGGCTCCTTGGGAAATTGTTAAAGACAGAAATTTTGAAATTGAATTTTCATGATTATTGGAAAAGAGGGGTGAGGCACAGCAGCTGCCCCAGAGCAGCTGGTCCAGCTGCTCCATCTGCAGGACAGTCTGGCCTCTTGGCCACCCCACCCCCACCCCCCACCAGGCCAGCAAGAGGAAGGGAAAAGGAGGGGCACAAAGGTACAGGTTTCAACTTTAGAATAAGGGCCACAGCCCTGGGCATTTGAGTCATCTGCTTCCACAAATACAAAAGAAATGGCAAACAAAACAAAACAAAAAATGTAACTTCAGGTCTCAGTCCCAGGTTGCCCACATGAACTGTGGGCCCAACAACACACATTCCTGGGGGGATGTGAGGGATCCTTTGGTGAAGGAACTGTGGAGAAGGGCAGAGGTTTCTAGGAGGTGAAACCAGTTTCTCCCCTGGCTCCTGGGGTGGGAAGGACTGGAGTCACATGAATGTTCCTTTTCCCTCTTCTACCTGCCATTTCTCATTGAGAAGCAAGGCCACCGGATAATGCCCTCCCACCGCCAGTTTCCTCATCCCCAGACTCAAGTGCCTGCGAGTGAAATGTCATGAAAAGTTATTGCCAACAACAAATTCGGGCTGACAAATTGTCAATAATCACGCCTTCAATGTGCGTGATGGCCTTCATGCAATAAAGAAGCTAATGCATGGAGGTGGGGGGGTAGTGAGGGGAGTGAGGGGAGTGCCGGGGGTGGGGGTTGGGGGGCAGGCAGGATGTAGGTGACTGCCCTGCGCATAGCTTTCCAGGTTTGCTTCCCTATCAAGCTGTGCTCTGCCCCCCAAGAAGGGAATGCGTTCTGTGAGGGACTGCAGGGCGCCTACCAGCCCAGTTGGCTCTAGTCCTTGCTCTCTTTCTTCCTGTTGCTCACACGGGCTGCTCCCAGGAAGCCTCTCTCTAAGCTTTCCTCCAATTAACCCTTCTGGGTACGCGTGTCTGTGGTCTCAGGCGCCCTTGATTAACAGTCGTGTTACCCTAGTTTTCTTTTGTTTGAAATGCTGGGCCCCCAAGACTTTGGCATGTGTTGGATGTCTAGTTACTTCTGCTTGCCTGTCTGTATCCTGAGACAGAGAAAATTATTAGGAATTGATGCTCAAGATAAATAATAGTGAGATTTTTACCTGTGGAGGCATTGGAAGAATGTGTGCATATTAAGTCATTTAAGAACTTAAGACAGATTTGAAAAGGATCTTTCAAAGTGTTTTTACGCTATCACCTCTATAAACATCCCCTCCCCCCAACACAGACACATTCACAAAAGCACCCTTTGATTTTTTTTTTTAAATATTTTGGACTCTGTCTTTTAAATTTAGAAGCAACTTTAAACATATACATTGATTTAAACATGAACTTTCTATCTAAGATATGATTTCTTGTGAGGTTTACAAATCCAATTACCTAATCATAAGATTTCGATTAAAATATCAGTCATGGCCCTCTTAGAATGTTGATTTAGCTACAAAAGTTGGGTTCAAAATTTAATTCACTCTTCTTCTTTCTCCAGCTTAAGTTTAAATTTATTTTATTAACACAACACAGAACTTGAATTAAGGATCTTCTTGTTAAACTGTGGGCTTTTCTCATTTCCTTGAACTCTGTAAGTGAACCACATTGTCATATAATCGATAGGAAAAACTCAGCTATCACAGGTCCTAAGCGACCCCTTACCACAGAAATAACATGATCTGGCATTTCTGAGTTTGAAAAATGTGCTGTTTGGATGACATGAGACCAAAAATACTACCCAGACAGCATATATGTTGTAGTCTCTATGAATGGCTGAGGACTGATTTGCTGAGAACAAGGAGATACGAGAACAGACTTCTCTCCTGGATAGAGATCAAGTGCTCTCTTTTTTCTTCCATCAACAGAAAGTCCGAGTATTGGGGTCTAGGATTCAAGGGTATTTTTAAGTTCATTTAAGTTTGTTTGCTCTTCTAGAGTTTATAACAGAATTTGAAACGAGGTTTTTTTCTCCCCAAACCTATGAGCAATTCAGATTTTGATTTTGGAGTTAAAATCTGAAACTAAATGTCCAGCAGTTTCAAAACCTATCCCTTGAAGTCCTGGATCCTTCCCATCAATGTGATCGGGAGTTCTCCATTATGTAAATCCTTTGGCTCAAAAGTAACTGAACGGCATCTGATTTTAAGTAGCAGGAACCCATAAATCTCTGGAAAGATATTCCTCTGCCTCAATGTCACAGACTTGCTGTACTCCCAACCTTCTCTACAATCTGCCACCTACAAATGCTGCCATGAAGAAGATACAATCCTTCCTTATCTGTATCCTCTCCCTTTAACTATGATCTACCATTCTGGACTTCGAACTCAATGACATGTTTCACCTTGGGTTTTTTGCTTTGTTTTGTTTTGTTGTTGTTTGCTTTTTTAAGTGGTACTGGGCAACCCTACTGTGGAATCTATCCCACTTGGTAGATTAGATTCTGTGATAAACATGTTAATTTATCTCAGGAAGAACCCTGCTAGCGAGTCTCCTGAATGAGGCGGACTACAAATCAATTACACACCAAAGGTGAAAGGTATTCGGACTCACAAATTGGCTCTGTCAGCAAGCTGATGAGGTAAATATTAGTGATCCTTAGCCTACATGGACCCATCTATATGAAGAAAAGTACTAGCAGGGATCAAACAGCAACAAGCTAGGTGAGACAAATTCAGTTTACAATAGATACATAAGACTTCTCTTTTGTAAACCTAAAGCTGTTGGAGCCTGCATTTCCCACATCTACCATCACTAAGATCTTTGGGATAAGCTATGAAACACCACTTCTAATTAGTTCATTTGTCATCAGAGAACCACTGCATCCAGCCAGGTATTTTGCTCCTATTCAACTCTGGAAGAAAACGGGACAACATGTGCTATTATAAAACGCTCAGCATTCAGTGCCAACATTTCAAATTGGCCTCATTTTACAAGATCTCAGAAGCCCCCAACTCATTCAGACTATGTCTTGGCAACCTTGCTCTAGCCCCAAACAGGGCTGTAACACAGTAGAGTTTATCCATTATCATAGTTCACAGGCTTCTCCATAGCTGCGAATCGACATTTGGAACTTACATCACGCAGAAGGGGTGAAAACCTCTCTAGGAACTGAGTCACTGATTTCCAAAGTAAATGCCATAGGTGGGTGGGAGGAGGAGGTAGCAAGGAACAGAGAGGGGAGGAACTAGGTACAGGATAACCAGGCTGTGAGTGACCTAGCTGATGTCCATCAAAGGCAGGTAACCAATGAAAAGAGTTCTCTTCTGGGATACTTGAGTGTCTGAATTTACCTTATTACAATTCCGGGAAATGACTGATCTCATCTCAGCCCTATACACTGAAGAGTATTTATTTATTTATTTAAGAAATATGGAACATTAAACTATTTTGTCCTTGATTCCCAAAACATAAACCACATGAGGTCAATACTATAAATTGGAGAATTTGCCTCAATTCTTAATCACACAGTGCAGAGAAATGATACACTGGATACGGAAGCTGTACTGCACAGCCCCAGCATATACGGCTCTAAAATTCTAAGTTGTTCAATTCTGTCTAAACTTGCATACCCCCCCAAACACTCACAGGAAATGTATCTTTCCCTTACTCTCTGCAATCTAAACTTAGGAGTACACAAACCATGAGCTGGAGGTAACTGCTTCTTTGCAGCGCTATTTATGAAACACTTATTATTTTTTTTTCCTCCCCAAGCACCCGCCCCAAGGGACTGAGCAGTGCACTCTGCTGCTACTCAGCTCGGTCCAAGAGAAAAGGTGGGGGGTTGCAGGAGCATCTTTACCAGTGCAGCGCTCTTGCCACCCACACCTGCTTTCTCACCAGTTCACCAAGCTCCCTCTCGGCTTCATTTCACAAACATTCTGGGTCTCCATTTATCTGTTAAAATGGCCCAGGGTGTTTGCCAGGAGTATTGTGCCACCATCGCTGGCACATTTTGTCTGTCATTACACAAAGCATTCTAAAAAGCTATTTCCAACCCTGAAAATATACTCTTACTACAGAAGTCATTACATTAGCATAACAAGCACCAAGTTCCAAGATGGTAATTTGGTTATAGATCTGAAATCCTTCCTGTCCCATCAGCTAGATGTCGAGGGATGCTGTGACCCTGCTGCCTCCACAGTCTGCGGACCCCTCCCCAAGGAAGTTCTGCTGGGGTGAACAGTTTGTCCTTGGGAACTCAGACTAGGATGGAAGTTTCAGGTTTCACCTACCCATGTTGGGACATTTCTTAAAGAACCAAGATGCCTTTATCTCTCTTTCTCTCTCTCTCTCTTTGTTCCCCCCTCCTCTTTTGGTACCCTTCTTTGATGGAGAAGAAGGGTACCGAAATGTCTTAAATGATATTCTTCCGCAGGTATCTCATTGGACATAGACAAATATCAGGATTTCACTTGTAGGCAATACAAACACTTTTTTTGGTTCTTTTGTTGGGGGTGGGGTTTGGGAAATTTGACCTCAGTCCACTGGGCCAGTTGTGGGGGTGCAGATTAGCTGCCACTCTGCTGAGGCCCGGATGATGGTGGTGGTGGTAAGGGTCAGCAGGGTTGAGATGTATTCAAATGTTAATTTACACCTGAAAAGACTGGCAGTCACCCACTTGGGGGGTGACTGGAGTTTCTCAGGAATCCTGGCCTTGAGTGTTTTCTTGGGAAAGATGAAAGTAGAAATGGAGAAATGCAGCCTAAAAGTTACAGGAGCAGCAAAAAGGGAGGGAGCAGGGACAGCCTTGTTGAGTTAAAGGAAGTTTATGTAGCCACCAGTTATAAATCTATTTTCAACGTTCCCTTTGCAGTATAGTTTTAAGGTACAACAGAGAGGTGGTATTTCCTCTTTCCCTACATATTTGGAGATTGTCTGTTGGATCCAAAAATATTTATGTGGAAGAAGGAGGAATTAGCCTTATTTTTTTTTTTTCTGCCATTGGGATGGGTTTCCTCGCTTTGCATAGTCTTTCCGTTTAACCACTGCTACCTACCCTGCTTAGTGGACTCCCGAAGTACCCCAGGAGTAACTAAAAAAGAAAAACCTTCTACATTCCAACACTGCCTCTAACCTCAAACATAGTAAAGGGTTCATTCAAGACCCCAGGACCACACTGAGGCATTAATTAGGCTGATGAAATCCATCGAAATGTATGAATTCAGCATAATCAAGTTTCTACCGCAGACTATCGTTAAGGAATACGTGAGCAGCTGGGAGAATAGAAAGTACTGTTAGAGTTAAGTCATGCATGTAATTGAGTATATTTAACATAACCATTTTAATGATCAGTGATTAAAAGTGCATCTTACTTAAATGGTATATCCTCTGCAATTTGTTCATATCAACTCGATAATATTCTCAAAAGGAAAAAGTAGGGATACACATTTCTAAACAAGATCTTTTTTGAGTTTGGGGGGAAAGCAGAAAAGTGAACTGAAAAGGGGGGGAAAAGCAGCTTTTGCGTGCAAACAGCTCCACCAGTGTGATATAAATTAATCACTGTTTTAGGCATCCCTGTGCTCAGTTCAAAGTATTAGGAATATATAACAAGTGATTTTCTTTCATCCCTCGAAAAGAAGGTATTTCATTAAAGAACTTCCTCAGTCCAACAAGATTATTTTTTCAAATCTCAAATCCTGCTGATTTTAAGAGCTTTTCTTAGGAACCTGGGACGTTCACCTTTCCGAATCTTCTTCCAACCTATAGGGTTGGCTTATCTTAGTGGAACTTGCCTTTGTGAAGACAGCACTGGGAAGAAGAGAGACAGCCTCACAAGGAAAGAGATGCCCCCCAGCCATGGCAGTCTAGGGCCACAGACAGAAGCCCTCACAGGGAAATTAGCTGTTTGTATCAGCTAGGGGTCTGACCAAGAGCCCACGTGTTTAGAGCCAGACGGGCTGTGTTCTATTCACTTGGACCTGGCCAGATAAATGAAGTCCTTGTGGAGCCCTGCATAAGCCAGCCCAACTCTTTTTGTTGTAGTTTCTCAGCTTTTGAGCACAAAACACACAAACCACCGATTATCCAGGGAAGAAGAGGTGGATCCAGATCTACAGGTAGAAGTATGTAATCCCACAATATCTACACATCTATGCAGGCTTTATAAAAGTGAGGATTGAAGAGAAGGATGCAGTTGGCCCAGTTCCCAAAAGTTGCCACATGGGGCTCTTTTTATCTCCTTTCACCCCTGCCCCCAACCTACAGAGAGACCAACCTATTCCCCCACTCAAAATAGGATTTGAAGAATGGCACATCTTGAATGTCTAGGTATTGCACCGTAACTTTTACCAGCCTAAGAGGGAGAAAGGAAGGCACAACCACATAAAAGTGTATTGGAACATACTATCTGCCTGCTGCCAACAAAACAAAAATATTTTAAGGGAAAATTCAATTTGAACCTTCCTTTCACCCAGAAGCATGTCTTCCTTGGCTTGGAGGGACAGCTCTTGGGAAATCAGGTCTCTGAAGGAGCTCTTCCACACCCAATGTATAGTCTATAAATATAGTGGAATAGTCATGCCAGGGGTAGTCAGTGCAAGAGAATCTGGAGTCTTGAAAGCATCTTTTTCTTCTGGCTATGGTGGCACTTAAATGATAATGCGGGCAATGGAGCTAGGAGATTTATATCTTTTGGAAAGTAGGGCGAGCCAGATGGTAATAGCGTCATTAACACACAAACTTGGGATGTGCAAGTGAAGCTTGAAATTGGGAAAGAGATCGGGAGAACAAAGGGGGCTGCTGTTGAAAGGCTACCCCTCTTCTGCCGGCCAAAGCTAAGAGCCTCTTGGTACTGGGGTCTGCTCCTGCCCAGAGCTGGATAATAAACGACAGCTTTCCCCCTCCCCTGTTGTGACTTAGAAAACACCGAGAAAACTTTTGCAATAGGCAAATGTGGCACTTATTTATGTGTAACCCTTTGTAGTCTGAAGTGGCAGGAATGGGTCTTTAATTCAACTGCACTCCCACCCTCCACCCCCTACCCTAGTTTGATAAGCTCTTGCAATTGTTGACAGTTATTTTATGAAATCAAAGTGCCGCTTGTTGCACATTTCAGACAAAAGTTCCTTTTTCCTCCCCTTATGTAAGCATTCTAAGTAAATATTAAAGGTTGAACAGCACCACCTTCTTCATTTTGGTGATGGGGGTTGGGGCGAAGGTGTTGGGGAGTGGGGGTAAACGCCAAAGTTCTCCTTTGGAAAGTCTTAATGTTTAAGTTAAACTCCCACTTGTCTGAACAGATGTAACTCACAGAGAACAGAGAAGGCATTAAGACAAGATTAACAATGGCATTAATAGTAATAATGCATGTTTATAATAAACACCCACACAAACATTTATAAACAGGCAGGGCAGTTTGGAACTAAAGAAAAAATATCTTCGTTCTCCTTTTTATTAACTCAATGTATATATGTGTGTATATATCATTCATATATATATATATATATATATATATATATATATATATATATGGCTTCTGGGAAGACAGCAAAAGTAACGGTCATTAAGTATTGAATGGCTTGAGTGATGCCTGTTAGCGACTTAAAGTTGACGATGTCTAAACTAAAATCGAACGTTTTTCTTTTTCTTCTAAAAAAAAAAAAAAAAATCCTAGAGCTTTTTAAAAGCCCGGAGGACTTACCCTCAAGGCATTATTCAGAGAAAAACTGAGACTGGCCGTTCGTCACAGGCAATTGTAAAGGGTTTCAAAGGGCCGATCAAACGATCGCCAGAGTAATCTACATTCAAGTCCGGATGGCGGTGTTACGGCACACACCTGCGGGGTGTTTGCTGTCCGTGCCCCTCGCCGAGCTACAAATCATCATTAAAGCGAGCTGCTTAAGCTTCTTCCCAGCTTCTAGACAAGAGTTACTTGGGACAGTTCACTTTGATATTGCTACAGCTCGCAATTGACAAGCAAGCTATTTTGGAGCTCGCGCCGGAGCCCACACCCTAGCGAGCGCGGCAAAGTCAGGAGGGCGGCGTGGTGGCGATGGGGGGAGGCGAGCAATTGTAAAAGTCTGTTTCTCCAATTTCCTGAGCAGGATCACCGCAGCAATGTATAGGAATCCAGGTTAGAAGCAGCTCGAAGCCCGCCTCGAGCTGCCTGCTCAGGGCTCTTTCAAAACTTCACTGTCTTGCCACAACTTTGAGCCGACTCAGACTCCAGTCACCATCTCACAAACTGAGTTTCTCTCCTCTCGCTTACATACACATCCTGGAGCCAGCACACTCCCTCGAGTGCAGGATCACGTTTTACTCGACCAGGACCAGGGTCTAGTTTAAAACTTTCACTTTTGGTTCATTCGTTTGGGATTATATGTCCCCTTTCAATGCCGACAGGCTCTCACTGCCCTAACTTTGAGAGAGAGAGAGAAAAAAAAAAATCTGGAGTTGAGTAAAAAGAAAGGGACGTAGGGGTCGGACAGCTGGAGGCGGGGGAACGGGAGGAATGTCGGTTTCTGTCTGCTGCCTGCCTGGGTGTCTGCAAGCCCTCGGCAATCCGTGTACTCCCCACTTGGGGGGCGGGGAGGAGAAATAACCGGCTGCCGGTGATGCCAAGATCAACACTCGGAGTGAATGTATCAATAGACCAATTTTCTGCTCCCACCGCGAGCTTTTTCATTTCAGCCCAGAGTAGAGGCGTCCGCGCTGCGCAAGACGCAACAGCACGGTAGCGTCCGGAAAAAGAGGGCGCTAGATGCGGGAGGCGCGAATATGGAAATTAACTCATTAGGAAGGGGTGTGGTTACCGCGTAGCCCCCTCCTCCATTCCTTCCTTTCTCCCTTGCTGCCACCGTCCCAGCTTGCTAAATATGAGATTACAAACAAACAAATAAAGCAGAAGCTGACTACGCAGCCCCAGATCAAACACGCTCCAGATAATTCGCTTCTCTCAGCGCTGCGGCCAGACCTGCGGCGCAGCACGGGCCCCTAAAGCCCGCCAGTAGCTTCAGCTTCCCCTCCTCGCCAGCCCAGGCTTCCGCGCCTCTGAAAGCCAGGGCCCGCCGCGGCGTTTCGAAGGCACAGCACGTGGCCCTGACGCGTCCGTTTGGTAAACGTTTTAAAACATCAGACGAACGCTTCCATCAATATGGTAACCCTCTGAGGGCCTCTGCTCAACTCAGAGGTCCTCTTCTAGAAGGCGCCTGGAAGGGGGGCTGGTGGTGTTCTCTTTGGGTGAAAAAGTCCAAACTAGAAAGTGGTGTCCCAGAGTGCCCGGCAGGGAGCTTTTACCGTGGCGCGGCACCCCGAGTGCGGGGAAGGGTATGCGTTCAGTAGACCGGTTGGAGCCAGGGGGGTGATCACGGGGGTCGATCTGAGCGTTAAAGATCTGGGTTGAGATATCATTAATCAGAGACCAGGTGCCCAAGAGTGAGAGCGAGGGATTAGAAAATCTAGGATTCGGAATTTTGTGTCCAAATAAAATGTTTGGATGGGGAGGAGGCGGGACATAAAGAAACAAGACGCAAAACCTCTCACCTCCCCCTCCCAGCCACCCTGCCTCCAAGTCCTCAAAGCTTGTCTCTGTGGAGGGCTGGAGGGAGGAAAATTGTACTTTTATGGTTTTTCTTCCTCCGTGGCCCGCCTCCCCGGCCCTGCTCCCTGCCCAGCGCTCCCCCAGCTGCGGACTCCTTGGAGGAAGGCCGCCCAGTCCCCTCGTCTCCCGCTGCCTGCAGGCCACCGAGCCTCAAAGCGCTCATTGTCCAGCGGGGGCGGGGAGGCCAGCGGGCCCCTGGAGAAGAATAACACTGCGCCCAACTCCTGTTAGGGAAAGTTTCCTAATGCACTCCTTGTGGTAAAATACACTTTTAACAGGGCGGGGGGTAGGGGTGGAGTAAGTTTTGAAAATCCACTGCCTTTTCTAAATTCCTCGACTTTTCCCCTTGTCACTTTTTAGGTTCTCAGAAAAGGGGGAGAGTGAACCGGAAAGAAATTGGAAGGTGGCCGATAATGTGGACATGACCCTAGAACGGTCCATGTGATGCTTTTAAAATGCGGGTGGGAAGAGAGAAGGGGGATGTGTCCACCCAGGTCTGGGCCGAGGACAGCTGCACGGTGCGCAGTGGGTGAGGGGAGAGGGGCCCCGAGGGCGCGTGTGCAGGCGAAGCATTTCGCACCTCCTGTTTATCTTAGAAGCGAGGCGGGGACCGGGAGGTGGGGGGGGGGAGCGAATTGTTCTGCCTCCCGACAGGCAGTGGAAGTTGAATAAAATGGAGAGGCGGGCAAACGCAAAAACAAAACCTGTTGTAGACTCGGAGTCTCTCTCCTTGACCCGAATTCCAAATGGTACAAATGGTAGGGGGTTCTCCAGTTGCAAAAGACTCCGAAGTCTTAAGACCCCAGAGACAGCGGTCCTCCAGCGACGGCAAAAGCTGTGATAGAGAACCGTTAGAATTGAGGCTTTGGGGGCAAACGTGATTAATCTTTCATTCGAGCAGCGGGGACCCATTCCTTCCAAGCATCGCCCGTCTGCATTTGAGGGGTCTGTAGGTTTCATCTGCTCTTCCCAGGCATTTGCAAAATAATGGCTTGTGTCTCTTGCAAAACTCTCCTGAAACAAGTATATTCCAAGACACTGCTCGGGTGAATCCGTTTTAAAAATCAAAACAAAATAAGACTTTTAAAAAAGCCCCAGGCAGGTACTCTCGATGTCCAACAACCAAAGTGACCGAAGGGGAGCATTAGTGGTTGTGGCTCTTTGGGAGTTGCGCTAATTTGGTGTGTGGACTCAATGCCTTAATGCTAACTCGGTAATATAAAGGGCTGAAGAGCAAGCCCGATAAAAAGCTCTAATTGCTACTGGAAGATTTAGGTGGTTGCTAGGATCTGAGGACCACCATCACCACAAAAAACCTCCAATAGAGTGTTTGGGCTGTGTGTATGGGGGGTGGGGGTAGAATTTCTACGGCGAATAGTGCCCACATCTGCTGGAACTTCCATATCTAAGCTGTTCATTTACGGGAGCCAACTTATGAAATCTCCACAATTAGATCTTCATTGTTCTTCCTCCACAACACTGTCTAGAAAGAAAAGGTCTTCTCGGTCGGGGCCAATCCAACGAAGCGTTTGACGTTATTAAATAATAAAGCGATTGTGATTTACATTGTTGTTCAGAAAAAAAGGCCAATTATCCACTGTTATGTTGCCATAAAGATCATATTAACTCGAATTAGTAATCAAACAATATGCGAGCGTTTAAAAAAGTACAGCCGAACTGGGTGACAGCTACCGCGACGTCTTCACTTTCACCAGCGAACCCACCCGCGCAGGCAGCCGGAGCGAGAGAGGCAGTCGCCGCAGACCCGAAAGGAGGGAGAGAGCAGCAAAGTGGTGATTAACGGTCTCCAGTGTTAATTATTCTCAATTAATCCCGAACAGTGCAAACCTTCCCCGGTTCTCTGGAAGTTCCCTGGTTTGGGATGCTCTGAGAATGCCGCCTTTCTGGGAGGGGTTTAGAAGAATTCCGGAAGAGGCAATCTCAGTGAAAGTGTACCTGTGAGCGAAAGGGTAAAGGTGTAGGTGTATGTGCGGATGTTGCGTTAGGTATGTGTGCGGGAGGTTCTCTGCCTTTCCCAGAGCCTGGCGTGCACCCCGAGGCAGGTGCCTGGGGCAGGCAAGGCCTGCAGCGTCCTTACACCCCTAGTGAATCTTGCGTCTTCTCTACTCAAATCACTCTCTCTCTCTCGCCTTCTGTTATTAGGTTTATAACTCTTTGCCCACTTAAATTTGTGCAGCCAACCAAGGAAATCTAAATAGGTTTGAGTCGCCCCTTGGGTACAGAATGGAGGCTTTAATAAGAAAGATTAATTGTGGGTGTGTAACCTGCCAGAAGACGCGGCAGCTATCAAGTAGCGGCGGGCAGTGGGTCGAGAGGAGGGAGATGCCTCTCTTCCTAGGCCCAGACTTTAGTAGGCGCCGCAGGCATACTTAACGCAGACCACCCGACAACTCGTTGCAGTCACAAGCGAAGGACTCCAAAGAGATGGTAAGACCCATCTCTCCCTGTGTTTGAGGTTTTAAAGAACTTGGCCTTTATTCGCCCTGCACACCAAATCCCCTTGCCCTGCCCCCGCCGGACCCTGGACTCTGCCTCCATGCGCGAGGTGGGAGGGGTGTGTGTGTGTGTGTGTGTGTGTGTGTGGAATGCGGTGCCCGCTGCCCTGTGAGGTCTGCCTATTCCCATTCCCACCTACTGAACAATGTTTAGGCGAATTGATAAAGGTTTTGCTCCGAGAACTAGAAAGTTGATTTTTTTGTTGCCATGATGAAAACCTGTACGACTACATGGTTTTTTAAAATAAGCAAACAGGGATCAATTTTCCTCGGCGCGACGCTTCAGTCCCGGCACAGAGGGAAATCAGGCAGTGACAGGGCGGTTGGGATCGCGCCCCGCGCTGCGGCGGCGCCGAGGGAACAGTACTCGCCGCACAGCTCTTTCCTTGCCCCTCCCTCTTTCTACTAAGTGTTCGGATCCCAGACTGTGAGTTGGCGAAGGGGGTGGGAGCGGAGAGGAATAGGAACCGGGTGGGGGTGGCGGGAAGAAGGGAATAGTTTCTCTAGTAGCGTTCCCTCCTTGGACAATTCCATGCGAAACTCGAGGCACCAAGGCCGGAGTTTAAACAAATGCGAAATGAAATCTTCGGAAGGTCCAGCCCTTGCAGCGGTGGGACAGCCAAAGGGTGGTCGCATCTTTGTCCAGAGTTTTGAAACAGTTGCTGCCTTTCCTAACTCCCTTCTCTATCTCCCACCCCTCTCCCCAGTAAAACCAATTCAAAAGCAGACAGACTCCACTCCACAAGATTAATGTCCGTCCTTTTGCAGGATTAACCCTCTCACGCAACATAATAAAATAGTAGAGGTCCTTTTAAATTTAAATAAATACATGAAATCCGTGCCTTCTCTCTTTTCCTGTTTGGTCTCTCTTGGGACATCAGCAAACAGCGTCTTGGAACCTCAGTCGCTTTCAGAAGAACTTTTAACTCAGAGTTTTCCTACCCTCTGGGGGCTGTTGAAGGCATTGGCATTAGGAGATAGGTGGACAGACCAGCTAACTTTAAGTATCTATAGCGTTACATTTTGATTTGGAACTCACGATTAAAAATCTATTTGTTCCTCCCAGGGCCGAGCAGATTTCAATGTTGGTCATAGGAGCCACAAAATGTTCATTAAAGGAACCTAACCAAGGCTACTGTATGGCCACTTTGTGAACTCAGAACTATGGATGGGGGGAAAAGTATGAAAGTGTGAGTTGATGTCACGCTGGCTGTCAGTGTGTGGTCTATTGTGGAGAATGGTGCTTTTTGACTGAACAGAGGGAGCCCCCCTCCCCCCTTCCCCAGCTCTACTGCACCTGCACTGGATGAGGGAGTCCCTGCCATTCAGCCCATCGCAGATTGTTCAAACAGAAGACATCTCTGACAGCACTCAATTCATTACATTTCTTCCTGCTTTTCAAACCAACACACACACAAAATGAGTATTGCCAGCCAGTGACAGCCAAAAAAAAAAAAAAAAAAAAAAAAAAACTTAAAATACTGTATATGCAGCTAATTTGGAAGCTCACACAAGTAACCATGAAATATTTTGTATCCTTAACTTGTAAAGCTTCTTGGAAAAAAGATTACCTGATTCTCCCTATTAAAAACATACCTCCATAGTTTATATGGGGATGGTAAGTTTGTAGAAAGACACTGCAGCATGGCGCAGGAAGTTTCAATAGGAATGAAAGCAGAAACATGCAAAAGAGAAAAGCCTTGATTTATCTTATCAAAAGGGCCGGCTTGAAATGCATTCATAATTTATGCCGGTGAAGCAGCTTGCTAATAAAGGTGGGTACCCAAGAGCCAGGGGCAGGCAGTGAGAGAAGCAAGAGAGGGTAGTAAGGGAGGCATCAAGGCTGAAGTGTGAGCTAAACATTTAAATCTATTTCCTAACAACGAAGTCTTCCCCCCATATGCTCAGGTTTATTTTGCCATCTTAGATTCCAAGATGTTTTTGCACCATTTCACAAAGCTGATGAGAGAGTGTTTAGAAAGCTGATGAGAGAGTGTTCGTCTAGTTTAACAGAAGTTGGGGTAAACAAACTCTCACAAGGAAAACTTGATTTTAAGATGTTTTCCCTGGAGGTGGGAAGAAGGGGGAAACAAAGAAAGGGAAGAAGACTTTGAGCAGGAGAAGACAGACTTGCCACTTAGTATTTCAGACTGATTAAACTGTAATGTTAGGCAATAACCCAGATTTGAACTGTTAAGTGTGATAGTCAAGTCGACCTGGATGCGAGTTGATACTGAATTGACTGCATGTGAAATACCGGCTAATTCTCAGTAAATCATTAGTCTGTTAGATCCTGGACCAATATCAAAAACAGGTCTAGTTTCCAGGACCCCTCCCACCGGACAGGCATTCAGTGAATTAAATTGATTTGTAAAGAAAACTTGGGAAGTACATCTTCTGGAAATGCCGAGGTGCTTTCAACCAACGAATAATTCTATCCATTTTACAGAGTCCGCAAACCCAATGTCTTTCCTCTTGTCTACATTTAAAATAACTCTTCCAAGGGGTTTTCTCAGCAATACTTTCTCACTTCTAAAATGACTATAAAATGCTACAGGAATCATTAGGAGTAGTGGGCGACAGAGAAAATAGAAATGGCAGAGCAAGGGCAAGCCAGAAGCAACTGTCCTAACTATGACTCTGTAGAGAACCAGAAGACTCCTGGAAGTCGAATTCTTAACCCACTGCTGAAACTTATGTAGGGCCAAATAGAATAAAGCTACAGTGTACTTTGTAAAGCCTTTTGGTGTGATCTGTCCAGTGTCTCAAAACAAAACAAGCATAAAACAAAACAACGACAAAAACCCCAACTCATTCAGACCTCACAACAAGCTCTGGCTAGCAAATCAAATCACACAGGCGCACACAGAAGGACTTGCCTGTGAGCTTGGGTGGTGCGGTGATGGGTATTGCGTGTGTGACTATCTACGTGCTTACGACTGGCTTATTCGTGTGTTTGCTTATGCTCTGGGGGACAGGAGTCTTCACAGCCTCAAAAGCTGGCGCTGGGTAGTGGGGATGGGGACTGGCTCCACTGGCCTCGCCCTGCAAGTGTACGGATTGCCCTTTCTGGAACACTCAAACGAATCATTTCATCCCTGCAGACCCTGACGTCACGAGGTGGGGGTGGGGGCGCAGTCCCTCTTCTGGCCTGGCCACCAGCGATAAGAACCCTTGGGAAGAATTCATCGCTCCTTTTAATACAGTAATTATTTTTCTGCTTTCTGAGGGTGGGGGCAGCTCCTGCCCAGAATGCCGGTCTCCCTCCCTTCAGGAAGATGCCCCGGGGATGGCAAGTTTGCAGGATAACTTCCCAGGCCAACCCCAAGCCAGGAAGAGAATTGGCAAAGGAAGCACAGTGGTCTGAACAAGGCTAATCTCACCTCCTAAGACCAGAAAGAAGACCCGAAAGAGTCCAAAATGGGAATCTTTTGCCTACCCCTAATTCCGCTGGACAGTAAGAAAAGTAATAGCTATCAATTAATCCTGTTTTATGTCAGTGGCTTTGTACTCCTCTTCTGCTAGGTAAAGATGTATTATCCCTATTTTACAAATGGAAAATGGATGCATCCTCCATTCCTGCATACTCTGATCATGGAGGGGCCCAATATTTCGGGAAGCCCAAATCGCTCCTGTAGTTCCCCCACAGACAGGCCAATCCACTGCCTCTGGCTTCCGGAAGTACTAAGAGCGTGATTACTAATGCTGAGCCTTGGCACCAAACAAGGACAAACAACCTCTTTAAAAGTAAAGGCCTGGGGTGAGAGGCCAGAGGAAAGTCGAACAATCTCTGATTGGGGGAAGTTTGGGGCTTAGAACCATCTTTGGGGTCACGAGGTCAACATGGAGAGGGCTAGGCCTGGGGTGCAAGAGGTAGAGAACTTTGGAGAAGCAAGGGCCTGAAACCTCGGGAGGGATTCCAGACTGGCGCGACCTGGGACCATCCAGGGCTCAGAGAGGAAATCGGGCCGTTTTTGGCAGGGTCCGGGAGGAGAAAACTCGAGCCCTACGCAGCACCTTCCCAGAGAGCCCCGTGGGGGTCTTGGCTAGGGCCACAGTGACGTCAGGTCCCCGGCCGGCGCTCGCCCGCCTCAGCTTCCATCTGCCCGCGCCTCCGCTCCCGCGCCGGCTGCAGCAGGCTCCCCAGGGCGGGCGGGTGGGAGCACCGCGCGCTTATGGCCCTGCGTCGTCGCGCCCCGCACGGAAGCCCAGAGAGGAAAGCAAATGATAGTTCAAAGCGCCGAAATCTTTACTAACAGTGCACACTTCATTCTGTGCACGCAGGCAGACGAGGGTAATGTAACGAAGGACTCCTTGAAGCTTTTAAACCACCTGACACTTCTTTGCAAAGTAGAGCAAGCCTCTCAACTCCGAAAGCCCAGAAGCAGCAAATATCTCTGCGTCCTGAAACGAGAGGACGTTCTATTTGCTTTTGAAGAGAAACTGAGTGAAATATAACCATTACACCAAAATATAAAATAAACTCCATCTAGACCTGCATACAGAAAGAGAGCTCTCTGCCACAGGAAATCTTGGCCTTGTCTTAGCAGTTACAGTAACTGCTCCCAGAGAAGTCTCACAGTTGGGATAAGAAAAGTCAAGTCCATTCTTTCCTTAAGGCTACAGAAGCAAAACTGAAAACAAGAGTTGTAAAACTGGACAGCATTTTGAGAAGGAACAGCAGTTACAAGTCTTCCTGGGTGATACCAGAAGCCGGTTTCCAGGGAAGTTTTTAATAGAAAATAACTATGAGAGACACCAAATGAATTCTCTGGTTTAGACAATTTCTGTCTTTGAAAACTCCTTCCACAGCCTGCTTCCTCTAGAATTCCAGAGACTGTGCCCCTTTGGATTTTATCCACATTTTCACAGTAAAGTTCAAGTGTTTCTTCCCCTTCTCCTGTCTTTAAGGGAGCCACCTCATAGACGAGGTCCCTAAAGAAATCCACCCAAACATCTTCCAAACTCCAGTTAAAAAAAACAAAAACAAAAACAAAAAAGCAAAGAAAAAAAATAAATCAACTCTCATCCTCAACCTCACTAGTAGCTGTCCAAAGCAGTTTTTGCTCTGAAAGCAAGAAAAGGCAGCATAAAAAAACAGAATGAGATGCAAATTATTTTAAGGCAATAATGGGGGGGTGGTGGAAAGTGTTGGAGAAGTGTTAATTCAAGTCCTTCCTAAAGCTTGTGGTGAAGGAAACTACTTCCATAAAGCAAAATATGAGGAACTGTTTTTGCAAAATTCTCCAAGATTAAGAAATAAAGGCGGGAGGATATAAAAAGCTCTTTTCATTACAATAAATAAATAAATAAATAAGCAGTGCCAACAAGCAGGCGATCAAACCACAGTCAAACTTCAATCTCAAAGCAGTTAGCTATAAACTGTTAGCAGTTGAAAAGTAAACCTGTGCACACAAAGGCACTGTTTAAATTTCTTCTTGTAAGGGTTCTAAATGAAGACCCAATCACTATGCAGTTAAGCGGTATTTCTTGTCCCCCTGAGGCGCTGATCAGTTCTTTTTAATGTGAGAAAACCAGCGGCTCAAAACCCGTCAATGGAGCTCCCACAACAAAAGTTCTGAAAAGCTGAATGAATTGGGTTTGTAATTACTGCATCCCGTCCCTCCACCCCTTGCCGCTTATCTCTTATTCATTCACCTTATATTATTGTCAAGGAATCTTACTCTCAAAATCATTCCCTTACCATTTACCCAGGGCCACGGAGGAACTTATGACAGAGCAGAAAGGGAACACTTGCCCGCCACCCCCCTCCCCACTACACCTGGAAATGTTCAAACCAATAGGTGGGGAGGGAAGGAGGAACTACTTTGTACCCCAATTTACTCTAAGACTGCTAGAACTACGAGTACTTAGCCTATGGAGCCCTCCATTTTAAAACCTGAATTTTATTGGCAAACAGCAATGTGTGCCATTTCTAAATTCAGAATCTGCCTGAGTCTCTGAACTCCTGTGACATCTCCACTTAGAAAAGGCAAAGGTTATAAATAAATCCCCTCCCCACTCTCCCCAAACTGCAAAGCCCTAAAAGACCTTTCCAGACATGATGTAGAATCTAAGGTAACTTATTATGTTGTTTTTTTTTCTTCTTTTAAAATAAAGACAGAAAATGAAATAGAAAAAGAAACTATAATCCCCCCAACTCTCAGTCCAAGAAAAGGTTTTATGAAAAAGTCAGCTTTAGAATGCCAGGGCTCTATGTGTATTTCAATCCAAGGCATGGCTGATGGAGAAGATTCTCCTGAGATTTCCTACTGTAAGAATGTGTCGGTTCTAGAAATAAGTACAGCTATTACAACCAAATCTACTAGCAGACTAAATAATTAATTGAAGCGTTGCTCTTTGACCCTGGAAAAGTCCAGTAGGGACACGTTTATAGTAATAATACCTCCGAATGAGCCCTTGTCAAATATTCATTTAGTGGTTAATGTGAGCCATTTTCCCCTGGGACCGTCTGTAATACCAGCTTCCCAGCATTGGCAAGAAACCTTGCTAATCTACTACAGCTCAGCAAAATATTTTAACGCTCTTTATTTAAAGTAGGGGGCGGAGGTGCGGGAAAGAAAAAAATTGCAGAGGGAACAAACTATAATCTCATCCTTCTACACATTTCCATTCTATGTATAAGGTTAACAAAACATTAAATTCACCCCTTTGACTGGAAATTGAATGGTTTTTAGTGAGCAGACTTATATCCCAAGGAAGGAACTGAACACTCAACAACTAACTTCAGCACCGAGAGATAACCATCTCTGGGCAAGTTTATGGATTTACCCCCTCTTGAAAATCATATTACAAATAAAATACTGTATGTTTAATATTAATCTAGTCATGAAACTACACATCTTGGGGAATCATTTAGCCCAATCAAATAAACGATGAACTATGACATTTTCCTCAAATGCAGTTTATCAAAAGAATTTATATTTGTGAGCAAAATAATTTGGCTTTCATTTAGGGAGGGGATATGGAGGGATAGGAGGGAAAATGGGAGTTCTCTTGTTTTAGGCAGACAGTGACAATCACTCAAAATTAGTTCAACTTCCTAAAATTGCTCTCTTCCCTCTTGCAAAATATTTGAACTTGAGCATTTTGCCAAAAAGTTGTTGCTTTTTTTAGTCTGATCCTGTGGGCTTCCCTCCCACCCCCACTAAGGGAGCCCAATGCACTGCAATTACTCTAAACCCTATACATATTTCTAATATATCTCTATTTTTTTCAAATATATACACTCCATATAGTTGATTGGCTCAAATTCCGGGAATATCCTCCCCACCCCCCAGCAAGATCATTTGGATCTTTATTCAAAGTTTCTTTTATTCGTATGTGTGAGCAAGAACTGGCGAATGTGCTCATTACCACGTGAATAATCCGTATATGCATTACAATGGCTGGCCAGGCCGGGGGAAATTCTTTTAGAGTCTCTGCATTAATTAGGGGGGGAAATGCCTCGCTTAGAATTGGGATCTGGCATAATAATTGTCCTTTACCCTAAAATGATTTTTTTTTAAAGAAATAAGTGACAACCAACACGCACCAAAAATAAAGCAATCCACATGAAATAAAAATACAGAAAATATGAGAGTATCTCCAGCTGATCCCAGAACTAACATCAGCAACATCACGAGAAATACTTTTCCTGGAAAACGAGAAAGTGCAAACCAACGGGTTGAGCTAACTTAGTGGCTGCAGCCGGTATTTTACTCAAGGGTGGAAGGCGCTGCCGGATTCCAACTTCTCCAAAGTTGTACCAAGTTGGCACAACAAGCCCTTGAAATTGTGGGTAGCAACCCACGCTCTTAAGAATGCCTGACTCGTGGTTCCTGGTCCTCTTTGGTGGGGGAAGTTGCGCGAGGTAAGCAGTAAATAAGAAAAGTCCCTGAATCGGTCTTACAGATTCTCCGGCTGCGCCAAAGCGCGGGTCGGTTGTGATGTAGAAACATCGCTAATTCAAAGACCATTGGTGATTCCCCAACTTTTCCGCTCCCACTGAGGACAACTATAGTCTTTCTTTACCTTTCCTAGGGCAAAAGAAAACAACAAATCCAATCTTGTTTCCCCACCCCTTTCCCCTCCCCCTACTCTTCTACTACCGTAGTAAAACACGGTTAACAGATCAAAAGCATAATCATCTCCAAATGTGATTAGACCGGACAAAGTAAAATATCTACCTCAGAGTTGATTGTTTTCTTCTTTAATATGGCTGTTGCCTGGCTTCTCTTTTGCTTGTTATCAGCTGCAGAGATATCCGATTTGGGACTACAGGCTTGGACCCGCGCTGCCAATTTAAGAAATGGAATTCGTGGAGGGAGAGAGAGGAAAAAAGAAAATAAATAATAATAATAAAAAAATAACCATAACTCTGGGGATTTTTTAAGATGCTTTTTGCTTTCCCTTGCCCGTAAACAGGAAAATGTAGAGGAGAAAGTTTATGAAGTCAAGGAACAAAGAAAAGCAAACCACTTGTTTCCTCTCAAACAATAGCAGGGCTGAAGTAACCCAAACACCCACCCAGCAGATGAGTACTTTGCAAGTCTAGTTTGCAATTATTCTGATACAAGCATCATTTTCCCCATAACCAGGTTTCCAAAGGGCCATTGTGCATTGAGGAAAACGAAAACAAAACCAGCCAACCTGGTTCTGATTTGGCTCAATACCCCATCTGCTGAGCTACATGAAAATTTTCAGAATTGACTCCTTCTTTCTGGCAACAAGTGGCATAAATCAGTTTTAAGTATAAGTCCCCATCAGGCTTATTCATGCTGCTTAGAGAAGGAGGGGGTGGATTTACAATATATGTCTCTAATTTCTATTTTAGAAATGACACAAGTATTTCAATTTTTTGAGAGTACTTATTCAATTAATCATTCAGACATTTATTTGTTGCAATTAACATTAACACACGATACTGGACTAGAATATCAAGGTTTTAGGTATCTTGCTTTCTTGGCTGAGCACAGTAAATATATACCCCGAGCAGTCATGTATAATCAGTGTTATCCAAATAAATGAAAGACTCAAGCATAATTTCAGTGTCCATATTTCAAAAATTTATTTATCTCAAACTGTGCATAATGGAGTAAAAACTTAAGTTGAAAATGTACCTGTTATAAGGATGGTATTAGTTCAAATATATACATGGATTCTCGGCAGACTGATTCAAATAATACAGAGCCGAATCTTTAAAATACAACTACGGAAAATAAAGGAGGGGGGGGAACCTTAAAATATCACAATAAATTTACAGAAATATTACAAACCATAAGAAAATATTTCAAACACAGTAATTTCATGTTTTTTTTTTTTATCTGAACAAAATGGAAAGTTGGGAAACAAAAGCTATTATAAATTACCAACGATGTCAACCTGTATGGCCATTTTTGCTTTTAACAGTAAGTTAAAAAAAAATTTAGTACAATCTAAAACTTTTTCCCCTTTAAAGAAGACCACGGAAATGGTTTGCCAGTACTTATTCTAATTTTTCCTTTTGTACAATTTTTAAACAATTAAAATGTCCAAATCTGAATATTTTTCTTCTTTCCATGTTTGCAACTGTCCTAAATTTCAGCTGCAGAATCAAAATTCAGCAAGAAGCCTCTCCTTGAAAAATATTGGCAAATTCTCAGCTTATAAACAATGGACATTTTGATTGCCATGTTTATCTCCATAAATACTGTACAAAAGTTGCTTGCAAATATTAAAACATTTTTTTCGTCGCTTGGAGACTAGCTCTAAATATTATTGGTAAAGACTTTTGCAAACTTTCTGCAAAGCTCCTACCGTATCACTAGAACTTTTAAAAAGTTTTGCGTAGTTTTCTTTCCTCCAGATCTATACAAGGTCCATTCCCTCGCCCGCCCCACCCCCCCTGGTTTTCTCTGTACAAAAATAGTCCCCCAAAAAGAAGTCCAGGATCTCTCATAAAAGTTTTCTCGTCGGCATTGCGGTTTTTGCGTGAGTGTGGATGGGATTGGTGTTCTCTTTTGCAGCTGTCATTTGCTGCGGGTGATGATTTTTTTTTTTTTTTTTTTAAGCGTACCGTGTTTTTCTCCATGCTGTTCCTTACTCTCCTCCCCATTTCTCTCGTTTTTCTTTGAAAATTTCTCCCCCCCCTCTAGTTCACTGTCCGGCCCTCACATGTGCGAGAGGGGCAGTGTGCCGTTAATGGCCGTGCCGGGCACCGGGCCGCTCTGGTAGTGCTGGGACATGTGAAGTCTGCTGGGGGCGGCGGGCTCCGGCACCTCGGCGCCGGGGAGGTACATGCTGATCATGTCCCGGAGGTCCCCGGCCTGGCAGGGCGCCCTGGAGTGGGAGGAAGAGGTAACCACAGGGGGGCTGGAGCTGGCCTCGGACTTGACCACCGAGCCCATGGAGCCAAGCGCCATGCCTGGGGTGCCCTGCTGCGAGTAGGACATGCTGTAGGTGGGTGAGCCGTTCATGTAGGTCTGCGAGCTGGTCATGGAGTTGTACTGCAGTGCGCTCACGTCGTAGCGGTGCATGGGCTGCATCTGCGCCGCGCCGTGTGCGTTGAGGCCCGGGTGCTGCGGGTAGCCCAGTTGGTCCTGCATCATGCTGTAGCTGCCGTTGCTCCAGCCGTTCATGTGCGCGTAGCTGTCCATGCGCTGGTTCACGCCCGCGCCGAGGCCGGCGCCCACCCCGACCCCGCTCGCCATGCTGTTGCCGCCCGGGGCCAGCAGCCCGCCGGGCAGCGTGTACTTATCCTTCTTCATGAGCGTCTTGGTTTTCCGCCGGGGCCGGTATTTATAATCCGGGTGCTCCTTCATGTGCAGCGCTCGCAGCCGCTTGGCCTCGTCGATGAACGGCCGCTTCTCCGTCTCCGACAAAAGTTTCCACTCGGCGCCCAGGCGCTTGCTGATCTCCGAGTTGTGCATCTTGGGGTTCTCCTGGGCCATCTTGCGCCGCTGCCCGCGGGACCACACCATGAAGGCGTTCATGGGCCGCTTGACGCGGTCCGGGCTGTTCTTCTGGTTGCCGCCCGCCGCCGCCGCGGTGGAGTTGCCGCCGCCGCCGCCGCCGCCGCCCCCCGAAGTTTGCTGCGGGCCCGGCGGCTTCAGCTCCGTCTCCATCATGTTGTACATGCGGGCGCTGTGCGCGGGCCCGGCCCGCCGGCGGCCGCCGACCCTCGGCCCGGCCGGGACTTTGGGGGGCCCGCGGGCGGGGGGAGAGGAGGAGGGGAGGCGGGCGGGGGTGTCGGGAGCGCAGGGCTCCACGAGAAAAATCAGGCGAAGAATAATTTGGGGGAAGAAAAGAGAGAGAGAAGCAAACTGGAATCAGGATCAAAAAAAGCGCTTCCCTCCTCTTCTGGCCGATCCTGCCGCCGCCGATGATTGTTATTATTATTTTTTGGAAAGGCTTAAGCCTGGGGCTCAAACTTCTCTCCCTTTCTTTCTCTCTCCTCTTCTTTCTCTCAGTCCTAGTCTTAAAGAGGCAGCAAACTACTTTCCCCCTTTTGCAAACACTCTCTTCTCTGCCTTGACAACTCCTGATACTTTTTTGAACAAGTTAATAGACAACCATCCATGTGATGGGGGCTGTCAGGGAATAAATGGGTTTCCAGCGACCAATCAGCGCGCGGCGGCTCCTCCACTCGAGCCCAGCCTCGCCGCCGGGTTTTGCATGAAAGGGGGCGGGGCCTGCCGCGCCGCAGGCCGCGCGGGGGAGGTAGGGGGAGGAGGGGGAAGGAGGGAGGGGGAGGCGGCTCCCACAGCCTGCCTGCCAGCCACTGAGAAACCTTTGTATCCCCTCTCGCAGCAACAGGTCACACCACACGCCTTTTCGAAGGAAGTGGGTAAACAGCACTAAGACTACGATTTTTTTCTTCTTGAAACTTAATATTGATTTACTTTTTGGTGCGGGCCGCTCCGTTGAGGAAGGGGCGCGAGAAGCCGCTAAGGTGGTGGGGTGGGGCAGGGCAGAGTGGGTGGTTTAGGGCGACTGTCCTGCTAGTATTTCAGGAAACAGGCGGCGCAGGAGTTGGTGTGTCATTGTTCTCCCGCTCCTCCTCACGCTGCTCCCCAACTCCAGCCTCTCCGGGGCTTCTCCCTAACCTCGCTCTTTCCCTCGCCCCTCTTCCTCCACAGGTGCCGGCACTGGCTCACCCCTTTCTCACACTGTCCCGACAAGAAGTTAGGAGACGGAAAGCTCTGTCCTCAACCCTCCCTGCTGCCACAGTTTGCTCTGTGTTAAGCATAAATCCTGCTTGGACTATGTGGCCGACTCCACACTTAAGGGGAGGCCGGGCCTGGGGAAGCTGCGGCAAGCAGGCACTTCCCTGCGCAGCTCGGCTCCAGCCGGGACACTCCAGCTTGTCCCCTTACCTCCAGCCACATCGCCCACCATCTTTCTCCATTCAGTCGATGGAGAGAGGAGGCCCCCATTCTCGTCCTGCCCCCCCATTCTCCCCCTGAGCCTCCCCCAAAGCAGGATTTCAGTTGGGCGGGTTTCAAGAGGAGGCTGGGGGAAGAAAGATCAACAGAAGGACGCTCAGAAGCTCAGGCTCTGGAGCAGCGTAACGACAACTTCCTGGCATCCCACGGCACAGTATGGAGGTGGCATTTGGGCCGCACTCACAAACTCCCTCCCACGCAGAGTTCCCAGGACTCGAGCAGAACCGGCCCTGCCATTCCCCTGTGACTTGTGCTGTGGTGGCCCGCGCCGCCGGGGTCTGGGGCAGCGCTCCGAGGGGGCGCCAGGCCTGGGAGGCGGGTGTGGTGCGCCCCAGGCACAGGTGCAGGCAGTGCAGGCTGGAAGAACACGGCCAAGACTGGTCATGGGGGGAGCCTAGCAAGGCCGAGGCTGGAGGAGGATGGAATGGAGGCGGGGGTAGGGGCTCAGGAATCCTGCCCGCCCAGGACCCAAGAGGGTAATTTTAGCCGCTCTCCCATTGTCCTGACGTAAAGATTTCAATAGGTAGGCGCTCAATGCGGAGAGCAATGGCAGCACGTCCCTTACAAATAGGTAGTTTTGTTTCTCTTGTTGTCGCTACACGGAGTCAAACAAAGCCCCGTCTAAGTTTCCTTCCACTCTCTTGTTGGGATCTTTGTGGCTAAAATGCACTTGACTACAAAGGGTGGGGGGTTGGGGGGGGGTAAAACCTGATGCCATTTCTTTTTTATAAAGGGCTTAAACCATCAGGGTTACTTATTTTCTTTCTTCTGTAACACTCTCTCCGCCCCCTCCTCCCCTGATCTATCTACCCTTACTCACCCTAAGAAAATGTACTGAATAGTATCTGTCGGCCACGTTCCATTTATTATCTTTACAGAACTTTACTTTTTTTGTTTCTTACTAACCATCTTCCTCCCATAACCATCACCACCCCCACTCCAACTTCTCCAGTCCTACCCTCCCAGGCTTTTCTGTTCCTGTCCAACTCAAAATAAGTATGCTCACTGGAAAACCAGGAAAGTTGAGAAAAAGAATCCTGCAGACTTTTCTTTATAAATTATTATTTCCAATCAGCAGCCCCTCCCCCATCAGTTTCTTCTTTTTCTCTAAGTTTTGGTTTGTTTTAGTTTTGGGGAACCCGGGGAGGGTGAGACTGGCCTTCTCGAAACGGATAAATACATGGCACTCTTCAAAACAAAATAACGTCTTCTGTTTATTCGAGGTGTAATAGTAAGCTAAACAGGGACACGGAGATTAGGAAAGAAAATGTTAGAGGCTCAGAAGACAACACCGCAGCCACAGGCTTTTCAGCGCGTCTGGTGTCAGGGATGTAGCTGGTGCGCCCCCTACTGGTGGATTCGCTTTTCCATAAAACAGTTTTGCTTTTACCTTTAAAAGAAGGTGTTTGGAAATAATTAAAGGGAAAAAAAATAAGGGGAATGGGAGGAAGATCCAACTAATTACGCGTAATCTAAACAAAAGAAAAGTTAACATATCATATAAGCTATGGAACCAAATCATAAGAATCAGATTTAATTTGCTTAACTTAGAAATGTACATATAACCTCCAGATAAGGAGGAGGTTAAACCATAGGGAAAAAATAGGTACAAATTATGAGATTCAACATATGAATGAATTATGATTGTCCAGATGCCACGAAGGGCAGACCAAGCATTCACTTCATGATTGTGTATGCGTTGGTCTGCTCTTAGTAGCATTATTCTGAAAACTTTAAAAAAGCTTATGGATAATTAAGTCTGAAGAAAAAAAAAACCCAAGGGGTTGATGTGGATAATGGTGGAGTACATGTATTAAAATAAATATTAATAACGAATGGTTACAGTAGCAAAATTTTTAATCTCCCTCTCTCTCAAGGGGTAGTAGGAAGAGGCACAAATTTTTCCTTGGGATAATATATAAAAGCTTTTATACATTCTCAGACGCCTGTGTTTGTGCCTGAACTCTATAATAATGCATTTAAGAGGTTAAAGGGGCTGGCTAGGTCTTTTGTTAATTGCTTTTATCATATAAATAAGCTATGGAAATACATTACAATTGTGTTATCATTGGTTGCATTTATTTACAGCTTTATTTTAATTAAGCCTGCTGTACTTATCAAGGCAATAAACTAACTGTGGCTGGCATTTATGCATAATAATGTGCTATGAAAATAAGATTAAAGAAGATGGCGATAGCAGAAACAATTTTCTCATTAGATTTTTTAGAACATATGCATTAAAAAAATCAGATCACCGGCCACTCTATTTCAATCCGGCACTATCACTGGCCCCTAAATATAATAATAACTATAATAATCACAATAGATGATAGAAGCAGCACTGTTTTAGGTTTATAACAGATGGCTACAGTACTAGTAACAATGCACCATTGACTACTAGGGAATCAAAATAAGACTTGGAAGAGGGTGCTTCATCCTTCAAGAATTTAAAAATGTTGCCATTGGCACAATGTATGAAAATTTAAAGTGCTTAATCTAAAAGAAGTATAGCATTTCCCTTTCATGGGCAGCAAAAAGCTGCATACTTTTAAAACAAGATTAGAAATTAGGAACAAAAATGCGTAACTCCTAGGATATTCTGACTTAATTTTGCTCTACTATATAGGCCCAAACCCCAAATCCTTACCTGATTAAGTGTAGCTCAGTTTTATCTTTTACACATTTCTCTCCTAAACTCCCCTCATCCCTCCCCAAGTATTATATCTGAAGCCAACTAACAATTTTGTGGAGCTAGGGGACTGTAGACTTATTTTTTCTTCTTAATGGCAAATAGAGGTTTAACTTGCAGTAATTAGGTGAGAACTAGCCAAGCATCTTACTATTATGATGCTTGTTAAAAAACGCTTCTTTTCTGCATCTGCATTTGAGTGTGTTCCCCTCCTCTCTTAATCTTCTTATGGAAATGAAGGCAAACGGCAGGGAACCTGCAGAGTCTTGGAGAATGTCCTTGTTAACTGGAATTTCTCAGCATTGCTAATTAGCAGAGTTTGACGACCACCAGTATTGGGGGGAGAGCTCTGTTTAACCACTCACAAACCATTCCGAGGAAGAGCAGACTAATTTTATTTTGTAATTAAAATCTGAAAAGGGCCCTATTTGACAGTTAGGGCTATGAGAGTTTTATCTCCCCGTGAAATAATTACTGCCTTGATAACTCAATTTTCTGAAAAATGTCAACTGTGGGCTCCAAAAGTTTTAATTTCATTACGTAAGGAAAAAAAGAGAAAAATAGAAGAAAATGTACAGAAAGGCTTTCTAATTCTGGAAGTGGTTAAATATATTAGGAGCCAGATTTGGCCAAATGAAGGGGTTTTTTTCTCCCTTTTTTGTTATGCTTCCTCCGGATCCTAACCTTCCAGCCTTCTTCACTGAAAGCGCCCATGGCAGTGGCTATACTGCAGTGAAAGAGATCATATCAGTGGTGTGGTAAGAGGCACAGAAGCTAAAAAAAGAAGTACGGCAACCCAACAAAAGTTTCTGATTTTAAAAGCCAAAACTAAAGGAAAATTCCAACGTGTAGGACAATACTGGTGCAATCTGGTAAGGTGACATTTTATTGATATTTATCCCCAAACACAACAAAACTGAGAATTGCAGAATAAGGAGACTGGTATAAGCCAATTTAAAAAATGTTTCCTTCTTCCCCCTAAATTGCCCAAAAAAAAAAAAAAAAAAAAAAAAAAGTCCTTCCATCCTTCCAAATTGGAGCATGCCACAAGACTTCCAGAATGATCAACACCTGATTCTTCAAGATACATGAAACAAACACAGATAAATGAAGGTAAAGAAAGGCATTAGAGAATTTCTTTTCCTTACAAAAGCATCACATATTTTCCAAAAACTATAAGATTTAAACTGGAAAAAGTTAGGATATTGAAAGTAAGAGCAAAAATTAGAATTGTGCTATTATCAAACTTCACTTGCTTTAGACTATGAAGGATCCCTCACAAGATCTTAAAGGGGATACCGCAATTTTTATAAAGCAATTTTCAAAATGATAGAAAGCCTTTCGTCTACATTTCCTCCATTTTCTTCCTATTGCCAAACTTGTCATATTTTGGAAGTGGGAAAGATTATTGACAGGAACTATAATAAATGTTTCTAGATGATACAAAGAGCAAGCATATATCTCTATCCCTTTTTATTTACTAAGACATAGATATGCATACGGATGCATGGTGGATGGGCAATTTAAAATTGTTTAATTATATTTTTTTCTTCTTGTCTGTCCCTTCAGCACCTTGCCTTTAATTTCCAGAAGTGGTATTACACATAACAAATGAACAAGGGGATAACAAATGCTATTTCAGTCCAGACCCAATTTCACCAAATAATTTCACTCAAGAGCTGTAAGTACCCTTGAAACCTAAGGAATGCAGAGCTGCTCTGAATCCAGCTCTTTTTTATACTCACTCTCTTTCATCTGATTCCCACTGATGAAATAAATACATTTTAAAAAGAATTCAATGATATAAAGAAAACCAAATATATTTCCCCCTTACTTCAAATTATAGCAACTAAAGTAATATATAATCACTTGTGTATGTCTTCAGGGCTATATATAACAATCATCATATTGCTTCTAGTATTACATATATATGTACCTCCTTCATATATTCCAGCTCAAATATTTCCTGGAAAAAGGATTCACATTTCACAATTTCATTTCCATTTCTGAATTATCAAGCAGTTTTAACGTAAGAGTTGTCTCTGCACTGCAGCTGTTGTCCAGGGAAAAACATAGTGTGCCCATTAAATGATCTAATTATTTTAAATAGAAATTACCTTAAAAAAAAATACAAACTGAAAACTGAAACAGCCTCCTACCAGTGGTTTTCAGTTACACTGAAAAGAAATGAAACTATAATTTTGATTTTAAAAATCAGAAGAAAGGAATGAAAAACGAAAACAAAACCAGGCAAACAGAGCACCAGGAACTGCAAATGGGCCAACAAACCAATGGCCCTTTCACACCTCTAAATCATTGCTTGAGAGTCTAAATACATATCTCCCTGACTGACCACACTATCTTGTGCAATTAATCATACCAAAGGAACAGGGTTTCCTTAGAACCCGAGTTTTCCAGTGACTAGGACTGTTACCGGGATTTTAGGAAAAAGACGATGGTTTTAAATTCTCCAAACTGATTATTTCCTTTAGTTGTGACTACAACTTTTGTGGGAAAAACAAACCTACAGCTTCCTTAAGATTTCTCTAGAGCATATTAAGTGGCTCATGAATGACATCCCAGTGCATGCCAGGCTGCACACTCACTGCACTGGCAATCCACCACGGAGGGAGAAAGTCTCTCCCTCAGTCTGGCTCCTTCTAAACTGCTGAAGTGGGATTTTGTCTTCTTCTGGAGATCTCATGGTGCACACCGCTTCTGTGTTACTTCAAGTTCCCTTTCCAGAAGTACAACCAGACATAACACAGACTCAAAAAGTGACAATGCTCAACTACCTCAGAAGGCAGAGGTGTTTGGCACTTCAGGAAACAAGTTGGGGAAAGAAATGGGATCAGCTTTACCTACATGAGGGACAGGAATACTATCGAAGGAAAAGGAAGAAAGTCTTTCACCTGTTTATATGAAAAGAAGCTGAAAGCAAATCATTGGGGGGAAAAATCACCTACAGTTACCATCAGCCCTAAACAAAACTGCTACCCACTTTTTCTCAGAGTTGCAGCTGTGGCTAGCCTTGGAAAGTGCTCTAAATCAATGGGTACACCCATCCTGGGTGGCCTGGCACCCTCAAGGCCTCCCATTGATATCTGGAGCCCTCTACCAAAAGCTCTTTTGGCCTCAAAAGAAATGTCTGAGAAATCTGCCTTCCCAGGGGCCCACTTCTGCTCACCCTCTAGTGCCCCTTTCCAGCCCTGGCTCAGATGGAGTTGGGCTTCCAAACCCATCCCAATGGAATTCTCAGATGGCTAGCCTGATAATCTTTAAAGGCTCCTTCAGAGCTGTGGCTCTGACTTTTATCTCCTCTCCCAACCTTCTGCCCTTTTTGTAGGCTCTCCCAATTCCTTTTCCCTCCCGCCCACCCCCACTCCTTAATTTGAAGATCATTGACAGGATAGGCTGTAATGAGTCCTTCAGAAACTGTTATGATCTACAGTAACAATCTCTGCACCTAATTCACAGATTATTGACAAGCACCGTGGGCTCAGTGGTGTCAAGTTGTACTTGTGGTTTCAACACCTTCCAGCAACCCACAGACCAGCTGGGCCCTGAAGGACCTGGAGTCCGAAGAGTTTAGCTGCCCCTTGAGTGGCAGAGAGATGAGTATCTGTCTATATCTCAGCTCCCTCAAGTTGGCCTGGGCTTTCTTTCAGGGTTGGGCCAAAGGAACTATAAAGGCTCTTCAAAGCTTAAAAACAAAGCGAAAGAGCAAACTTAATAAATGAGAGCTCATCCTTAATAATCAATCAGCCATCTTCTCCACCCCCAAATAGTTACCAAACTCCAAGCCACACACAGCCTGGCTTTCATAGTGAGGCTTGGGTTCATCAAGAAGGGTCTGAGGTATGGAGGGTAGAGGGAACTCGGAACTTGGCACAGACTCAGTGGGCCCAAGCTAGGGTGGCCCATCCTCCGAGACTGCTCTCAGGGTGGGGCACGATTGACTACTCTTAAAGCAGGGCGCTCAGCCAAGAGGCGCAGGCTCAGGCATGGACGCTGGGACAAGAGACCCCCAAATGCCCGCTCCGCCCCCAAAGGGCTCTTTGCTGTTGCAGAAAAACGGGGGCCTGTTGCCAGCCGGGGTGGTTTTTCCTGCTTCTAAGGAGTCAGTCACTCGCTGCCCTCTCACCAGTCCCCAAAGATGGAAGGGCTGTCTTCCCGCTAGCTGCCGTGGGGCGTGGGATTCCCGCAGGGGCTGAGGCCGCCTGAAACCACAGAAATGACACTGCGCTGGAAAAGCTGGGTGGCATTCCCAGGCCTAGGCCACCCACTTCTTTAGTTCTTTTTCATAAACTAGGGGTTGCGCTTTCTTCCTGGGCCCTGGGAAGTTGGGGACACACAGCCCGCCTGCAGCCAGGTGCGACTCCTCCCCTATCCCCCCTCCTGGCTTCGCCCTCCAGGTTGGGACCCCCCAGGGGCGGAACCGGGTCGAAATCTCCAGGCCACTGGTATCTGAACAGCAAGCAAATACCTCCTTTCACGGGTCGCCTCCAAGATTCTGCGGGCTTTGGCCTCCCCACCCACCAATAGCCTTGAACAGCGGCTGTCACACACCGTTTGTTGGCGCTGGTTCCAAAACTGGCCCAGACTTAATCATTCTGTAACGGGGACTCGGTTTGTTTGTTTGGTTGGTTGTTTTGTTTTGTTTTTGTTTTTGTTTTTGTTTTTGTTTTTTGTAAAGCAAAGGGTGGGTGGGTTGCCTGTAGCGGGGAATCCCGCTTGCCTGTTATTTAGGTAGGATTCCGGGTAAAAACTGATCAAAGCCTTGATTCTTTTCCTGCCACGGTATCCAAAGTCATTTATTGAGAAACACAAGCCGAGATTCGATTCTGGAATCAAATGGAGAAGACATCTCTCATCGCACTGAACACCAGTTCCCCTGAAAACACAATCTCGGAACCAATGATTTGAGAAAGTGGGAGGAATAAATGTTAAGATCAACTTAAACTTGCATAACCACAGTATTAAATATTTTTAAAAGTAATTCTGTTATGAAAATTAATCTGGTTTCCTTCAACAGGGAAATTTTTTTAAAAAATAACTCCTTAACTTCTTAAGATTTTTATTTTAAAGTTAAAATTGTAAGTACATCCCCAAAGATTGAAATCATAAAACACCTTGTTGAGATCATCTGTTCCTTTAACACTGGAATTGTTTCAGTTTGATTTTAAACAGCTAAACAAACCTATATTTCCCCATCATTTTACATTCAGAAGGTCTGTCATTTCTATAGTTTATCTTTCTGAAAGAGTTCAAAGTGTTTATACCCTTATTTGCTCACCAAAGAAAAAGCCAAACCTCTTTCTTATGTAGACAGGTACTTTTGGAAGTGTAAAAATACTCCTCTTCCCCTAGGATAATTTGGATTTCTGGTCATTGAAAATGCTGAATTTCAAAAGAAAATACTCTTTACCATTGGCATACCTTCCCTGAAATCCTGTGGCTGAGATGCTGAGATAAAAGAAGAAAGGTGTCAGGCACCTGTTTCTTAAATAATATCTGGAATTTAACTGCCATCCGGAAAGGAAAAGTTTGATCAAGATTGGTTTGGGGGATGGGACACATTCAAAGCAGAAAATGGCCTCTTAATTACACTCTGAAAATAAACAAATAAAAAACGAGCAAGTTATTTCGTTTACTCAGGGACTCAGTGACAGTTCTTGAAGGACCTCGGAGGGCATACAAGATGCTGCTGACAACGTCAAAAGAGCAAGCAGAAGCATCTTCCGTTTCATTATTATTATTTTTTTTAATGTGGACAGAACGGGAGAAGTAATTTGCTTGGTTTTCCACTGCTACAGAAGAAAGTTCTCTCTCTCTCTCTTTTTAAATCATGCTTCTCTACGTGTTTTACTATCTCAGATTCTAAAAAGAGTCCCAAACCCAAAAGGGGGTAGGGGGTGGCAGGGATGTGAGGAGGAACAGGTTAGTCTTTATTTTTTATTGAATTAAAATTGTATCATCTCCTTTTTATTTTTTATTGAATTAAATTATATTATCTTTCAAGGATATAAAAACTTGTTTCCTCGCCCCATCTCCTTTTTGGAGGGTAATAAAGAGTTTTATCTAACCCCAGAGCAAGGTTCTCGCGATTTCCAGGACTGGCGCTGTGCATCTCCTACTGTGTCCAACAGGGGGCGCTGGTCACGAACCTGCGCCGCGGCTCAGCGCCGCTTCACATCTGAGCCGGGTTCCAGCCCCGGAAGGCGAGAGCCGCTCGCGGGGTCGAGTACAGAGCTTTAGTCTTCGTGGATAAAAAGAGATTAAAGGCTAAATTCTTTTTTTGGGTGTGTGTGTTGGGGGGGGGAGGGTTATCAATTTTAACCAACTACGAAAATGTAGAGCTTTTTATGCTTTGATGTTCTTATAAAGAAACTCCTATTGGCTGAGGAATTACACGGTTTCTGAGCCAACACTGCAGCTACAGTGTGGGGGAAATTATTTAATTAAAAATATATTTTTCCATCTGTTCACATGATCTTTTTAGAAGTACTTAAAAAGCTGACACTGATCCCTTTGGCCTGTTAACCCTGCCCTAAGTTTCAAATACTTTAGCTATTTCGAAGGCCCTTCTATTAATTTGAAGGGGAAAAATAAAAGAGACCCAAATATTTAAATCCCCCCCTAAACACTTACTGTTCTGCATCCCCCCCCCCTTTTTTCCCCTTAAACAGTGGCTTTTGTGTGACTGACATATTTCACGACTGCCGATTCTGCAAAGCCAGGTATAAATGACAAGAAGCGGCTCTAAAAAAAAAAAAATCTGATGTTGGACTACATAACACCCATGTATAAGATGAAATCTAAATAATATTGTAATCCACCCACCCCCACCCTAACTTAAAAAAAAAAAAAAAACCCTTCACCTGTATTTAAATAGCGTGTCTTTAATTACAGCAGTTGGGGATGCATGAGGCTGAAATGAAATTAGCAGTCATTACCAGTCCTTTAACTCTGTGGTGCTTTTGATCAGCACTAAATTAGCTTTCCAGTCCTAACAAAGACTCTACAGCAAGCAGTGGGCTGTAAATAAGACAGCGCGACCTGCCCTCAACACCTTTTCTCTTGTCAATCATAGCTCTATCATTCAGCCCAAGATTAACCTTTATCTACCAAATTAAAAAAAAAAAAAAAAAGAACGAAAGAAAGAAGAAAAAGAGAAAAGAAAAAGGAGGCGGGAAGGAAATGCCCCTGACCACCGCATATCGCAGTAACTGAGGTTCCTAGGAGGCCCCTTCAAATTGTATTCTAATGTAATGAGTTTGTGTCAGAATCTGCAATTTCCAAATCATGGCCCCCCCACCTCAGCCCCCAAGACCTCTTCAGTATATTAGAAGAGTCACAATGCTGTTCAGGTAGGAAAGGAATCCCTTTCTCCGTATTACTATTTGAGTATGGGCCACCCTCCATAAGTCAACCTGCCAGTAGCCTCTCCTCCTCCATTACTCTAACAAAATTTTGGGAGAGGAGGAGATGTTTGAGGAGAAAACATTGATAATTTTAAGGCATATACATAAGTTTCTGGGATGAAAACAATCAATTTACTCCACTAATAGTCTCTAGTTTCTAAGCCTGCGGAGAAAAACCACCAACAGCAACAACAAAAACCCAGCTGCTTTTCCCAGTACTGAATTAAAAAAGTAAAACATTGATTCATATTGCCATTAGAGGGCGCCAGAGAGCAAGCCCATCACCTCTCGCACAACTTCGCACAGAAGCCCTCCTAGCTTCCAGCTCCGCCATGCTCTGTGATTCCTTCTCTCAGGTAATATTTCCTGCTTATCCTGTCCTCTTGTATCTCTAGCCCCCTCAGTGTCAATCTCTATAAAGAATGAGGTGTCGCCATGTCCCTTTCCTTTGCTTTTTTTCACAGCCCCTCCCTAACTACCACCAAAATAGTTAAGACGCCAGATGAAATAGTAGCAACCCCTTAATGATATGTACCTTTGGGCTCAAATCACTCTTTCCATTCTATGTAACCTTGGTCTGGAGAAGGATTTTTTTTTCTTTCTTTCTTTTTTTTTTTTTTTGTAGGGATGAGATGCTAGAATTTGACATTTTTAAGATGGAAGCCTGAAATTTTTCATTTCTGCATTTCTCTCTGGGGGCTCACGGATTTCTACATTTTCAAAGAAAAAGAAAAACACACACCCTTGCAAGGCAACTGATTATGTTCAGCACTAAAACTGTTCAGAAGAGAATAAAATAATGTCTTCATTTCTGCATTTGTTAAAGAAATCAAAATTAGCATTTAATTCCAAAAGTTAACGCTTTCAGACTTAAATCTGCCTGTGTTAAATGACTGCCACACAGGGTGTATTTCCAGATCTCTTAAAGGTCAAAAGAAAAAAAAAATAGAATGAGAGGGGAAGAAAGTGAGTTGGGGGGGGTGGGCGGAGAGGAGTGAGCTAGCAGTGAATGTCAAAGTTGGGTTGCAAGCTACTTACATGTCCATGCCAGATCAGGGTGTTGTCTTGTAGCAGTTTGATTGGCAGGTAAAAAAGCGAAAGAACGTGAGGGCTTCCTGAGCCTCTTGTCAGCCCAAGCTTGATCACTTCTCACCGGACAGAACGAGTTGAAGGAGCTTGCAATTCCCCTCTCGTCCTCCATCCAAGGCACCGTGAATCCATTTCGGCTTTTCTTCCCCCCAGTCTCTCCATCAGCCTCCTGCCTTCACCCGCTTCGCCTTCCACCAGCCTCCAAGACCTAGCCTAGCTTTGCCACTGCAATCCCCTGCAACAAGAAAAATCGTTTATGGCTTAAAACCCCAAATGGCTGATTTTTTAAAAGAGAGAGAGAGAGAGAGAGAGAGGGAGAGGGAGAGAGAGAGAGGAGTGAGAGGGTGAGGGGGAGAGAGGGGGAGCGAGAAGAATGCACCCAGAGAACAACAAAAAAGTCAGTTATCCTAACACTGCTCTATCCCCCCACCGTACAGAAGAAGAATAAAAAAAAAAAAGCTTTATGTTTTTTCAGTGGGTATTCAAAGATAATTTGATGCCATTGTTTCTGCTACAGATGGTTCTTTTAAATACAATAACACGGCTCTTTGTGCAGGCTACCCACAATAAAAATCGAAAGCGTTCCCCTGAATAACCATTTTGTTCTCTCTTGTATGGGGCCAACAAAAGATGCCGTGAGGTAATGGGTTCTGTTTATTGAAGCCATAGAATAGGGGTTTGATAAAGATTTTTTTAAAGCAGAAGACCTTGCAAGGTCGGGCTGATCTCTTCATATTTTTTTTATTAAAATATTTGTCCAATAGATTATTCCTTGGTGCAGCTGCAGGTTTCCTCCTCAATTTTTAATCAGCCCAAACATCTGTCTCTTTGAGGACGCTTTAAAAAAATTTGCAATTGTATCAATGGTGCAGTAACCTTATCAAATCCTGAGTTTTTAGGCTCAGTGCAGGCAAAGGCAATGGAGTTTCAATTCTATTTGGGGTGGGGTGAGATGGGATTGGGGGAGAGGAGACACAACAACCCCAGAGAGACTGAAGAAAATGAGGCTTTCCTCCCTCCCCACCCCCCACGCCGCTGTTGACCATGCACAACTTGCATGAGTCAGACACAGATCACTGAGGACTTGAGGTATCTCTCCTGATCTCTGCAAGCTGCCATCCCTGCATGCATGTTGGATGGAGGCTAGGCATGTTTTCTTACCATGCTTGCCTTCTCCTCTGGCTAGGTCTCCAACCTTGAAAACCTAGGATGGGAGCCCAGGGGGAGGAGTGGAACAAACTAAAGGGTAGTCTCTAGCACCCAAAGGGTCCCATTCTTGGCTCTCTTTCATTCACTGTTAGCTAGCTTTGACTCATTGATTGCTATCCTGCCAGGGGACTGGTGGCCACAGCCGGCCTGTTACAGCACCCCATCCCCTCAGGCTTGTTTTCACAGCCACCCTGCTTCCTCCTTAGTTCCATGCGGAGCCTCTGCCTCTCCTAGGCGGGTAAGCCCTGCTACCTAGACTTAGCTGAGGTCAGTATCAACTTTGAGAGAGCCTTGGAAACCCTCAGGCAATGAGGGCGCTGCATGGGGGGATGGCTAGGTTTTTCTACCTTTCTATAGGAATTAATGCCAGGGCTCTCCAGGCCTCCAATAGTCCAGAGTGACAGTAATCCACTTTCATGACTTGTGCTCTGTGTGTTGTCACTTGTGGCAAGACAATAGTCTGGGAAAATGGCTTTAATCATAAAAACAAGTTTTCATTGGGTTCTCTATCTCTGCCCCTTGCCCCATTTAGTCCTCCTTTTCTTCCCACAAACCCAGTCAAATAAAAGAAAGATAAACGCTCAAATGAATGCCTTGACAAAACTGATCTTCGCTTCTAGTTTCCCTTTTGGAAACAATACTGTTACTGGTTTACATCTGGTCTGGAAGTCATCTAATAAGGGATTCTTGGGGACTATTACTTAGACACCTGTTACAGCCTTCCCTATGAAACTTGAAAAACAAATGAAAAAAAAAGGGGCAGAAAATTAAATTTTCACATGGTTGTTCCTCAGTAATTCATTTTAGATCTCAGGGCGAACACCTTAATATGAGTTTGAAAAGAATGAAAGTCAGGGTAGTACCAACAAGTTATGCATGTCCCAACCCTCTCTGGATCAAGAAAAGTGTGTTTGTATAAGCAAGTGTCAGTGTGTTGGGGAGGGGAAATGAAGAGCGTAAATCAAGAGCCACCTTTAATAGAACAGGCTAAGGAGTGTGTACCTGTGACTTCAGGCATGGTAAGAAAAGTGGGGAGCATTATGCAAAACTGAAAGTCAATAGTAGAAACATTTCTTCCAACTAAAGGAGTGGGAGAGGGCAAATGTAAATGTTTACTCCAGTGTTTATAACTTTGCATTAAAAAGGTAATCCACTGAAATAACCTGGAATGATCTCTTCTTGCTTCCCTTGTCATATTTTTTTTCTGAATATCAAAATTTACAAAAGATGTCCCAACCTGATAAGAAGCTATTTTTCTTTTTCTTTTTCTTTTCTTCTTCTTCGATTTTTTTTTTTTTTTTAACGAACTGAAATAAGAATCTGAATTGTTGTCCTCTTTCCACTGCGGGAGGGGCTTGGGGCCCCCCCAATCTAAGTCTGTAAGATAGGAAGGCATCAGTGAGTAGCCTAAGGTGACTAGAGGTGAGTAAACCTCACACATTTCAACAAACAAATCTATTCAATCCCAGACATAAGGAAGTTCAAAATCTTTCAAATGGTCTCATTTTCTTGTGAAGGATTAAGAAGATCGTTTCTGTAGGCAAGTCCCCTAAAGTTGTCTCAAATGCTGAAATGCAGTGACACTCTATCGACATGGGGGAAGCCTCAGCCTTGAACTAAAAAAAGAAAAAGTGTAATGTGTTAAGGTGAAGGGCCAAAGTGGTAAACTGCCGTGGTAGGTGAGGGAATCCAGAATGAGTCGTCTGCAACTGGAAAACTGTTTTTAAAAAAATCTTTACCCAGAAACTAAGCTGACTGGTCAGCTCCTTTTCTCAGAGCAAACACACACTACCAAAACGATCCTAAGTTGTGGAAACGGCTTTCTGTGGAGGTTGAGGAGTTCATGTGAACCGAGTCAAGGGCGTTTATAGGTGACTCTGAATTGGAAACTTCACTATTGAGACGTGCTTTGGGGCCAAAGCAGAGCTCTCCAATTCTACAAGGGGGAAGCTGTCCTGGGGAGATGTGGGGCTTTACCTCAGGCTCCTACACTGGGATGCCGGTGAGTGAGTGGCATTCAGCACGAACAACTCAGTTTGAGGAAAGATGGAAGGAAGGGAGAAAGAGAAAGGAAAGGTAGAAATAGCATTAAAAGGAGGATTTATGCGAACTAATGGCAGAGAGGATTAGCAAGAGGGGCTCCCGGACCTGGTTTTAAAAAGGAGAGTGCTGCCTGTAAGGAAACACTGTACGCACGATCAGGGTCTAGATGTACCAGCGACCCAATGGGCATACACATCACGACTTTTACAGAAATAGCATAGTGTCATGCATTAGCCACCAGCTACCGTGCAAGCTACAGCTTCCTTCTCCCCAAGCAATCAATCATCCACTAACTGGCCGGTCTACCCTCTCTGCACGTGGAAGTCAGTCGGACTGGGACGGCTCGGCTCGGGCCCCCAGACCCTCGGCCTGGCTCTGGCTCTGGCTCTGCGGCTCGGCCTCCCGGCGCCGGCTCTCCCGGGGCCCGGAGGCGCGCGGCGGGCGGCGGCCAGCAGTTTCTCCTCTGCACGCGTCAGCCGGGCTCAGTAGGAGCGGCCGCGCCAGGTCGGAGGGGGCGGCTGCTTCCCCCATCCGTGGAGGCCGATAACGGCGAGTGCTACTAAATATACCACGAGACTAGGAACGTGTTGCTCCCCTCAACTCGCCCACCTCCATGCCATTATTCACTTGCGTCGCCACTTGATGCACACTGCTAAATGGGCAGCGCCGCCAGGCAGACGTCTCTGCCGGACAGGACCCGGGGAAGGACGAGGTTTCGATGCCAGCTTTACAGCCTCTAAGCTCTAACTCAAGAAACGCGCGCGCGTATTGAGGACGGAAGCCTTATTTTTCAAAGCCTCTGGAATAAGCTTCTAGTCGGAGCCTCGCCCTTCTGTCCCCCGCCCATCCCCCCACCCCCCGCCGCTTCCCCCTTCGGTCCTTTCCACCGTCAGGGAGACCTGAGGGGCAACTGGGGCTAAGTGGGAACGAAGGAGCCTTCTTAGACCCCGCGGACCTTCCCGGGTTTCTGTGTCCTGCGGGATGGGTCAGCCTTGACCTATTTCGCTCGCGTTGGTAAGCGGAGGCTCCGCCGGCGGGCGGGCGCGGGTTCCCCTGAGCCGGGGAGAAGCTGCAGCCCCATCGGCCCGCAGGCCCTCGCGCGCCGCCCGGTTTCCCGCGCTCTCGGTGCTCTGTTTCAGCGCGGATCTGTTCCGGGCCCGCGAGGCCTGCATCGCCCGGCCCGGCCCGGAGAGGGAAGGTTAAGGCCCCTTCTCCGAGGGCCGGGCTGCGCCGGCCGAGTAAGTGGGAAGCCTGGGTCCTCGCGGCCTCCTGCAGGCCCGGGCTTTCCAGGCCACCCTTCCCCACGGGCCTCACGGGCCTCTGGGCTGCTGCGAGGCGCCGGCTGGCGGGTGGGAGGGCAAGGTTCGCCCGACCCTAGGTTCAATTTTCTAAGGGACGTTGGCAATAGCTGTTCCTCCGCGGGAGCGCACAGCGAGGCCAGCGTGGTTTGTTCTCTACTGCGTCGCGTGTAGGAGCGCGAGCTCGGGAGAGTCCTGGGAGCTTTGGGAGACGTGCATCCTCCCCGAAGCCTGGACGTTGGTCACCTCAGGGCTTTGGGGACGGAAAGTCGGGAACCGAGCTCGGGCCAACCCGGCAGCGGCGCAGACGCTTTCGTTGGACGGCGGCCCCCCAGGCCCTCCAGCCCGACCTGGAAAGCTCAGGTGGCAAGGGTGGGAGTGCGGGCTCCAATGTGGCCTGCTTTCCTAGTGACCAAATACTCAGCAGGGTCTTCCTCCCCGCGGGAAAACTTCTGAACTCTCTCAGGTTCCCTCAGTCTTTGTTTTATGCTAGGACACCGGGGTCTAGAGAAAGGTGTGCTTTTATAACTAAGAGGGAAGTTGGAGGAGCCAGTAGCAAGGCCTATGGGGCGCATTCATCAATAGCGTCTTTTAAATTTTCTTGTTATAGGGGTGCTTGGCTCAATCTGAAGAGTGTGAGACTCTTGATCTCGGGGACCGTGGGTTCTAGCCCCACGTTGGATGTAGCGATTACTGCAAAAAATGGATAACATTTTTACAAAAATAAAAATTCTTGTTATATATGAAGTGAAATTAAACAAGCAATCAAGTTTTGTTTTTGTGCTAACAATATTAATTTTAAAATGTTAAATATTCAATGCCATGCATTTTGTGACGCTTTCCCCCCCAATTTCTTTCTTTTCCAATAATTCAGAGTTTCAGTAAATGGAAATGTTTCTGGGCTCTCAACCTCTGAGTAACAGGGTAATAGAGTAAGGGGAAGCGACCATGGAATCTTTTGTCCTGTGTCTCTCTGGCTTATCTTTACCAGTACCATACTCCTGAGATTGCTTCTTGTATCAGTCTAAGCTAAATAAACTTGCATTTTGGATAAAATATTATTATCATTTGCTGGACTTCAAGAATAACCTAAACTGGGGATATTTTCCAGATGTACACCTTATGCAATATTGTAACTACCAGTACATGGTTGGATTTGATAGGCTTATATTGGAACCAAAATTCACATAGTGTAGCCCCATAAGTACAATTGCAGACCCAGGGCAAAAGATGCGTGTATGTAAAAGTTTGAAAAAGTATCCTAAAGTGTGGTGAGTATTCTTTGTTTCTCTATTTCAGAGGCCCAAGGATAGGCAGTTAGGGTGGCCTATCATACATTCTTAGAGTAAATATTGCAATGAATTTTGGGAGAAAGGGAGCATACCACTTAGGGTTTTGACTGTGGAAGGGAGTTAAGGATCTCAGGAAAATGATTTTAGGCAGAATTTCTTTTTTTTAAAGATTTTATTTATTTATTTATTTGTCAGAGAGAGAGAGAGAGAGAGAGAGAGAGAGCGCCAGCGGGAGAACACAAGCAGGCAGAGCTGCAGGCCGAGGCAGAGGCAGAGAGAGAAGCAGGCTCCCCACTGAGCAAGGAGCCCGATGCGGGACTCGATCCCAGGACCCTGGGATCATGACCTGAGCTGAAGGCAGCGGCTTAACCAACTGAGCCACCCAGGCGTCCCTAGGCAGAATTTCTATTTACACCTCCCCTTCCGATCCTTCTCCTATCATTTCTTCCTCACCCTTGAAGAAAGAGCAACATTCTATTAGCTTGAAGGTAAAGAGAGGGAGGGAACTAAACTTTAGTGAGCATCTATTATTTATCAGATATTTTTCTTTTATCTAAATCTCATAAAAATCCTATAAAGTTGGAACTATTACTCCCCCCCCCCTTTTTTTTTTACCAGCGTAAGGGAAGATCCAGCTGGGTTAAATATCTATGGTCACACAGCTGGCAAATAGTAGATCTGGGTTTCAAATCTAATTCTATAATTCTAAAACCCAGGCCAGTCTTTAGAATGTGGTGGACTGAGTTCAAATGGACTCAAGCAAGCATCATTGGGTTACTGACTGTTGTGAGTAGAGGAGGAAACTGGTTGTGAACAGTGTGTGGTCTTGTCTTTTTCCTCTTTCCTTTCTCCACTTGATCTTGGCCAAAAGGCCGAGAAGGACCCCCTTTCCTTTCTCTGGATGGCAGCCTCTTAATTCTGGCTTTCCTTAGGAACTTTTGGCTATGATGAGATTGACTTGAGGCAGGGATTATAAAAGTCTATGTCTTTTTCTGTGCCATACTCAAGTTGGACCAAGAGTGTAAAACTCAGTTTTCTGAATAAACATCTCAGCTGGCATCAGGTTTAAGGCTGCCCATTGGCTGGCTTGATCAAGGTAATGATTTCATGAGGACAGACTCATACGGGTCAAACTAAGTATCACTCTTAAAACCCCGGCCTCAGCAACCAAAAGGGTGGGAGGGAAATATAGTAATAACAGAACACATGACTGCTAATTAACCTTATTAAGAACTGCAAACCAACGAACATTTATATTTTTATTTTCTCAGAAAGGCAATTAAATTTTTTGCCTTCTATTAACTACCTTTCCCCTCCAGATAATCACCTATATCAAAACCACCCTTTAAAAGGTCAGTAGAAATTATTTTTAAGACATTCAAATATAAAAAAAGTATTGTTATTTTAATAGGCACTGTGGATAGTTTAATTTGTATCTTGTATTAAATTAAACATATGGTGAACAGGGTATAATAGATTTTCTGTAATTTAGCTGCCAATGTGGCAACAGCAGCCAGTTACTCTCACCAGCAGACTTGTCAGTGGTTTGTTTACTAGCTTATTTGAATTAAAATAAAGCTTCGCTTCTGCTGACTGCACATCATTATCTATGAGACCATAATCCTGCTAGCAAATCCTATATCTTCCAGAACTGGCTCTTTTGTTTGGGATTACTGAGAGCTTAGCCTATAACAAAGAGGAATAAGGCATCCCTCTCATCCTCATAATTAAGTGTGGGGACTAATTTAGAAACAAACCCAGAAAGATGTACTATTTGGAGTTATATTTCTATACAGAAGGAGGAGAAACAGGATAGGCCAAACACCCGATTGTTAACAGAATGTTTAAACTATTAAGCAAGTGTACTACAGGAATCCAAGCTTGTTAAAATTAAGAGCAATAGCAAATAAGGCATTGATGGCCTTTGCACGGGGCAGTAATTCTGTATGAAGGATCTGAAGGTATGTTTGGGAAGAGGAAGTATTAGGGTGTCAATTAGGAAAAGATGTGCTGTATGCCATGTGAATGCCATTTATTTTGTTCTTCCATCATTCTAATAGGTCACACAATTAATAGTGATTGTTACGGGCAGAGTTATTAAAAGGCTCAATAAAAATAGCTAAAATAAAAATAACACTTTTTATGCGCTAGAAAAATACAACTCATTAGAAATTGTTAACATTTACTTGCAAGGTGCATAAAATTTAGCAAAAAGAAAAGAATGGATGATTTTTCTTGGCTCTTTCCATATATGCAAAACAAATGCGGTTTCCATATGCTCAAAACAAGTCTCCATGAGTTCTGGCAACCCAATTCTATCTGTGTTTAAGGAGAGAATTTCACAACTAGGATGTATACAAAAACAGCTTTTACAATGCACAATCCGTATATAAACTGATGCCTGTTTGTTAAAGAAGAGGGAAAACACAAGGGTTGATTTATCAATGTCTTTAACATTAATTATCACAGATGGGAATTCTGAGGACCTCTGTGAAACCAAACCAGACCCTGGTGAATTATAAAGCAGGTCCTTAGACTTTAAAAAACATTTAGGCAAAGTGACAGTTCAGAACATCTGTTAGCCTTCTGTCTGAGTATAAACTAGATGTCATGGAGTGCACAGCTGTAGGCATTTTAGGCTTTTTTGCCAACATCTGTCACAGCAGTACAATAATATAGGTAATTATCAACACCTTATATAAACTGTTTGCTATTTTAATTTTTAGAAAGAGTAAAATTAGTGTTACAGTCCTTGGCAAAAATAATTGAGATGAATAGAATCATTTTTCTCTCAAAGATGAATAAACAATCTGATAATTCTTTGAAAACACACATTTTAAATATTTTCTGCAGCCAATATTGGTATTATACTAAGCAAAAATTCTAAGTGATTTTTTTTTTTTTTAAGCAAGGGCCAAAGTACAAGTAAAGGTAGAAAGAGGCCAGAAATTGTGACTTAGAGCAACCAAAGATGATGTTTTGTGATAAAAATATAGAGTTTGTTTATACCCCACAATGTGGCATTAACTGATTCCATATTCATAAAGATTAAAAATTCATTTTATAATGTCGGTACAGCAAAGCCTGTGTAATGAATCATAAAAATTTGTCTTCCTCTTCTCTCCTTGCTCTTCTCAGTCCTAGAAATTTGCGGAGAAATGGCATATAAAATTATAATTCATATCCTGCCATCTTAGTGACTAAAGTTAATTTGAAAAGGGTCAGCACATCATATAAATCCACGGATCCTTCATTATTTTAGTGCCACCTGGTAATGGACTATCTACAGTACGCATCCTAAGATACTGGGCATTACTGTCTCACATCTGATTCCTTTGACCTATCCTATCATTGTTTTTCAGTTTAAAGAACTCGAAGCAGCAAGACCATATTCCAAAGCACCTGTTCTGAGGAAGATGCCAGTCAATAATGTCTTATTGAAAGACCAGGCCCAGCTAGAGGAAATAAAGGAATTGAGCTGCAGTTGGATTTCATCATCTAAACATGCAATGTAATCTTAACCAATTCATTACACACTCCTTTTGTTTCCACTACAAAAGGGATGTTACCTTTGTCAGAGGTTGTAATTCCAGTATGTTCAAGCAAAGACAAGGGAGAAATTGAAAAACTGCTATCAATTCTACCCATAGCCAGGAAGAACTGTAGGGTCAGAAGGTCAATATCACTGTCCCTTGTACAGTTTAGACTAGACCACAGAAAGCTAACTACATTGCAACAGAAAGGTATCATAACGGGGACTCACACAAAAATACTACATGAGAATAGGAGTAGGAAGTCATATTCTTGAACACATTTGATTTAGCACATGAAGAATCAAATGAAGTGAATCTCTATTTGGGCAATAGTTGTGGATGCTTAAAAGAATGCTTTCTTAGGACGATCTTGCAGAGAAGGGAGATTTTATTAATGGGAGGTCACCATGGCAAAAAAAAAAAAAGAAAAAAAAAAGAGTCACAAATGTTAGTATTCATTATCTAAAGGTCTAGAAAGGGTTGAATGAGAAAGAGAAGGGGGAAGTAAATATGGATATAAAAGGCAGACAAGTTGGCCTAACAGGAAGGACTAAAAATGAAAGGGACTAAAGAAAGAGAAAAACCTGATAGATGGTGACAGAGAATAAGGCTGTGGAGGTTAGGGGAGGAGTAAAAGAGGATATTGATTACCAAATGGAGTATTAAGAACCAAATAACAATTTAGCGCCTGTGAGTGTTAGCACTTCTTAATGAGAGTGATCAGCTGTTAAGAAATGAGTCTTAGAAAGAGAAACATTTAAAAATAATAGCTCAGTAGTATGGTTCTGAAGTCTGTTAAAGTGGGTTCATTTGAGATTTCTCAATGCCAAATTTCTTTACCAGCGAGGAGAAAACAATGTATTTTGACATCTAGAAAAGGGTGGCAAAAAGAGAAAGCAACCCACTTCCCAAAGACCTTGAAAAATATTTCTAATGATGAATTTGATTCCTTAAGGGCATTACTTTTTCCATCTAGTTTCAAGTGTTTGGAACAGAATAATAGCACAAGGATATCTGCCACGTCAGCATCAAAAGTGATTCGACTAACACAGTCTTCACTACAGTGGTGATTTATAAGGAGAGACACACTATTTCAAAGTTTATATTGTGATAAAGACAGATTTGTGTATAAATATTCCTCTTTGATTACTTGGCACACCTTGACTGATAGGAAAAATACTTTGTTAGGGTCCATTTTCTATGTTGAAAATCATTTCCTAGAAGGCCGAGCTAGCTCTGATCAACCCTGAATGAGACACAGTTAGCAGTTAGCATGCTCTCATCTTTGTCCCTCTTTTGTGCTCTGGCCTCTCCCCGCTTTGCCCACTGCCCTCATCTTCCTTCATTAAGTATCTTAATCCAGGCTGATGTTCCCTAGGTAGTGTCCCAGGCTTGCTCCATTTTTTTGCTTTTCAAAATCTGAAACAAATGGCTAATAAATGGATTCACCGTAATGTACTAATGACTGATAATAATGTGTTCTTTCATCAAAGTTACTAGCTCTATGCCAGAAGCTCTCTGAAGGGGGGGTGGGGCACACATCTTGCTAATTTTTGTATCCTCTGGATCGCCCAACAAAGTGCTTTCCTCATGATAAATATACATTAACTTGTAAATGAATATACGCTGAGCGTTATGTTTTTCTCCCTAAATCAAGTGTGTACTCACTGAGAGTATTTATATTTTTATTTTTAAATTCTACGTATTTATTTTTAAAGTTCCTAGCTAGAGAGATACGGTGGTCAAGCTGAATTCGAGTCTTTAAAACCGATACTTCGTTTTTCTTATTGATGTTTATTATAAGCACATGAAAGGGAAATTTAAAAGAAAATGTCATTTTTAATACTACTACTGTAATACCATAATAAATAGCTTAAATTTTCTATATTCCTTTCTAATCCTTGGCTCATAAATATTTAAAAATTATATTTGTAATACACATATTTCTGGATCTTTATGTTTATTTAATGTTACTGTGTTTTGAAAGTGAATTTGTCACTAAGGGACAAAGATTGTAAATATTCAAATTTCTAATGGTGGAGTTATAGAAAGCCCCCCCAAGGTCTGAAAAGACAGTTTTGGATTGGGGAAACTTTTGCAGTGCTCTCTTAAGGCCAGTGTTTCTGAAGGGAGCTAATTTTTTTTATTTCTAAATCATAGGATCTTCTGTTTTAGAAGGACAAATTGGAAGTGTAGGATTTTAGGGCTGTAAAGCAGGCCTTAGATTTAAAAAAAAATCCAAGATGAGATTCAATAGTAGGTACTAACTTTCCATTTTGATTGTCAATAACTGAAGGTGTTTATCCGTCCTTCACAGAGTCTATCTGGAAAAAAGTCTCGGATCTGAGTTTTTCTATCCTTATTCCAAATATATATGACATAAAAGAGTTTGCTCAAAAGGGCTTGGATGTGTACGCCACAGTCACCAGTGTAAAGAAAAATCAAATTAATTTTCCTGTTAACAATCAACTCAGTCACTATCCCACTTGCAGGCAACCCAAAATCCTTTAGAGAAGAAACACTGGACTATTTCGTTAATCACAAGATCATAGTGGACACTTTCAAGTGCTATATCATTAATATTTTTATCCCTATAAGTCAAAAAGATTTGGGAGAACTGCCACAGTGTGGAGTTTAGTCTTGAATGTCCATTATCAGCAAATGGAGTGATAGAATAATGTGATAAACTCCTTTATTGGAAATACACACTTCATTGCAGTTCATTTCTCTCCTTTCCCCTACTGTTATGACCTTACTATCTGCTGTGGTACTTATATATTCAAGGCAAGTAGTGATCCACTTTCCTCAGACACACGCACACACACACACAGGCACACGTGCACACACACACACACACGCACGCGCGCGGGCTCGCCCCTTGACACCCAATTGTAGGCGGCTGATTCATTGTGCTGTGCAGTGTAATCCACCATTTCCTATTTAAGTAGGATGGCATCTAGAGTATTTTTCTTTCCTAACATGAAACTAAAATCTTACAAGGTCACCGCCAATATGTAATAGTATCAGTCTAAACACAGAAGGAGATTGCTTCCCTTTTAAAGAAGGTTAGAGTTCAGAGGATCATAGAGCAAGACCCTCTGGAATTCTCTCTTATAACTCAGCTTGTCCTGAAGGGACCAGAAAATCAGGCCACAGCCCAGACAGAGAAAATTGTGCTACAGAGAAAATGCAGAGCTGATTCTCATCTTGCACCTGCAGAATCTGCTGTCAGCTGTTCAATTCTAAGTTCTGTGGCTTTTCTTGATTCCTGCCTGTTGGCTGGCTAATTTATTAACTCCTTAATATCTGCAGCAAAGCCACATAGGCAAATATTTATGGGATCAAGAAAAACACCAGAATGAAAGGGTGATTGAGCAGGCTGACTGAATTTTGTGTTGACTTCACTAAATCATGAGAGTTTAGAGTTGTCTCAACAGCTGCACGCAGTCCAGAGTGACATCTTAAAATTCAGCCTTGACTTCCTAGCCCGGTTCCCATTCATTCCACCTTCAACAGCCAGCTAGCCATTCAGTACACCATCCTCATTTTATGCTACAGGCAAAAAGCCAACAAAAATATGGTCACATTTAAAAGCCTTTTAAGCAGTGAGCAACTCCCTCCTTTCCCAATTGTTCCCTGCTTTTTCACATTCCTAGTTAATAGGTTTTTAAAGCAGTTTCCCCAACTCTTTTCCTGCCACATACTGTCTTGCTTGGCATCTATGCAGCAAAAGGCTGTTCTTCAAGAGGCTTTTAAATCCATTGTACCTCTTTGTGCCTTTCAACTGCTAACTCTTCAGGTACGGGCTGTGTTTCTTGCTTAGCATATTTTGCATGTTCCAAGCCACTCACAGCAACTACGGCAAAAATGAGGATAAAAATAAAAATAATAAATACAGTCATTTTAAGTGGAGTGTAGGGCCATGTCTGCGGTTTTCTATTTGCTCACAGCATTCCACAGACTTCCAACAAAAGGAGCATTTTCAGGAAGTGTGCAATTCTGAGTTGAAATATAAATAAAAGTTTCTTTCTGTCTTTCTTTTACAATTAAACTTCCCTAGTAAGTCTTGATTGAGGCTTTGCTGTGTCGACATACAGAGATACTATACACTAGGTGTTTGAAAATCCTCTCCCCACCCACCTTGTTTTTATTAGTGGAACAAGGTTAAGAAAAGATGTAAACGGTGAACATCAGAAAGCTTGGATATTGAGAGCTGGTAAAGTTCTAATGAGCTATAGTTAACATTTTTCATCTAACAAAAATTGTCTGCTCTATACCACGAATTGTGCCTCGGCAGTAGAGGTAAAGATGACTAGGAAATACTCTGTCACCGAAGAGGCTCATGATCTAGTGAGGAGGAAGCCAAGTAAATAAATAATCAATCACATATGTATTTTGAGAAATAATGCTTTGTGGCTTTGCTTGAAATTAAAAAGACTTTTTGGCGCAGCGATAAGACATCTAAGGTAGGTAACTATGCGTTCAAAATGGAACTAAACATGCATTTCCCTCCTGACCATGTGAAATAATAACGACGAGTGCTCACTCCTAAATACTTAACAATTGTATGTTCTTTTCGGACCCTGCAATGCTGTCTGCTTTTTCTTCAACTTTGAGACCAGTGATCTCATCGTGTTTCCAAAATGAATTGAGGTTTTTAAGCAATGCAGCCATTATAAATTATTCAAATACTGAAGTCTTATAATATATTCTTTTTTTCCTGGTTTTGTCCGGTGGGTGATATTTTATAGCAAGGTACAGAAAACTAGATTAGCAAAGGCTCTCAAGGATAAAACTATTTGTAACAATCATTTTTATGCTACTGCTATGCCTGGCGCAAACTTTACATTTAAATTATCAGGATTTGTTTGTAATTCTGTTTCCCCTTTAAAGAAAGGTTCATGTTGTTACCCTGCTCAATATCTCCAGTGCCTACCATAATGGTTGGCACATAGGATACATTTAGAAGGAAGGATGGAAGGAAGAAATGAAGGAAGGAAAATGTTCAATCTTTTCTTCACACTGAAGTAGTAAACAGATCTCATCAGCCACCTGCGTCACTCCCCTTTTGAAACCACAGGTCGTTTTTATTTTATACACTGCAATACTTCATAGTTTAGCTTTTAAGATAAGTTTGTCACTCAGTACATTTGATTTCTAACAGCCCGATGCACCATATTTAATTTTTGTTTGCATGATTTTCTACAAAAATACAATTAAGATAATTCCACTGAAATAGATTTGGATAGTAGTGTGGCTAAAAAGGAAGTAACTACAAGGAGTATTTCAGTAAAGACTCAATAGAATGAGAGGTGTTTTTTTTTTTTTTTTTTTTTTTTTCTCTCTCTCTAATGAAAGACTGGCTTGTGCCAAAGCGACCATTTTGATTAGAGAGCATAGCACAATTATGGGTCATGTTGTGATCCATCATAACTTGTACTGGACTATATCTCCTGTATGTGGTTTGTAGAATTTATAATCATTTTTACAAATCTAAAATAAAAAAGAAAACTATTACAGAATATAGGTGTGCATGCATTTAAAAAGAAAAAAAAAAAAAACAAAACAAAACAAAAAAAAAAAAAAAAAAAATAAAAAAAATAGGTGTGCATGAATTTAAAAAAAAAAAAAAAAAAAAACAAAACAAAACTATAAAAACAAACCCAAAAAGCAAATGGTTTCTAAATCTTCACTAAGGGAAACAAAACAAAACAAAACAAAAACAAACAAAAAAACCAAAAACAAACTTGGTTCTTTCTTTCTGATTTTCTTTTCATTTATTAATTTATTCAATGCATATTTATTGATGACCAGTTTCGTGAAAGGGGTTACATAGATGCTGTGAAGGAAACAAAAATGAGTAGGAAATAGTCCCTGCCTCCCAGGGAACTTTTAATCTGGTGAACGAGATGACAGCACACATAAAATATAATGTAAGGCAGAATACGATTCATGTCTCAAGGGAGGCACATTAGGGAAGTAGGATTTGACTTGGACCTTGAAGAATTTAAAGTAGCAAAGATGTGAGGAAGTCTTTATAAGTAGAAAAAATGGCACATGGTAGGGTTCCATGACTGGAGCATGACAGAAGTATTGGGATGAAGGCTTGAGTAGGGTGAGGTATTACAGTAGAGGCATTCGGATACAAACCATGAAGTTTAGACTTAAATTCAGGGAATACTGGGCAGTTATTTTTTAATTAATTAATTTATTTTTTAAGCAGGCTCCATGCCCAGCATGGATCCCAACGTGGGCCTTGAACTCACAACCCTGAGATCAAGACCTGAGCTGAGACCAAGGGTCTGTCACTTAATCAACAGAGCCACCTAGGTGCCCCTGGGCAGTTATCTTCAAACTCAGAAAATAGAAATCATGTGGTTTTTTTCCTGAAGATTAGGCTGTCAATCTGTGGGGCGGCTAGATAGGTGGGTGAGCTGAGCTGGGAGGGTGAGGTGAGATGCCACGATAGGAGTATCACTTACTGGATTTTGGCTGTTGGTAACTAAAAGAAGCAGTGCTTACTAGATGAATACTGAAGCTAGAGGAACTGCTAAAATTTGTCCTAAGTAGGAGTGATGGAAAGCAATCAAAGGGAATCAGGTATGGCACCAAAATTTTAAGCAGGGAAGATAAGGAGATTGGTGGTATTAGATAGAAAGAGGAAAATCAGATGGAGGAACAGGGCTAGTGGGAAAGACACGAATTTGGTTTTTAATTTTTTGTATTTGAATTGCTGTTATTATGTACAGGTTGGGGACAGCCATCTGTGAGTCATGAAACAGAGGAATTTGGGAAAGGGGTCAGAACTAAAGACAGTGATTTTGGACTCATTTGCATTTTAATGATAATTGAACCTTCACAGAGCAGTAAGGCCTCAAAGGGAGAGTGAGGGTTGTGAGAGAGGAGAGCTATGCACAGAACCTGCATGCTTAAATTTAACAAGATGAGCCCATAACGGGAGACAGAGGTACGGTCATCAAAAAGATTAAGGGAAGGATTATAGGGACTGAGAAAGGAAAGAGTTTGAAAAATGAGGTGAAGTTAATACTAACCAGAAGTGTTCACGTTTTTAAAAAGCTCGCATTTTAAAAACATTATTTTTGTTTTATTTGCATGTTTTTGCTGTTATCTATCTCATATGTGTGTTTTGTATTTGGAAGGAGATACACTAAACTATTAGTAATTGTTAATCCAGAGGAGAGGGGGTAGATTTTCTCCGTGTAAGTATATAAAAGTGTATTGGTTAGGATCCCAGGAGGAAACAGATGGCACTTTCAAATTAGGGTAATCGACAAGTGTTTAATAAAGAGACAATTTCCAAACATGGGGAAAAGGTGTTGGGAAAGCACAAAGATTAGTGTAGTATCCCAACACTAGCAACAACAGGGGTTGTTAATGTCCCTAGGCTACATAGACAAGGAGAGGGAGGAATTTCTGGAATTCAGAGAGAAAAAATGGTAAAAGGAGAACCATCTTGAGAGAAGATATGACTTTGCTCAAGGAAGCAACAAGCCTGAGGGGACCTCCAGCAAGGAGAGGAGAGGAATAAATACCCCAGCTAACCATCTTTCACTCAAGGGTTTTTTTTTTTTTTTTTAAAGTAATCTCCACACCCAACATAGGGCTTGAAGTCATGACCCCGAGATAAAAAGTCACATGCTCCTCTGACAGGGCCAGCCAGGTGCCCCCACTCTTGGATTTCTTGCTGCAGATTGGCCTAATCCAATCAGGACCTAGATGTCCAGGGAACATGGCTAGACAGGGTAGCCTCCTGAGGCACAGCAGGGTGGGTAAGGGTCTAGAAGGACAAATGGAAGATGTTTGGTACAAACTGTATTGTGTGAATTTTTTAAAAAGATTTTATTTGAGAGCGAGAAAGAGATTGAGAGAACGAGTGGCAGGAGGGGCAGAGGGGGAAGCAGACTCCCTGCAGAGCAGGGAGCCCGATATGGGGCTCAGTCCCAGGACCCTGGGATCATGACCTGAGCTGAAGGTAGACGCTTAACCAACTGAGCCACCCAGGCACCCTGTATTGTGTAAATTTAAAAACATAATTGTGTATTACCTCTCTGGTTTCTTAAAGATATGTTGTAACTTTCTGCATAGCTTATGCATTCACATAATGTCAAATTTATGAAGTAATTCAGTGTATAAAAATGGTTAAAGAAAAATAATTGATAACCTGCTTCCCTAAAATGCCCCTAACTTAGATGGCTTTCTAGTGAGATTTTACAAAACTTTCAAGGAATAAATAGTATTTATTTTATATAAGTTGCTCCAGAAAAAAAAAAAACAAAAACCAGAAGAGAAGCTCTCCAGTTGCCCAGCTGATTTTATGAAGCTTGTATAATCCTGATATAAAATCAAGATAAAGAATTAAGAAGACATAAGTAAAGCATAAACCTATGTCACTTGTGGATATGGGTGCAATAATTTTAAATAATATATTAGCTAACCAAATCCAAGAATTTATTACAAAATAATACATATTGATCAAGTAATAATTATCCCAAGAATGATAGTTCAACATCGAAAAAAATGTATCAATGTCTTTCACTTTAACACCAGACCAAAGAAGGAATATCCTATGATGATACCATGGGACACAAGATGCAACTTATTTGTGATAAAAGTTGCAGAATAAAGTATTAATACTTATTTATGATAAAATCTACCTAATATTGGAAGGATCAAAGAATTTCCTGAACTATTTATGAAAAAGTTGTGATAGATTCACTGGAATGAATTAGGAGCACTTCCATTGAAACAAACAAACAAACAAACAAACAAAAAACAGGAAAAGGAGGTTTACAATTTAAACATAATGACTGGAGACCCTTGTCTACCTTGAAGATAAAATAAAGACATTAAGGCATAGTAGAATTGGAAGTGATAAAAATCATTATTAGCAGATGATATGATTATATAGAAAATCCAACTGAATAAACATATTATGAGTGCTAACAAAAACAGAGCAAGGGTAATAGAAATAGACAATTCAAGAAAGCACTTCTTTTAGACAAATTATTCTTTTTTTCTTTTTAAAAAGATTTTATTTATCTATTTGACAGACAGAGATCACAAGTAGGCAGAGAGGCAGGCAGAGAGAGAGGAGGAAGCAGGTTCCCCGCTGAGCAGAGAGCCCGATATGGGGCTCGATCCCAAGACTCTGGGATCATGACCTGAGCCGAAGGCAGAAGCTTAACCACTGAGCCACCCAGGCGCCCCTAGACAAATTATTCTTATAATAAAAATAAACTATTTTAAGAAATATAAAGGTTTATGTTTTTGGTTTCCTTTAATAGAAAAATAGAAAAGGGCATAAATAAGATTTGAGCCAAAGGAGAGAGATACTGTTTTAATGGTTGGTATGATTTAACCTAGTAAAGTTATCAGCCCTCTCCAACTATACATACAAAGTAAATGAATTTCTTTTTTTTTTTAATTTTATTTATTTATTTGACAGAGAGATCACAAGTAGGCAGAGAGGCAGGCAGAGGGAGAGGGGGAAGCAGGTTCCCCGCAGAGAGCCGATGCAGGGCTCAATCCCAGGACCCTGAGATCATGACCTGAGCTGAAGACAGAAGCTTAACCCACGGAGCCACCCAGGCGCCCCAAAGTAAATGAATTTCTAATCAAGATTCTTACTGATTTTTGAGGAATGTAACAAATTTTAAAATTTATATAATGGCTAAAGGCCCCCAAATTTCTAAAAAAGTGCACAGAAAGATGATCCAAATATACAGTGGTCCATCTCACTCATCAGATATGAAGACATACTATAAAGGGTGATGCTGCTGCTGTTGTACCAGCAATATATAAATAGACCAATAAAGCAGAACTGAGAGCTCAGAAATTGATCTAAGTATATGTAAGAACTTATTATATGATAAAGGTTTGTATCACAAGGCAATTTAAAAAGGACAAAATGTTTAGTAGATATTAGAATAACTCTCTCATTATATGGCGAAAAATATAGACCTCTAACTTACACAAAGTTCGGCTCCAGACAGATTGAAGATCTAAATGAAAGAGATAGAGTTATAAATAGAAGAAAATGTGAAATAAAATCCTTGTGATCAAGGGGGTAGGAGAGGCTTTTAAACAAAATCTCAAAAGCACCAATGATAAGTTAAAAAAAAAAAAAAGTGCTTGGATTTGACTATCCCAAAATTAAGGACTTTGTTTGATGTAATATACCACAGATAAAGTTAACAAACAGACATTAGTTTGGGAAAGGATATTTTCAATATTTAAAACCAGCCAGGGATAATATCCAAAATATGCAAGAACTCCTTAAGTCAACAAGAAAAGGTAGGAAACCAAAGAGAATAATTCATAAAATTTGTAATAGGGTAAACAGGTTGTTCACAAAAGAGGTCTAAATGAATGAAAAAATACATAGAGTTGGTAAAGTTCATTATAAAGAGGTAAAATTCAAAGTAAAGCAACCAGGAAATATCACTTTACAAGTATTTGAATGGCAGCAATTGGACGACGGATAGTGCTGAATATCGGAGAGGATGTGGGATAGTGGAGATTTCTGCACGGCAGGTTGGGGTATAAATTGTACGGTCATTCTGGAAAACAATCATATGCATAGCAATCCCAGTCAGGAATATATTTTTCCCAGAAAACTAGCAAAACTTTGAGTGGGGACATGTTTCTGGATGTGATTGTCTATCCCTAATGGAGGTATAGAGATGCACCTGAGGTGTCCAATAAGTTAAGTTTAGTCCATAAGTAAAAATTGAGTGGATGCGTACTATGAGTGAAATGCTATGGGGCAGTGAGAAGCCAATGAACAAACTGGTCGTGGAGAAATTTAAAAAACATGATCATGAAAGAGAAAATAGGAATGAGAATTATAGCACAAAGACTATTTATTTGTACCACAATGTATAAATTCTACACAAAACCACCATACCTGTTTTATAATGCTTCACACATTTAAAGGTACATATCAATTTCTTTCAAATAGTGAGTGTTCAGAGGAGAGAACTGAGAATGAAAAAGAGTGAAATAAAATGAAGAAAGGGGATCTTGCATGGACCAATGATGATAACATTCTGAGAAATTGAGACCACAATTAAGTCAACCTGCTGTCTATGCACCTAGGGTTCAAAAACTAACAACAATAACAACAAACCAACCATTAGGTGGTTTTCAATCTTTTGCTACAATGGCTATATTTGTCATATGTCATCTTGTAATAAAAAAAAAAATGCAACATTTTTTTCTTGTACTATGAATTTCTGTACTATGTCTCCTCTACTTCTATTCTTTCCTAAGAGAGACACAGCCAGGGAGGTAAAATTATAGTTATGTGCCCACCTAAATCCAGGTGTTTACATGGCTTCATAACTGATCTGAAGTTTCAGTGATCTGAAAGACAAACTCTACTTCACTGGCTTTCAAACATTTTGGTCTCAGGAATCCTTTATACTCTTAAAATTATTGAGGATTCCAAAGAACTTTTGTTATTTACCATATTAGAAATAAAAACCTTAAGTATTTAATAATTTAAAAACAATCATAAAACCATAAAACGCTAACATAATATTTAAAGATGAAAAATAATTATATTTTGCAACACATTTAGTGAAAAGAGTGGCATCATTCTACATGTGTAAAAATGTCTTTAATGTCTGACTTAATAGAAGACAGCTGGATTCTCATATTTGCTTCTGCATTCATCTCTTGTGAAATGTTGTTTTGATTGAAGTATATCTTGAAAATCCAGCTTCACACAGATATGTAGTTGGAAAAGTGAGGAGTATTATAGCAGCCTTTTCAGATAATCGTGGATATTTTTCTTTGATACTGCACCAAAGCTCGACAAGTGGTAGTTTCTTAAAGGTTATTTTCAATGCGAAATCTGAAACTATTATCAATGAACTTTTTGTAGTTTGTTATATTAAAATCCATTGGCATATCTTGTACTTTGATGAAACTTTTACCTGTGTATGATTTTGTAATTTCATGTTCTGGTCATTTGGAAAATGTTGGTGCATTGAGGGATACGTATCACTATGCAATATTAAAAAAAAAATCACACTCATTAATTATAACAGTGATGTCATCAGAAAAGTCCTTAAGCATCTGGAAGCTGTGAAGCTCACGGTGGTGGATACAAGATTTCCAGAATTTTAATTTTCACTTGAAACACAAATCTTATCATTGGCAAGAATACTGTCATTTTTTCCCCTTGAAGTCACAGATTGACTTTGCTTATTTTTGAGAAAATACCAAATATTCATGTCTGGATAAACCATGGTTTGTTTGCCAATCATTCTTTCAAATAAAAATGGTGTCCTGTGAAACAAGGCGCAACTCAAATGGCAACTCCAAGTATGATGAGATACCCATGGTCCTCTATTCAGTATGCAGTAAAAGTGCTTCATGCACTTTTTGTTAACATGGAATATTAAAAAGAGTTATACTCAAGGGCTGAGATTTAATAAAACTAATAATTTCTACTGATTCATCAAGGACATTCTGAAATGAAACTGGCGCTCTTCCGTGCACTGTGGTGAATGACAATGCTAGAAGGGTTTTGTGTGGCTGTCTTGATATGTGCAAGTGTGGAAGCTGTTGTGAGAATTCTTGATTGAACACACCCTTTCTCAGATGCCTTACATTTGTAGAAGGATTCCTGAATTAGCATAGTTTGACTTCTCCTCCCAGGGACGCAGAATAGTACTTGGGAGAAGGACCCAGAAGTTGCCTGAGAAAGACAGGAGGGAGGAATGAGAAGGAGAGAGATTTGGATTATATTCTCTAGTCTGCCTGTATTGGTAGTTTTAGAAATCTCCATGTCAGAACTTATTTTTAACCTTTGAGTGTTAGAGTGGGGAAAGTATTTCTAATAATGATTTCAGAAATTAGACAATAAGAAATATTGTCTCCTTTTTTAAAAAAGCACCTCTTCATGACAAAAACTGTTTCATGAAGTCAGGAGAAAAATATTTGTGACTTATGTCAAACAAAGGACTAACCTCCTTAATGTATAAAGAACTGGTTATAAGAGAATAATGGATGGTACACATAAACAGATATTTCACAGATAAGGAAATATGAATGGCTCTTTAACATGAAAAATGCTTAACTTCATTCTTTGTAAGTACAAATTACAGCTACAAAGAAATATCATTTCCCACTTATCAAATCAACCAAGTATTTAAATTTGGTAATATATTGGCAAGATTATAGAGCAAAGGATATTATTGTACACTGCTTGTAAGACTATAAATTGTTATATCCCCTGTGGAGGACAATTTAGAAGCATCTCTCGAGATTGCAAATGACCTTTTGCCCCAACAATTCCAATTCTGGGGCGTTCTCCTATAGATGGACTTGCATATGCATTTATGTGAAGTTACATTTCAACAAAGTTTTTGTTTTGTGTTTGTTTTTTGTTTTTTTTTGTTTTGTTTTTGTTTTTTTGTATGGATTTTATTTGTAAAAGTATAGAAATAACTAACATTAGTATGGAACCAGTAATAGTGGTTGAATGTTGAAGGAGTTAATGGTAATGAGGCTTATCAGGGACAGGAATATGCAGGGAGACTTTTCACTGCAGATCTATCTTTCTAGATTTTATTTTGAAAATATCTGAATATATTACCCAGTTTTTAAAGGATTAAAAAAACTTCTCTCTATACCACCTGACAAGTACTGAATTTCTCCTCTCTGGCTACTAAGATAAAAAATGGGAAGAAAAGGAATCCCTCTGTTTTTTGCTGAAGCAAAAGTGAAATTATGTACCTAATGGTATCTTATTTTTAGCAGTCACCTAATGCATATTGATTGGATGACTAAAACAAATGGGTAATGACGTGGTATTGCTATCAGATAGATTTTCTGATAATAGTGCACACAAAAGATAATATTTACTTTTAGTTCCACTGTCTTTCCACCTGGGGACATTAACATTCATTCTTACCCTTCTTTCCTTCCTAGTTCTTTTCATTTTCATAAACATGAGATTGCATTCATGTCCCACTACCTAGATCTGAATAAAAATGTGCAAAGGAAGAAGTACTTCGTGTGAATGGATAGATGTCTGTGTGTATCCTGGTGGTTCTGAATCTGCCCATTTTCTTTTACAAACAATATAGCAGGGTCTATATAATGCCAAATCAACTGACTGGAAATGGAAAATTTTATTTAAAACTTTGTGTACGTGTAGACAGAAGCTGGAGTGCTGAGTTCTGGGACAAGTCCTGGAGTTTGAGATTTTGTAATTGATCCTATGATTCCTGAATGTGCATACCTACCTTCCCTATGTCTGACCAATTACTTGGTCAGAAAATATCCCCTAAGAACTTAGAGTCCAGTAAATCAAAATATATATTTATGTACTATAATGTAATTAATACAATATACTATACTATAATGTATATATTACAAGAATAGGAATATGTCAAGAATAAGATAAGCTTCTTATTTTCTCAGTTAAACTCTCATGAATTATCATACATAATACAAATTATTATAAACTCTCTTTGTCATATACTGTAATTGCCATAAAATTTTTCCCTACTATGTTTTTGGTTTGTTTGTTTAAAGATTTTATTTTTAAGTAATCTCTACACCCAGCATGGAGATCAAAACTACAACCCTGAAATCAAGAGTCACACACTCTATGGAATGAGCCACCGAGGCACCCCTCCCCTACTATGTTTTGTGGGTTTTTTCCCCCTTACTATAAACAACAGAAGTTCAGAATACATTTACATAGTGTCAAATTTCTGGCAAATAATTGGAAAACAGGGCAAAGATGCAATTTAGTTGTTTGACAAAGCATTTTACACTATTACATATGTCTTTATGGGCATATATATATATATATGTGCATATATATATACATATATAGAAAATAATCCATTTACCACTTTTTAAAAAGCTTGCATTGTTGAAAAAATGCATATTTATAAATGGCACACTTGCAGGCATTCATTTTTGATATAACACCTCTGTGATTAAATTATTCCTTATTTTTTAGAAAAAAATTATTATCCTAAAGTCTCTTCCTTTAATAACTAACAAAATTAAGACCAATATCTCTCAAATTTATTCCAGTGATAAAATCAAATGACTTCATTTTTATTGTAAGTTAAATGTTACTTTTCAAAAAGTAGGAGATAGAACTTTATATTTGGAAGAAAAATAAGCAATAGTTCTAATGGGGGGATATCCATTTTTATCTTTACTGTGTGGCATAGAAATTTCTGGGAACAGCATCATTTCAAACTTGGAGGCAACACCGCTCTATGTTCACATATGGTTGGAATGAGAATTCCCTTGCAGTGCCTGACTCCCATTCACACACGGGAGGAGCCAGAACACAGTTATGGAGTAATCTGTCAAAGATTTTTTTCATTATTAACAGAAAAGTCATATTGTCTGCCTGCCCGAAAATGTTTATGGAAACTTGTAATTCCTACATCTGGAATTCATTTTTGAGAGTGGATGCAAATCAAACAGCTGAATAGGTAACAGATATTTTACTCCACCAGAGTCCCAACTTGAGGTCTGAGACACAACTGAAACAGATCTGCAAAGTTCTAGAACACAGTTGAGAAACCCCCAAATGGTTTATCCTGAGAAGTGTTGGAAGCTCTTGGAAGTTACTTTTTAAGAATAGGATAGATTCCTTCATTTCCAAAATAGCTTTATTAAATCTCACCTAGAAGCACAGATAGGATTTTTTGGTGTGTCTTAACAACTTTGGGCTATTTTGGCCAGCAAAGCCTCATAGTGTAGTTAATCTAAAATTTAAAATAAAGGCAGTAAAATTTTCACAAGTTTCTTGCAAATCCAAGTCCTAAAATAATTGGTATGTCTAAATTTCGCATTATCTATACAAGTGATTCCTTAGTAGTGATTCATGATTAATCTTTCACATATCTGTGGTAAAATAGGCAACACAGTATTTTTCATCATTTAATTGGTTCATTTTAAAATAGGACTATCCTTTACACTAAGATAATGTCATGTTCTACTTTTAGTTGTTAAAATGTTTATTCTTTTATTACATAGCAGTGGTGATGGATAGTAGTTTTTTATTTTTGTTTTTTTAATTTAAAGATTTCATTTATTTGTCAGAGAGAGAGAGAGAGAGAGAGAGAGAGACAGAGAGCATAAGCAGGGGCAGCAGCAGGTAGAGGGAGAAGCAGGCTCACTTCTGAGCAAGAAGCCCAATGCCAGACTCAGTCCCAGGACCCTGGGATCATGACCTAAGCCAAAGGCAGATGCTTAACCGACTGAGCCACCCAGGTGTCCCAATAATAGTTTGTTTTTAACATCTTTTTGGTGGCAGTTTTCTGTACTCTCTCTGTTTTTGGAGTTTTTATGAGTTTTTAAATCCAGAAATACAGGAACTATATTTAATATAATATTAAAACATCCACAGAAAAAGCAAAAATTCAGGAACTAGTGCCCCAAAACATTTAATTTACTAAGTAGTTAACTTCTCAACAAGACATGGAGAGATTTGCTTTAGATTTTTTTTTAAAGATTTAATTTATTTATTTGACAGAGAGAGAGATCACAAGTAGGCAGAGAGAGAGGGGGAAGCAGGCTCCCTGCTGAGCAGAGAGCCCAATGTGGGGCTCAATCCCAGGACCCTGGGATCATGACCTGAGCCGAAGACAGAGGCTTAACCCACTGAGCCACCCAGGCACCCCGAGATTTGCTTTAGATTAACAATTAAATATGGTCTACTATATATACATGAATATTAACACATAAATCTATTCAAATGGTCAACGAATAACATGGGGTGAATTTGAAAGGGAGTTAAAAAAGTATGAAAAGTGACTTTGGCCTGGGATGGGTGGGCTAAGAAAGAAGTTAACAGACTGAAAGGTCACATTTGCCATGACATTGAAATTATTTTATAGGCTTGGTTTTAGGAGATGGGATTTTATGTTGAGTCAACTTAATCTAGGGTTAAAGGGAAGAGACCAATCACTTTTGCCACCCTGAAAAATGAAGAGTGGGATGAGCAGCGGGTGACGAATGAGGGTCCAAAGGTAATTGAACCTGTACTATGAACTCTTTGCCAGTCTTACTTGCTCCTCTGGTCCCAGTGCCTAGTAGGTGCTCTATAAACATTTGGTGAATGAAGAACACGAAAGAAGAAAGAGAAGGTAGCTGGTAGGAAAGCAGCAGTGGAGAATTGTACAGAACACCAAGAAGATGCACTTTAGGACTAGCTAATCAACTCAGAGTTTTTTGAAGGCCTCTTTTAATCCAGGCAACATAATCTTATTTGCTATCAATTGCTATAGCAACCACAATATGGACGGTGATGTTCAGAATTATTTATTTAAAAAGATTTTGAATCTTAAAAAAAAAATTATTAAAAGGGGTGCCTGGGTGGCTCAGCGGTTTAAAGCCTCTGCCTTCAGCTCAGGTCATGATCCCAGGATCCTGGGATGGAGCCCCACATCGGGATCTCTGCTCAGCAGGGAGCCTGCTTTCCCCCTCTCTCTGCCTACTTGTGATCTCTGTCTGTCAAGTAAGCAAAATCTTAAAAACAAAATTATTAAAAAAAAAGATTTTGTATTGGCCAACAGCTGCTACTACTACTGGAATTTACATGATAACTAGAAGACAAGGAATTTGTGGTTTAAGACGGTCTTAAATCCATTAATAATTCTAAAGCTTTAGTGATCTTTTTCTTAATGCAAAGAATTTCACTTGTAGTTACATATTTATGGGCCTAAGATCATTATTAGCTCCTTAAAACCACCAAGTAATGGAGTTGGAAAGTGATTTCAAAGACAATCTGTAGGGGCGCCTGGGTGGCTCAGTGGTTAAAGCCTCTGCCTTTGGCTCAGGCCCTGTTCTCAGGGTCCTGGGATCGAGTCCCGCATTGGGCTCTCTGCTCAGCAGGGAGCCTGCCTCCTCCTCCTGTCTCTCTCTGCCTGCCTCTCTGCCTACTTGTGATCTGTCTGTCAAATAAATTAAAAAAAAAATCTTAAAAAAAAAAGACAATCTGTATCATCTTTCCTGTTTATAAAAATGAATTTTCAAAGATGCTGTTGACACTTTGCACTGTGTTACACCAGGCCTACTTTCAGATTGCTTATACTTATCAAAAACAAGAAGCTTGTCACTAGTCCTCAGAAGTTACTTGGCCAAAGAGTCAAAATTTGGTAGGGGATATGTATGAATGAGACTCATGAAAATTGACCATTTTGTCAGATTAGCATTTTGAAGTATGATTAAATATAAGGTCTCAGTTTGATTATTTCTCCTGACTTAATTTCCCCATAAACTGAAAGAGATAACATATCATGGGTTATTGCCATAAGAGAATCGCATTGACATCTTGATGATTTAATCCTCGAATACACAAAAGCCCAGATTATCTTAATAAATAACAAATTTTGGTGTCTAATATAAATATGATAAGCAGACAATACAGGACCATTTCTGTGGAATGTTAGAATTTTCAATGGTAAGTTTGCTCACTAGTTCATCTCATGTTAACATACTTATGTGTCTCCTCCCCTGTTTCAACGTATGCGGTACAGCACTCGCTAATTATTTCTATTGTGTGTGCTAGACATTTGAAAGTGTGTGGTCTTGCAAGCTATGAGGCAGGCTGGAATTCTTTATAGCATAAAGTTACAGTTGCTTCAAATCATAGCCACTCTTCTGGTAGCCAGAAGAAATGCAGTGATACAATAGAGGCTGTTTCCTTTCCTATGTATAATTAAAGGTTCTCAAAAAACAAACAAACAAACAAAAAAACACAACCACTTAGAAAGTGATCTCTCTCATCCAGGGGAGGAACTTGCATTTGCCAACTATACATTGTTTTCCCAAAGGCTTATTGCTTGTGAAACTCTTGAATACCTGCATACGTATGTATGTCTAAGAATTGTTTCCAAAAATCACAGAAGAAACGACAGAAGTCCACTTTATCAAATGATTGGTGATGAGACCAATTGAATTATTCAACATGTTCTTGATGTCCTATACGTGACTTTGCTGTTTCTCCATCTTTGCTGCCTGGTATCCTCCAGTCAGTGGCCCTCACTGATGTCTCCTTCCTGTGGTTTTTCTAAGGCTTGGGTGGAACACACACCAGTTTGCCCTCTATGCCTTCTGCTCATTCCCTCATTTGGGGATGACTCCCCTCCCCTGACTCCAGTTGTCTCAGGGGGAGAACATCTTATTTCTCAAGTGTAATGTCTCTGTGTGCCAAGGAGGCACTGGAGAGTGAAGTTACTCCCCACATTTTCCCTATTCTCCCTTCACTGCTGCTGCTTTTTTTGAAGACCATCCCCTATGTCACCTTTCACTCAAGTATGCTTTGCTAGTTTGGAGAGATTTATGATTGTAGGTCTAAACTCAAATAAAAGGAGCAAGTATGCTAATGAATCTTAATAGGGACTGTGCAGTCATTTTCCACAAGTTTTAAGCAACATATTCCTAGACTTTCTATAAATAGAGCACATATCGCACAAACAGCTTCTCTCCAGCAAACGATCTATTTACCCCAGTCATAAATTACGGAGCCTTGTTAAAAAGCACTCCTCCTGGGTCCTCCTGTTTTGGGGTGGAGTAAGAGTCAGCACCTCCCTGAAGGAGGTGGAAACTTGAGGAAGATGAGGTCCGTCCTGCGCTCTCCTTACACACTGAGCCTCCTGAACAGGACTTACTCATGTGTGTGCAGAGAGTAAGTAATCTATGTTTGAGGATTTTTTTTTTTATGTAAAGTTAAATTGTATCCAGCTGTTCCAGATGTTTTCATTTCACACTTGAATGTTTACTATTTTACTGAGCTGGGAAAGCAGCTATCGAGTGTTGCACGTATCATTCTAAAAAAGGAAATTTGCTGTCCTTCACAGCTAAAGGACAAGAACTGTCCAGAGGTCAGAGACCGTGTCTGTCTTAATCACCACTGAAATTCCAGAATCCAAACAGGTATTTGGTAACTTGTTGGTACTCATAATGTACTTAAGAAAGTAAAGAATGATTATTGCTCTCCTAATTGATAAAATAAGTAACGATGCCTACATGGTATGATTGTAACTATGTCAAGGTAAAAAATTAAATTGCCTTCCACCATGTTTGGGAATATACATATATTATAAACTATATAAGGCATTTTTATTGTTGATTCATTTATTTATTTTTTCACCTTTAAAGAAAAATCTTGGAGCCTGAGAACCTTTATAAGAGCAATATTTAAGCAGTTTTTCTGTTGCATGACACTTTGAAAGACACACAAATTGTTATGTTTTACTTTTTGAGACCTGGTCCACATCAGTTATTCTGAGCTAACTGACCAGATTGTTACCTATAGTTCAAAATTCAAAACATAGAAAGTTTTTTCTCCCATCCTTAACCCCTGACCACTTCATTCCTGTCTTTGCAGGTGATATTACTAATTTCTTGTGTAGTTTTCCAAAAATAATTTATGCTTTTAAAATTTAACTTCTAAGGGGCTCCTGGGTGGCTCAGTTGGTTAAGCATTTGCCTTCGGCTCAGGTCATGATCCCAGGGTCCTGGGATCGAGTCCCACATCGGGCTCTCTGCTCAGTGGGAAGCCTCCTTCTCCTTCTCCCTCTGTCTGCTGCTTCCCCTGCTTGTGCTCTCTGTCAAATAAGTAAATAAAATCTTTTAAAAAATTTAACAGCTAATTTAAATTTAGTTCTTGTAGAGCTTCCTATACCAACTTATATAGAGCTTCTTCTTTTTATATGGCTCCATATTCTGCTGCATGGATCTACTATAGTTTATTTAATGACTGAGCCACCCAGGCGTCCCTACTATAGTTTATTTAAACAATTCCTCAATAATGATCACTTACGTCATTTCCAATATTTTCCAATATATTTTCCAATATATTACAAACAATGGTGCCACAAATAATGCTATGTATGCATCACTCTGCACACGTATATTTCATTAGAATAAATTCCTAGCTGTAGAATTGTTATATTAAAGGTATATGCATTTATAGTTTTGATATTTACCAAACAGCCTAAAGCATAAGTCTCAAATTTTTTTCCCTAACAATTTGCTTGATTCAAACTAGTCTACAAGCAGATTTTTTATATTTTATAGTCACACCCTAGAAAACTGAATCCCACAATCCATAAGTGGGATAGGCAACCATGTTAGTGGAGTGATTTAAGGAGCATTGAGTGTCCTACCAGCACAAATATCTGGAAGTCACCAGCCTGTCATAATGTCATTCAAGGCAATCCATAGAGGTTTCTGTATGATAATCATCCCTGAGGCTTTGGTTTTTTGGTTACAATAATTAGTTGCTAGTATTCATATCTTGATAAACTATAAAATGTTTCTGATACTCTCCTTTCTCTTGTGTATACTTCCTTTTTACCTACTGACAGAATGATGTGACATCCCATGGCCTTTTTACTACTGTAACCTGTAGAACATTCAAATTACACAGAACTTTACTATCTCTCTGGGGGTTGGAGGGAGAAAGGGAAGGAAAGAGGGAAAAGAAAAACTTAATTCTTTACAATTTTTTTGGTTAAAATGCCCTGGAAGATTCTAGATTTTCGTTGTGAATCTGCACAGTTATTGTTTGTGAACTTGTTCCTGTTGATAGGGTTAACTTTGTCTGGGAAGATGAATGTCACTCTGAAAAAAAGAGTTCTGTGCTCTCTGGACACCTGCTGACACCAAAAGCACGGAGCATGATACAGGAGTGGGAACACCGTTCTCACCTAAAAGTTGAAGGTTAACATAAAATTGATCATAGGGTTGTCCGTTGTGGTCATCCAGGAAGGAAATTTTTCTCCTAAAGTTTATAGTATTCACTAGCTGTTTTTCTTTTCTTTTTAAAAGATTTTTATTTATTTATTTGTTGGAGAGAGGGAAAGAGCACAAGGAGAGGGAGAGGCAAAAGCAGGCTCCCTGCCAAACAGGAAGCTCGAAGCGGAACTCAATCCCAGGACCCTGGGATCATGACCTGAGCCAAAGGAAGACGCTTAGCCACTGAGCCACGGAGGCATCTCTGTTTTTTTTTTTTTTTTAAAGGATTTTATTTATTTATTTGACAGAGAGAGACACAACGAGAAAGGGAACACAAACAGCGGGAGCAGGAGAGGAAGAAGCAGGCTTCCCGCTGAGCAGGGAGACTTATATGGGGCTTGATCCCAGGACTCTGGGATCATGAACTAAGCCAGAGGCAGATGCTTAAACACTGAGCCACCCAGGAGCCCCTGGCTTTTTTTCTTTTATCTTTGGAGGTTAATAATATCGCAGGAAAGCCATATACTGCCTCAAAGAGTGGAACGGGAGTGAGGTGTGCAAGAAAAGTAAGAGCAGGTGAAGCAGAAAGGGACCGGTGTGTTAAAAAATGTTAGGAACAGAGAAGTAGGATGGCAGGAATAGACAACCTATTTAATATGTAATATATTCAGAAGTTCCATGGCTTCCAACATTGGTGAATTACCGGACATTCCTTCAGCCCAGCTGCACTGGAGTCCGAGGAAGCTGAACTCAGCATCCCCAGTATACGAACCCACTCAGAGCTGGGTGGATGAGGGAATCACGTTCATGAGGCTGCCAACTCCTATTCAGTAATTGCACTTCACTTCAAAGGTGCTCAGCACAGTACTAGGAGCTCCATACCTGCCTCCACGGTGACCCTCGAACCCTTCTCAAATCAAAGTGCCCTCCGAATATGATTTTATGTGCTTCAGAAGCACTGCTTTTTAATTATTCCTAGGTTGCAATGAGAAGTTAAGCATCACGGAAAACTTTAGAACATGAGCAAATAAAAAAACAAGGCTCTGGAAAGAATGAGATTATGAACGCAAGACTCTACTTTCCACTTTCCTCTGATAGTGAATTTCTATCACTGGATTCCAGTGACTCTTCCTATGAAAAACATTTTTTTTCCTTTTCTTCTTGATAGTCTGTGTATGTTTGTTGTCAAATATGAAAAAAATAACTGTGATAGAAGAAGGGAGAAAGCTTTTGAGATCTGTGATTTCGGTTTATGTAAAGCTGCTTTACAAGCAGTTTCTTGTTGGGTCAACAAGCCCGTGTGTATTTTGGCATAAAACAGAGTGCTAGTGCCTAATCCATTCAGAATAACCCTTTCAGGGATGTTGAGATATCCAGGCGATAAACTGACAGCAATAGAGGCGGATGAAATACTACGAGAAGGTTATCAACCACTACGAAAAGCTACAAAAACTGGATTCCCTGGTTTGTGGACTTGCTATTTTCTACCTAGACAGTTATTGGAATCTGTTGTAACTTTCAGAGAATCTCTTTCTCTTAGGATATTATTAGATACTTATATCAACACAGCAGTATGGTGTCACGGAAAGAGCACAGAACTTGGAAAATCAGGTAGATCTGAGCTTGAGTCCCATTTCTGCTGCCTTTTTTTTTTTTTTTTTTGTAAGATTTTATTTTTAAGTAATCTCTGCACCCAACTTGGGGCTTGAACTTACAACCTCAAGATCAAGAGTCACATGCTCTACTGACTGAGCCAGCCAAACACCTCACTGCTTTTTTTTTTTTTTAATTTTTACTTATTTATTTGTCAGAGAGAGAGAGAGAGATACTGAGGGAGCATGAGTAGGGGGACCGGCAGGCAGAGGGAGAAGCGTGCTCCCTGCTCAACAGGGAGCCCGATGTGGGACTTGATCCTAGAACCCTGGGATCAGACACTTAACCACTAAGTGACTCAGGCGTCCCTACTTTTTTTTTTTTTTTAAAGATTTTATTTATTTATTTGATGGGAGGTAGAGGCAGAGGGAGAGAGAGAGAGACTCTCAAGCAGACTCCACGCCGAGTGTGGAACTTGACACAAGGCTCAATTCCAGGACCTTGAGATCATGACCTGAGCCAAAAACCAAGAGTCCAGGAGCCATCCAGGCACCCCTCCCTGCTACTTTTTAGCTGTGTAAATGTAGACTACATTGAGGTAGTCTCCAAACCTCAGTTCCTCACCTGTATTATGGAGGAGGTTAGTTATAACTTGTCATCTTTGTAAGGACTCTAGAAGGTAATTTGCACTAGCCATCTTCCACAATGCCTGAACTATAACAGGACTCTTTAGGTGTTCGTCCTCTCCAGACTGTCCACTTCCTGACTCCACAGATAAAGGCATCAAAGTGTTAATAAGTATGTACGTACATTCCAGAAAAGATTTAAGGTGGTTATAATTTGCTGATTGGACCCAATGGTTTCCTAAGGAAATTTGAGAATGAGGAAGTTATTTTTCCTCTTTCATGAGAGACATTTGAAGAGTAACAGAGTTAACTTTTTCTTTCTTCCACTCTGTACATTATATTTGACTATCTTGGGGTAAGTGACCTGAAAACATATTGGTAAATTGCATAACATTGTGAATGTACTAAGTGTCAGTAATTTTATGGATTGTATCACAAATAACAAAGAAAATAATATAAATATATATTGTTTTTCCTTTAAAAAAAAATATTGGCAAAGCCAGTGTTTCCAGGTAAATAGTCTATTCATCCATTGCTTTATAGCTATACAGCTGATAACAAATAAAAAAAATGGCTGAAGAGTTTTGACTATAGCATATCTTAAAAACTCACTATAAAGATGTTTATCACAGAATTATTTATAACTGTGAAATACTGAAAGCAATCTAAATGGCTCTTATTAGGAAAATGGGTAGCAATAATAATACTTAAGATTTATTGAACACTTAACTATGTACCAGAAACACTTCACATGTATTAACTCATTTAATTCTTAACGATAAAACAATGGTAGGTAGTACTACATTTACATTACATGGTAGATGGTATTCACATTTAAAAAATTATTTATTTATTTATTTGAGAGAGAGAGAGCAAGAGAGAGCATGGGCAGGGAGGAGGGGCAGAAGGAAGGGGAGAAACAGATACCCCACTGAGCAGGGAGCCCGATTCAGGACTTGATCCCAGGACCCTGAGATCATGACCTGAGCTGAAGGCAGACACTTAACTGACTGAGCCACGCAGGTGCCCTAATAGTATTCACATTTTACAGATGAGGAAACAGGCACAGAGGTATTAGTTAATTGCTCAAACTCACAGAGCTGGTAAATGGCAAAGCAGGATTCTTACTTAAGTGTGTGATTTTGGAGCCCAAATTTGATGTATTGAGATAATGCTGCCTAAAACATTTTTAAAAAGATTTACTTATTTATTTGGGGGGGCAGGGGGGCAGTGGGAGAGGGAGAGGGACTCTCAAGCAGACTCCCTGCCAAGGGCGGAGCCTGATGGAGGGCTCAATGCCGTGACTCTGAGATAATGACCCGAGCCAGAATCACGAGTCAGACACTCACCCAGCTGAGCCACTCAAGTACTCCTGCCTAAACATTTTTTGATGACACAAAAATGATTATGATATAGCAAAAAATGTAGGATAAGAATTTTATGTGCCATATAGTCTCAACTTTGGAAAAAAAATCTATAGAAGGAAGACTGAAGGAAAATGTTTATGATGGTTATCTCTAGAAAAGAAGATCATGATTATTTATTTTCTCTTGTTGTATATATTTTTTGATACCTTACGAATTTCTTCAATTAACTTACATTCACTTTATATTCAGGAAAAAAAAACTATTTACAATAGCATCTCATTTACAATAGCATCTCATTTACAATAGCATCTCATTTACTTAGCATTTTTATGAATCTCTAAATTATTCCACATAAGTGAAATATTGTTTTAGTTTTAGAAAGGAACATCGTAAGGCGATTTAATTCAGTTTTCCAGCCAATGCTTAAATCTATTCGACAATGCCCATATCAAGAGGCTTTTAAATTATATTGAATACTCTTTTTTTGATGGAAAACTGACTACTTCTCAAGGCAGTGCAATCCATTTATAAACATTTTTTACTCTTAGAACTCCAAGCCTAATCTTTTATGAAAAGAACCTTTTGTTTTAAATTTTGTTTGTTTGTTTGTTTGTCTTTAAATAGGATCCACGCCCAACATGGGGCTCAAACTCATGACTCTGAGATCAAGCGTTGCATGCTCTACTGACTGAGCCAGCCAGGCACCCCTTATTTTAATTTCTTATACATTTTATGCATGTTGGTTAAATGGGTGACCACAGGATTCTAAGCCCAACTCTGGAAAGAGGACCTTGTTGTCTGGGGTAATCTATTACTGCCTGGACCCAGCCTGTGAGATAGCATCCCCTATCCAGCCCCCAACCACTTTCTGGCCTGGCAGTCTGTGAGGATCTATTACTCGTACTCTTCTTGCTCTGTGACCATGCCAAGCTATTTGATTTTTATGCCTAAGCAGGTCATGACATCTGCTGTCCTAAACTGACTCAGTGAGCACCCCACTGTCATTAAGGATAGTATTCTTCTTAAATACAACATATAGCACTTATTGTTATTATTATGAATAACTTCCACTGACTGAGCAACTCCCACATGGCAGGCACAGTGCTGGACCTTTTAAAAACACGATCACAATTCATCATTGCTATCATCCTTATGGAGGTATTCTTCCTATTTTGTAGATGGTGCTGATGCTAAGGATGCTTAGAGGGATGAAAGAATTTACCCAAGATATCACAAAGCTAGCGAATGGCGGAGTCAGGACCTCACCCTGGGTCTTTCTGACTTCATTGCCGTTGTTCTTTCTGTCATGACACTGCTTCTCTACTTAAATTCTAACTTTCTTCTTGATGACTCCAGATCATAATGATGAACATTAGTTAATGAACAGGGGCATCTTCAGGAGCTACAGGTTTATAGTATATGGGGACTATGCTTTGTGATTCTTCTGTCCATCCTCTCATAATGAGGCTATCAGGTCCTCTACTGCTTAGGAGTGTGCTGGGCCCCTTATATTTTCTGATATAAAACTTTTTATTTTTATGGATGATGGCTAGCATTAATTAGCTAAATGTGTTAATAAGTTGCATTTCAAGGAAGATTCAGTCAGCTTTGAGGGAAGGTTTAAGAGGCTTCTCTTTTGTGTCTTCTTAGGCACATGAATGTGTGTGCTTTGCCACTCAGACTCAGTTCCAGGCCATGTTCCATATAGCTGAGCATGCCGAATTAGTGAGATGAGATAGGCTTTGAAGCAGTTTGCCAAAATCCTATTAAGCGGTAACCCAGTGAATAGATTTTGTAAACATGCTTATCTCATCAAACATTGTCTGTTAATGCAGAAAAATAGCATTTGTCCGTATCTCCTTACCTACTGCAACCTCTACTCCTAATCTTATCCTTGTTTGTCTTTAGGTAGGATGACTACACAACCATTTCTCAGGACCATCTTGGATTAATAATTATTAAAATTGTATATAATTAATACTTATTAAAATGTCCCTTTTATTTGTTAAAAGAGTTAGAAGTGATAAGGTAGAGGAACACCTTAACTTCATGCCAATTCTGATTGTGTGGAGCTCCCTCTGTGTGGGTCTGTCTTTTGAAGGATGAGACATGTTGTGTTTTAAGAGTAATTGTTAAGATTTTTTTCTTTTCCTCTTGCTCCTCAGAATCTTTTAGGCCATTAGACATTTTTTTTTTTAAGGTTTAATTTATTTATTTGAGAGAGACAGTGTAAGATGGAGAGAGAACATGAGTTGGGGGAGGGGCAGAGGGCGAAGCAAACTCCCCGCTGAGCAGGGAGTCCAATGTGGGACTCAATCCTGGGACTCCAGGATCACCACCTGAGCCCAAGGCAGACACTTAAGCAATTGAGCCACCCAGGTATGCCGATTTGCTTTATTTTCTTTAGAAGTATAATAATTACTATTTTATGAGTCTTTAATATTAAAAAATATTGTCATCTCTCCTGTACAGATTTTGAAGACCTCTTAAGGACTATGAGATAGGTACTAGACCACCACCATTTTGAATCAGTATTTTGACTACTTTATAATTTCTGTAAGATGTCAAGCTGATCTAGTTATTCATTTACTTAGCAGCACAGGGCTAGAGCAAAGACTCATTCTTAAGGGACATGAATGGAAAATTCAGTAGCTTTAGAGAGAGAAAAAGAGAGGAAGAGAAGAAGGAGTAGGAAAAGGATGGGGAGGAGAAAAGGAGGAGAGAATAAAGATTTATTTCAAGTTCTATGGCCTGATGGCTTCTAGCATTACCAGACAGGAGATGAGCTCAGGTTCAAATTGGTTTAGACAGGATGAGAGGAATGGAAACCATGTGTACACAATACCAATCATCCTAATGAAAACTCACTTATTCAAATAAGCTCAGATTCAAACCATTTCAAAATAACCAGATCTCTACTATTGTATAAGCATAAATTAATTTGATGTTATCTTATTTGTTTTGTGTAGATCAGTAGTGATTTTCACAGAAATGCTCATAATTTTCAGGTTTCACGTGCTATTCAAGACTGAAATATAAAGAAAGTGGTACAGAATGATGATGAAGATCTTGACTTTGTTAGGCCAGATCCAGCTACTCCCAAGTGTGGCCACATTCAAGTAGCTCCTACTGTGTTCCCAAGTCAAGGGAGACAGGGTACAGGTCACAGGAAATCTTGGAAATAAGAACAACAATAATACCACTGTTGGTTGCCTACTGTGTGCCAGGCATTGTTGTGGGAGCTGCATATGCACTCCTCTGAACAACTCTGAAACATAGGTATTATGCACTTTTGTAGATGAGGACGATAACTTCAGAGAGTTATAGTAACATTCCTAAGATCACCTGGCTGGATTTGCACTCAGGCCTCTCTGTTTTCAAACAGGGTCTTTCTACTGTATTCTGCAATGTATTCAGAAAGGGGATCTCAGTAGGGCACCTGGGTGGTCTAGTTGGTTGAACGTCTGATTCTTGATTTCGGCTTGGGTCATGAGCTCGGGGTGGTGGGGTCGAGCCCCATGTCGCACTTCACACTCAGTGGAGACTCTGCTTGAGTTTCTCTTCCTCTCCCTCTGCCTCTCCCTCCACCCCCAGCTCATATATGCATGCTCTCTAAAATAAACAAATCTTAAAAAAAAAAAAAAAAGGAAGGGAGAAGGGAAACCTCAGAAAACTCAACAAACTCTTACCATATTCTGCTCAGTACTGTAGCTATTAAGACTTCCTCAAGGAATCTGAAAGCATGTCTACATCTTTGTATTTTCATACCATCTAGCCAGTACACAATAGGTGCTTAAGAAATACTTCTTGAATGAATGAGTAAATGAGTGTCATATAGAGTTAATACTGAAATGTACTTATTACAAAACTCATCTAAATAGTATTAAGAGTAGCCACTGGTTCCCTAGAATATTGCTTCTCAAAAGTCACTGTGTAAATGTATCACTTGGGGACCTGGTTATACTACTGGTACATCTGGGGTGGGGCCTGCCATTCCTACATTTCTAACAAGATGATGGTTGATGCCCCTGCTGCTGGTCTGCTGCTCCCACTTTGGTAATAAGGTCCTAGATCAAGGACGGTTAAGAAGAAAACCCTGGGGTACTTAGTTTTTTTGTAGGAACCAAAGGGAATTTCAGGGAAATAAATGTTCACTTCAAGGGCAAATTTAGGTGGCATCTGTTCAAAGAGTATGGGAAAAGGACTGGAGGTTTGGGAATGTTTGGGAGACAGTTCTTTCAGTCAACAAGCATTTATTCAGTACCTACTCTGTGCAAGTCAGTGTGTGAGACACATGAGGCACTATCAAACATATTTTCCCTAGGTCTTGCTGAGGATTTGTGACTATTACTAGCTAGCTAAGGGTTTCCAGCACTGGTTCTCAAACTTGAATGTATATGGGAATGATCTGGAGAGCATGTTAAAGCACCCTTTCCTGGGCCCTTTCCTCAGAGATTCATATGCAGCAGGTAGGAGTGGGCCTGTGATTTTGCATTTCTAACCAGCTCACAGGTGAAATTGAAGCTTCTGGTCTGAGGTTCACACTTTGAGAACTACTGTTCTAGGGTAGTGAAGTTAATCCCTGAGATTCATTATAGCTCAAAACCTGAAATCTATATTACCCTGAACATAAACTCAAAACCGTATGTCAGCAGGCTAGAAAACTGGATTAGTTAAACGAGTTGTTTGTGCTTTGTGGCTTGAGGGAGCACCTGAAGGTGTCTGCTAATAAACAGTATGCTCAGCTTTAGGGAGATAATCACTTAAAATGTACACAATTTTAATAAAATAATAAAAAAATAAAATATACACAATTTAAAGGAATTACATTAAATGTTAGCTGTGGTCAACTATGGATGATTTTTTTCCTCATATTTTTTGGTACATTATACATTTAATATAATGAATAGATAATGGTTTTCTAAGTAAAAAACAAAGACTTTTTTTTTTTTTTTTTTGCTTTAAGCCAAGGCCCAGGGTGCCTGCTATGACCTTTACATCTAATTTTTCCATACAAAAATCCTTCAACTAAATGATACATAAAGCAAAGCCATCTTTTTTTAGCTTCTGGGCTCACACTAAGGAGGGTGCTCATTTTGGTTGTATTTTTAGCAATAAAGTCTTAGAAAGGCAGCTCTGGCTAAAATACAGACACAGAGTAATGAAGTATTCTATGGTAAATCTTCCATCTAATGGCACTTGCGGCGTCTCCTAGGGTACACTGCGGACAGTAGGCATTAACTATGCATTGCAGAGATTGTGCGCATGCGTGTGTGTGTGCGGGCGCGCGTTTGCTCAGATTGTAGGATACACTATGAAATGAAGTTTGCCTTCAGAGTTCTCACTGGTCTTTATCCATCTATGTCTGCAAGAATTTACGAATTGTATGTCACTTCCCCAACACACACACACACATACACACACAGACACATAGACACACATAAGGTCCCCTGCCCAAAATCACCCCCTCAGGAAAGCTTCTATTTCTACCAGACCAGTAGCTTTTCTTTTCCCACAACAGAATTAAACTGAAGGCCCTTCAGGATGGGCCATTTCTACCCATTCATCCAATAGCCATCTGACCCAAGACTTGGCGAATGTTTCTTGGATAAATGTCAGTAGCTTTTGTTGATTATGAGCACAAATTCCACCCCCTCACCCCGATACTTGTTCTCTCTCTCTCCCCAGCAAGTCTTGTCTCTTCCCTTCAGAAGGACTTGTGGGGCTTTTTCAATCTCTTTCGGAGCATGTCTTTTTTTTTTTTTTTTTTAAATAGATTTTTATTTATTTATTTAACTGAGAGAGGGAGAGATCACAAGTAGGCAGAGAGACAGGCAGAGGCGGGGGTGGGGGGAAGCAGGCTCCCCCCTGAGCAGAGAGCCCCATGCGGGCCGATCAGAGCATGTCTTGCCCTAAACACTACTGCAAAGAAATCCCCACCCCACAGGTTAACATATGGACTCCGTATTTTTGTGTGCAAAGATTTTGACTTCCTAATCAGATTACAAACTCTGGTAAGATTTTAAATCTTTGGTTTCCCACAGTTTTAGAGCAAGAATATAATTTTGAGGTTCATTTCTGAATTCTAATTATTTTCTAGAACAAATTCTTCATATGTGTTGATGACTATTAATGACCTGATGCACTCTTCTCTTTATTATGATATGTGAACATAAATATAACACATTATATATCACCTTTTTCTCCACCCCCTTACCTGCCAATGGCTCTCCCCCTCAGGATAAAGAGGGCCTCTCATTCCTGGCTTGTGTTTACTCTCTCATGTCTTACCACTTCTCCCCAGCTTTGGGGCCCATCATAGCTCTGCCTGCTCCTTGGTTTGTCTCACTTACTTTTCTCATTTCCTGCTTTGCCTGCCATTTGCCTTCAGGTGTCCTGAAAGCTTACAAACATCCTAACCATGGGCTAACACGTAATTTTTAATGTAAATTATATCTTGTGTCTTGTCTGATTCCCATCTAGATTTTAAGAGCCTTAAGGATAGTGACTGTGTATTATTCATTTATAGTCTGAAAACAAGTCACATCTAAGTTGTTAACCCATAAGAAATACATTTTTTGTGTATGGTTTGAGATAAATAAAGAGAAATGAAAATTAATGTGATTTTTTTTCCATGATGATTGGTGTAGGCCAGAAGTATATACAGCTCAGCATACAGTACCTTGTGGGGTAATATTCTGAAACTTCCTCCTTTTTTTTTTTTCCCACTCAGTGGCATGTTTTGCAGATCTTTTTCTTTCCGTACAGAGAAATCTATCTCATCCTTTCCTACTAATGCATCATACATATAGTGTATGATGAAGAGTTTATTTAGCCAGTCCCCTGTTGATGGTCACTTATAATTTTCCATTTTTTACTATTCAACTAGTGCTACATCCTTGTACCCGTCTTGTTATGCACACGTGCCAGTGTTTCTCAGGGAGATATGGAGAAGTGGGATTGCTGCTGGGTCATGGGCTCTGCATGTCTTTCATTTCGACAGACACCGCAAAATTGATGTCTAAACTGGCTTACCAATTTTACATTCAGTCCAGTAGTATATGAGAGCAACACTATTTATTTAAAATCTCACTTTTTATCAATACCAAATTCTCAGAGTCTCTTTCAAGGCTCTATTTCTATTCTATTGCTTTGTCGGCTTTACTAATACCCCACTGTTTTGGTAGAATTTGGGAAATTTGTGAATCAGGGCCAGGCCTAAAAGCCATGTGACAGTTTCTACTTTTTCAAATCATATAATTCTTTTTTTTTTTTCTCTGTATAATCAGATCTAAAAAAGCTTGAGTGAGCTTTGGGGTAGGGTTTTCTTCTTTTCTATAAAGGTGTTAATTTTAAAATAACTATTTGGGGGAGGATTTTAAATTACTTAAAGGCACAGCTACTATAACTTTGACTAATACAGTGGGGACGGTGGTTGGGGACAGTATAAAATATTCCCCCATGTGCCCTTGGGAAATGAATTCTACCCCTGTGTAAGATGGAAGAATAGATAGTGCATCAAGTTTCTTAGTTCTTTATGTGCTCCTATAATAGCTGTTACTTCCCCCTCGGTCCTTTGCCAGGAGTCAAATCTGAAGAAGACTGGTAGGAAGAAAAGGTCTCTCATTGATGCTATTGCTTTATTCTCTCCCCCTTGAGGTTTGAAGAGTGCTTTAGGTTCTAGAACACTACAATTTAAATGTGAACATCATCAGAACTGGGGACCCAGGGGATACAAATTCACAGAACACACACTGTTTAATTTCTGAAGCTTTACAGTGTACTTTGCCACCTGGCAGAAAAAATTCCTTTCTCAATTTTTTTCTCTACTTTTTCAGGCTATGATAATACATGTATTCTCCTAAATAAACTTAAGAATTAGTCTATAAGGTTAAAGATGATATTAGGGTTTTTCTTTTTTATTTACTTAGAATTTGTTTATCATACTGGGACTTCTCAATAAGAAAAATGGTATCTTTCCATTTTTTTTTTCAAATCTTGTTTCGTATTCTTTTTTTTTTTAAAGATTTTATTTATTTATTTGACAGACAAAGATCACAAGTAGGCAGAGAAGCAGGCAGAGAGAGAGAAGGAAGCAGGTTCCCCGCTGAGCAGAGAGCCCAATGCGGGGCTCTATCCCAGGACCCTGGGATCATGACCTGAGCCGAACGCAGAGGCTTTAACCCACTGAGCCACCCAGGTACCCCTTGTTTCATATTCTTTAACAGAGTTTTAGAGTAGTCTTATACATGTCTATTTCCTTAATTTTAAAAAAGTTCTTCTCATTAAAAAAAAAAGTTTTGATTTCAAAAAAAAAGGTTCGATTGAAAATATTTATGATAATAAAAGTTCTCAAGGTCAAATGTTTTGAGAGAGAGAGATTGAGAGAGAGAGCTGTGCTAAGTAGTGCTAACAAAACTTTATTGCATAGTCATTGGGAAAGAGTTATTTCTAGACCTTTTCATCATCGGGAAAGTAGAGTTCAAAACTCTCTATCCCATGGGAAAATAGATATTATTTATCTTGGATAACTTTACATTCACTTATGGGAAAAAAGGGCTCCAAGTCACTTCTAAATAACAGATCTTCTCTTAATGATTTTTTTTAATCAGAGGAAGTTTGGAGTAGGATTATTAATGTGGAATTAGCCACATTAAAAACATTCCCATGAGATCAATAATCTGTTTCTCAATATTTCACTGTATTACGTATCCTATATTGTAGAAAAGCAACAGATGTCACTGGTGGGTGATGGCATTATAAATGATTTCCTTTTCTTGTCTATAATATCCTTATGTTTTCTAAAATACTTCAAAAATAGTTTTGAAATGCCACCAGAACATGAATCCCTTTTATTGCACATTTCATCCTTCTCTCCAAGGCATTTCTGGATGAGAGGAGCCCTAATACCACCACATCCCAAGACGGTTCCTTTTATTTTTGATGTTGCTGTCGTCTCTCATCCTGAATAAAATTACAAAGACTATATTCTCCCTGGAGACTCACTCTGGAAGTAATCCACTCCAGAATCAATAAATTCTTATTCTAAGGATATGTGGAGACTGGGTTATAGTTCTGGCTAGAGCCCAAGACCTGGATATCCAGAGTGGTTTGGAACAACCTCACAGTATTTCTCTGCGTAGGGGTTGAATTACTTCTCTCTCCACTGCGATTGTCTGGAGCCTCATAGGTAGTGTCTGGCTGGGAGAGGCTGCCCTTAGGATAACCACAGGCTCCCTGAACCCTTGCTCAAACACTTAGGGTAGCTTCAGATACTTTATTTAAATGGCATCAGAATTCACATCAGCCTAAAATCACTGCAAAGTGAGGGCAAACTAAAGCAAGTTGGAAATCCAAAAGAACTGTCAACAGACAGGTCTCTGTTCAAAACTTCTAACAACTTTCAAAGTTGGCTCCCACTGCCAACTCACGGGCCCTCCTGGGAACTCTTTAGGAATTAACATGCTTTTAAAGATGTAAGGAAATTAAGATAAAATGTAAATAAGGGAAGCAACACAGAAGGGTTGGAGAATAGGAATCAGACGATTTTTTTTTTGTCTCCCCCCCCCATGAATTCAGAATTGGGAGCTAATATTTAGTTAATTTCAAGAATACTTGAGGTATTAGGGATTTGAAGGAGATACAGTTTCTCTTCTTGCTTTATTATGGAGTTCAATTCAAGTTTGTTAAATCTATAAAAATCAATATAAAGTATATGTATTATGTGACGGTTCCATCTAAAGTATCTTGTATAGAATATAGGGCAGATACAATGGAGCGGCCAAGCACATGTAATTTACCCCACATATCTAAAGCACTCCCACATTGATTTTTTGCAGTTGTCTAGCCCCCAGTCACTGAACAGAGAAAAATGGCTTACTTTCATAGCATGGTGATACTTAAGGCTACAAAACGTTCATCTTAGTGCCCTCTAATTCAGGACTGTCTTTTTGTTACCTTTCTTGATGGGCTTTTTCAGGTCATTTAAAAAAATCTTGTCTTCTCTAAAATGTTGTGACAAGAAAATAAAATGGTTTTTTAAAATGTTCTAATTTGTTGATTAATTTTGCCCCTAAAATCACATTATACTGGTGTTGTTTTTAATGTTTTAACTATTTCCAAATGCAATTATCTTGAAATAACTATGAATAGAAAATTGTGTATAACTGAAAAGACAGGCTTTCATAATGTATTAAAGAACCTAATTTAGTAACTAGAATAAAAGGGACACACAGAAACCATTTTTGAGACTGTAATTATAAGTTAAGTCACTATTAAAATGACATGCATATATATTTCCAGTTTAAAATAATTAGAGCTCCCTCCACCCCAAATGCTTTCACTCACGAGAGGAGACAGTTGTGAACTTACGAGTTCATACATACATAAAAATATTCCATGGGATTTACCTACCGTCCATAACAAAAAGGGATCTGTCTGTATTATTTAGAGCAGTGTAAACAAGTGCGCTTTGATTCCCTGCACCCGGCCACTTTCACCAATTGCATATTTGCTTGCATTTTAACCAGGGTAGTCGACTGTGAAATATGGTCAGATTAATATTTGAAAATCTGAATAGTAGGAGAGCGACGATACTTAAACATAACCAAGCCTTAGGGATGTTGTATGTCTCCAGCTGCAGCTGCCCCCTCCCATTTTTTTTACTCATAAGTATCATTAATACCAAAGATATATAACCTTTGGTGCCAATATGTCACTTTTTCTCTTCAAGTCTTTAGTAGTTGCATGCTTATCTGTTTCAGTCAAATGTATTTCTTATCAAAAAAAGAGTGAGAGACCTGACAATACAGTGTTATCGAATTTTTTCAGCTGAGACCCACATGTCATTCAGCATTCAGACATGCTTGTGCTTGATTGATGGATGGGTTTGTGACAAATAAAACTAGGATCAACAGCTTTGCACCTTTTCCCCCATCAGAGACCAGAGTAAAGCATAACTCTACAACAATAGTGGGATTAGGGATGCATTAGCTCTCCATCGACCAAAACCATCCATTCCCATCAATACTTTGCACGTAATAACCTGAAGCTATGATAAGGAAACAAAAGAAGGAGAAAAGGGACAGGAGAAAACAAATCAATAAAAGAAGGGAATGTCTGAAAGATGCACTGTCCAAATGAAGATTTTTTTTTTTCTTGCATTGCTGGGCTAATGTCCCTGCATGTGGAAACAACACCTCACCCAGAGTTTTGACGAGGGAAGCAGCCTGGCACATTATTTAAACACAGGTTTGGCATCTGTACATTGATATTTAGACTACGTTTATTTTTTACAGGCCAAACGAAGCATTATAGTATTTACTGTTAACCTGCGTACCTAAAATTGCTCCTAAAGAAAAGAGTGTTTTCACCTGAGTGACTCAGACTCTGTAGGGCTGATTCTGGGATAATTAGAACATTCTCCTGTGCAGAAACGGTTTTAATGTCCAAATGCTTAGCACAGTCACAAGCATTCCCTTAAATATGGGTCAATATAAAGAATCTTAATTGCGCAGTATACTAAAATCCACACAAAACGTATTTTTATCTTTTATCAGACACAGACTAATGTCCCTTTTATAAAAACTAATACCTGTCCTGCAAGAGTCTTACTTGCCTAGGTAGATTTTTTTTTTCCCCCACATAAAAATTTACGGTCATTCTCAATTCATAGAATATTTTGATGATAATTTCATCATTTTCCCCACAAACAATGGACCGTTAAGCTTATTTATTCAGGTTTTTTGTTCCTTTTCTTTAGAGAGCTTTTGATTTTTGTATTACCTATCGTATTTGTCCTAATTTACAATTTATTCTAATTGGCCATTGAATGGGCCAGTATGGTTTTCTCCTGGGGAGGATGAACATTAGTGATATTTGTTCTCCTCTGAAGAAGAGGTGTGACAAGAGGAAAGGCCCAAGTTCTAATTGTGGAGCCACTGATCTTGGGGAAGGCACTTCATCATTTTGCTTCAGTTTCCACACTTAGAATAAGAGGAGAATTATATTGTCTAATTCATCATGATCATCATCATCACCATCATTATTAATATTATCATTACTCTGCATTGACACACTGGAGTGCTCCATTTCTTAGTTAAAGTTTACAAAGTGTTGAGAAGAAAAAAAGCCATTTACTTCCATCCTCTTTTTCTAGTTCTGTGAGAAGACTGAAGGCTCTTTTCTTCATGTTAATACAGGTAGAAGGAAAAGAGAGAAGTTGACCCACATTCAAACAAACATGTAGAAGATTCTTAGAATGAGACAGTGGCTTCTTAACGAATCGAAGAAATTAGAAGAATTTCCAGATTAAAAAAAAAAAATGGGGCAGGCTCTACTGTTTTGTTTTGAAATAAATTCTAGTTTTATTCCTTGAGCTCAAATCTTATTTGAATAAGATAAGAAATTCATTATATGTGGTTAATAAATCAAAACATTATATGAAAAGGCAGATTTTGGCTTGTATTATTGAAGGTCTCAGGTGTAGCAGTCAGGAAATGGCGGTGGTGTTTCCATAATTAGAAGACAACGATCGTCTTTTAATTATGATTTTAAAAATTTTCATTGGGTCTAAAAATGGTTAAAATTATCAAGGCCACATACTTCTGACATTTCAGGTCAGATAGCAATTTTATATATGTATCATCATAGCTGATACTTTCTCTGAAAATCTCTGTCTGAACTGAAAACCTTTTAAGTAAGAAACCTGATTAAAGGCAGATGGTCCACTTTTTTGGCCCCCAAATTTGACCTATTTTATAATTGGTACAATCCCGCGGGTATTTTCTTTCAGATCCTAAATACAAGGCCAATTTTGGGGCACTCCAAGTAAGTGATTCCGTGAGACATCTCTGCTGAAGATGAATGAGCCTCTAACATCCAATACTGAAACCTGTGAGTGGGTTCATTTCATCCTCAATAAGGCCACTCGCTACTTGTACATCTCTTTCCCAAAATTTAAAGCAGATTCTGGCCTCTGACTCTGGCCACCTTTATAACCGTATGGAGGAAGAGTTCCAGGGTTTTCCAGAGGCCTAGTGTTTTAGTATAAAAGGACATTAATAAGCCCTATCTATGTTTTAATATAAGTGGGAGCATGGCCTCTGCTACTATTGCAAAATATATAGTATGTGCCTGATTGAATTCTTTTCTTTACTGCACAGTCAACTTTCAAGCTTTCTGTGAAAGCTTTTTTAAGCACTTTTATATCTATGACCCTATACAGAACTCTCTAATTTGTTTCCTTGTAAGTTTCCATAAGGGAAGATGCAAGATTCACATGTCTATGCATGTATATGGGCCCAAACAGGACAAAGCAATTCCCCTACATGGCAAGTATATATGGAAATCTCAGGAGGATGTTTGAATGTGTTATGGTATTATCTATTTCCTTTGTGTATATCTTCAAGGAAAGAGGAAATTCCTGGACACAATGTGTGTGTCTTGTTCAGGAGTCATTGTACACAACCTAATATAGTGCCTCCAGAAATATTAATTATATAAAAATAAATATACATGTATATTTATGAGGATAAATATACATATGCTTCTAAAGGGATTAAAAATAATAAATAATTGTTAATGTTTTGGACACATTCATACTAAAAATCAAAAGCATGAGGCTCTGCCATTCTAGAATGTAGTAACACCCCAGGACAAAATGTGTCATGACAGCTAGAGTCATCATAATAAAATTTGTATCAGTTTCCTGAATTAAGGCTGGGTATATTAGCTCAGATTATATCTGAATATAAACATAAGACATATCAAAGCTACATGTAAACTACTGTGACTAGAATATAGTAGGTATTCCCAAAACTGGCAACATTTTTTTCTTCTCTTTTTTTTGCCAAGTGCCAGATCTCTTCCTGTTTTCTTTCACACTCAGAACAGATCAGAGATACTCAAAGACTGGGATCTGCAAACTACTGCCTGCAGCCCTGCTACCTGTTTTTCTGAGGAAAACTTTTTCATACCTACCTAACACAGTCATGCCTGTTTATGTATTTTCTATGCCTACTTTTGCACTAAACAGGCTGAGTTGAGCAGCTGGGACACTGTATGTTATAGGTTGAATCATGTCCTCCTCTTACTCCCCCAAATCCATATGTTGAAGTCTTAACTAATCCCTAATACCTCGGAATGTGACCTTAGTTGGGGAAATAGGGTCATGGTAGATGTGATTAGTTAAGTTAGAATGAAGTCAGAACACAAGTACGACAGGCCCCTATTCCAGTTATGACTGGTATCGTTAGAAAAAGGGGAAATTGGGACACAGGCGTGCCCACAGGGAGAACGCCATGGGAAGATGAAAGCAGAGAACTGGGTAATGCAGCCAAGGAAAACCAAGGATTGCCAGCGATCCTTGAAGCCAGGAGAGAGGCATGGAACCCATTCTTAAAGCCCTTGGAAGGAACCAACCCTGCAGACACCTGGGTCTCAGACTTCCAGAATGCAGAATTGTGAGACAATACATTTCTGTTGTTTAAGCCATCCAGTGTGTACTACTTTATGACAGCTGCCCTTGCAGAAGAATACATGGTATGATCCACAAAGCCTAAGGTTTAATGCTGGTGGAATCAGAAGTAAGAATTTGCCACAGGTGACTTGACGGTGGGATGTAGCTCACTCTTCCTGAGGTCTTTGCTGGCTTCAGAAAAGAGTAAAAATGACGAACTTGTTGATTTTTTTCCTCCATATGCTATCTATTTATCTATCTATCTAAGAGAGAGAGAGAGAATGAACAGAGCAAGCATGAGAGGGGGAAGGTCAGAGGGAGAAGCAGACCCCTTGCTGAGCAGGGAGCCAGAGTCTCCAGACTCCAGGATCATGATCTGAGCTGAAGGCAGTCGCTCAACCAACTGAGCCACCCAAGCGCCCCCTCCATATGCTTTTAAAACACACACACAGGGGCACCTGGGTGGCTCAGTGGGTTAAAGCCTCTGCCTTCGGCTCAGGTCATGATCCCAGGGTCCTGGGATCGAGCCCCACATCGCGCTCTCACCTCAGCAGGGAGCCTGCTTCCTCCTCTCTCTCTGCCTGCCTCTCTGCCTACTTGTGATCTCTATCTGCCAAATAAATAAATAAAATCTTTAAACACACACACACACACACACACACACACACACACACACACACATTTAACTCTTTGCTTATCTTATCATATGGGTTCACTTACTTGTGGAGCATAAGGAGTTATCTATAGAAGATAGTGAAGAAATTGATTAAAATGCTTAAAAATGAATTTTGCCTGAGTCTGTGAAACCACAAGGTCAAAAATGGTCATCTGATTGGATTTAGACTTTTAAACTTGGAATGCTATTTAGCTTGGTTGTCTGTGAAGGTCCAACTTCGGTCTTAGCAAAACCTTGCTGGGCCGCTTAAAACCCCTTAACAACTGGAAATCTTTTTATGAAAAATGTCAACGATTTATGTGTCAGTGGAACACAAACATGTGGTTTACATTTCCCTTGAAATGTGCATGAGGTTAAAGGACTGGTTGCTTGGCAAAGGTCATCATTTCACAAGAGGATGCTTGGTTTTGCTGATGCCGTCTCTATTTGGAAAGCAGATGGAGACACTTTGCCTACCTTGATAAACATTCTCAATCCTTTAGTTTGTAATTAATGAGCATAAAGGAGAAGCCAATTTTGGATTCTAAGGGGCAAAGTCATTAAATGCTTAAGGATGAAAAATATTTTATATAATTCAAGATAGAAAACCTGTGCCTTTTTCCTCTGCAACAATACTTATTTTCAAACATTTGCTTGGCCCATGACCCATGGTCAAAATGACAAAAGAGGCTGGATAAAAGGAAAGATCCTTGGAAGATTTTTTTCTACCTAGAGAAAGAGCCTATGCAGCATTTAGGAACTAGGTGTTCTCCAGACCCTCATTCCTCAATGTGAAGTATGCAGGCTAGTAGCATCAGTGTCCCTGGGAAGCCCTATTAGAAATGCAGATTCCTGGACTGCAGCATGGACCTCATGGATAAGAATCCATATTTTAGGGGCGCTTCGTGGCTCGGTTGAGCATCTGACTCTTGGTTTTGATCTAATGGTTGTGAGATCTCAGGTCATGATCTCATGGTTGTGAGATCCAAGCCCTGCACCGGGTTCTGAACTCAATGGGGGGTCTGCCCGAGATTCTCTCTCCCTCTCTCTCTGCCCCTCCCGTGCTTGCATGCGCTCACTCCTTCTCTCTCAAATAAGTAAATAAATCTTTTTTAAAAATCCATATTTTAACAAGATCTACAGGTGATTTCATAAGCCCATGAATGTTTGAGAAGTACTAGTCTTTGATTCTCATTGTTGAGACACAGACGAATGAGACAAATGTTAGCTGCTCTGTGTTAGCTCTTCTCCATCCCACTGCATGGTGACCGTGGTTGGAGCTTGGATTTCTTCCCCACTGGCCCCTTTCCATTATTGCCGAGGTTCCTGCTAGAGAGCTGGGCTCATACTATGTGTCAATCACTTTGCCAAGTGCTTCACATACATTAAGTTGTTTAATCCTTGAAACAAACTTATGAGGTAGCACTCTTAACCTCTGAATCTGGCAGATGAGGAAACTGAGGTATATAGAAGTCACTCCTCTAACGTCGGACAGCTTGTACATGATGAAACTTGGCTTCAAACAAAGGTATTTTGGTTCCAGAGTTTACTCTCTTCACCAACAACCACTATACTGTACTGTCTCTGAGTATGATGTGGATTCAAGAAAACCCTGTTTTAAGTAGTATCTATGACAATTAATGATAAGGAAGACACCATATCATAGAAATGACAAAAGAAGTTCTGAAATATATTACAAGTACGAGGGGCATGTTGGGTCACGAGCTCTTTCTTATACTTGTCCAAATCAGTCGGTAGAATCCTAACATGTATTAGAAACAGAGGCAGAGAATGGAACTTACAGAGTTTATGTTGCTCACAATTCCAAGTAAATTTATTTTGACAGATCGGAAAAAACCTAGTCTTATATTCATTTCAGTTCTGCTGCTGCAGATGTAGTTCTGTTTTAATACTGTTCCTATAAAATACCAAGCCCCAAATCCCTTGGTTTTTCTGGATATATTTGGATACCCTGAGGGCACTTTATGGCATGGTACTTAGGGTTCGTCTCATGGGACTGTTCTGTGGGGTGAGTTCCCACCATATTCCAGGTCTTCATGGCTAGGGGGGGCTCAAAACTTCTGGACATTTTTTCATTGCCAAGGCTGTCACATTATGAAATCAAGGAGCTGTGGCCTTGGTCTGATCAGCTTTCTCCATCCAACTCAGTAAAATCAGTCTATTCTCCATGTACTCCCCGAAAGAAAATGATCTCATATACATGTTAATAAGAACCCATCTACATTCGCACTGCCTCACGAAATTAATTTCGCACATTTGCAAGTGAACAGGAATGTATTTGTGTGTGTTTGGGAGAGGGGCCACTGAAAATACATTGTAACCTAGGCTGCCCATGAGTTAAGCTTCTTTGGTCATGTGGGAGGTGGGGGTAGGCCGGTTGCTTGAGGAGGTAAAGGGATCTACTTTCTGCTCCTCTGAGGACGGATACACTTCCTGTGTCTTCTCTGGGATTACTGGTCATCAGCACAATTCAGGATCACAGGAAGTGGTGGTGTCATACAAAGAGCACTACACTAGGACTTTGAAGACCCCTTTTGGCCGTGTCACTTAGTAGCTATGTCTGCTTGAGTGAGTACTTTAACTGCACTGGAAACAGGGGTTAGTGATTCTTCCCTAAGGATCCCTGTGAGAATTAAATGAGGTCACCCGTGTGAAAGCCCTAGCATGATGCCTGCTACATTGTAAGTGCTCAATATGTGTTCGTTTGTCCCCTTTCTTGCAGCTGCTATATTGGGAGTTAGGGTCTACTTTAAGCACGAGTTCACACAACTAGCGAGTCTTCTCTTCTGTCCTCCACCCCTTGAATTCATCCCCTCAAAATCCTCCCCTCCAAGACTTTTGGAGAAACTAGAGCGCATTCTCAATGTCACGCCCTGGCTCTGGTCTCCTCTCATCCCAGCACCTATAGTACGATGCTTACACTGATGTCAGTCCTGTGGCCAAGACACTTAGCTGCCTGGAGTCCTGAACCCCGGACAGACTGGGCAGGAATGAAAGGATCAGCAGAGAGCTAGACTGGCAGGGTCCAGACAGCTCAGGTGCTCACACCTCGGGAGCTACATACATATGTGTGTGTGTGTATGGGGAAACTACTAATTATTAGAACTAAAGCATAACAGTATCATGAAGTACTTACCATACTCTAAGTGCTTTACATTCCTCTCTTCATTTATCTTCACAGCAGCTCTGCAAGATAAGTATTGTTATTGCCACTTTGCAAATGAAAATACTGAAGCTCTGAGTAGAAACTTGCTCCAAGTGATACACCTAGTAAGAAGCTGTGGCAGAGAAAATGCTATGTATTGGCCACACTAGTTTCTCCTCCTGGGCAAGAAGAAAGATGGTTTCCCTCAGCCTCCCTTGTAATTTGGTTAGGGCCGGAAGATCATGTGTTAGCTAATGGAATTGGATGGGATCCACATAGGTCATTGCCAGGACTGGTTCCTAAAAGAGGCCCTTCAAGGTCTGCTTTCCCTACTTGGATGACCTTGGAAGGCATACATTAGATGGCAGAGCCACCACATAAAGGATGGCCACCCTGCCCTTTGTAGACTTATGACACGAGCAAGGACAAGTTTTATTGGAGATTTAGGGGCTAGTTCAGTGACAGACTGGGTTTTGGAGTTATGTTATTGGGACACCAATGATCCCATACATGGTGCTGTAGTCTCTTGATACTGACAGTGGTGATAGATAATAGAGAGTGAACAAAATGTGAGCAAAAAGAAGAGAAAAACTAAAAATATGCATTGATTATGGAAAAATAATACTGATTACAATTTTTCATGTGAATAATTACCCCTCAAAAAATACTGATTAACTATCGTAAGCTTTATTTCACTTCAGAGTTGATTCTTTGTGTTTAGTAGGTTTGATCAATGAGTAAAAAGCCACAACCACTCTCATGCTTGGAGATAAGTACTTGCTTGATGGCCATAGCTGTTCTAAGCACAACAGTCACGATCACAACTTAAAAAAAAAAAAGGAATAATATGGGTTACAAGTGAACAAACGTTAGAAGGAGCCCACTCTAAAATTCCTAGTCACGATAATCCTTTCTTGGGGATACAGGCAGACCTATGTAATATTGCATTTTAAGCCATAACAAGATAATAGACAATCCAGAGGCTGTTGGAAGCAACCTCAGACTTAAGTGATACTTTGTTTTTAGTCACACTTTTATTGCAGATAGGCAAGTTTTTAATCAGCTAGGTTGCATGATCACAAACACCTCAAAAGATACTGTTTGTAGGTTGTATGTTTTATATGGTATAAGCCTCTAACATCCTTATAACAATCGCCTGCTAGAAAAATAAATTGGCTTGAATATTCCCTTTCAGTATCAGAAAACTGAGACTTTTTTTTTTTTAAGGAACTTAAACATAAGAAGGGTATATTTTCAACACTAATAGCAAACTCATAAGGTACCTACTATGGACATTGCTCTTTTAATTTTCACAACCACCCTAGACGGAAATGGAGGCCACAGAGAAGTCAAGTAACTTGCCCGAGGTTATACAGCTTATAAGGCGAAGAGCCAAGACTCAACCCAGCCAGTCTGGCTCCAGAACCTATGCTATTTAACCATTCTACGCATGCTACCCCCTCCCTCTCAGCAACACTTACATGGTGCTTACTGGACGCTCAGCACTCGACTACTTACTCCTGCTTGTTCTGTGACAAATCACCGAGGACTTGCACAAGCCCTTATTCTGACCATGTTTCAGATTTAAACCCTAGGGTCAATATCTTGCTGCCAGAGAAATTTGAGGAAATTTGATGAACAATTCAGCAGGCAGACTGTTCCAACATAAGGATTTTGCAAAGAAGTTAACTTCTAGTTTTGTCAAACACAAATTAGGAATAAAAAGATAGGAAAATGCCAGAGTTTACAATAATCACAGGGCACAACGTTTTAATGGGTATTATTTATTGAGTCTTCTGTGGGCCAGATTCTAGAACCTAAGATTTTACATCATTATTTTATTTATATCTCAAAATGATTCTGGGAAGTATATATTAATTATTTAGTTGACTATCAGATTCCATAGGTTGTACAAGAAGAAAAAGTATTGCTAAGATACACCATCAGTTGTAAGGTGCATTCCAATGTTAAAATGTTAAAGAATGTGTATCTTAACTAATGAAATATGGCATAATCTCATATTACAGGAGAGGAAACAGACTTCATGAATTTAAAGTTGTTGAAGTTCTTGGGGTTAGCAAGTCGTAGACCCAGGGCTCACATTCAGGTTAGTCTGACTTGAAGCCCATGCTCTCAACCATCTGATAGAGTATGTCTCAATCTGTGTTTACGCTGCATGAAGTAAAATTAAATATCTCTTTGCTGTTGTTCTTATTAAATTGATAATCGATATGCTATAAATTGGTAACTGAAATCTCAAGGTGGCTTTTCAAGATTTGATCACCCAGTAAGACACTTTACATTGGCCAAATGCTCCAAAGAAAAGAAACCAATCTCTACTTCATTTGTAGCTATATAGACAGTTCCGGCATTACAGCTTCCAAGTAACAATTCCTGTCTCTTTGTCCTAGAACTATCTTATTGTAGCTTATAATGAAAATTAACTTTTTTTCTCATATAAAATAAAATCTTTGTTTCTGAAGACATTGCTTGGCCTGCTCTTCAGTTCACAAACAAAATACAATTTCTCCACTTTTAATAACTCAAGATGTTTCATAACTATGCCATGGTTTGAGATTTGAGAATGAGCAAACAAGACCAGACGAAGTACAGAACAATTTCATAAAAATATTTTTAGCAATAAAGACCCACAAGACAGAGAAACAGAAAATGCATACACACTCGACTCAGAATCCCATTTTTTCCCCCCAAGTGGCGACAGCAGCTTTAAACATTTCATTCCTCCTACGTAGGACTATATATACATGCACAGTACACAACTTCAGTTCCTGTTCTAAAAGCACTATGGGCCATTGTTTTACGACTGTCTCTTGAGGCTAAGGGAAAATGTTATTGGTAGTCTAAAAGAATAGGTTTTAATATAGGCATTTAATTTTCTTTCCATATACTCCTTGATTAAAACAAGATTTGCCCCATTTTCTATTTTTCTTTCAAAAAACCTTCTTTACCCATATTAATAAAGCAACATATTGACTTAGCTGTGATTTTGCCTTTGACTGCCCTAAGTTTAGATGCAACTTGGATCCACCTCTTGCACTATGTCTAGGCATTGAGTCAACTTTGGCTACACTGACAACATTTAACTTGTAGTTATTTAAAAAAATTTTGAAAAAAATCCCCTAAAAGGTTAAACTGAATGATGATACAGTTTGTTGATCTATTTAGTTTTTTTTAATTAGTTGATAAGAATTAAAAAAGAATGCAATTACAGCCCCTTAGCAATTACTCAAATAAAATATTTAAATTCACAAAAACAAGGAACAGTCAAGCAAAACTGAGAAACATGTATGTGAATTAGACTTATAAAAGTGGAGATTTGGGGCACTGAAAGTTATCACTGTCACTCAAGAGAATATTATTATTGTCTGTGGGCTACAGAAATAATATGCTCTTTATTTTTAAAAATCCTCAGAATACAGATAAATATAAAGAAGAAAATGAATAACATCCCAAATTCTGAGATTGTTGTATTTCAGAGAGATCAGAGAAACTGCTAGAGAGTGGCAGCTTGTATTCAAACCCAAGTTGAACTAAAATACATGACTTTTTTTTTTTTTAACCATACCATACATATAACCAACATTCATTATCACTTTATACCGACTGGCACTAGAACAACAAATATAGTTTGATTTGAACAAGACTGAATATGGAATATTCTGATAAGACTTTACACCGACCTAAACATAGCCAGAAAAGAAAATATGAAAATGCTCACCCAAGTCAGAAGCCCGGGCTTGGGTCCAGTTGCTCACACACTAGAATGAATGTCTGAGTTGTGCTGGGATTACAGAGTCAGTTCTCATCTATTCAGTTTTGCTGACATGAGCCCTCACTATGCGTTGGATACTGTGTGAGGTGTTTTATAGATAACATTTCTTTCCAGTAACTCTGTAAGCTAGGTAGCACTGGCACCTACTTTTCAGATGAGAAAACTGGGGCTCAGACAGGTTAAGGTGGCTTGTGCTGGCAAACGGCAGAGGTGAGGTACCTACCCAGGTCTGTGTGCCCCAAAGCTATGCTCTTACCATTGTGATATCTGAGTACTTGTTCCCCATCCTCATGGAAAGTAGAATATAATAGGAAAGAGATTAACTACAGAAATAAATAGAACATAAGATAGAATACAAAAGAAACCACCCAAAGATTAAAAATGGAATATTGTGAGGATTCAAATGCCAGAGGGACATACAAATAGGAGCTGGGAGTCGGGCGGGGGGGTGGACAACAGCAAAAATGCTCCTAGTGGGGTGCCTGGGTGGCTCAGTGGGTTAAAGCCTCTGCCTTCGGCTCAGGTCATGATCCCTGGGATCTAGCCCTGCATCTGGCTCCTTGCTCAGCAGGGAGCCTGCTGCCTTTCCTCTCTCTCTACTTGCCTCTCTGTCTACTTGCAATCTCTGTCAAATAAATAAATAAAATCTTAAAAAAAAAAATGCTCCTAGTAAGAACTTGGGATTGGAGAAAGGACTTTGAGAAAGGATAGAATTTCTATGGATGAGATGAGGGTTGGGTGGGACAAAGGTGAATCAGAAGTAGGAAATCTGATGTGTTAGCTACAAGTAAGGTATGAGTAGAAAACAAGGAGAGATAAGCTAGAAAAGGTGAAGTTGCCTATAGCCCTGGAGGTTTGAGGCTCAGGGGGAGGAATTTATACATAATTCACCAGGCAGTGAGGCTTCCTGCAAGTCTCTCAGTGCAGGGAGAACTTAGGAAGATTGTAATCAGACAGTAGTATGGACAGAAATAGGCCCATTCACTAAAAGTCAATTTCCCTGGGTTTTCAGGGAGTAAGATATATATTATTGTCCTCATTTTAAGGTTGAAAAAACTGAGGCTCACGAGGGCTAAGTAGCTTGCACAAAGTCATAGCAAACAGAAGAACCAGGACTTGAATCAAGTCTCTCCAATTCCCGAACCTCACTCTGTCCACCAGACCTGACTACTCCAAGTGAGGTCTATGGACGGGCGGCAGCACACTCCCCTCCCAGATCCCTGAGAGCGCATTAGAAATTCAGATGCACTGAATCAGAATCTACATGTTCACAGGACGATGTAGGCACATGGAAGTACCAGGTCACATTTCCCTTTTTATAATGACTGATATAATTGCTGGAGAAAGACATTCAGCTGACTCACACTGTTTGGGAGACATTATGTAATTTCCTTCCACAAAAGGTAAGAATCAACTAAGAAAAGAGGGCCTTCTGGATTTTGTTCTCATAGGTAAATCAAGTAAAGAATTAAAAACCTGAAATTGTAATTAGCTGTGTGGCCTTGGGCAAGCCACTTAATCTCTCTGAATTTTAGCTTCTTCATCTGCATAATACTTAGCCTGTAGGAAGCAAATGAGTTGGTGTCTGTGAAGAAAGCTGGTATAGTGGGAGATCATTATACACATAGGAAGTAGTGTTATTAGAAGATAGAGCGATGAAGCACCTTATTTCAAAGAATAAAGAAGAAAAAAGAAGGAAGAAAAGAAGGAAAAAAGAGGGAGAAAGAAAGAAAAAAAGAAACGAAAAGAAAGGAAGGAAGGAAGAGAAGAAGGGAGAAAAGGAAGGAAGGGAGGGAAAGAGGGGTAGAAGGAGGAAATAAGGAAGGAAAGAAGGAAAGAAAGAAGGAAGGAGGAAAAAGGGAAGGAAGGAAGGAAGGGTAAAATGAAAGAAAGGCAGGGCAATATGCACAAGTTTGCTGAAGGAAAACCAGCTTCACTGAAGCAGGTACATGAAGAACTGATGGGTTAAGGAGTGAAGGAGTCCAAGAAACCTAATTTGTGTTTCACATAGGTGTTTCTGAAAATACAGAGACCACGGCGCACATGGAATTTGAAGACCAACAAGGGCCTGTGTGGTCTTGGCCCAAAATAACAAACTTAAGGTCCATAAAGCCATTAAAAAAAAAAAAAGTCATGTAGTAATTAAAGGAATGAGAAACAGTTCATCTGTGGAAAAATTAGTATAGATTTTTAATCTTGGAGCAGAGAAGCCTACATAATGAATTAATAATGGAACATTTGTTACCAATTTATTGCAGTTACCACAGAAAATTAAGATACATTAACTGATTTCAAGCATGAGATTCTTTAGTGAGCCTAGACAGCGAGGGAGGTTAGACATTGGACACGTGAAAGAGAAAATGGATTCCTCATCCTGAATTCTTTTGGCACATATTCACTGAGGGCCAACTACTTGCCAGACACTGGGCTGACTGCTGGTCAGTCACTTATTTCTTCAATTAGGGAATAATACAGCAGAGAGAAAGATACAGTTCATTCTAATTCAGGGTAGAAAGTAAAATGTTCCATAAGATAGCTATAAATAGGAGAGTGTGGCAATTCAGAGGCAAGCAGGTGTTAACTTCAGATGGGAGAAGTATTAAGAAAGGCTTCCCGACAAGGTACAGGGCACATTTTTAAACTGTTCTCCTCTGGTCTTCTAAGAATCAAGGACCTGGACTAATCATCTGCTTATTCTGGGGTGCTGTGATGGTCATTATTAGGCTATGAAATAATCAATTACACTCAAATACATTTGGGACTGAGGAAAACCTCAACTATTGGGTATTATTACGGCATCACTTATCTGTGGAAATCTGTGTCCACATGAGGTTAAGAAAAATAAACCAAAACCAAAACCAAACTCAAACACTCAAATTAGTTTTAATTCAGTCCAACAACCAACTTATTGAGACATTAGTGTCAATTGACTCTGTTGATTTGTTAGTTCCACGCTGACAGCAACATATATAGAGAATGCAGATGTACAGAAACTAATCAATCACCGGCCCCCTTCCCTCCAAAGCCCTGTTAATATAACAAAATATTTCTCAGGCAGGGAAGGGGAGGTAATGGATATAGTACGTATAGTGCAGGTGGTGGGTAGGGATGAGGCAGGTAAAATTTTTATGCTGGTCGCCAGGAAAAGTCTGGGGAAAAATTGTCTTTCCACACATTGTAAAGTTTGGGCATATTCAATAAAAATCAGGTAAAACATACTTTAGAGGGTTCTAATATATGACATCTGTGAGTCAATTATCCCATTTCAAGAATGGAAGTAGCTTGGAAGGTACAAAATAATAAAATCAGAAAACAAGTCAAATTTCTTCTATTTTTGTAACAGCTAAGGCTAAGCAATACTCCTTGAGATGATTTTAGAAGAATTAAGTAATAGGCATATTATTAAAGATTTCTATGGATGGGGGTAAAATCTTTTAAAATTTATTAATAGAATGGAATAGGGTGTTAGCTGATAATTTTTAAATGCAATGTCACCCACGTAATATATAAACTGAAAATTTTTTGGAGGGGTGTCAATAAATGCATAAGCTCTGGGTTTGCTGAACTTCTGAAGGACATGTGCCTGTAATTGGCCTTTCTCATTTCTGTCTTGTTAACAAGTATATAAATAAGAGAAGGCTTCAGTAATTGGCTCAGAGTTACTAATGAATTAATTAACTTCAGTCTATTTTACCTAACCTTTAATAATAAGAGTCCTTTTTTTTTTTTTTTTGGTTTAGCAATAGGTCTGACAGACTGAGAAAACAGACATGCAGCAAAGCTCTTGAAAATTAATGAGAAACGAGGAAAGAATCAATGTACATTCTGCTTGCAGAGAACTGACACAAAAAAGACACAATAAACCATGAACAAACACAGTCAGTTTAAAAAATAGGTTAGAAAAAGTGGGCAAATTCAATTATAGAAGTAATTAGAAGATATAGGGCAAGGCTGCCTTTTGGGACTGTGCCAGAAAACATGAATTAATATGAGTGAATAGAAAGAGCCCATGTAGTAATTAAGAAGCAATCACCTATGGCAATGAGTACCTGAAAACAGGCTGCAAACTATTAATTCAGTGATCAAAAATATTTTTAGATGATTAATATGGCAAATTTATTTTAAAAGACTAATTTCTGGAAAGATATCAAGACAATAGCACACTATTTGTTCCTCTGGCATTTATATAGCTAATTAAATTTTATAATTTGCAACAACAGTCATTATTATCTGAAAACAGGAAAGGCAATATTTCGCCTTTTTTTTCCATGGTGGTTCTAAAATCAATAAGTTAAATCCAACTCCCGCTGTCCTCCTGTAAGTGCCTGAGCCCTGACTGTTACATTCTTTCAATGCATATTTTTCTTATACGTCTGTGTTTCTATAATTTTAAGCATCTGAATTAATGTACATATTCTCAGAGGTTTTATATGTTTCCATACCTGGGCAGGGATTCCATACACTGTTTAATTTCAACACTATCAAATAAAAGCAGTTAAATGTACTATTTGTGCATCAAAGACTTTCTTACTTGGTCAACAGAGGTCTGTTACTTCAGTACACACCATTCCTTCCCATAGAATACAAAGGCATAGACACGTTATGGTGAAGAGTGCTTTGCAACACACAGAAGGCTAATGGCTTCTGAAATAGGTGATTATCAGAGCCCTGTAGAGCAAGATGAGGGTCTGGCTGGTAATAAATAACCTCGCAATATGAATTATTCTATTTCCACAGCTTTAAGAAAAGCTACATTTCATTTGTTGATCAGGAAAGTCTGGAAAATGCTGTGTCTCTGGAAATAACAGGGAGCTACTAAAACTAATCACTGTGTCAGCAGGGAGTTATTGAGCACCTACTAAGGGCCCAAGATACAAAAGTACATCTTGAAATGCTAAGCTTGTAACAAATACGCATATGTGTGTGTGTGTGTGTGTGTGTGTGTGTGTGCGCGTGCGTGTGCGCGCGCACAGGCACATGCAATTTCCTTTTCAAAATCAATAAACAGAAACTTGTATGCCATGCTTAGAGATGTTAGATCTTTAATTACTAAAATTTGTTCACGGATTATTGCTTGTCTTGAGGCTAGGGTAGAAATTGCTGACGTACAAAATAAGATCGAAGTAATGCTTCAGAAGTCCCGGTTGTAGAGGGCATGGAGGTAAGATTTGTACAGGTATTTGAGGAAAATAAAAAATGAGAGATTTTGACAGGATACCAAATAAGCAAATATTAGATTTGCCCAGTTCTTTCACTATCTATTTTTCTCTCATTTTCTTAAAACAACCAGGGTGCTTCTGAGGAGAACACGTAAGAGAAGATCGCCTCTGGCAGAGGGCTCTCATTCTGAGTTTGGCTCGCGTTGTTAATAATGAAAACTTAAGTATGGCAACGGAGAACCAACAGCTCCTCCAGCTATATGCTGACAATGACAGAGCCCCCCCGAGAGGCAGGCAATTGGGAACTAGTGAAGTGAGGACAGCTTAGAGGTGTGGGGGCTGAGAGGGGCCGCTAGCTGAACAGGGCCCACTCACCATGAAATGTTAATGTGTCAATGAAGGGGAAAAGCATGAATGAACCACAAAGAAACTGAAAGTGACTCAGCTGGTTGGAGATGGAATTTGGGCTCTTTGCCAAGCTAAGGTGTTCAAGGGCACATACCCTAACGCCTAGGGAAAGGAAACGGGCTGCCCTGATTTTAGAAAGAGATAATATTTTGAGGAAAGAAGGCAAAGGCTCTTTTCTCCAGAAATAAACTTCCTTCCTTTTTTTTCTTCTTTCCTTCTTCCCTGCCTTCATCCAACAAACATTATCCGCTTTCCTACTTTTTGCCAGGCTCGAGGTTAGGAATGGAGAAAGAGCTCGAGAGGGAGAGTGGGGTATGAAGATAAATGAGAAACAACCCCTCTTTCAAAAGCTCCTTTTCTCGAGGAAGGACAGGTATAGGTAGATGTAGGCAACTACAATGAAAGATCGTGGAATAAGTTGCAAAGGAGGGGAAGAGGTAAACTGTAGAGGGAGAGCAGAGGAAATGGGCAATTAGTTGGGGGCTCTCATAGATCAGAGAAGGCTTTCATAGAGGAGGCGGCAATGAATTATGCCTACCTTGAAGAATCATAGGCAGGGAAGGATGGAGAATTTCAGCTAGAGGAAACTTTCTCTTCCCCGACTCTCATCTTTAAACATCTTCTTTTTCAAATCACATTATTTCAGGAAAACAAGGAGACAAGACACCCATGACCTGTGCATGTGGGGGCGGTAGTTGTATGTGGCAGGGAGGGATGAGGAGAAAGATTGGCTTGTATGGGGATTTCTCTTGAGTTTAGAATACATTCTCCTCATATATCAAACATTTGCCTTCTCCAGGTTAGCCTTTTTATTTTATTTTATTTTTTTTAATGTACTCTTCTTTTTCATTATTTGAATGATACTTGGATCTTGTTTGGTTGGAAGATGTGATCTTCCAATAGCTTCTATTTTTAAATAATTTTTTAAAGATTTTATTTATTTATTTGAGAGAGACAGCGAGTGAGGGAAAGCACACGAGTTGGGGGAAGGATACAGAGAGAGGGAAAGAGAGAATCTCAACAGACTCTCCTTTGATCACGGAGCCTGTCGTGGACTTGATCTCATGACTCTGAGATCATGGCCTGAGCCAAAATCAAGAGTTGGACCCTTAACTGACTAAGCCACCCAGGTACCTCTCCAATAACTTTTATATTTTATGTTTGATGGCTTTGTCATTTTTGCTAATGATAAGTCCCTTATTCTAACTCATGGCTTGAGGATTCTTGTGAATTGTGCTGTATTCATAATGCATCCAATTATTTCTGTTTTAATGTATCTTTTCCTTTTCTCATTAAATAAATACTTAAGTACTTACTATGTGGCCATATCCTGCTAGGTACAGTTAATATTTTCCTTGCTTCTAGCTTCAAAATGATGCCATTTCTAATATGAAATATGGAAATTATTTAAAGTGCATTGACTAAAATATCAGACAAATGCCTCTGGTTCTATCTTATTCAGTGCTGAATATCAAAACCAATCTTGTTCTTAACTAATGTACTGGTGAGCTGGACCATGTATACTGGTTATTATTAGTTCTTAAGATGTTTTCAAAGAAAGGCTGTAGAGACCAGCCCAGTTAAGGTAACTACAACAGGCTTATCTACAAATGGAGAATTTCAGACTAGCATGGGTCAAAAGTTTCCTACATACAAATCCAGGCTTATTTACCAGATATGCAAAATCTAGGTCTCCACACCTCTCCAGAGGCTAAGAAAGGAAAAGTAACTATCATGCATGAACATTAATTCATTCAGTGGATTTTTAAGTACTCTTCTAGGGACTAGGGATACGAAAATGATTAAAACATGAGTCTTGCCCTTAAGGAACTTACTCCCTCACAAAGTAGATAAGTCAGATAAGTAAATCAATTATTATAATATAGCTGTGATAAGGTATAAAAGTGCAGCATGGTATTGAGAGCACAAAGGAGGGATATCTAAATTAGATTGGGACAGTGGGATAAGAGGATAAGATGCCAGAACTGAGTTTTTAGGAAAAAGAATTTCATTAGCTGAAGAAGAGGAGCAAGGGAAGATGATGTATAAAATGGCACAATGAGCTTGGGAATGTCTTTTTTGCAGATATACAAAGTATTGGCTCCATATTAAATAAAAGAAGGGTGGGATGGTCAGACAGACCAGGCTAGCATTGACCAGGCCCTCTCTGAGGTTTTCTGTTCCTTGACTCATTTCTTTTTTCCTAACTCCTTTTCTTCCACCCAGAGTTTCTTGATAGAGCTATACAGACAGTCTAGTCTGTGGACATTTCAGAATTTAAAAGCTCCTGGCCTCAAGAGTGCTGCTGGGGTATGTCCACTGGGCATTCATGCTAACAATCCAGGTGAGAGCACAGAAAAATAGCAATGGGTGTGATCACAGTACACATGTGTGTGTCTCGTGAAGTTGTTGACATCTATGGAAATGATTCTTTTCTTTACGTCAATATTTTCTTTTGTCCGAATTCAGAGCCTTGATTGAATAAGTAGCTACTCTCAAAGACCTCAACATGTTTTCTAGCCAGACAACATCAAGAAATGGAACCAAGACTATTCTCAGGATCAAACGTTTATTAGGAATGTCCACTCCTTTTATGAATTCTCTGCCTAGCTAACTCCCACTCATCCTTCAGGAATAAGCTTAACTGACTTTTTTTTCCCTCTGAGGAGTTTTGCCTGACCTGTTGTGTTAGGTCGTATCCCTCTACTCCATGCTTTCTTAGTACCCTGCAATTTTCCTTTGCAGCACTCAATATGACTCTGATTAAATACCGAACTTCATAATTAATGATTTCACATTAGACTCTTTAGGTAGAATGTTCGTAGCGTGAGGACAGCAACTCTACAGTGCCTAGCTAGCAGCATTCCTGGTTCATAATAGGTGCTTAACAAATATTTTTGGAATGACTCATTTACTCTTTATCCCACTTTGTGTGCAACTCAAAAACAACAAATTGCAATGCAGCAGAGATGCTACGTAAAACCAGGTTTCTAGATCTGAGGGATGGCTGGAACTCTCAGAAGTCTCTCAAAACTGACACGGTCTTCTCGGAGAGTTCAAATGATGGTACTAGGTTATCTCCTCTTATTGCTCTCTCTGGCTTCTTCCTATGGAATTTTGTCTCAAAATGAATCCAACATCTTCCCCTTCATTGTGTCAGGGCATCTTTATTGTTGCAATGTATTTTCCTCAGGCCAGCGCTTCCTTCATTACTGAGTGCCAAATATGCTGTTCACCATGCCAAGCACTTGGAATAAAAACATGAAAGGCATTGACCTTTTCAGGAAAACAGCAGGCAGCCATGGGAGGGGCAAGGCTGGAGAGGTATCATCTTTCTCCAGAGAACCACTGCCTATAATTATGTCACAAGAACACTGCCCTTGTAGCTTAAAGGATTTGATCTCTGTTAAAGTGCCTATCACCCCAGAAATCATAACTATTTTTAGCTGTTACCAACCACCTTTACCTTCATATGAATGAAGGATCTGAGAGCAGATTTTGGCCCAGAGGGTAGAGGGACAGGGAATAAGGTCGCTGAGAGGGAAAGGGAGAGGGACAAGATGTGCCAGTAAGCTGGGAAAGGGTTAAAGAAGAAGGAGCTAGAGCAACAGAACCTAAGGTAATAGACACAAGGCAATGCTTGATGAGTCAACAGAAGATAAACGGCATTCTTCAAACTGGCTGAGGGCTCATCCTACCTTAGACTGTTTCTTTACGTAGCTAGCAATTTCTGGTTGAAAGAAGTTTACAAAATAGGAAACAGATGGCTCCAGATGTTTAGAGTTGATGTCAATCCCAGTGACACTATCCCACTCTAGGGCTTCATAGGGAGAACAAACCAAATGTAATTTTCTTTTCCTTTCCTACCACTACGAATTCAAGAGGATTTCCATTTTCCAGAAATGTTGTAACAAGGACATATATCTGGTTTCCAAAGGTTTCATGTGAGCTTGAGCTTAGATGTATATGCTGTGTTCTCTTAGCTAGTCCAAACACTTTTTTTTTTTTTTCAATCAAAGAAACTCCAATGGACTTAAATGGGTCATGAGAACTAGTGATGATGTTTCAAAAGAGGACACATACCATACTGGTGTCTGAATACTAAGATTCTTTCCTATGTCTGTGAGTATAATGCTTGCTTACACATACTTGCAAAGAACACAATTAGCATACTAATTTGATTCTCTATCTAATGAATGGAAGATTCTTTTGACAAAGACAGCTGCCCATGAATAGCGAGGGTGACCCTTGGTCAGTTTTCCATCTGTCTTAGAGTAAATGTCCAGACTTAGATATCCATTAGCTGTATGACCTCAGGCAGCCCTCTTACACGGCTGTTTGTCAGTATCTTCATCTGTAAAATGGAGGCACATCTAATACCTGCCTGATGGGGTTGCAATGAGGATTAAGTCAGTACTTTACTTACAGTAGACATCCTATATTATTTTTTTAAACTCTGCTCTGAATCTGTCTATTCTGAGGAAGTTTGTAGTAGGCCCAAAACTCTCTACTTTGATCTGCCTCTAAAGAAAGAGAAGTAGAGAAAGGTTTTACTGAATCAGTGCTGAAAGAATTCTATAGCGGTGGAGAAGTCACCACTTCTCTCCTTGACTCCCAGGGGTATAGGCTTCAAGGACAGATGCACAGAGACAGGCAGGGAGTGACTATGATCTGGACACGTGTTAGGCCCATCTCCAGTGTCCCCAGCAGCTCTCAGAATACCAGGCTGACAAATCTAAATAACACCAGTTACAACTGGATCACCACAATCTCAGCATCTCTCTCTAGATTGATCTCCCTCTTCCACCCTTTTCCCTTCCTTAGACTAGTGTTTCTCAACCTCGGTTACACATCGGAATTATCTGTGGACCTTTAAAATATTGATACCTAGGACCCATTCTCAGAGATTCTGATTTAATTTGTCCGCGATATAGTATCACTATTGGCCTTTTCTTTTCTTTTTTTTTTTTTTTAAGATTTTATTTTAAGCAATCTCTATACAACATGGGGCTCAAACCCACAACCCTGATATCAAGAGTCACACACTCCACTGACTGAGCCAGCCAGGCACCCCCAGTATTGGCCTGCTTCTTTATTTAACAATTTTTTTAAAAAGATTTGTTTGTTTATTTGAGAGAGAAAGCAAGCACGTGGGTGGGGCAATGGGCAGAAGGAGAGGGAGAGAGAATCCTCAAGCAGATTCCCGGTTGAGCGTGGAGCCTGACTCGTGCCTGGAATCCAGGACCCTGAGATCATGACCTGAGCCAAAATGAAGAGTGGGACACTTAATCAACTGAGGCACCCAGGCACCCCAATTTTGTTTTCAATGCAAAGTCCAAGTTAACACATGCCAATAACATAACCAATAAAAAGACAAACATTTCATCATGACCCATAAAATGAATCTCACGTTATTAACAGTATTTGGTATCTTATGCTTATTTAAATCCTAGTTTAATGTAAACATACTCTGTCTTGCCCTGCCCCATAAACTCAAGGCTGTTGAACCCATTGGGTGCGAGGTACACCAGGCTGAAAGCGGCAGAGCAGTACCATTTAGTCCTGTCATTTGCACAAAGATTCCGAAGAATCAGAGTTGATTCAGAGCACCCTCTCAGACCTTGGGTTGGCCCCAGGAATCTAAGCATCTCTTATCATCTATTAGTTCTGCCAGTTTGGTTGCCAATTTGATGAAGTGGATACTTTTCAACCCCAGTGTCATGATCTCTGGTGTGTCATGATCAGCTGTGATTGAAATATGTTATAAGAAACATAAAATAGAGACACCTGGGTGGCTCAGTTGGTTGGGCATCTGCCTTTGGCTCAGGTCATGATCCCAGGGGGTTCTGGGATCGAGCCCCACATTGGGCTCCTTGCTTAGCAGGGACTCTGCTTCTCCCTCTCCCTCTGCCTGAAGCTACTCCTGCTTGTGCTCTCTTTCTCTGTTAAATAAATAAAATCTTAAAAAAAAAAAAAAAGAAATGTGAAATAGTAATAAAGCTCTGGGGTTTCCACACGACCTATTTAAGAATGAATTCCAGCAAGCTCAGGGTTATCCTTATAATAGCACTGCTTTCACTCACTTGCACTACAATACACTGTCCTGAACGAGGGAACACGGAGGAGCTACAGTTCCTATGAGGGACTATCATTTGACATGAGTGTCCCTGTGGAACAAAGGTTGGGAGTTTGCACAAACCAACCACCCAAGTCAAAGAAGTTCCTCACTGGGCCTCAGGTTTGCAGCAGTGCATACTAATGGGGGTGAGGGGAGAGCGGGACAAAGGGGCCTCTCTGTTTTCTGGTGCCTGGTCTCTTTTTTGGGGACAGAGAAGACCTTGTTTTTTCACATCAGAGAAGGAAGCTTGTTTACAAGGTCACATCTTAAGCCATCTCCTAACTGAACATGGAAAAAATATCTTAAGTAATTCTGCCAATCTCTTCTCATCACAAAAATTTGGTTTATAAACATGTCAAGTGTAAACACAATATTTTTAGGAAAAATAAGGACAAAAGTATTACGTACTTGGGGGTGGGGGTTCTACTAATACTTGGAATAACTGTGATCCAACCAGTAATCTTAATGTCTTCTGCTGAATTTGAAGAAATGGGGTACTTCATTTAGTCATTTTTTTGTTTTGTTTTGTTTTTGTTTTTCATTTGCTAACCAAAATTTCTAGTTGCATAAAAAGAGAAATTACCAGTTGGGTAATTTAGACCAATACTTTTTTTTTTTCTTTTTTTCCTTCTCCAGGTTCCTGAGCAGAAGTGAAAATTAGGTTTGATGACAAGGCTTGGAAAAGGGAGAAGAGCTGGGGAGAAATACGGTAAGCACTCAATAAATGGTTGTTGGTAGTTATTAGGTGGTGATGGGATGGTTAACAAATCTTTCTTAAGAAATGCTTTCAAAGCTGTGAAGTACAAAAGGGAACATACTACCTTGGTTTTCATGAGCTCCAAGTATTTTGAATATTAATTATGACTTTTTGTGCTCAGAGTGATTTTTTTCTAATAAGTAATTTCGAAGCAAAATAAAGGAAGAGGGATTTATGAAGAGTGTAGTATACTCAAATTGAAAGTGAGCCTTGTTTTTAATTTTCCTGGTTTACAACAAATTACTTAATTGTTATATATTTTAGTGCCTCAATTTTCCATTTCAATATTCCAACTTATTAGTGAGTAATAAACATGGAATCCTTGAAGTTAAATGGACAAAGTGTCAAGTAAATTTAAGATCTTATTTTGTAGAATGATAGATCAAATTGGGCAAATACACTTAAAATATATTTAGAAGATTAGATTCCTCATGGTTATTTGGCAAATGAAGTGAAGGGCCACTTCCAGATTTCAAGCCAAAGGGTGATGGCCTCTTATTACTGTCTATTAGTAGTAATAATTCTATTAGTAACAGAGAGTCTCTGAAAATTCATGGATGACAGTTCAAGAATGAATTGCTTACCAAGAGAAAATCAGGAATATTTGGGGGGGGTGCCTCCTTAACCTTTCAAAGCTGCCAGCTGTCCTGACTTCCCACAATCCATGCCAGAGGGCTACTTCCTGAGGCCGAATTCTGCAAGGGACCAGTCTGATACTGACCTCTGTTGTACTACTCATGGTGAAACGTGGTGTTTTCCTTTCCCTCCATCTCTTGCTCTGTATATTACACTGCTGTTTTATTTCATGTTGCTTTTTATTTTACACTGACCCTAGCCTTTTGATGTCAGTATATGAAATCTCAGTTTTTCATTCTGTCGATCATTTCTGGCTCTGCGGTCTTAGATCCATCACTTTTTACTGAGCTTTTATGTCACTAGAGACAGCTTTGCATTTTAATAAAGTTTCCAATCCTCCAGGGCCCTCTCCCCTGAAACAGCTCCAGCTCCCCAGGGCTGCTGAAGAGTTGAGCAGAGAGAGTAGAAGCTTTTGTGGACAGTGATGCTGATGGCAGATAACTCCAGCTGTCATTACAAGATCATCCAGATAAGGAGGGGACAATCAAGTAGGGCTTATGGTCCACTTGAGTTTTTCTGATTGTAAAACCAGCCATTTTTCAATTTAAATAATTTAAGGATTCCAGCTTCTCTATACTCTAAGGCTCATTTAGCCTCTTATTAGCTAACTGTTTCTCCAGTTCAAGAGGTGGAAGGGAAGAGTGCAGATTTTTTGTTATTGTTAATTCACAGCAGTGGGTAGTGGTGTGTAAATAAAAAATAAGCCGAACAGATTTGGTGAGAAGAGAGAATAGAAATCCATACAAGTAAACATACGTGATTTTAAAAAGTTAATTAAAAGGAATAAAAAGGATAAGCACTGCCTGGCCTACCATATTATCAATAGGCAAATGACAGAAAGGAGAATGAATTGGAAAATGGATTCCCAGCTAACTAGAAAAAGAAAACAGACTAACGTAATTCTTAATTTTAATTTGAAAATCCCAAATTCTCTCCTAAATCCTTTCCTCATTGTATTCTGATAATGATCTTATCTCACATTGTTCCCATTGAAGGAAAAGCTGGGACTGGCAGGAGAGAAAAAGCAAAATGAAGTTGCAATGTTCCAGAGGATTCAGCTCAGGACGCACTTAGAGAATCACCTGGGACACATCCATGTCAGCACATACAGCCAGGAAACCATAGCCACCAAAAGGTCTTCCTTCTCTTCCTTCATTGTAAGTCTGTTTTTTAATTTTTCTTTTCAATTTTGCACCCTTCTCTTCTCAAATCTCTGGGACCAAAGGTCGGTAACCTTTACCACATTTCTTTTCAAGTGGTATATACAGGAATTAGCCTGCAAGTCACTCACTTCCATACAAGAGAAAGGGACGTGAAGGCACTATCTACTAAGAAGGTGGGGCTTTTCTTGAAATTTTCAGGAATATCTTTTGGACTGTGTCCAGTTGATCTGTATGGGTATCCTAGGGATGGGACAGGTCTGAAGAACCAAGCAATGTTCATGCCTGTGGGCTGGTCTTTTGTTTAGGAGACATGTGCTGCTCACATGAAGGCACAAATTTCCCAGCATAAAGGTCAAAGCCTTAGAGAAGGTTGGATAGCTAATTAGAGAAAATATTTCCTGACAGAGGTAGGACCCATGGTTACTACCATGAGCTGACACTGCTAGAGAGCTACGCTTTGAATTATCAGAAAAATAATGATGACATGCAGACCATTGACCAGTCTTCAGTTGACACTGGAAAGAAATCTTGTGTGGAAGGTAAGTAACATCAACAGCTAAGGAGTTACACTAGAAGAAAAGACTAGGAAACACTGTGTTTTCTTTCCCTCCTACATTCCCTCCTTCCTCTCTTGCTTTCTTTTCTTTCCCATTTCCCTCTTTCTAAATAAGAGAAGCCCATCTTTGGATTACTAGTGAATTATCATGGATCAATTGCTGATGCATAAGTAGATCTCAGGCAAATCTGGGATATCTCTATTCAAAGAGAAAACTGTAAACTTCAAGACTGGTGTTCTACTCCCACCGCCCCACCTCCTCTTTCCTCATTTTAGAATTAAGGAAAACAAAACAAACATAACCAGATAAGCTGAGTGTCAGAAACAGCAAATACTGCTTTTGCTCCCTGTATTTCCTTTTTCTTTTTTAGGCAATGGGGTTGTAAGCTCTGTAAGGTCAGGGGCCCTGATAGATTTACCCAGTACTGTATTCCCAGCATTTAACACTGTGCCTAAATATTTGTTGAATGATTGAACTAATGGGATATCCATTAATATTCTATCCACAAGATGTGGATAAAGAATTGGTAAATCAGAGCCACATAAAGATTACCTTACAGGTCTCCCCCCGCCTTGATTTAATCTGCCAAAGTTCTATTAGAGAAGATTTTTAAAAATGTGTTCTACAAAACATCAGCTCTGAAGAATAAAAATCATTTTTTTTTTTTTTTTTTTCAAAAAAGGAGGAGAGAGTCTATGGAAAATTAGTTTGGGATACTCTGTAGTACACAAAGTTCAAAGAGATCTTTACAGTATGATCTTTCAGAGTTTTTCAAATACAAATTTTCCTTGTGAATTTCACAGGGAGGAACACAGCATGTTACATTTACAAAAATTATTTGACCATTCGAGAAAGACAACTATCATATGATCTCCCTGATATGAGGAAGTGGAGATGCAATGTTGGGGGGTTGGGGGATAGGAAAAGAATAAATGAAACAAGATGGGATCGGGAGGGAGACAAACCATAAGAGACTCTTAATGTCACAAAACAAACTGAGGAGGGCCGGGGGTAGGGGGGTAGGGAGAGGGTGGTTGGATTATGGATATTGGGGAGGGTATGTGCTATGGTGAGTGCTATGAAGTGTGTAAACCTAGCGATTTACAGACCTTTACCCCTGGGGCTAATAATACATTATATGTTTATAAAAAAATTTAAAAATTAAAAAAAAATTATTTGACCATGTTCCTCTTTTAGTTGGCACAGCTTATGGAACACTATAAAACATGTCTTGGGGAAAAGTAGCATCTTAATTCAGCTTTACATTCTTTAAATCATCTTTCTTTTAGATTTAAGTCCCAAGTAATTTTTTCCACTGAGAAAGATATCACCAGGCACAACAATGGAATGTACAGGTAGTTAACACTATGAACTTGACACTTAAAAATAGTTATGATAGTAACTATTATAGTAATGTATTTTTTTTTACCACAACTAAAAATTAAAAAAAAAAATACTCCCTAAATATTATTTTGCTAAGTAATAAGTGAATCAGTATTTTACCTAAGGGCTGTAATGGTGCACCCAAACTTAACAGTATTAAACGGCTTGGTTTTGGTCGACATGCTGCTCAATTGCATTTACTACCTAGATACTGTATCCTCCATAGCATCTTGATTTTGAACAAGGGGCTATGGATTTCTTAGTGTGCGTTTTTAGTAATATAGCTCAGGATGACTACATAAAAAGACCAGTGACTGTATGTATAGGGAAAGTTTATTGTAATTTAGTAGAGTGAACTTGAGACCAAGAGACAAGAGACCAGGATACAAAACTGACATTGTCACTGACTTAGCACCCCATCCTAAGTAAACACTGCTTTCTTTATCTATAAGATGGCCTCAGTCAGCAATTTTTTACTTTTTTTGTCTCCAACATGAGATTCCCTTTTTCCCTGGAACTCTAATAGTCACAGCAGATAAAAGCAGAGATGCTCTGGTCTCAAGAAGATGGGAGGCCAAGTGGGAGGCCTTATGACCCTGAGTATCCCCAAAGAGCCTAACAGCCTATGGGAACACAGTTTGAAAACCACGAGTTTAGCTAATCTTTAGGATTCTTTCCAAGTTTTACTTCTGCCACCAGGAATTAAGACTGCAGTAGAAAAGAGTGCTTATGTGTCCATATTTAAGCTTCTAATTTTATACTGACCCACAGAGAATTCAGCTCTTCTAGAATATAGAACCCTGACATACTACCTGTGGCCAGCACCTTTTGAATGTCAACATTTATTTTAGATTAAAAAATAAAATAGAGAAAATATTACCAGAATATACTCTTCCCTCACTCCTTTTATGGATACATTTCAAGATATAGACTTGATGGTAAATTAAAATTGAATGCAAATATTGTCATTGAAAAGTTGCCCATTTATATGGTTTTCTCAGCCCTTCTTAGTTTTTAATGGGCAAGGTTTTGCTAAAAACAAAAAGTGTTAATTACATAAATATGCGTATTCTTTTCAAAGCATTACACTATATTATGGTTAAAAAACAATAGAGAAATGAATGCAAAACTATATCAACAAAAACACTGCTTCTTGAGCAGCTTTTAAAATTATGACATGTTTACTGGGAAAATGCATTACTCATGACAGGGTTACAAAAGCAATATTAACCTTCTTGAAATTTAATAGCAAAGTCAGACATGTAAAAATCAGTACCAGACGTGGTAATATAACTACTTTTGTTAAGATTGTACATTGGATAAAACAGATATTTAAAGCTATATTAAGATGTGGGTAAATAAAGAGTCCGTTAGAAGATTCCCAACACACAAGCATCACAACCAAAATCATCATGCAGATTGTTCTAAAGATAGCATCCATGGAAATAAAAAATTGTGTGCTTTCTTTTGCTCCTGTTATTTTGGACACTATTGCTTTTATAATTTTGTACATGGTGTCAGAAATTAAATTTGCCCTTAAAGATACATATGTCTATCTTTTGGGGCAGTCATTTGCTACATTGACAAGTTACCAAACGCTTTCATTGTATCTAATGTGTGACTAATGAGTGATTGTAATCTGTAATCAAAGAGGATGTTTGCTTCTGCAAAAAAAATAATTTACCCCAAAATAGAATTGATAATAAGCCAAGAACTGCAAAGTAGTGGTTAAAAATGTGTGATTAAAATATAGGCTATAAAATTGCACTTATCATCAAATGCAAGTTTGATTTATAAAATATTTTTTTCTGAAATTTATCTTGTTGCTATAGTTTTATCATATAATCCATTACTTGCTTAGTCATGCTTAAAAGAGATTCACGTTTTAAATTATTTTATTGTTTTTGTTTAAAAGGGACTCACCCTTTAAATTCTTGTTTTTGTAACCCTAAGATATTTCATTAAAATCTCTCAAGGAGTTTTTACTTATTTTAGAGAATGTGAGCTTGAGACATACTAAAAAAAACAAAGGTCAAAAGTCATAAAGGATAATAGCTGATGGTTTTGATAATGCTAATTATATATTACTGAGAATAAAGCTAGAGAAGGAAATATGAATACTCAAGAAAGATAAACATCCCAATGCTGGATTTAAAAAAAAAAAAACAATGAAAAAAACTCTTAAAATGTCTTTGTACTTCACTGTCATAATTCAAAGACATAATGAAGCCTGAATTAAAAATGTCAGTTTCTGTGAGTGTTGATAACTTGGTTCTTTGTTGGGCAAGTCAAAATGTGTCTGTTTGATAGGCAAAAATGACAGACTAAAAATGGAGAAGTTGGATCTAAAAAAAGAAACACACACACACACACGCACACATGCACGCACGCACACACACACATACACACACACACACACACACACACACACACACACACACGACTTTTAAAAAGGTCCATAATGTACTTGAAGGAGAAGACCTGTAGGGTAGGAGGCAATATCTTTAGGAAGTCACCGAGCAGCACTAAAAGGCAGTGTCCATGGCCAATCAAAACGATTTCTGTGACTGCTGGGGCTCTTGCATCTCCGTCTTTACACTAGACTGGAAACCCTTTGTACTAATTACCAGACTGTACCAGATTTTCTGGTTCAGTTCAATCCTATAATTGACTGACAGTGATGGGCAAGGAAGGGGAAAAATTCAAGCTCACCACTGCAAGCAGAGGGTCAGAAATGGTTTCACAGAGAGCTAGTCACAGCCTGGCACTAAAAGCAGGGTTAAGCAAGCATCATCAGCATTTTCTTCTAATTCTCAGGTTAAAAAGGAAGTGAGGAAGAAAAAACAACAGACCATGACTGCTCTCATCTCACAGACCAATTCTTAGCATGCAACCATTTTACATAAAATGAATGGAGAATAGCTTCAAGTATAAATGGCAATGTTAGATGTCAGTGATTTTTATTTTGCTTTGGGGAAGTAGGTATATATAGGTTTGTCTCCAAAACTCAAATAAGGTCATCTTGCTCAAGTTCAACAGTCTTTTTTTTTTTTTTTAACAGAAACTGGGAAAAACAATGCTGCTATTTCATTCCTCGGGCTGACAAATCATAAAAGTGAAAGGCAAATTTAGAAAGCCTATGGGCAGTTGTATAATCAAAATGAAGCATTTGAAAGCCCTTAGCATCATAATCCTCACATCCTTTGCTTGTTTTAACTCACTGATTTGGATTTACTGAGTGTCCTTAGTAATAACATGGCTGTCCATGAATCCATACTTTTTAAAATAAAAGCCTGAGTAATAGTTTACATGAACTTAAGAGTTATTGCATAAAAAAAAAAAAAAATAGAACACATTGAGCACTGGATGAAAGACTTAGTCGGCTGACCATCACTTGTTATTTACTTAGAACTGTTCTCCACCCACTTTATTTCTAACCAAAAGAACAACTCTAGCTTCAGCTACACCAAACATTAAAAACACAGGTGCCAGAAACAGGGTCACAATGAGAACTCAGGCCATTCGGTAGGCAAGTGAGAATTATGTACTATCATGTTGAGGTCAATTGACTTGAAATTTAATCACAGGTTAAGCCCCTTTTCTTTCCAGGCTAAAGAGTAAGCAACACCTGTGCCAGCAGCGGCTCACATTGCACTTGACATAGCAGCCAGTTCAATTTTTAGTTACAAGTCAATTACTTACTGGAACAGAAAGGGAACATTTCATTCATTCCATGGATGGCCACTTTTCCGGAGAAACCTGTCAGGCTTTCTTTCTCCAAAAAAAAAAAACAAAAAAAACAAAACAAACAAACAAACAAAAAAAACCACACAAGAAAGAAAGGAAGAAAGAAAAGAGAAGAAAAAGTAAAAGTTAAAAATAAGTGATATGCTGCAAAGTTCTAGAGCTAGGCCAGCACTCTACAGCAGAAAAGTTGTGCAAATAGCTTACCTTCCAAACACTGAACAGGGCTGTCTTGTAGATGAGGCCTATCCCAGCTGATAAGTCCTGGGATTTTCCTCATCAGAGAATCAAAACAAGGTGAAATGATAATAGGTGATGTACACCTGAGAAGAGGGCCAGCTGACTGCATGAAAGGAGAGCGCAAATGAGTAAACTGTCTTCCCCCAGCTACAGTCAGCCCTTGTGCAAGGGGAGTTTCAAATGCACTGGCTATAGACTTTTGTCCAAAGCTGTGGTTCTTTTTTTTTCTTTTTTTTTTCTTCTTTCTTTCTTTTCTTTTCTTTTCTTTTTTTTTTTTCTTAGTGAAGCTAGATTAGTTCATACAAAACTCAACAATACAGCACTGAAACCCATTGTTGATATTCAACATTTTTCACATAGCGGAACAGAATAGACAATACGGTATCTAGGAAACCATGGGCTGGATTACAAACTGATGATATCTCATCCTTCTGGGGGCCTGTAATCCTTTTTATTACCTACCACAGTAAAAAAAAAAAAAAAAAAAATCACTGTGTGTGGAGGGAACTCTCTCAGAATAAATCAATATCATTGCAACTCTTAGGAAAATAGGATAAATTAAAATGAAATCTTGCTTATAACACTAGATCTCAAAATGCCATTTGCCCATTTGCCTTTTATGCAAGTTAATGATTTTAAAACTTATCCTAACATTTATGTGAGTTACCAGACATTTTAAAAATTAAATTATGTGTAGATATTTGCTTAATAGTATTCAAAATTAATCTGGACTTTTAGTTTCTTATGACAAATACCTGGAAAGTTATTTATTTTAAAGTGCCCAATAGTGAGACTAAGGCATGAATACAAAGTAATTTTCATTACTTTGTTCTAAAATACATGTCTCATGTTACTGTAAGTTATATTTATTTCCTCCACTAAGAACACACTGAAATTCAAGATTTTTTTTGCTTACTTACCTAATACCCAGTTTAATAAAACAAAATTTTCACTTTTTTAATCCCATGCCTTTTTTATTTTTCATTTTTTAAAAAATACGTTTCCTGATTATTATTATAACCACAAAGCCATCCTTTACAAGGAAATTATGCCTATTCACCTTTTTGAAAATCTGGTCCAATCCTTTTTATAATGCAATCCAGTTCCCATAGTTTTCTTAAGCCTACAAATGGTCTAGGTAGCCACAGAAGTGATTGTTCCTACCAGTTTCTTTTCATCACTTCTGCAATTGACCAATTGACAACTGATTGATGGTTATCTTTTCACTTCAACAATGAAAGAAATTACCATCACTATAGCTATGTACAGTAAATGCCTCCAGAGTAAATTACATGATTCTAAAATTCTCCTTAGCTCACTTAGTAAAACATCAACACAAAAAAGTTTCTTTTTGCGCCTCCTTTCCTGTACCACAGATTTGGCCTTTTCTGTCAGCTGCAGAAAAAGAACTTGACAGCTTCTTTAAAAAGAGGAATATAAAGGAACTTGAATAAAGGATGGCACTGGGCCTGTCTCAAGCAAGTGGCCATTCTTTGCACTTGGAAAAAATTAGGCATGTGAGCACAGATAAGCCCTATAAGAATACTCTACAGACTATTCCCAGTGACCTTGAGATTCTCTTTCCTTCCTTAACCATTCTGGAACATTGGAGCATCAACGTAGATTCTGAACACGGATTTGGCAACTTATTTTGAGTAGATGTTGTTTCTTGTTGAAAAGAGAAGCATCCTTAAGGAAACATTCTTAAATTTTTAAACTCCCTTACTGCCCTGCAAAGTCTCCCCTGCTCTTTCCAAAAGTGCTCAAATAAGTGCCATTATGCACCTGTCACCTCCATCCATTATGATATGTTGATGGACAAGACCTTTAAATTCTACCCTCAAACCTAAACTTACTGTAAATGTGCATTTTATTCTTACAGGAAAGCCCTGGATCTTGTCAAGGAAGGGGAATTCAAACATTTTTTCTCTCTCTCTTGAATTGAAGTTCTTTTTCTTTTTTTTGTGTGAAGTAAATACACTGCTATGAAAGATTCAAGGGGTTTACTTTCTTGCCCTTCTCCCACCGCCCCATCTTAAGATCACCTTTTTTAAACTGAGAAACACACCCAAATGGACAGGAAACATAAGATTTTGCACTATTTCCCTTGATGTTTTAGATCCATAAAATGTGTTACTGAGTATCACAAGATAAACTGATTCATAATTTTATTATCTAGAATGACATGGCACTGTTTGGAATTTTTCCCACTCTATCAATATTAGGAAGTTACAGAGCAATGAAGGAAAGTGGATTCTATTCTTATTCACTGCTGACTCCATTTAGGACGAGCTAGTTTTCTGATAATTCTGGCCTCAGTTATTTCACCAGACAATAAGATTTTTATTAAATGCCACATTTATGTCCTTCATAATGGTAGGCTCTATAATGTATGAGAAATATGAGATGAGATCCTGTCCAGCAGAAATGGATAATATCTTTGGTAAAATAATATATATAGTGGGAAACAGCTTCCAAATGGAATATAACATACATATTATATATGTGTGTATTATAGCATTATATTATTGTCACATATTTGGCACATATGACACTAAATTAAACTTTGTTCACTTAAAAAACAATTCATTATCTTCCATGTTACCTTTGCTATATTTGTTAATAATATTATTATCCAAATATCCCCGATGATATTCATAAAATGTCATATATATATCTTTACATTTGCTTTCCAAAGATATTCCAGCATTAATGGCATTAATGCCTACACACTTGCATTAATGAAACTGGTTTGAAGATGATCTGATCTGCTATCTTTATCCACAACATCTCTGCTGGAATAACCTTTCTCCAGCTTCACTTTTACCATGTTTCATGTGCCTGCTTTTAGAACCTATATGGCTTTGTTGCATTAAACCCTTGGAACTTCCAAATCTAGGTAATTTTTTTGCTTAGTTCCCAGGGCTTTGCAAAATCTAGTTCCAAGGCAGCATCTCTCTAAACTTATTTCCCTTATTTTTCATCAACCAACTTACCTTTTATGAATAGTATATTTTCTTATTACATACATGCCTAGACACATACCAAGCTGTTCCGTATTTTATCCTCATCTTCTGTATTCAACGTCCAAATAAACCCTAGGCCATGTAGGAATCTTTCCCTGCAGTAGTAGCTCATAACTGTTTCGCTATTCCCTAAAGTCCTCTTTGTTTATTATTGTCCTTGACACACATTTGGCCCAGTTTGAATGTCTCCCCCTTTACTAAGATTTTCTTATCAATTCAACTAAAATGAATCACAATTCTTGGTACACATTTTTATTATAATATGAATTATCTTAGATTATATTTGTATGTCATTTTCCCCAGGTAGAACTTAAGACCCATGAGGAAAGGAACTTATTGTATGTATATTTTTATGTCTAGCACTGGCATATAAATGCTTAATAAATGACTATTGATAAAGACACAGTCCTTGCTCCTAAGGAGCTCTCAGTTCAGGGTGAAGTTTATATTAGTTGTGAGAATAAGATAGTAGCTGAATAACTAAGTAAACAGGAATGGCAGTTGAAAACAGCAGTTCCTTTAAAAAATAAATTGAATTTTTAAAGTCAATATTTATTTATTTACTTATTTATTATTAAATGTTTTATTTATTTGAGAGAGAGAGAGACAGAGAGAGAGCATAAGCAGGTGGGAGGGGCAGAGGGAGAGGAAGAAGCAGACTTCCTGCTGAGCAGGGAGCCCATCAGGGGGGTCTATCCCATGAGATCATGACCTGAGCCAACTCAGCCACCCATGCGCGCCTAAAGTAAGTATTTAAATGTTTGTGTAATAAAGACCTGATCAAAGCTGCTTGTTTGGAACATGCCTTGCTGAGCAGGGAGCCCCACACAGGTCTCGATCCCAGGCCCTGAGTTCATAACCTAGCTGAAAGCAGACACTTAACTGACTGAGCCACCCAGGCATCCCATGCAGGTAGATCTTAATCATGATTTCCTGTTAGAATTAATTGGGAAGCCCACCATCTGATATTCAGATTTAATAGATATGTAGTGGCTCTGAGTATCAGTAATTAAAAAAAAAAAAAAAAAGCTAGCTTAGTGATTCTGATGTCCAGCTAATTTTAAGAATCATTGTCCTAAGCCAGTGGTTCTCAAAGTATTGCTCTGAATGAGCAGCATTGGCATCACTTGGAAACTTACTAGAAATACAAATTGTTGGTCCCACCCGACTTACCAAATCAGGAAACTGTGGAGGTGGAGTCAAGAAACTGGTATTTTGCTGTCAGAATGTTTACAATCAACAACACAAGAAACAACAGGTGCTGGTGAGGATATGGAGAAAAAGGAACCCTCCTGCACTGTTGGTGGGAACGCAAACTGGCACAGCCACTGTGGAAGACTGTATGGAGGTTCCTCAAAAAGTTAAAAATAGAACTACTTTAAAATCCAGCGATCACACCACTGAGTGTTTGTCCAAAGAATACGAAAACACTAATCTAAAGGGATATATGCATCCCTATGTTTATAGCAGCATTATTTACAATAGCCAAGATGTGGAAGCAGCCCAAGTGTCCATGAACTGATGAATGGATAAAGATGTGCGTGCACGCACACACGTGCACACACACACACACGTGCACACACACACACACACACAGAGGAATATTACTCATCTATAAAAAAGAATGAATCTTGCCATTTGCAATGACATGGATGGAGCTAGAGAGTATAATGCCAAGTGAAACAAGGCAGTTAGAGAAAGACAAATACCATATGATTTCACTCATGTGTGGAATTTAAGAAACAAAGCACACAAGCAAAGGGGGAAAAAGAGAATGAGAAACAAATCAAGAAACAGATTCTTAATTATAGAAAACAAATCGATGGTTCCCAGAGTGGAGGTAGGTTGGGGGATGGGTTGAATAGATGGTGGGGATTAAGGAGCACACTTGTTGAGGTGAACACCAGTGATATACGGAAGTGCTGAATCACTATGTTATACATCTGGAACTAATATATCACTGTATGTTAATTAACTGAAATGAAAATAAAACCTTAAGAAAAAGAAACCAGTGTTTTAACAAGCTCTCCAAGTAAATTCTGATACATGCCAAAGGGTGAGAATTTCTATTCTAAGCTGTTGGAGATCCTCAGACCTTATTGTAATGACTCCAGGGCAGTGGTCTTATAGCTATGTGGCTCCCAGGGCCAGTAGTGGCCACTTGTGAATAAGAGGTTGTTTTAATTCACAGATGGCTTGAGAGGGATGGTAGTACAGAGATAACCACTCTGACAGGACAGAAGATACAGACTTGAGAGACATTATAATAGAGAAGGCAGGTTGAACTGGCAGAGTAGATAAATGGCCTGAAAGTGGGGAGCATATATAGTGAGAAAATAACCTCAAGGCCAGCAACTCAGGAAATAGCCACCATGTGAGTTAGGAGGAGGATGAAACACTGGCAAAGCAGAGACACAACTGGCAGAGAGACAGGAAGAGGGCCTGGATAAAACAGTGGCATAGAAACATGAAGATAGGCTGATCAATCAGCAATTTCAAATGAGGCCTGAGGTTGATTGAGTTGATCATAGAAAAGGATGAAGGAGTTGGCTATTAGAAAGTCACTAGCAATCTTTGGTTGAGGAGTTCAGCATTGGGGTGGAGGAAAAGACAGACTGCAGAGGTGAAGACGGGAATGGGAGGAGAGATATGGGATGTAGGGGGTATAAACAATATCATTCAAGACTTTAGGTGGGAAAGAAGGTATGAGGGCAGGAGAAGTTGCCATATTTTAAGAACTAAAGGAACAAGCCCTCAGGAGACCACATTTGTTAAAGAAGTGAGGAGGAAGAGCTAGCATGAGAACAAAGTCAGGAGCAGAAAAGAAGGAAAAGTACTCAGAGCTGCCTGAGGAGTGGAAAAAGGAAAGATGGAAGGATTCATATGGGAGAATGGTTTGTGAAGGGGAAGATAATTGGGTCTGAAATAGGTCATGCCTGATAGCATCAAACTTCTTTGCGAAGTAGGAGTAAAATCATTTACTAAGGCTGATTTTTTTTTTTCTTTTTGTGGGTAGGGAATGACAGAAGACAAAAGTGAACAGGGATTTAGAAGAGGAGAATCTGGTATGAGAACACAATGCATTTCTCTATGGCCTCGCACTGGCTACCTCTTCCTACTTCCAGGCTTCTATTTTGTACACCTCTGTAGCATTAGCTCTTTCCTGCTCCACTTAATTTTTCTGACGTCATCCACGGCTCCTCTTCTATGTGCTCTGGAACAAATCATGGGCCCAGAATTTACCTGTACCTCTCTTCTCTTCCATTTCCACTTTCTCCTTGGCCATCACTCCCATGGCCTTATTAATCTGGGTATCAAATTCACAACCAGCCCTTTCTTTTGAGTTCTAGGTCTGTATTTGACTGTTCACTGGACATTTAGTACCTTAGCTTCACTACGTTGAAAATCAAATTCTTTATCTGCTTCACTGTGCACCAAAATAAATATGTTCCTCTGTCTTCAGCGTGCTGGCTTCACCAGCTTCACCATTACTTAAGGTGGTCTCCGAAGCAAGAAGCCATTGATTGATCATCAATTCTGATAACTCATAATCATCTAATTTTTATTAATTTACTTCTCAAATATTGCATCTTTTCTAATTCGTACTCTAAAGTTTAAACTTCCATTGTCTCTCACAACCTTCTAGCAGATCTCCTGGGTTCTAATATGTCCACTCTTTAACCCAGCCTCCATTTCATAACCAGAAATGTCATTTTAAATGCAGATCTGCCTATGTCTCTCACCTTTAATGATGATCTACTTCCCACATCTATATGATTCTCATACAGTGTTCTGGAACCCAGGGTTCCCTACAGAGGTTTCAAGGACTCCCCAAAATCAAATGATAAATGTGATAAAGAAGATGCATTTACATCATCAACTAAAGTCTATTACTGAACCATATATGATAGAGATGCACATACCAGTGGAGAAAAGTGTACTAATAGACTGTTAGAGAAATACTGTTGATACCATTGTCTTACAACACATCCAGAGAAAAACTCAAAAAATATGCATCCATTATGCTTGAAAAATAAGTGTGAAGGCTTACTTCAAGAAAACTTTCCAAAACAAATGGTCCAAAGAATAAATATTGCCAGTTCCTCTATTTTGTATGTCTTTGCATACAATAGGAGAGATGTTTTAAAAATAAAATACGTGTAACACATACACAACAGGAGAAAGTGCTGACGTCAGCTTTGACACATCAGATCAGTGGGAAGACTGTGGAAAGATGTATTTGTACTGTATGCATAAAAGCAATAGTTGGGAAAAGAGCAGGCATAGTGACTTTTTAAAATAAAAGTCATTACTGAAAATATGCTTGAGGAATCATCTAATTTGCATAGATAAGCATTAGCCCTTCAGAAAATGCTGTTTTCTTTTCAAAACAGTTTTAGTTTATTCTAAGCAGATCGCAAATATTAGTAGGCATAGTCTTTAAATAAAATGCTTTATGTCCAGCATTATTATTCATGCATTTTTAAAAACATTTATTAGCTGTCTGCTAGGTGTACTGGATATTGCAGTCTGATTTTCATAATTCACTTTTTAAAAGAAAAAGATTTATTTGTTTATTTGACAGAGAGAGAGTATGTGCGCACTCACACACGTGGAAGGGAGAGGCAGAGGGAGAGAATCTTCAAACAGACTCCCTGCTGAGTGGAGCCCCACATGGGGCTCTCAATCTCAGGACTCATGAGATCATGACCTGAGCCAAACCAAGAGTCAGATACTTAACGGACTGGGCCACCCCGGGTGCCCTATAATTCACTTTTTTAATAACTGAAATTTTTTGGCCCTCGCCTAACTAGGTATTGATACAACCATTCCAAATGAACAATTATCCACATTTAGCTAAATCTTTCCCACTGTACAATAACTGTGCCAGCTTTCATGCCTTTCTGCTAATATCTCATCAGCTGAAAAAGCCCAATTCAGAAATGTTTATAATGACAGATGAAGTGTTAGTGAAGAAACAGAAACAAGACAATGTTTACAAAGCAAAATAAACAGGAATTTTTAAAAAGTTAAATATTTGGCCTTATAATACATTATCAGTCTTGATACCTTTTTCAAAATCTCCTTTCCTCATCCCAACTTCTAGTCTTTCTTTCACTTTAAGAAGCTCTATTCTTGTATTTGTTTAAGATCATACCTGTGTGACTATTATAAGGCTATGTGCGTGTGTTTTCCAAGAAAAGTGATTAAAAGTCTGAGTTCTCAGATTAGACTAAGGTTCGAATAACAGCTCTGCCACTTACTAACTTTATAACTCCCAGATTAAACTTTTGATGACTGTTTCCTCTTGGAGAGAATAGATAATAATAGTAGTAGTTGCCTCGCCCAATTTTTTTTGGTGGAAATGTGCTAAATCTGAAACACAGCTTGGCATACAATAAACTCTGAATTTCAATCAGTTATTGTTTTTGCTTGTTGTTTTCTTGTTATTCCCCACCTAGTCCTGTTCAGGAGCCAGCTCAGATAACTGTCTCCCTCCTTGAAGTGGCCATAGCACAGATGAATTTGGACTTGACCTTGAGGGAAGACACGATCCAGATTGTATAACAGCACATGTACCACCAAGGGAGAAAGAGCAGATGGAAAAGAGAACAGGTCCTGCCTTTCAGAATTGCTTTTAGGCAGGTTACTTAAACCCTTTTGACTTCATCATCTATAAAATGAGGTTAATAATAACAAATTTCAGCCTGGTTGTTTTTGGGAAAAATATAAGGTAGCCTTTGAGAAAGTTCCTAACCCAGGGCTTGACACTTAGTAGGAGCACTCTTCAAATGTTTGCCAGGCCATCTGCTTTTCTTGTCTTTCCCCTGCTTTACTCTGCTTGTACCCTAACTGAGGCCCTTTCCCTAGGCTGCACTTGGGTTTCATCTCCATACAAAGCTGCCAGGGACTGGATGTAACTGAATGGCTTCCCCCTCGTCAGGATGGACACCTCCACTAAAAACAAGCTCTGTATAGGGGCACCTGGGTGGCACAGTTGGTCGGGTTCCCTGTTCAGCGGGGAGTCTGCTTTACTCTCTCATTCTTCCTCTCCCTCTGTTCTGCCTCCCTGGTAGTGCTCTCTCTCAAATTTTAAAACAAACAAGCTAACTAACTAATTAATTAATAAAAAAAACAAGCTGTGTATCTTGGTAGAATTTTTTAAAAACTTGCATCATCATTATTTTTTGAAGCACTATTTAAAAGGTTCTATAAATTCCCTGAAAAGTCATTTTTTTTTACTCACCTTGTTTTCTTATTTTTCCTCCTCAAGCAAGTGTATTAGACAATTAAAGCAAGTTGGATTCAAATGTTTTCAATGTTTTGATTAAGATTTTATGTTCAGTAGTAAGTGGTATGCAATTTTGGAAGTATGATGCCAATTTTAATTAATTTTCATAGGTTTGCTAATTAAAACAATTAAGAGGTGGGGCTTACCCATTGGAAAAATAATTGGAGGATCTCTTGAGCATTATCCTTGAGATTTCACCCAAGCACAAAATGGTGTAAATTTGTTTTAAAAATAGCTAGAAACACGAAAGAAGTAATTATAACATCAAACCAAAGTTGTGTCTACATTTATCTTTTTTAAAAATAGGAGATAAAATTTTCCTTGGGCTTTTAGCGGCTGCTTCTCCCTTCCCCTGTGTTCATAGTAGTAACAACAAGGAATAAAACCAAACTATTTTTTTCAGTAATAGCATGATATGTAAACTTTAAACTTTGGAGATAAATATCAACCAGACAATGTACTGAGAGATGAGAAAATGAAGAAACACTGAGAAAGCCCTGTGAGGTGGTAGGAGAAGTATTTAACGGGAATTAATCGCTCTCCTCCCAAAGGAATACAGTCCTTGAAATAAATGGGTTTCCAACTTTTTTAAAGTCACGGATCTTTAGAGTCAAAATATATTTCCTAAAAACTTAACAAAGGACATAATCTTTCATAGTAGCAGAGTATGACAGGAGTGAACACACACACAAAAGGAACAAGATACAGAACACTCAATCAGTTTAACATGTTGATTAAATGCCAGAAATCTGGGGTCACACCTCATTGCCCAAGTTTTAGTCTTTGCTCCACTTTTAAAATAGGGATAATAGAAACTATCCCAAAGGATTGTGGCAAGGATTAAATGAGTTAACATATGTATAACACTTAGAACAATGCTCTAACCAAAATTAAAGTTAGCTATTTTTATAATTAACTTCACTCACATTTAAACTATAAAAAAAATTAGTAACTTCCCCAAGATTTTCCAAAGAAATCTCCACTGTTGTAGTTTACCCAAATGATGTTATACAACCTTGCAGATGCCCCGAGTTTGGGGGAACAATGATTTAAAACCTCAATATATTTATCAGGAGTCTTAAAAATGGTGATACTCTTTGATTTCATAATTTCACCTTAAGGAGTCTAGCTTAAGGAAATGATAAAAATGCAAATAATTATAAATAAAGATATTCACTATGGCATTATTTATAAATAAAAAATTTCAAAAACCGAAATGTCAGAAAATGGAAGAAATAAGGGATTATTCAAGTAGATGATGGTATATTTATAAGATGAAATGTATGCAAGCATTAAAAATGGCTATCTTGGGGTGCTTGGGTGGCTCAGTCTGTTCAGCGTCTGCCTTGAGTTCAGGATCCTGGGATCAAAAAACTCTCATCGGGCTCCCTTGCTCAGCAGTGAGTCTGCTTCTCCCTGTCTCTCTGCCCCTCCCACTGCTTCTCGCTGTCTCTCTCTCTCAAACAAATAAACAAAATCTTTTTTAGAAAATGGCTATCTTTCATAATGAATGATAAACTGCATGTGAAATGCTGATGGTATAGGAGTAAACAAACTCAGCAAAATATATAACTGTATTCATAGTATGATCTTGACTCCTTAAAAATATTTCGAGAATATACCTTTGAAAAATGTGCTAATCAGTTAACATTATTTCGGAAGGTTAGAACAGGGTCAGCAAACTTGTTCTGTAAAGGACTAAATAGTAACCATATTGAGTTTCCCAGGCCATTTAGTTTCTGTCACAACTACTCAACTCTGCTCTTGCGGTGTAGACAGCAACTAGAGATAACAGTAAACACATGGGTGGGGCTGTGTGCCAATAAAACTTGATTTACAAAACACAGGTGGTTGGCCTGACGGCCATAATTTGCTCACCTCTGGGTTAGATTGACAGATTTTATTTATTTTCTTTTTAAATATTTTTCTGTGTTTTCTAAGCTTTCTACAGTGAGAAAAGCATAAATTACTTCCATAGTCTAAAAATTAAATCAGTAAGTTAAAAAAAATACCCTTTCTTATGTAAAATATGAGACACCATAGCTAGTTAGGAAGTGGTTATAATCTTTTTCTCTGATTTAAAAATGTATATTAGGTCATGTCAAAAATGACATGCTCAGAAATAAAAGCCTCCCGTAGTTGCATATCACATTTAGAATTAAGTACAGATTATTTTGCCTCTTCTGCAGAACCTAAAAGAGCTCATCTCTGGTTGTATCTCAAAATTCATTTCCTATCACTCTCTCCCTTGATCACTTGCTCTGGGCATGCTTGGATTTGGTAAGGAGCACTGGAATTGAGCTTTTAAGGCAGACTTGCATAAACCATCAGCTTCCACAACTTTTCATAAAAAGGCTCTGCCTGCAAATCCAAGGGCCCTGGAAACATATTAAAAAAAAAAATGACTCAATCTTCTAAATTCCTTTTAAAAAGTGTAGGTACTTTTATGTACATAAAATACTTTAGTATTTGATTCCGTTTTCTGTATTTTTCATCAGATATCTGTATTTCTTTATTTTACTAAAATTTTTGAGTACAGTTGATATACAATGTAACATGTATTTCGGGGTACAACAGAGGAGTAAATGCTAAGTACACATGTAGCCCATCTGTCACCATACAATGCTATTACAGTATCATTGACTACATTCCCTGTGCTGTGCCTTTTATTCCCATGACTTCTTCATTCCATAACTTGAAGTCTGTATCTCCCATTCCTCTTCATTCATTTTGCCCATCCCCCACTCATCTCTTCCCTGGCAATCATTAGTTTATTCTCTGTATTTATAGGTTTGATTCAGCTTTTTGTTTATTTATTTTTTTTTATATTCCACAGGAGTGAAATCATATGGTATTTATCTTTCCCAGTCTGACTTATTTCATTTAGCGTTATACCTTCTAGGTCCATTCATGTTGTTGCAAATGGCAAGATTTCATTCTTTTTTATGGTTGCGTAATATTCCATTGTCAGCCAATTAGAGCAACAGACAGACAAGTTCATGGAACCAGCAAAATACCAGATAGCCTCACATCTTATTTTTGGATTGGGAAAAGCTAAATTTTTTTTCAAAGATTTATTTATCTGAGGTGGGGGAGGGGCAGACAAGACAAGGAGGGAGAGAGAATCTTCAGCAGACGTCCCACTGGGCACAGAGCCCGACATGGGACTGGATCCCATAATCCTGACCTAAGCCAAAACCAAGAGTTGAATACTTAACCGACTGAGCTACCGAGGCACCCTGGAAAAAAGTCACAATTTTATAAACAGCAATAAATAATTTATTCTCCTTTTCTCCTCTCTTTTGCATATCTTATTCCACATTATCTACTCTGGATATTGGGCACATCAACACACAATGCATTTATCAATATATTTATCAAACAGTTTTTATTTTTGCCAAGCAGATAAAAAAGGAATGTTTGGTTTTAATTTGTTTCTTTTATTACGAAAGAGTTTAAGCACATTTTTATGTTTAAAAGCCATTTGTGTTTCCCAGTCTGTGACCTGTATTCATGACCTTTGTTTCTCTATTATCCTTTAGTTACCCTTTTTTTAATGTGTTGAAGGACTTTTAATAGACAATGGAAATTAGCTTTTGTCCATCACATGTGCTGCAAATAACTTTTCTATTTTGTATTTTGATTTTATTTATTTATTATTTACTTACTCGATATGCAGAAATTAAAAAAAACTTTAATGGTAAAATTGGTAAGTCTTTGTTGAAGTCTTCTGAAATTTATGCCATACTTTAAAAGGCCATTCCTACTCTAACACTGTAAAACAAAATTACTTTTTTTCCCTTAGATCTTTGCTCCACCTGGGATTTATTTTAGAGTAAGAGGCAATAGAGAGAAAAGTTCCTACACATTCCTCTGCTAATGTAGTCAGGCAAGACTCTGCAGAATGACACAACATGATTTCTTTAAGCCATCAGGTATTTACCACTCAAAATGTTGTGAAACCACCCAACAAGATAACTTTTATATCAAACAATGTTAACATATGATAACACATTTCTAATTAGTCACTTAGATCAGTATTTCTTGAACTCCAGTCATTTGAATACCACCTCTGTAATTTTTAACATTTTCTCCATTTACTCCTATATTATTTTCTTAATACTTTAACTTTTAGTTGCCTCTTTTTATGTAAGCAATTTTATTTTAAAAAGGAAACTATACATAATTTAATATTCTAATGAAATTTCTGAAAGCATGCTAAAATAAATTTTCACCTATATATCACCAATGTCTTATTTATCACTTTGGAAAACAGTGATCTAGTTAGAGCCAAATATATAGAAGTATGGAGCTCTCCAAAAGAAACTATTGGGATGACTGACAGAAATTTTGAATCTTCATATTTGAAATGTTGGTGCTACTTCTTTTTTTTCCCCTGTATTTGTTACCTCATAGAATCTACTGAAAATTTAATTTACTCACTTCTGTTACATTTTTTTGTGTATTGATATATGACAACAAAACCTAAATTTTTACTGGTCTGATAAACACCACACACACACACACACACACACACACACACACTTTTTCTCTAAAACAAAAATAAATAGAAAAGCTCATTCTGCTTCTATGGATGAAACATTCTCTACAACTATAAAGAAACATATTTCACTGTTCCAGATGAGTTTTAAAACACCTGCCACTATACCGGAAATAAGGAAATAGGATGGTCCGAGAAGAGCTCTAAAGAGTACTCCATTTTGCCTGGTCTTTGAAAAATGGATAGCTTCAATATTAATACCAGGTAGTACAGTTCTTTGGATAATAATAATAACCCTACTTAGGTTCAACTGGATCCCCGAACATATAGAATAAAATGGTGAAGATAGATTGTTTTGACCATATATTTACACTGTGTATTACTCTTCCTACCTGGAAGTAGATGATGATTTTACAACCTTATATTTAGACAACAGCTTTTAAGTAATTAGTGAAATAATCTGAACCAATGTACTACACAGACTTCTGGAGAATAAGGGAGCTGAAGAAGAAATCAGAAGAGGATGTTCTTTTCCATTCAAACCATATGTGTAGCCACTAAGTGAAAAGGGAACACTACTGGATTGGTCTATGACATTTACAGTTAAAGAAAAAAATGGTCTTTGTTTATGTGGCAACTAATGATGTAAAAAAAAAATCTCTTAGATACCTAATAGTACGTATTCAGGACATACTGCTATTTCGTGTTACTGCCCCATCAATAACGAAAACAATGATAGCTAGTATTTAGCAAGTGCTATGCTTACTATGGACTAGGTGTTTTAGAAATACCATCCCGATGAAAACTCATGATACTATTTCTGCCATATAAGAGACGAGAACGTGGAGTCTCTGAGGAGTCTTGCCCAAGTCACACAATTACAAAACTGGAGAACTGCAACTAAAACTCAGGCCCATAAAAATCTTAAACTTTTCCAGGGAAACCACACCCTTCCTCCAATCAGTGCAGCTCTTTCCACCTTCCGAGACTAACCATCTTCTTCGTCTTGGAGGGTAAACCACAGCAGAATAAAGCACCTGAATCCTCTCATGCAGCTTCTCTCCTGGCTATCGGGAGAACAATTCAAGGAGTAGGGTCTGGCTTTCATTAAATAAGGACGATAATGACAAATGGAGTAACTGTTCACAAAACTGCTGTAACTCAAAACAAAAAGTTTTAGACTTTTGCAATAGTCTGCCATTCAGGCCACAAGTATTTATTTAGCGTTCGTGGGGGTACAGATCTCTATATTAGCTTCCCATAATCCCCCTATTTGGTTCAAATAATTCATGCAGTTTGAGCTTAAAAGAAACAAACAACATTTGTAGGACTCCATTTCATAAATCCTCCTGCAGGGCATTGACTGACAGCTCACTACATTTCTTATAGCGCATTTCACATCCCTGGAGTGTGCAAAACACTTGCACTAATGTAAAATATAAGAATATCAAATGAAATGTTTATGGAGATTTTTTTCTACAGCTGCTCCCTAGGAATACTTTCTCTGTAGAAATGTTGCCAGGATTCCCAAAAATTAAACAGAAATATCCTTTTCATTAGAGTCAGCAGTGAGAAAATTTTGTTAGCTTTTCTCTTTAGGGTCATGATGTCATATTCTAAAGGTAATTCTCAGATAATTTTAGAAAATATGTTATCAGGTACTATAACAGAGTAGCCAGTCAAAATGAGTTTTTCAAAATAAAGTATTGTATAATATACAGAGAACAGCCTTAAGAGATAGATAGACGTAGATTCTAGACTCTGATCTACCACTTCTTAGCTAATTGTATCAAATAAAAAAGTCTCTGAAAAACAATGTCCTCATTTGTAAAATAGGGATATTATCTATCTCAGGGGACAGTTATATGGATTAAGTGAAATAATGACCATACATCAAGCACATAGCAAACTCTCCGGCACTTAGAAGTTATTCAACAAATGTTAGTTCCTTTCCCCTTTTGCATCCCCAAATATTTCCACTATATTAACTACTTACCTATTTACTTAATTTCCAATTGACAAACAAAAGCTACAAGGGAAAACACAGTTTTAAAGAGATCAAGATCAAAGTGGCCAGATATTTCTTATGGCAAAGCGCTTTGCACCACGGGTACATTTGACAGATGGTCAAAGTTTCTTTGGAGAACACATTAAAATGTCATGTAATCTAGTTTGCAGAAAAATAAAAGATACTTAATAGTACCTCCATTTTATGATTTTATTTTTTAAAAATATTTTATTTATTTATTTGACAGACAGAGGTCACAAGTAGGCAGAGAGGCAGGAAAAGAGAGAGAGAAGGGGAAGCAGGCTCCTTGCTGAGCAGAGAGCTGGATGTGGGACTCGATCCCAGGACCCTGAGATCATCACCAGAGCCAAAGGCAGAGGCTTAACCCACTGAGCCACCCAGGTACGCCTCCATTTTATGATTTTACGAGCATGGTCACCAAAGTGACCTTTGGGCTTCTACTAATTCTCATTTCATTATGTGTAACATTTTTATATTCATAGAGTTACCTCAAATGTTTTGTGAGTTTATTTTTTAAAAGCTACTGCAAGATAAGGTATAATGTATAACAATCATGGAGTAATAATAATGGAACAATATAATAATATGTTAGCTAAAATATAGCACTTAGCACAGGCCAAATATCTGGTGTGAATTTTAATGATTTCACCTCATTTAATTCACCCAACAACTCAAAGAGAAGGACATTATTATTATCCTATTTCACAGATGAGGAAATGGAGGCCTGGAGTGGTTAAGTGATATGCCTGAGATCTAGAGTAGATCTAGAGTAGAAGATACTAGGGAGAGGGAAAGGAAGATAAAGCGTCTGTTGTTCTTTATACAATTTTACCCTCTTTAAATTAAAAAATACAATCTGAAGCTATTCGGTGTTTTTGTTGGTTCCTTGAAATTGCTCGGGCTGTTGCCCTGTCAAGAATCTTCCAACTGGGGGCGCCTGGGTGGCTCAGTGGGTTAAAGCCTCTGCCTTAGGCTCAGGTCGTGATCCCAGGATCCTGGGATTGAGCCCTGCATCAGGCTCTCTGCTCAGTGGGGAGCCTGCTTCCCCCTCTCTCTCTGCCTGCCTCTCTGCCTACTTGTGATTTGTCTGTCAAATAAATAAATAAAATCTTAAAAAAAAAAAAAGAAAGGAATCTTCCAACTGTAATAGTCTGGATTTGTTTCCTTTGCCACAGGCTGTACTTTTCTAATAATAAATATCTGGAAGAGAACTATAGAAAGCCAAATCAAATTCTGGGATTGTTTTTGTGCATGGTACAGATACCTAAATTCTTAAGGAATTATTCCAAGGGCAGAACAATTTTCTCAAAATTTACTTCCAAGACCTTTGGATTTGTAGGTAGAGTCCCTATGTGAGAAAGAGGTGGTGAAACCACTATCTGTCATGTCATGTGCGGCTCCAGGGTTGTAGGCTAGAAAGGTGAATAAGACATAGCCTTGCCTGGAATGAATGAGGTGCTTGTACTGGCACTATCAACTATTTGATTTCCTGAAATATTCTGCTGGATAATATGGTTATATCTGTACTATTTGGAAAATGACCCACTCGTAGGTTCCAAGGATTCCTTAGCAGCAACTGCCAGTCAGTGGCAAATCTGGCTTGAACACACTATAATTTCAATTAAGTGGCATACCATTTAAATATGCACATAAATAAATTGCATAGAAAAATTATGGAAGGAGAGCCGAATGATCTAACAATAATGCATGTCAAACTTAGGGTAAACACATATCATGACAAATTTCCCTGACATTCTTCTCTCTGCTGAAAATATACACAGTAATATTTCTATTAAGGATGCTTTTAACGATAAACTTTGATGTCAGAAGCCTGGATGTGCGAAGGAGAAGGAGAAATAGAGATAATTTGGGGGGTGGTTCCTGTCTCTGCACACTTTAATGGGGCACTAGACTCAAGTGTTAGGTGTACATCACTGTGGACTGTGGTCTTCAGGGCTACATGGGAGATTCTGTCCAGTCTTAAGAAGCCAAAGGGCAGGGAACAATTTTACCAGTCTTGGGCCACTCAAATCTATAGACTATGTTCTGCCTTTCAGTGAGGCATCTGTCCTGGTTTGCCTTGGACAAGTTTATGACGTGAGATGGTATCCTTTTCTTTTACTGCCATGGCTGCTATGAACCCAGATCTGAGGACGTGAGCTCTGGTCTAATCACCCTCCCAGTTAAGTTTCCCCAAGTCCACTCAAGTGTGTGACTGTGGACATGTGACATCTCTTTGTACCTCAATCTCCTGATCTGTAAATTCGGAATGGAAATAGAACATACCTTAAAAGATGGTTGTGAGGATTAGTGTTACCTGCCATGAATTGACTGTATGGTGGAACAGACCTGGATTCAAATATTGTTTTTGCTACATCCTATCCCTGTGATCTTGGGCAAAACATCAACTCCCTGAGGCATAGTTTCTGTATATGGAAAGTTTCTGTAAATGAGAAGTTCATCCACCTTCCAGGTTGGATGTGAGGATGAAAAATAATGTATGAAAATTACCTAGACCATGGTAAGTATTTATAAATGATAGTTATTTTAAATTAAGCCCTCATTTGTGTGTCTACTATGTTTGAGGCCCTGTGATAGCTGTTCTAAGGAGCAGTGGATTCACAGTGAGGCTGGTGAATATCTTGAATTATGAGGAAGGATATTATTATATCATTGTTTAGCCATTGTTTTCTCATTTTATTATCTTGTGGTACAAACAGCTGTCACAAATACATAATATCCCTAAACTGGTTTAAGGATAAAGTAGTTAATTTTCTCTAAGCATTTATTAGTTTTAACAGTTATCAAATGGTTTATTCTGACACCGAGTCTATCTGTTATAAATGGGCATGAAAATTATTTTCTTCCAAATCACTTTTCATCTCAGTTATTTGTAAAATATATTTTGGACTTTTCCACTAGTAGACATAGTATAGACATAAATATAGACATAGAGATCTACTTCCCTGACCAGTCACCAAGCCAGCCAGCCAGCCACCTATCTATCCATAGCTGTCTATTTATCCAAATTTCACCAGCTTTAAATACAGTGCCATAGGTCCTAACCTGTTCTGCAAAATAGATTCTGTGAAAATAAGTGCCCTCTACAAGACTAGTAATACATATTACCAGTTCTTTTTCCATAAATTCTTCTGGAAATTCAAAATAATATGAGGACATCCATATGGAATTATATGAGATTTAAATTTACTAAGCAGTTATAGGCTGATAAAACTAGAAGGGAACTAGTGCAGTCATCCAGAGGAGGAAGTAGGGAATGCAGTCTTTATGCAAATGGAAAAAAAAAAAAAATCACGGTTACATAAGGCTTAAGTTTTCTAAAAGGACAGGAAACTGCCATAAAGAAATAAATACAAGCTACAGAGCACTGGGGGTGCACAGTTAGCACGATTAACATTGCCAGAAGTGACAGAGATACCTTTGTCATGTAATAAAATTTTACTCAGATTTTGCTCACTATTTGGTAATGTTGTCTCTGAACTTTAGGGTCAATAATAGAAATTATTAAAATTTATTTTAAGTATAAAATTCCGTCAAAATACCATGAAATTATATCATATAAAAATCAACAACAAATAACACATTGGGGGAAAGAGCAATATTTAAGTAATTTTTCCCTGACCTCAAGTAATGGCTTCTATTTTATCATATTTTTATGGTTTCCATGATAGAAGAGTGAGATCAGGAGAAAACCCTTATTTAAGAACACATGGTCACTGGACAGTATTTTTCTCTTTAGATAAGGTTATCTCCTGACTTTTGAAAGATTATTTTGGCCGTCATCTTGCTGTTCTCATATAAATCTTATTTTCATCCTGAAATGAGACCAATTCCATATGGAGACCTCGGTTACAAATTATCCATGGCCAAAATCACTATACTGAGAAAATGAAGTTCAAACTAGTGTTACTGAATTATGGTATTAAGAAAGTCATTGAAAGGCTTTCCTCTTCAGGTTTTGATTCTCTTAAAGCCTGGTTTACCCAACTATTCTGTTCATGGATGACCTGGTATGATATAAAAGCACAAGGTTGTTTTTAATTTTTAGCTGTTACTGCTTTTATCTTTATAGGAAAGCAGAGTCAAAGCAAAACAGATAAAACTGTGTGTGTTACAGATAAAAAGATCAAAATATACTCTTTGTAGAGGAAAAAAGTATACTTTTTAAAAATTGTGTTCAGTTAGCCAACATATAATATATCATTAGTTTTTGATGTAGTGTTCAACAACTCATTAGTTGCTTATTGTAACACCCAGTGTTCATCAGAACACCTGCCCTCCTTGATACCCATCACCTGGCTACCCCATTCCCCCACCCCCTCCTTTCTGTAACCCTCAGTTTGTTTCCCAGAGTCAAGATCTCTCATGGTTTGTCATCCTCTCTGATTTCTTCCCGTTCAGTTTTCCCTCCCTTCCCCTGTGGTCCTCCATGTTATTCCTTATGTTCCACATATGACTGAAACCATATGATAATTGTCTTAAAAGCAAATGCAGCAAAATATTTTTCAATAATATATTTGAATGAGTAAATAAATAAATCTGTCAACTTCCTATAAAAAAGTACTTACAGTGTGAAAAGCAGTGTGCTAGTTGTTGTAAAGGGAGACAAAGATGCATACATTGCAAAAATCATGGGGAATTAAAATCTAATGGACACTCTGGACAAATGAGTAATATTCGGAATCTTCCCATTGTAAGATTTCAGTTTCCCTAGTAGCTTTTTCTTTTTAGCTGGGCTCACAGCATACACATTTTATTTGTGCACGTAGAATGAAGTAATCATCTTAACTGGCAATTTTTCAAATTCTTTGTTCATTTTCTATTCCTATTTGCTAAATAATCCTTCCCTTCCTCATTAACTAGTTATGTTCTACATTATTTGCATATATTAAATACTTATATATGATAGAAACTAAAGGGAGGAGAAATTAAGAAATAGATATGTATATATTTGTATATAGACACAATATATTTATATATAATATTTGAGCCATTCTATCCTAATGTATTATTCCAACACTTCCCTTTCTACTATTGTAGTATGTTTTTAAAAATGGTGGGGTTGCCTTACTTTGAATATATTTCTTTTTCAAATGTCTTTGCATTTTGCTTGTTTAGTCCTTCAGTGCATTTTATAAATTATTTTTTTATTTATTTGGGGTAGTGGTGTAGGGGAGAGTGGCAGAGTGAGAGGGAGAATCCCAAACAGCCTTGGGCTGAGTGGGAAGCTCAATGCAGGGCTTGATCCCATGACTCCAGATCATGACCTGAGCAGAAACCAAGGGTCAAATGCTCAACTGACTGAGCCACCCAGGCACCCCTTCAGTGCATTTTAGGATCCACTTCCTTCCCCTGATTTGTTTAGGATATTTATTGTAATAGTATTACATTATTTGGCCAAAATTAGTGTTTTTGTAGTGTTTGGTTTCCCTGATCATTAATGTTATAATTGTACATTATTAGAGTCTTTTAACATATTTTTAACAACATTTAAAAATTTTCTGCATACAAGTCATGTACTTTCCTGGTGAAGGTTTTCATAAAACTACCTAGAGATTTAAAGGTATATATTTTTTCTTTTACAACTAGAACCCCTCTAAAAATCCTATTTTCCATAATTTCCAGGTATGCTATGGATTTTCTAAATTCAAGGTATACTGAATTTTATTTTTTCTGGCCTTTCTAAGCTTCGACTACATCTGCAAAAATGTAAACTGTGTCTTCCAATATTTATAATTCTTATTGCTGTTAAAAGTTTAATCACAGTTAAGAAAGTGATAATACTGTGGCAATCCTATTAAGGTCCATATTTCAGGAGAAACAAATATTTTTAACTCTTGTTACAGATGTGAGGCTAAATTCCTTTCTGTATCTCAAGCCCACAGAACTGGACTGAGCTGAGTTCCAGTTTTACTTTCTTCTGTAAAACTATCAGACTTGTTTTGTTCCTCTTAATACCTTGTTTTGTTCCTGTTTTTTTTGATAAAACAGGGCAGACAACATTGTTTATTGTCTTCTTTACTACAAATAATGTTTAACCCACAGTAAAAAAAATCTATTTTTTCTTTCTTTTACAAAAAATTCGTTGCTCAAAACTATTCAGGACTTGGAGAATAAAACAATTTCTAACTTCCTTAAGGAAATTGTTTTTTCTGAAATTTTCATTGTTTTCACCTCAAATTTTGTGTTGATTTTCCAAAATCATAATATGGAGCAAATCCCTTGGAAAAAAATCATTTTTGTAATGAACTAACTTCAGTTTTTTTTTTGTTTTTTCTGATAGTTTATACTTGATCATAACAATTTTCCTTTGGTGCCTACTAAGAAATGAACATTATGGTCATGCTGAAGAAATACAAGAAATGTTCCCAGACTGTAAATATACAAGACGGGGAAATATGGAATTTGGAGTCACCAGGATTTATCAAGCAGGTCTTTGAAGAATGAGTAGCTTTTAAGAAGGAAGATGAAGGGGTTTAAAGTATTGACATACAAGCAAAGAGGGAAATCTGAAAGCCCAGATGTAGGCCACTGGTTAGTGCTGTCCTAGTAAAGAAATGCAGGTGATCCTTGAAAGCTTAAGAACACACCTCCCTTCACTCTATCCCCACCTATACTACTTTTTTTTTTTTTAAGATTTTATTTATTTATTTGACAGATGGAGATCACAAGTAGGCAGAGAGGCAGGCAGAGAGAGAGGAGGAAGCAGGCTCCCTACTGAGCAGAGAGCCAGATGCGGGCCTCCATCCCAGGACCCTGGGATCATGACCTGAGCCGAAAGCACAGGCTTTAACCCACTGAGCCACCCAGGCGCCCCAGCCTACCTATACTACTCTTAATGATAAATATTTTAGTTTTATTTTTACTCCAAATAAAGTTATTTAAAATATTATAATGTGAAGTAAGAAAATTTGGTAGAAGTCTTCTATTGTCTCTTACTTTAGGATTACAACCAGAAAAAGGAGGAAAATAAACAATAAATTAGTGACATATTCAAAATCTAAATTTACTCTAAAATGAAGGGTTCACAGATCACATAATGTCTTATATTTAAACATCAACCATCTTTTGTTTAAGAACTTGTATGAACTGATTGGACAACAGAGTAAAATAAACATGCAATTTGTTAGACACCATGGATTTATAAAATCATAGGATTAAGTCTTTAACCTTTATTCATAAAGGATTAGTTTGGAATAAATTTTTAAATTTAAGAAGATATTTTCAGAATTAAATAGTTTACAATGGCCCAGACTAAAGGGATTCACCTTAGGTTCAATTTAGGAGCAGTTTCTATCATTTACCCATGACAATTCATTTCTAAACAACGTATATTCTTACATTCTTCAGTTAGTTACAGAAAAGATCTAACATGCACATCTACGTATCTTCAATTGTATCATAATGTATTCATCATGTATTTAAATTAGGGAGAACAAATAATATATCCAAATAGAGTTCTCATTTCGGAGGTACAGAGAAATTAGTAAATTAATGTAGAAGTTGGTTGGGCACGTGGGTGGCTCAGTGGGTTAAGCCTCTGCCTTCAGCTCAGGTCATGATCTCAGGGTCCTGGGATGGAGCCCCACATTGGGCTCTCTGCTCAGCGGGGAGCCTGCTTCCCCCTCTCTCTCTGCCTGCCTCTCTTCCTGCTTATGATCTCTCTTTGTCAAATAAATAAACAAAATCTTTTAAAAAATGTAGAGGTTGATTAGTGAAAGATACCTTATTCACCTGAACGACTTTACCTGGTGAGCAGTTTACACACAATAACTAATTTATAGACTGGGAAAACCTTACCACTTGTTTATTCTCTCTTATATGTTGTTCAAAAACCCTTTCAAAACAGTGTAATAACTTGTAGGCATAGAGATGGGACCATAATAATCCAGATAAGCAATTAAAAAGAAATGAATTCAGAATTTTATAGCATGTGAAAAGGCCAAGTTTTGTTTAACTTTTATAGTACAACAAGGAGAAATAAGAATCAAAGGAATAAAAAAAAATACAGTCAACATTTTTATCCCATTTTAATTCCTTTTCCAGAATTATCAAGGGACTGTTTCATTGATAAAAGGAGAGTATAACCTTAAATTAATGCTTGTAAAAGTCTGGTCTGCAGTTCCTTGAGGTCCCTGAGACCCTTTTAGGCAGTTCATGAAGTCAAAACCATTTTTATAGTAACAGTATGTTACTTGCTTTTTCACTGGATTGGTATTGCGCATCAAATGCACACAAACAATAGTGAGTAAGCTGCTGGTGACTTAAGGCTGTGGCACTAAATTATATCAGTAGTCATTATATTCTTCCTCTCCATCCACTTACATTATAGGGAAAAAGGAGCCAGTTTCACTTAAGAATTTCCTTGATTAAACAATAAAAATTATTAACTGTAGTAAGTCTTGTCCTGGAGTATATATGTCTTTTTAAATATTCTGTGAAACAAAAACAAAAATGGGAAATATACATGGGAAATATACACAAGCACTCTGCTGTGTACTGAAGTATGGTGGTTGTCTCAATAAAAGCACTACAGTAGTCCCCCTTGTCTGGGGTTTGCCTTCCATGGTTTCAGTTACCTATGGTCAACCATAAGAGGCAGATGATCCTCTTTTAATATGTCAGAAGGTTTTTCCTGTCTTTGGCAAAGATTGTATTTTTTTGAACATTGTCAGTGTTTGGTCTTATGATTTAAAGTTATTTTTGTGCTGAATTCTTTTAATCAATAAGCCCAGCAGAAGGATTAGCACCTTCTGACATATTGATTTATGCTTCAGTGTAATTGAAGGAAAGGGTTAAGACATTGAATAACCTGTCTTTTGACACAAGTCAATAAATAAGTATTCCAGCGTAATCAAGGAGAAGGGAATTAGCTGTCATTGGGAACAGACTGTTACAGGAGATACTATGCAGTTACTTGGAATAATCTCTAATCCTCTGAACAAATCTAACAGGTAAGTATAATTATTTCCACCTTATAGGTGAGGAAGCTGAATCTCTCAGAACTGTAACTTTCCTAAGACAGTGAGGGAAAAGAAAGAATTAAGCTTTCTTAATTCTTAAATGTAATTCTTAAATTCTTAAATGTAACAGATAAGGAATTTTACAAGGGTGGAAAGTCATGATGTTCATTTGTTCTCTATTAACTGTAAGGCTAGAAAGAAAATGGTGGGTTTAACGTGCCATATAGAATAAATAATGGGAAACATTGTTGCTTGATTGTTAAAACACTAAAGCTGCACCTATCAAATTCCAACACAACTGCCAGTTAAGTACACTCAATGGAAAAAGTCAAACTGTTAATTTGATATAATGTAGACAAAATAATCACTTCATTAAGCAATAATTTCATTTTCCACTTTGGGTTGTTCTTCATTCCATAGAGTTATAACCTAGAAAAATAAATGTACTAATATATGTGCTAACAACACTTAGGTTCTAAGAATTAGTTTAAACCTAACTTCATGTATTTTCTTCTTACAGCCTTCAAAAGAAGAAATTATGAGAATGAATTAGGTGGAAGTGAAAATTTAATCCCGTAAGGTGACATTGTTTACAATCCTAGGATTATTCAGTATATTCGAGGTTCAGAAAGTTTATCATAAACCTGAGTAATCATAAATCAGAACTCCAAGAAGTAGTTAGAAAGCTAGAATCAATTCTCTTTCTACATTCAAGACATGGTCTTATAAATGTAAATATTTAGCTTAAGTCATTGAATAGCAAATGTTTAAAATAGTATTTGTGAGATATGCCACCATATTTCCCTTTTTCTGTATTTCTAAACTTTTATCAAAATATGAAACAAAAATCAAACCTTTTTAGCTGTAAAGAAGTGGTGAAAGTAACAAAAGAGTAACTTGAGGTACAATTTTTCAGTGATTTCTTTTTGGCATTCAGGAAATTAGACAGCTGTTCTAAATGTCTTTTAAAAAAATCAACGCATTCATTGATTTACTTCTCTAACAAGCCTTCAGACAGAAACATAAGGGAAAACAAATCCAGAATTTCCCACATTTGAAGTGTAACGGATGTAGCTTAAAGAAGAAAGAGCTAACAGAAATAATTTTAATTCTCTAATTTGGGTCATAAGACTCAATTCTCTTCATGTCTCACACCAGAGACTCTGTTGCACCTTAGCAGAAGAGCCAAACAGTGGTATTTACATGTTTTGAGTTAAAACATCATCAATTTTATACACTTCAAGTGAGCATGGACTTGTAAAAGTCCATGATTTATATAACCTATATCAGCCAGTAATTTAATATTTTTGTCTTCAAAATGCTGCTTAACAGTCAACCTAATTTTATATGTTGAAATACATAATGGGCAAGTGCACGTCATAATTTTAAAATAGTTTTATGACTTGGGGCGCCTGGGTGGCTCAGTTGGGTTAAGCAGCTGCCTTCTCTCAGGTCGTGATCCCAGGATCCTCGGATTGAGCCCCACAGTGGGCTTCCTACACAGCGGGGAGTCTGCTTCTCTCTCTCCCTCTGCATCTCTCTCTCCCTCTGCATCTCCATCAGATTCATGCTCTCTCTTTCTCAAATAAATAAATAAAATCTTCTTAAAAATAGGAAAAAAGTAGTTTGAGACTTAACTGATAATTTTTTCTTTTTGTGAATTTTTTAGTCTGAAATTTTCTTTCTCTGAAAATTTTAGTCTGACTGAAAACTCAACACTAGTATTTACTCTAACTTTTCCAGACCACCAATTTTGGTGTTACTATGAAATATGTTATAAGACTTTGGTTCTGGCTTTATATTTAGCTTCTTTTATTTAGTTGGCTTAAATGACTACATTAGTTGTTAACAATGAAACTTAATTCATATCGGGTGAGCTAGGGACTACATCTGGGACCTGTTATGACCTGATGCTGCATGGGTTTATTTCAAGGAGAGGAAAAGCATTTTAGTCCCAGCTCTGATTCAGAGATGATTCTGAATTCAGTTATTCTGCAGTATTTGGACCTTGTCCATGTATCAGTTATTACAAATCTTCCTCCCACATCTCGCTTTCCCAATTGGAAATAAGCAAAATGTGTTTTTATCAGTTTCTAAGTATTTAAATTTGCATATGGCACTCAAAAGCATTTTGCTTTGCATTTGCAAACTTCAGCTTCATTAAAAATTTTTTTTTTCAAATCATGTGTCTTCTTGTGAAGAATTAGACGGAGAACATTTTGTTGTTAATAGTCATTTAAATTATTTGCTGGCTTTTTTTTTTTTTTTTTTTTTTTTCAGTTCCCTGGAAAACACTGAGGGTGTTCTCACAATTTGTCTGGCTTGCCTTTGGAAAACCATGTTGGAATGTGAATCCAAAGCATCAAAATTTGTGAAGGCAGAGTGTTATCCCAAAAGTGTCAAGCCGCCAAATGGTACCAGTTTCAACAGTGATGCCAGAGTATTTTTCAGAAAGACAGTTTTTATTTAAATCCCTGCTTTTCATCCAGCATCTATAGTTGGTCTATTTGTCCCAAAGACAAAGGGCCAGCAGCACCTGAAACTTTTATCTTTCACTTCCTTTGGAAAGTCACTTGACATTCTGCTGCAATATTTTAATTTTATTGTATTATTTACTTACTTTATTAAATCTCTTGTTAATCAGACATCGTTGAAGGAAGATCCATATTTTTGTAAAATATTATATATATTTTAGACAAATAATATAATGCCTTTTAAATTTATGTATAAACATCATCTAAAAGATCAAAGACTAGCTTTAGGTTGATTATTTTTTGTCATTTGTTCGCTCCTCCATATATATATTTATCAAGCATATACAAGGTAGTTGCCAGATTTTAGGAAGGAGTATTAAAAGGAATCAAACATAAATCTAATCTCATTTCCCTCCATAAAATTTTTTGGAAAACTTAAAAAATATATTAAATAGATAGCTAAATAAGAGAGGGAGGGAGGAAGAAGGGAGGATGGGTGGAGGGAAAGAGAGAGAGCAGGGGAGAGAATACGAGGGATAAAAACAAATGCGGCAAAATCCTAATAATTGGTGAGTTCTGGATAATGAATATAAAGGAGTTCTTTGCACTATTCTTATAACTTTTCTGTACATTAGATATTATTTTAAAATAAAAGATTTTGAGTGTCTGTTCTGGAAAAAAAATAGATGAAACATCTAAGGGACTGAGGTTTGGGATGTCTAGAGTTCTCCTCAGTAATAGGAATCACAGCTCAAATCTCATATATCTCCCTACTATTTCTAGAATAATTCTTTGAACTTGGGAGACATTTAATAAATATATAAACAAAAAGTGCTTGTTTTTTTCTTTGGAATCTCAATTTTCAGGCCACATTTCTTCAGGTTAAGCCATAAAACTATTGCAAACTGCACGTGCAATGCACAAGAGAACACATGCAAGAGACACCTTTGTACATGACTGTGTGTGAGCCTCAACCACCGGAAGGCAGTGGATTTTGACGAATTTTTTGGTCTCTTTTGCTGTGTACTATTAATTTAAAACGATCCTCATTCTCAAACTGCAGGCAAGTTGAAGCCGGAGTTTTATCTTTCTCATCTTTACACACCCAGGGAGGCCCTTACGTGTAGTAAGTCGTCAATTCCTGTTTGTTGGTGTATAAATGAAGAAATACAAGTGGAAACATTTTTGTGCCAAACATCCTCAAATTGATTTCTCTTATTTTCTTCCTCACACCAAGGCTCCACCGATCTTCATGAGGCCCAGTTAGCCCAGAGTGTAAAATTTGACACATTTGATTCTTTAAAACAGCCTTTCTAATTAGAACTGCAATGTTCAAACTATATTTAGGAAAAGGTGTACAAGGATTTGTCCAAAGGAAAGTAGATTTCAAAGCTGGAGAATATTAATAATCAGCTAATATATTTAGCCTGTGCTTAAATAATATCTTTTATTGTGTTTCTTTAAAATCAAAAGCCCTATATTATGTATATGTTTTTCAAATGACATTTGAATAAAAATGTAAAAGGCATCTAAAGAGATGAAGGGCACTTCTGGACTTAGAGAGAGCTCTCAGGTTTGATAATAACATTTTGAGTAATCTAAATTCATACCTATTATCACTTAAGTGAACACTGATGCTGCCACTGGATCTTATACAAATATTCAGATTTTTGTTTTCCTCGTCATTCTGAAGGTTATCTCCCTGGTCGCTCTGAAAAATCAGGTGACAACCATTTCCCATGATGCTTTAAGGGCTGTCAAACTGTCCATCAAGCTGTCACCTGACCAATCGTTCCCATGGTTCTTTTAGACTTCCAGTATGATAAATTGAAAGGCACTATTATCTGTCTGTTGTGAAGAGGAACTGTTTGGGCCTTGATAAGATATCACTACTCCCAGGTGAGAGGCGGCTGACAGCACATCAAGGCAAAACAACACGTAGAAACACTGAACAGGAGAGCACAGGTTTACAAACATCTGTTGTCATTATTTATTACTTCTCTCTGGGCTTAAGTTTCTGACTCATCCTCAGATAATTCAAGAACAGATATTTTGCTTTCTAGCTTGCAAATAACAATTGCTGCTCTTTTCATCTTGGGAGAAAAATCTTAAAATTGAAAACACATCTGCCTACCTTTTGGATTCACGGCACACAAGTGTTCTACCTTGTAACCAACAAGTTCTGTGTTCCTGCTGATGTCATCATTTACCTTTTTTTAAAAAAGTATTTGAGAATAACTATTTTTAACTATAATAAATAGTTGGATTTGGGGGACTAAATAATAAAATTAATTACCTAGGTCTTTGAGGTCATTATTAATGTACTAATATGCAAATAATATGAACTAGATTAATTGTCAGCACATATTAATTTATATTTTAGTATTGATGATAAGGTAAGTCCAACATTTCATGAGAAATAAGGTTTGTGATTTATTATTACCAGCTTCACCTTTTAATTTTTCTGAATGATGCTAACATAAATCTAAAAGCTTGAATTTATACACAAGAGACACGAATAGAGGGAAAGGCATTGCCCTCAATGGATCAACTCCATTATCAGAATTGGGATAAGGAAAAATGTAAAGGCACGGGGAGGTTGTGAGGTACAGGCTTTCTGAAGAAATCTTTCTGGGAAGTGGGAATAGTTTATTAGAGCTACAGAAACAATCTTACATTTAGGATTTAATCTTTGGGCTTAAATATCCAAAAAGATGCCAACAGAAACTTATTAAAAGGTACTAAAAGCTGGATAATTGAATCTTTACTACATGTAAATGTAATTTTGTTCTTTGGAAGCTACTCTCTTTTTTGTGATTTTTCCTTTTTCTTTTCTTTCCTTGTTACTTAAATGACATGTGATGACAGGTTTTCTACGTGCTCTGTGCCCTCATATACTTATCATTACATGAATACCTGAACAGACCCTTTGGAGATCACTCACGGAAGATAATCTGTTGTTATTTATTGTGGAATAAAAGTACTGTAGTTGGTTGCTAACATCACCACCTTGTGTACAAATATTTTTTTGCATGCAGTTTCCTAATGTCATTAAGCAGTATTGTAATGTCATTATACAGTAATGTAGCACTTCGATTAGAGACAACATTTAAATAATTCTGTAATTCAAAATCTGAAAAAAAATAAACTATGGTTTATTTTTAGTCCTTTGTAATTATTTAACCACCTAGCACTCTTCTTCGTTCATATAAGAAGCAAAAAGGCCCCACAGTCCTCAAGAACTGAGAATTTGTCAAAACAGTCTCTAAAACAATGGCCAGGAATTCAGAGTAAAAAAGAAAACAAAGAATTAAATTTCCTGAATATTCATAATAATACTAACAGTACATGCATCCAGTGCCTATAATATCTATTGGTGAAACTAATTTCAACAATTTTCTCCCTAAGCGGTTTCTAGCTCAACCAATAGGCTAAAATTGGAAATTATTACTTACTTGAAAGTATCATTTTGGTCTCTATCCAAAGATGAGGGGAACCTCTTGATGAGGTTCTGAATATCAAAATTCTTTTTCTAGTGGCTCCTGGCATGTAAGAATCCCATAACAAATTTTTAAATTTTCAACAGTCCTTGCAGATCCATGAAGTTAAGTTGACCGGATTCCATTACTTTTCCAAAAGGACATACCTTGTGGTCTAATGAAGGAGGTAGTGGCTAGAGAGGAAAAGACCAGAATATTCAATAAATCCAGTGTAGGTCTCAAAGGAGGCAAACAAGCATGCTTCCTGTTAGTCTCTCTCCCACAATAGGACTTCCAACAGATTACTAGGAAAAAACTACTTCACATTTGGATTTGAGTGTTACTTCTTTCATAATTTCTCAATCCCTCTTTCTCTAAGTGACAGTTTATTATAATTTCTTACTTCACATAGCAGCTAAATAAGAGTTGTTATAAGTCGTTGAAAATAGCATCCAGTGCTTTTTTCACCTCTGGAGTTTTCCTCTATGGTTTGATTATATGGTAGAAACTTTAAAATGCTGGGGTGCCTGGGTGACTCAGTCTGTTAAGCATCTGTCTTCGGCTCAGATCATGATTTCAGGGTCTTGGGATCATGTGGATCTCCCTGCTCAGTGAGGAGTCTTCTCCCTCTGCCTCTCTGCACCCCCCTAACTCCTGCTCCCACCGTGTGCCCATACACTGTCTCTCTCAAATAAGTAAAATCTTTAAAAAAAAAAACAAAAAACCTTTAGGGGCGCCTGGGTGGCTTAGTGGGTTAAAGCCTCTGCCTTCAGCTCAGGTCATGATCCCAGGCTTCTGGGATCGAGCCCCATATCAGGCTCCCTGCTGAGCAGAGAGCCTGCTTCCTCCTCTCTCTCTCTCTCTCTCTGCCTGCCTGCCTCTCTGCTTAATTGTGACCTCTGTCAAATAAATAAATAAAATCTTTAAAAAAAAACATCTTTAAAACTGAACATAGTAAGAAAAAATACTCAAAAGCAAACAAACAAGCAAATAAACAAAAAAAACCCCCAAAGAAACAAACAAAAAATGTTCCAAAAGATTCAAGGCAAAAATATAACAATCTAAATTTGTGTGTGTGTGTGTGTGTGTGTGTTCCTTTCTGTCTGTGAGGAACTTGGGTATTTTCAAATGGAAGTTTACTTGACAAGTGTAAGAAATTCTACCATATTAACTAATGATTAGTTAGTTTTCTTAGTTTTAGTTTTCTTCTAATTTTGACTTTAATAGGCTCTTCTAGCAAGAGACTAAGAAAAACTTGAAAAGGTAGGTAGCTTCAACCAGATGAATTTGGGGATATTTTTATAATGATAATTTTTCTGATTAATTTGGCAGCAAAATCACAATGTAAGGCTAGATTTCAGTTCCTCTTATTATAAAAACTTCTTATCAAATCTTTTAGCTCTGGTTTTTGACTAACGATACATGAGGGGGCTATTAAAAGGAGATGGATTAGCTCAAGATTATGTCTCATGATTTTTTTTCTAGACTAAAATCGTATTAACACTATATTCATTGACAGTTTCATAGTTTCCAAAGTCTAAAAATGACCTCTTTAGTGTCAACAATTACACTATGAGGTAGGTAGGGAAGGCACCCAAGTTCATAGACAGCAAACTGAGGATCGGAGGCACAACAGAGAAATGCTCACGATCATATAGATGTTAGTAACAGAGCCAGCAAAGAACTCAGGTTTTCTGATTCTTAGCTCAAAGTTATATCCTCTACTCTCTTACTGTTCTTGTCTTGTCCTCAAAGATACATTAAAAATGTAGATATTAGAGGTTAAGGCCATTATGGTAGGTGTTTCCCCATATTTGGTGGAAGTTTCTCCATATAGAATTCTAATGCTAGAAAGTCCCCTGGTACTATGCTGTCAAACGTAAAGTAGGGTTCCTGCTTACAACTCCTTGTGTTTTAAGAATCAAACAGGCATTACTGGTAGGATGTTTCATTTAGCTCTGACAAGCCAGTGTGTGCACGTTTATACGCATGGAAAATATGTAGAACTTGTGAGATAGCTAATGATTTTAAAAAACGTAAAATAAATTTTTTGAAAGTGTTCCTAAAAAGAATAAAAATCCATAGAAACTTTCTGATTTTACTGAATTTTAAACAAATGTTTCAAGCATTTGATGTTTAAAAGAGGCCTATCACTAACAATCCTTAACGGGAGGAAATGAACTTGCAAAAGCTTCAGATGTTTGGATGTTTTCCTTTTATGTTGTATCTACTTAGGTCAAGCAATGTGATTTGAATGAAACTGAATTGAACAAAACTCTAATGTAAAACTGAGATTCATTAAACTGTTCACCTTTTTTGACTGGTTACTTGTATATGTAAAAAGTTGCAAGGGAAATGAAAGATAATGTTTCCATATTTCAATAAGAGTGATTTTTTTGAGACTACAGAAATAGAATAAAATCACATGTATATTTCTTAAATCTCACTTTAATTTTTTAGCTTACACAGAAGAATACTACTACTTGTGGAAATCACTTAACAATGTCTTACTTTCCCCAAAAGATTCAGATAATGAATCAGATTGATTTCTGTAGGACAAAATGTAGCCAAGTGGTCTATTTGGCATGTGTTTGATCTTACTTCTATGCTTGAGACATTAAGAAACTGTCACTTGAATAAAGATGAAAGTGACCAAACCCATCACTACCTGGGAAAGAAAGTAGTAAACAGTGGAATTGATCTAAGCTAACTTTATATCCCAAACTCAAAATTATAACAATGAAGTTCTTTACATGAGCAACTTTGTGAACTGAAAAAAGGGGCTGTCTAATTTTTTCCCATGCATCAAGCTAGAGAAATGAAGGGAGAAAATCATTCTTCTCTGTTGGCCTCCTGTGTAACATTTCTTTTCTTATCATCCCATCTTGTCATATCTTTCTGCAGTTTGAATTACCCTCTTTTCCTCAGACTGGTAAGGCAGTGAAAGGATGTTTGTTCTGCTAATTAACTTTATTACCCTGATAACTCCCTGCAGCCTTTTACGAAAACAATTACCGTTACTCCCTTTCCCCCCCACACTGGCAAAAAAAAAAAAAAAAAAAAAGGAAAAAGGAAAAAGAAAAAAAAAAGACTATTAATTAGAAACGAGGCCCAGGTCCCTGCCATGTTATCCTGCCACGTTCCCAGGCCCTCGAGCAGGATAGCATTACATTGTCAGTAGTAATTTAGCTCTCATCTGTCTCTGCTAATTATTGTCACATTCATCAAATTCATCAACAAAAGTGCTCTCAGAAGGATTGCATATTTGCAGTTAATACAGCATAAACTGGTATTACCCATCACCACATTTGTGATGATGAGAGGGACACAACTTATTCATCCCTAATTAGAGCAAGCTGGGTAATTAATTATGCATTCCGCCTTATTACTTCTGAGTTCCCAGATATTGTTTGTCTAAAAAGGGGGAGAAAGCAGGAGAGAGAAGCCTGAAAATGCAAAAAAAAAAAAAAAAGGGTGATGTGTTTTGTCACATGCGCTATGCCATAATTCCCACCTGACAAACTAGCTGAATCAGTGGAAAATTGCGAGTTGTCAGCAGCAGAATAAACTGCCGTAATAGCTGATTAATGATCAGCACCTGTGACAGGTGCTGTACGGGACTGTAAACTTGGTTTGATTAACAGTCACTGGACGAATAAATATTAGTGACAGTCAGTGGAGAGCAAGTTTGCTTGTTTTCTTCCCTGTTAACAAATCGCACACATTAAAGTTATTGATATTTCTGTCTGAGACACTATTTTTCTGTAGTTATCTGGCAACATTGGCAGTGAGGTATAATAGATTGCTTCTGTTCTGTTATTTTATTTCAGAATTAAAATTGTATTTTGACAAAATGACCTGTAGGGTTTAAATCTACCAGGTGTGGAAGAAAAGACTAAAAAAGGACAGGATTCACAGTTGCGTTAATTTATGCTCACCTGCTAGTAATCTCCGTGTGTGTACATATACACATCTATTCATTCTATCCGTTTACATGTAGGTACAATCACTATTAAAGAATGTTCATAACTAAAAAAGCACAGACATACATTTAGGGTGTGTGAGGTTACTTATGTAAAAAAAAATTAATTGACTTTTTTCCCAGAGCTGAGTATTTCCCCTAAAAACACTGGCACTGTGAGTGCTCCCGGCCATGTGTCTCAATTCCAGGCTGATGAGACCATCTTCTGAGGCAAATTCAAAACTGCTGCCAGTTTGATTTCTTTTCCTGAATTGACCAGTTACAAACAGATTGGTCAGATGGTGATACCGCTTTGAGCTGACTGATTATTAACCAAGAGTCAAATTATGTGCATAGACAAGCAAAATGTGAATGATGGGAAGAACCCATTCCCTCTCTCTCTTTCTCCTCTAGATTTTCTGTCCTTTAGGTCATAATAAAGGAAACCATTTGACTTCACTGAAGTTTTGGCTTGTGTAGAGAATGGCTAGGATTGTTTTGGAATCCTAAAGATCTACTTTCAAACTTTGGCCCTGCTGACTAGCTGTGTGAATTTGGGTAAGTTACTTCACCTAATTTTTCAGTTTCCCAACATTAAACGGGAGCATTTCCAAGCTCTGGTATAGTGTTACTGTGGGGCTTAAATGAGATAACTGGTGTGTAATAAGTGCTTGTGTATACCTAAGTACACTAGCACAGTGCCCAGCATACAAAGCGCTCAATAATTAACAAATGAATTATTATTAGCACAGCTGCTTGAAATTTGAGTAGTCATCTTCAGTTTCTGTTTCCCATTGTAAAATGTCCTAAGAATGACTAATTACCTTTTTTCCTTTGCATACTCTAAAATGAACAAAACAAAATTTAATGCTCACTTATCCCTGACTGAACACTGAGAAAGGATGAGAAACGTCCCCTGGTAGCAGATACCCCAAGGTGTTACTCTGAGTTATTTAGCTGTTTTTCAGCAGCACAAAACTGGGAATTGACAGGGTGGGGCAGATGCTAGAAGGCAGTTGTTTCCCTCCAAATTTCCCTAAGAATGTCTTCAGAAACTTCTGGGGTGATGGTAGAGACAGATCTGTGTAATGTTTACTGAGCACACTCTCATATTCTGGTAGAATTGAAATAGTAAAAAAGTAAGCACAGAAAACAAAAATGAAAATAACATCAAAGCAAGTGCACTTTGATGATTTAGTATATATTTATTTTGATATTAATAATCTAACAGAGAATGAAAGTGATGAAAGAACACAGAAAGGCAGTATGGTGCAATTACAGTTTTTGAAACAGCATTGAGAAGTAATAAAAGTACCATATTTCACGGCACCTGGGTGGCTCAGTTGGTTTAGCGTCTGCCTTTGGCTCAGGTCATAGTCTCTGGGTCCTGGGATGGAGCTCAGGGTCAGGCTTCCTACGGGGAGTCTGCTTTCTCTCACTCTCCCCACCCCCCACCCTGCCACACTGCTCATGCTCTCTCTCTCTCTCAAATAAATAAATAAAATCTTTAAAAAAAAACTGTCATATTTCTGGGACATGAGGGAGTATGTACCTATTACATCACACTTAATCAATATCTAAAGCTAATTTATTTAGATAAAAAGAAATGAAAATAAAGGAAGCTTATGGCTTTAGTTGTATCTACACCTATCCTAAGAACATTCAGGAAGTAGTTTTCATGAAGAGTCAGAATGATTTTTTTTTCTTTTAATAGTGTATCTCATTCACTTTTAAATTTTAAAAGTGTTTCTTATAGAACTTTCAGAAAAAAATAGCAAAGTTTAATAGTAAAGTAGATCACCCTTGTCTGATCATCACCAAAGCAGTTGCCTTCAAGTGCCACATCCTGCAGTAATCTGGGAGAAGTTTTATTTTTTAAATAGAGATATCAGGACTCACCATCGTATTCTCATTTTATTGGTCTTGGGGAGCCCCATGGGCATTGGCATGTTTAAAAATTCCCCAGATGATTCTGATATATATCCAGGTTTTAGAACTGGAGATAAATACACAAAATTAAAAATTTACTTAGTAAGATTTAATGTACAAAGTAAAATTTCTTTCAGATTATAGAACCAGTAATTGTGAAATGGATGTCTGGAAATTGAAGCGACTCACATGTAGAAGCTTTAGAGTTATCTGAGGTTACTACTGAAAGAATCATGATCGAAACACTTTTTTCCTAATTAAGTCAATCAGAGAGAAAAACATCTAATAATTCAAACAAGTAAGGATGATATCCTGAATTCACCAACTCACTTCATATCACTAACTAGAATTGCAGGGTCAATTGCCTTATCTCACAGAGGGGAGAAAACAACAAACCATCGAAGGTGGCCAGATCACTTCTCTGGCTGATGGATGAACTTGACAGTGGCAGGGGTGACGGGTGATTGTGGCCTGCTTCCAAGTCAATACCATGCTGCACAACTGGTGACAGAAAATCAAGAGACCAGAATATTCCTGCCATTTGGCACATAGAAACATGGCTTCAAAATCAAGTAAAAGCCACTCTATGCCTCCTTCTGTCTGCATTTTGGGCGCTTTGATCATTCTTGTTGCATACGACTGCATGGTTTAAGAGGATTCACTGGTTTATCACTTCCTCGTTGCTTTTCATGGCCAGATGACCCGGGTAACCACATAAAATAAACTGAAAATTGCCTGTTTGAGTAAAACACTGGTATTCCAGATTATGAAACAGTTCATTAGGAAGTAGCTCACTCTCTGTTAAATTCTACACTCATGTTCTAGAATTCCTGTGTTTCTATAAAATCTTAATTTAAAATTTTAATTATTAAGAAAACGGAATGGGGACACCTACGTGGCTCAGTCAGTTAAGGGTCTGCCTTTGGCTCGGGTCATGATCCCAGGGTCTTGGGATTGAGTCCCATGTCGGGCTCCTTTCTCAGGGAGGAGGCTGCTTCTCCCTCTGCCTGCTCTGCCTGCCGCTTCCCCTGCTTTGCTCCCTCTCTCTCTGACAAATAAATAAATATTAAAAAAAAAAAAAAACTGAATGGTATGTCATCAAGCTTGCTCAAAACGAAAAAGTAATCTATCTCTGGACATTTGGAGATGAAAGTCTTGGCACAGGGGATTTTGGAGTGGATCAACAGGGAATACCTCACTTCACAGAACAAATTGATCCTACTGAATTTTTTCATAGCCCATGACAAGGGTGGGAAAACTATGGCCAGTGGGAAAATCTGGCTTGCCACTTATTTTTGTAAGGCCTTGCAAGCTAGGAATGGTCTTTACGTTCTTAAGTGATTGAAAATCATTAAAAAATATTTCGTGACATGAAAATTATGTGAAATGCAAATTTCAGTGTCCATAGATAAAATTTTTTGAACATAGCCATGCTTATTTGTTTTCATATTGTCTATGGCTACTTTTTTTATGAAAATGGCAGAGTTTAGTACTTTCAACAAAAACAGTACATTTCACAAAATAGAAATATTTGCTATTTGTCCTTTCCAGAAAAAGTTCACTTGTCCCTCTTCTAGAGTAGTGTTTCTCAAAGTTTAATTTGCATACAAATGTGGGATCTTGTTAAAATACAGAGGTGATACAGCAGGTCTACAATACGTAAGATTTGATTCAGCATTTCTTTTTTTTCCTTTTTTTAAGATTTTATTTATTTGTCAGAGAGAGAGAGTACAAACAGAGGGAATGGCAGGCAGAGGGAGAAAGAGGGTCTCCACTGGGCAAGGAGCCCAAGGCAGAACTCGATCCCAGGACCCTGGGATCATGAACTGAGCTGAAGGCAGACACTTAATTGACTGAGCCATCCAGATATTCCTGATTCAGCATTTCTATTAGGCTACCTGATGATGCTGAGACTGCTAGTTTGAGGAACATACCTTGAGAAGCAAAGTTGTAGACCATGATCCTCACTATACAGGCTCACAAGACTGATGTCAGTCTGACCAAGAGCAGATCTTTCAAGAGTGGATTCATATTATTAACTAAACTCACAAGATTGATGTAGAAACCTAGAAATCGAATTTATTAAATTATTTTTTAAAAAGATTTTATTTTCTTATTTGACAGAGATCACAAGTATGCAGAGAAGCAGGCAGAGAGAGAGAGGGAAGCAGGCTCCCTGCTGAGCAGAGAGCCTGATGTGGGGCTCGATCCCAGGACCCTGAGATCATGACCTGAGCCAAAGGCAGAGGCCTTACCCACAGAACCAACCAGGTGCCCCTAATTTATTAAATTATTAATGAGTAATATGATAGGGACCACCCCAGAATCTTCTGCTCCTACAGACATGCTATCTGAGATGTCAAATTAGAGCAGAAGGACAAGAAAGGACAGGAAACAGCAGGAGATAGTTGTGTGTTTAGACTGCTCAAATAGAGGCTAATAGATTTGCTAGCTCACTGCTGCTGGCACCAGAGTGGTGGTTTTAAAATGTACCTGGGATTTGTTTTAATCAGATATAGTAAGACACACAGACATGGAAGTAACTGTTACAGAGGAATGAATTTTTATATTCACAGATCCCTAGAAATAGGAGGCACAGTAAACCATGTGGGGGCAGGCACAGAAGGAGGCATCAGGTTGGTCAGGGGGCAGAGGAAGCAAGGGAAAAACATGGGCAAGAGACTTTATTGTGGTTGTCCAGGGAAGGAAAGGAAGAGGCAGGATAAGCAGGTTTAGGATTGGTTTGTTTTAATAACTTCAGCAGCCTCTGGGATTGAGGGGCTCTCTCCTATCTGGCACCTAGCTCTGGAGTGATTAGGGCAGATGGACAGTGGCCCGTAAAAGCTAAGTATAAGACAGAGTTAGGGGTATTGGCATTAATTAGGTTGGATTACATATGAAAGTGTACTCTCCTTGAGATTTTTGCTCTCTAAGAATTAGCTAGCCCTGGGTAGAGTCACCAAGGCCCCAGATGTCAAAATGACAGGAAACAGAAAAAATAAAAAAAATTATGATTAATAGCAGGTCCTTGGACCAGGGCACCCTTGTCTAGGATGATAATGGGATGGACACTGCCTATACACCCCTCTTTGATTATTTGTTTGTTTTCTGTTTTTGTAGTTGACTGACCTCCTTTCTAATTGACACATTTTTCCTTTAGATCTGCTCATTCTTTTAGGTTATGGAGAAGTCCTTCTGGTCTGGGCATCCTTCAGCCTCTTTTAATTGATTTTGTGTGTTGATTATCAAGTTCAACATGGCTCTAATCGATAGCATGTTAATTACCTAGTTTAACTCAGAAAACAATATTATTTTGCTCACTACCAAATTGGAGAGAGATACAATATAGTGCCTAATATAGACAACACCATATTTTATGTGACAACTTCAACTTAATATGACTATTTATACACTTATAACACCCTACTTCAGACTATAGAGCCCTCAATCTCTTCCAGAGGGTCACAAATTAGTGATGGTAACATTTAAGTGGTGGATCTGATTGGGAGTCATTTTTTATGACACTATGATCACTTAGAGGATGGAGGTAACATTGTGATCATCTATAATCTTCTGTAGATACCTGCTTTCTCCATAGAGATGCCTACAGGCCACAGGGAGAGAGAAAAGTTGTGGTAGATGCCCTTCTTGCAATCAACCCCAACATCTACAGGCTGATTTTGGGTGCTCTTTCTGAGAGTCCTGCCCTAGCCACTCTAGCCAAAGAGAATTGCCAATAGTGGCAGTTAACTTCATTCCACCTCTCATTTTCATCACACAGCAATTCCCTAATCTGGGTTCACTGTTTATTATTATCTTACAAAATTATGCCATGCCATTTTAAAGGATTTCCCTGTAAATTTCATTTTAAATATGTCTCAAACTCTAAAATTGCTAGGAGTAAGTAGCACTGAGAGAACAAGATCTGTCTATTCACACTAATTACTGTGTGACCATGATCAAATTACTTCTCTCTGGCCATCAGTTTCCTCATCAAAAATAGAAGGATTTTAGATTATAGGACTTTCACAAACTCTTCCAGCTTTAAACTGCTAAGCTCAACTGGAATGTTTCTGTAAAATATGCATAAACGGGTTTATTTCTTTATTGCCCCCCTCTTGGCATATGCCATATGATAATCCAGACCTCCATTTGGCTTTTATTTCTTTTTTCTGGTGTTTCTATAACTTGTTTAAAAGTCTGTTCCCAATTTTCTTCATCAAAAAAGGGAAAAGGTTATAAAATTTGGGGGGGTGGTTATCTTATTTGGCTTTGTATCCCCCAGATTTTGTACATATGGTCCATCTGATAGGTGTTGGTTGAATTACATAATGTGGTAGTACCCTCAAATACTGGAAAACGGAATCTTAAAAGGTTGAGAGCCTATAGCCTTGCACAATAAAGCAGGACTTTCACAAGCTACTTGATTTGATGTGCAGTAGTTGTTGGTGTCATATTGCAGTAACTATAGTTTATAAAATCATAAAATAATTTTGTTTCTCTGGATACACCAAAAGAGTAATTTGACTTTAAATTTCTTAATAAGGTGATGAGGTGGCCAAGTGGTTAAGGTGATGGACTGCTAAATTTCTTAACGGTATATTGTATTTCTGATAATTAAAGTAATTTCTGATAGTTCTATAATTAGGTTCTATCTAAATCCTATAAGGATCAAGGAAATTTTTGCATTGAGGTTGGAATTTTCCCATTTTTCATGGCTTATAGGAAGGAAGATAGTCCACTCAGAGTAATTTCAAAGCCATACTTACATATGCTTTGTGGGATTAAAAAAAATCTTCAGAAACATATTTTTCTCCTCTTAATGCATTTCCACTTGTATGCAATGATTTTGATCAGAAAACTAAAATGTAGCAGCGGGTGAGCATGGGGGATGCACCGAATATAGAATCAGTGCCAACAGATGCAAAAATGCCATGGAAATCTTTGGCCCAGAAATAATAGCTTACCAAAATACACACACACAGTTGTTGGACTCTTGAACAGATACACAGCCGTCTGTATAGACAACAGTGCTGTTGGCCAAGAGTCCCGGAGGCAGGCCAACCTCCCATCCAGATGCCACTGCCAGTGAGGAGCCATTTGGCATCTGCTTCTCTGGCTGCCAACCTTCTTTCCCATTCTCTGGCATGAATTTTCACAGGGGCTGCTCAAGGAAATTAAGACTCTGAAGACTTCTGTATTAATATGCTCTAACAACACAGTGCCACAGGAGCCCTTTATGCTATTTGAATGTTTTATCCCTTGATTTTTCTTTTAAGTGTCAAAGAAACCTGACTTCTATGTATTTGCCTACAGATAAATGCAATTGCTTTGGAAATTAAGAATGATCTATTTTGATTTCTGCATGGAGCCAGCTTTCCTTAACCCAGAAATACTTTGAAAATGTTTAAAACACTACCAATTTGAAGTACACAGCAGAGAAAGAAAGAGAGAAAGGAAGGAAAGAAGGAACAAAGGAAGAGATAAGAAAAGAAAGAAAAGAGGAAAAAGGAATAAAGTGTATTCATCTTTTGGGAGAGTGAAAGCAATTGTTCACATCTCATCAGCCCTAGTAAAGTGAACACTAAGAAATTTCCTACTGTTCGGAAGAATTCAATAAGTTCACTTTCTTTTTCAATGAGAATTGAAGAGGTTATCAATATACTTCCATGAAAGTTTGCATGTGACAACAACTTCGATGGGGGCGGGGGGGAGGGAGGGAATCAACATGAGCACTGTTTTCTCACCTTGTAATCTCATCAAATTCCAATTTCTGCTTATGTGAGGTTGTACTTGGCACTGGCACCATTTAATACTTCCCAGCCCTTCCAGGAGAAACTTCTTTACCCACTGCCTGTGTATCTCCTCCCTCATATCAGTGGGGTGGGCAGCCAGACAGAACCTGCTGGAAGAGTTGCTTTTTTTTTTTTCCTGCGGCTACTGTACAAGAGCAATGTTTTGAGGTTCATCTGATCAAAGGGGAGAATTATCAGAGGATATCATAGTATCTGATGATTTTGATGAATTCAGAAACATGTCATAGTTCAAATCACATATTTTAATTTGCACAACAAATAGTACTTTAAATTTAAACTTCTGTAGTGTCAATATAAAACATTAAACTTCTATTTCATGCTTCAAGAGGAAAGGATAAGCAGGAGGTCTGGCTTACATGGCTTATCTTGGCTCTGCTCGCTAATTTTGCATAAACGGAACATGTGAACTAGGGAAATATTTTTTGTGGGTGCTCCATATTCTTTCTCCAATTTGTCCACAAAAGTACAATAAGCTCTTGAAGTTGACTTGTTAGGGTTTTAGTCACAAAATAAGTGACCTTAAACATACAAGAAGGAATGCTTTCCCTGGATACCTTTAGCGGGGCCGCCATATTAACTTTATTTGAAGCAACATAAATTGCTCTGAGATCTCTAAGTGTCATTGACATTGATAAATCATCCTAGAGAGACATGAACAAATGAATCAAATGCTCATCATCGCATTCAGGAAAGATAAACATTTTTACAACAAGGAATAATATATCAGACAGCCTACTTATGTAATGCTGTGTCACATAAAGATTTCTTGATGAGCCATACAAAACTATCCAGGTATAAATTGTGTGAGTAATGCATGGAAGAGACAGCTTAATCATAGAAAAGCCTGTGGCTAAGGTATACTGTAGAAACCATAATATTTCATCTCTTTTTTTTTTTTTTGACAAAAAAGTCTGTTCAGTATTAGAGTTAGGTGTAACTATTGGCTTCCCAAACATACTTTAATATTAATAAAATCTTGTATTTTTCCATTACATAAATGTGATGAAATTGTTACTGACTATATCAAAGTGATGTTTAGGTAAAGTTCTCCAATAATATATATAAAAAAACCTGGCTGTATAGAAAGCAACAGTTACACAGTGAAGCCTCCAACTCTTGATTTCGGCTCAGTTCATGATCTCAGGTTGTGAGACTGCGCCCTGTGTTGGGCTCTGCATTGATCTGAGATTCTATCCCTCTCGCTCTGCCCCTCTCCTCATCCCCTGCTCATGCTCGCTCTCTCATTTCTCTCTCTCTCTCTCAAAGAAAGGAAAAAGAAAAGTCGCTACACAAACACATAGAAAATGGCAATATTAGTTGTCTGATATCTCCTTAGGAATTTTCTAATTCACCAAATGAGGCCTGCTGCATTTACTCTGTATTTCCTCTATCATTTACTCTGTATTTCCTCTATTTATGATTTCCTCTAATCATAAGATTTTAGAAGAAAACCAACTGGTATTTTCTCTACATAATATTCCACTTTCTGTTTCAAAGAAAGAGAACATGATTTATTTTTCTTTGGGAACAGTAACCACTACAAAAGCATCTTTCCCCTTTGTGAGTTAGGAAAAGGGCAAAATTAATGGAACGATATTCTTTTTCCACTCACTGTGGAGTAAGAGGAGTAGCACTGGTCAATGCTCCCTTCTCTCTCTGCCTTTTCTTTATCTGCCTAGTGTGTACCAGCTTTCCCTATATCCTCCCGTGGACCATCTGTGTACCTACAGATATCTAGACAGACATCAGCAGATCCCAGCCATGGCTACAACACTGCCCAGGCCTTCATCCCCAAATGAATACTCCAGACTTTGCCAGGATTGACAATAATCTTTCTCACAAATATGTGCTACCTGAGAGCCTTACAATAAATTTCGTGTTCTCAGTGGCATGTGAGAGACCGGCAGTAATTACTTGGGTATGCATTTTTATGCTTTTCTCGTAACATTTACAAGGGTATTTTCAATTATGTTGTATAAACACTAATTTTGAGGACTGCTAACAACAACAATTCTAGCTAAATTTGTTAAGAACTTAGTATGTGCTTTACATATATTTTCTCATCCAATGCTCACAGGTAGTATTAACATTATTTCCATTTTATGGATGAGGAAAGTGAGGATTGAAGAAGTGGTGTGACCTGGCTAAGCAGTGGAACTGGAATTGGAAGCCAGCAGTCTGACGCTGGAGCTCACACCCTCAGACGGAACAGCATAACTGTTAGGTGAAAAATGGATGTTGGGGTCAATGAATTTGGAAATGCAGAGTTAAACTAAATTTAAAAACTTCTTTCTTGCACAATTTCTCAGTCTTTAATATGCCAGTGGACACTGACTCTCCCAGGTGAAGTACAACACGCAATATTTCCTAAACTAACTGAACCATCGATAGCTCAAGTGCTTGGAGCATGAACGTCTAGTTTCAGATGCCGTTTTTTTTTTAAAGATTTTATTTATTTATTTGACAGACAGAGATTACAAGCAGGCAGAGAGGCAGTCAGAGAGAGGAGGAAGCAGGCTCCCTGATGAGCAGAGAGCCCGATGCGGGGCTCTATCCCAGGACCCCGGGATCATGACCTGAGCTGAAAGCAGAGGCTTTAACCCACTGAGCCACCCAGGCACCCCAGATGCCAGTTTTGACACTTGTGATGTTTGTAACCCTGGGCAAGTGATTAACCTCTTATGAAGTTACTTACTCACCAAAAGAAGATTTAATTATATTTAGCAAGTTGTACCCACCAAGGCAGAAGAATGGCCAACATGTTTCTGAGTAAGTTTTCAGAAGGAGTTGAAAAAGGATTTTTCATTAACATTCAATTAATGAAAAATGTTTAACTAACTAGAGCATCTTTTTTAAAAACAGTTTTATTAATCAGTGCTTGACTTTCTCCTGAGACTTTACTGATTTAAAGTTATATTGTAATATCTTTTAAAGTTCTTCAGGTATTTATACTAAAAAGAAGGTAATATTAATTACAATCGTGTTCTCAATAATTAGTGCTTTTTATAGTAATAACTTCTCTGGATGTTTGTATTATTTACTTTAATTACCCTTTCATAATATTAAATATGGGTTTTTAAAGTGATACATATACATATGTAAAAGAGTAGGGCAGAGTTCCCTAAACTTTCTTGGTATTTTTTTTTCACAGTGCCCCTAAGTCAAAGGAAATACTTAATAGCTTCATTTATTAAGCAGTAAGGGTCCAAAGAACTTAATAAATATTTATGTCTTAACAACTTAGTAGCCTTTGCAAAAATAACACACACAAATTGAAAGAAGAAATACTTTTATTTTAATCCTAAATAATCACAATTACTTACTAATGGGATGTGTGCACCTGTTGGCTCCTGCAAAACTCCTCAATCCTTGGAATCAGATTGGTTCTCACTTCTCTTTTTTTATTATTCTTATTTTTTAAATTTAAAATTTAGGTAGTTAACAAACAGAGCAACTTTGGTTTCTGGAGTAGAATTCAGTAATTCATCACTTTCACACAACCCCCAGTACTCATCATAACAAGTGCTCTCCTTAAACACCCATCACTCATCTAGCCCATCCCCCACCCCCTTCCTCCATCAACCCTTAGTTTATTATCTATTGTTAAGGGTCTCTTATGGCTTATTTCCCTCTCTCCTTTTTTTCTTTCCCCTCTTCCCACATGTTCATCTGTTTTCTTTCTTAAATTCCATACATGAGTGAGATATGATATTTGTCTTTCTCTGACTTCCTTATTTCACTTAGCTTAATACACTGTAGCTCCATTCATGCCACTGCAAATGGCAAGATTTCATTCTTTTTTTTTTTTTTTAAAGATTCTATTCATTTACTTGACAGAGAGAGAGATCACAAGCAGGCAGAGAGGCAGGCAGAGAGAGAAGGGGAAGCAGGCTCCCCGCTGAGCAGAGAGCCCGACGCGGGGCTCGATCCCAGGCTCCTGAGATCATGACCCAAGCCGAAGGCAGAGGCCCAACCCACTGAGCCACCCAGGTGCCCCGATTTCATTCTTTTTGATGGCTGAGTAGTGTTCCTTATATATATATATACCACATCTTTGTCCACTCATCAGTACATGGACATTTGGCCCTCCCCATAGTTTGGCTATTGTTGATAATACTGCTATACACATCAGGATTCATGTACCCCTTTGAATCAGTATTTTTGTGTCCTTTGGGTAAATACCTACTGCTGAAATTGCTGTATCATAGGGTAGTTCTATTTTTAACATTTTGAGGAACCTCCATACTATTCTCCAGAGTGACTGCACCAGTTTGCATTCACCAACTGTGTAAGAAGTTTCCCCTTCCTCCGCATCCTCAAAAACACCTATTATTTCTTGTGCTGTTAATTTTAGCCATTCTGGCAGGTATGTGATGATATCTCATCGTGGTTTAGATTTGTATTTCCCTGATGATGAGTGATATTGAGCATCTTTTCATGGGTCTGTTAGCCATCTGGATGTCTTCTTTGGAAAACTGTTTATTCATGTCTTCTGCTCATTTCTTAACTACATTATTTGTTTTTTAGGTGTTGAGTCTGAAAAGTTCTTTGTAGATTCTGGATATTAACCTTTTATCAGGTATGTTGTTTGCAAATATCTTCTCCCGTTCTGTAGGCTGCCTTTTAGTTCTATTGATTGTTTCCTTTGCTGTGCAAAAGATTTTTATCTTGATGAAATCCCAATAGTTCATTTTTACTTTTGTTTCCCTTGGCTGTGGTGATGTGTCTAGTAAGAAGTTGCTATGGCTGAGGCCAAAGAGGTTTCTGCCTGTGTTCTCCTCTAGGATTTTGATGGTTCCCTATCTCACATTAAGGTCTTTCTTTCATTTTAAATTTATTTTTGTGAATGGTATAAGAAAATGGTCCAGTTTCATTCTTCTGTGTGTTGCTGTCCAGTTTTCCCAACACCATTTGTTGAAGAGACTGTCTTTTTTTCCATTGGCTATTCTTCCTTTCTTTGTCGAAGACTAGTTGACCATAGAGTAGAAGGTCCAATTCTGGGTCTTCTATTCTGTTCCATTGATCTATGTGCCTGTTTTTGTGCTAGTACCATACTGTCCTGATGATTATAGCTTTGTAATATAGCTTGAAGTCTGGAATTGTGATGGCACCAGCTTTGGTTTTCTTTTCCAACATTCCTTTGACTCTTTGGGGTCTCTTCTGGTTCTATACAAATTTTAGGATTATTTGTTGCAGCTCTGTAAAAAAAAGTTGACAGTATTTTGATAGGGATTGCACTGAATGTACAGATTTCTCTAGGTAGCATAGACATTTTAACAATATTTTTTCTTCCAAAAAAATCAATATTATTTGAAAAAAAAAAACAATATTTGTTCTTCCAGTCCACGAACATCAAACGTTTTCCATTTCTTTGTGTACTCTTCAATTTCTTTCATAAGAGTTCAATAGTTTTCAGAGTACAGATCTTTTACTTCTTTATTTATATTTATTCCTAGGTATCTTGTTTTTGGTGCAACTGCAAATGGGATCGGTTCCTTGATTTCTTTTTCTGCTGTCTCATTATTGGTGTATAGAAATGCAACAGATTTCTGCACATTGACTTTTATCTTGTGACTTTGCTCAATTCATGTATGAGTTCTAGCAATTTTTTGGTAGAGTCTTTGGGTTTTCTACATGTCTTCATGTTTCTATCATGTCTCTGCAAATAGTGAAAGTTTGATTTCTTCCTTGCCAGTTTGGATGCCTTTTATTTCTTTTTGTTGTCTGATTGCTGAGGCTAAGACTTCCAGTACTATGTTAAATAGTAATGGGGTTCTCACTTTTCTTATTTCTTGTTCCACATTGGTTTTAGTATAGTTCTTGTTTTTTATCAAAGCAATCACAGAAAACTCAGCTTTACAAAGATCTGAGATCACCAAATGGCATGCAGAACAATCTAATGTTGAAGCTACAGACCACCTAGAGCTTGTTGTTTGCTGTGTCTGTATTTCCTTCAAAAATATAAATATCCTACCATACTCCTTGTGAGTTCACTATAGCACTCTGGGAAAACTTTGCACACAGTTTGGGAATTGTGGGATTAGGGTACAATATATGATATCCTATCTTTTAACATAAAAGTATTTAAGTATTTAAAGTGTGTTATTTATATGCATCTGTGTATGTGTGTGTGAGAGAAACCCTGTTATTTAAAACTCAAACTGACTGTAGCCTTTTCCATTTTCTAAGAGAGGTGGCCTGATTCATTTGAGGAAATCAAAACATCTTTATGCTGTTCTTTTACTTTTTGGTGGAGGGAAGTTGGAAGGGACAGACCCAGCACAAGAATGAGTCTGTTGATATGCAATGGGACACCAGAACCTAGTTTATAATAGAGTAGAAAGAACTAAACTGCTCTCCATAATAAAGCGAGCAGTGGAGTGAAAGTAAGAGGGGGATATGCAACATGATAGGAAACTACACCTCCACTCAGCACAAAGGGCTGAACAGATTTTTTTAAGAATACTGAAATCTGATATTCTATGCTGTTATGTTACTGGGTTAGGAACCCAAACCATTTCCCCAAATTTTTCGTGTAGTTTTTTCCCACACACATGCCTTGTGTAATTCGTATTTTGGTGGAAATCAAAGAGGGCTGAGGTTTACCCTTGGATCAGCCTAGAAGAGAGAGTAAGAAGTGATGATGTATGAGTGACATTGAGAACTGTGGAGATAGGCTCTCAAAGTCAGAAGTGACTACAACAACCAAGTCACCAGAGATGCCCAGAAAGCTTGGGTAGGAGGATGGGAGGCTTGACAAGAGATGTGGGTCATGAGACACTGATCAGGGGCCACAGCCTGGGGATAGAGGGAAGAAGTCATCAATGTAGAAACTGGAGTTGGAGGACATTAGGAGAAGGAAAGAATAAATGAATTGGGGGAAATTGGAGGGGGAGATGAACTATGAGAGACTGTGAACTCTGAGAAACAAACCGAGGGTTTTGGAGGGGAGAGGGGTGGGTGTTAGGTGAGCCTGGTGGTGGATATTAAGGAGGAAATGTATTGCATGGAGCACTGGGTGTGGTGCATAAACAATGAATCTTGGAACTCTGAAAAAATAAAATAAAATAAAATAAAATAAGAGAAAAGAAAAGAAACTGGAGTTTTGCAGATAATTTTGACCTAGTGGGAGGAGCTGAGAGTAGAGACCAAACTATTTTTGGTGAGTCAAGGGACTTGGTCCCAGATGGAGGGCCAACACAAATGTGTAGTCTGGATCCATAAGCAGAAGTGGTATAAATTATAACCTAAGAAAGCAGAACTGTTCAGGCTAGCAGTGAAGATTTTATACCAGATACTTGACAGAATCAATGATCCCTTCCTTTTACTCAGCCTAATTTTGGTCCTGCTAGAGAAACAATGATGCAGAAATTTCACTACTACAAGAGACCCAGACGCTAAGCAAACAGTTGTTATATGTCACAGCTATCCTCAACTCAATACATTATATATCCAAAACTCTCTCTGGATAAAAAACAAAACAAAACAAAAAAACCCAAGCTCAGAAAACTAGGAAGTGAAGGGAAACTCCTCAACATGATAAAGGGCATTAATGAAAACACCCATGACTAATATACTCAGTGGTAAAAGAATAAAAGTTTTCTCCCTAAAGTCATGAACAAAATAAGAATACCCTTCTATTTGACATTGTATTAGAAGCTCTAGCCAGAGATACTAGACAAGAAAAGGGAAATTCAAAGAGAGAAAGAAAGTAAAACTATCGTCATTCACAGGGGACATGATCCTTTGTATAGAAAATCCCCCCAAATACAAAAGAAAACTACTACAGCTAATAAACAAATTTGGCAAGTTGCAGAATATAAGATCAACCAACAAAAATTAGTTGTGGGATGCCTGGGTGGCTCAGTTGGTTGGACGACTGCCTTCGGCTCAGGTCATGATCCCGGAGTCCTGGGATTGAGTCCCGCATCGGGCTCCCAGCTCCGTGGGGAGTCTGCTTCTCCCTCTGACCTTCTCCTTGCTCATGCTCTCTCTCACTGTCTCTCTCTCAAATAAATAAATAAAATCTTTAAAAAAAATTAGTTGTGTTTGTATATGAAAAAAGTTAATAATATGAAAAGAAAATTAAGGAGATAATTTCACTTAAAATAGTACCTGAAAGAATAAAAGACCTAGCAATAAATTTAACCAAGGAGGGAAAAACTTGTACACGGAAAACTACACAACATTGCTGGAAGAAATTAAAGAAGATCTAACTAAATGGAAAGACATCCCATGTTCATGGATAGAAAGCCTCAACATTGTTAATATGTCAATACTATTCAAAACTATTTACAGATTCAATGCCATTCCCATAAAAATTCTGACAGCATTTTTTTCCCCAGAAATGGGAAAGCCAATTCTCAAAATCATATGAAATTGCAAAGGGCCCAGAACAGCAAAACAATCTGGAAAAGGAAGAACAAAATCAGAGGCCTCACACAAAAGAAATTTGAACCCTGATACACTGCTAGTAAGAATGTAAACTAGTGCAACAGTTGTGGAAACCAGTTTTAGAGGTCCCTCAAAAAGCTAAACCATATCACACAGCAATTCAACTCCTAGGTATCCAGTTATATACCCAAAGAATTCAAAACAGGATTCAAACAGATACTTATATGCATTACAGTATTATTAACAATAGCCAAATGGCTGAAACAACCCAAGTGTCTGTCAACAGATGAATGGATAAACAAAATATGGTATATACATTCAATGGAATATTATTTGGTCATAAAGAGGAATAAAGTTCTGATATATATTACAACATGGATGAACCTTGAAAATATTATGCTGAGTGAGATAAACTGACATAAAAGTACAAATATTGTATGATTCTACTTAAAAGAAGTATTTAAATAGGCAAATCTGTAGAGACAGGAAGTAGAATAAAAGTTACAAAGGTCTGGGGGAGGGCAAGAGGGGAAAATATGGAGTTACTGCTTAATGAGTAGAGGTTCTAGTTGGGGTGATGAAAAAGTTTTCAAAATAGTAGTGATGGTTACACAACATTGTGAATGTAATTAATGTCAATGAATTATACATTTGAAAATAGTTAAAACTGCAACTTTTATGTTACATAATTTTACCACAATAAAAAATATATTTAAAAATTTGGGCAATATTAATTAGGGAAGCTGATGGATCAGATTACTATCAGAAAAATTAATCTGTGTTTTAGGGTGTTAGAAATCCTACAATGGAAAAATCTGAATAAATCACTCAGTTAAAAAACTCATTAGTATATACAATTAAGACATCAAATATTAGTTTCGGGCCACTATTTTCTTCTTTTTCCTAAGTCTAAGCATATGTGTATTCTCTAGATTGTAAGTAATCTGGGCATTTGCTTCAAAGACATGGGGAGGCACTCTGGCAATGTTTGATCGACAATAATGATATCTATTGTTTCACTGGAGGAACTTAATGGACAGATCCCAGTTTCCCTGGAGGAACTTATTGGACAGATCCCATTTAGTTCTTTGGTTTCAATCTTAAACAAAAAATGGGAGAAACTTTTGGACAAATATTCCCACAAAAAAGTTGCAAGAATTGTCCTTTCCATGAATTCAATAATGTGAATTTTTTTTCTTTCTGAGGGATATGAATATGGAAATTGGTATGACTTCCTTAAAAATACTGACCATCACCATATATTGTTTTCCCCATGAGGCTCTATAAAAAGGGGTTTGATCAAGGATTCCTTAGAACAGACTGTGATATAGGACACCTGATTATCTGGGACCTGGAAGTTGAAATGGAGGGACTTTGGAGCCAGTAAGACAGGATCTAGGTGTGCCAGTGTATGAGCTCTGTAGGAGAGAGCTGGAGCAAGGGGGTTAGATCCAGCTACTGGGTGCCTGAGCAGCAGATCATTTTTTGAGGGTTGTAGGGTGATGAGTAGCAAAGCTGATATTGATAGTAAGCCAATTTCTTGTTATCTGTTTGAAATCCTTCATAAAGAATGAGATAGATTTAAATAAATGAGCAATAGGTATGATAGATTTGAAGTAAATGAGCCTGGGTGCCTCAGTCAGTTAAGCATCTGACTGGATATCAGCTCAGGTCATGAATCAGGGCTGTGAAATCAAGCTCCACATGGGGCTCTGAGCTAGGTGTGGAGCTTGCTTAAGATTCTCTCTCACCCTGCCCCTCTCCCCACCCTGTTCATGCATATGCTCTCTCTCTCTCAAAAAAAGGATAAATAAGTGAGCAATAAATAATTCATGCTTCCTGCTTGGGGTTGAACATAAAGCTGAACCTACAGGTGGGGGCAAGGAGACACCCTGGGCTAAAGGAAAATGGTTTAGGAAGAACCACATTCTTATGCATGTGAAAACATATTGTCAGTGATGATGCCCTAATCAAACCTTAGTGCTCTAGTTATTTATGGATGTGAAATTTAAGATATATTCCATAGAACAAAGATGAAAGCAGTCCCATCTGTCATTATATCACTACAAAATGATGAGAATTAGGGACTAAAGAGGAAAAAACAAAGGTTCAAATGGTCATGTTTTGGGGCTAGAAAAAAGAAAATCTCCTGGTTTTAATCACAAATTTTAGACCAAAAAAAAAAAAAAAAGTCTTATCATAGCAGTCATGGGGGAAAACCTCTACAAAAATTAAGAGCATGTCCTGTATATCATAACCCCAAATAGATTTGGAGTTGTTCTTGTATAGAAGGATATTTGGTGCAACTGCTTATTTGTTGTAATAGTCAACATCTAATTTTGAGACTTTACCATATGCCAGAAGATGTTCTAGTTACTTCAATTGTATCAAGTTATTTAATGCTCATAATACCTTTGTCTCAGCTACATACTACCATGATGCCCACCCTGGAGATTAAAAAAAAAAAAAATTGAAGCAAGGAGAGGTCAAGTAACTTGCCCCAAAAGTCCACAGCAAGTCACAGAGTTTAAATGCCAGCAGTCTGGTCCAAAATCCACACTCTTTACCATGGCATTATTTTCCCTTTTGCAACTAATGAGAAGGGCCTTTGTTGGTAGAGAGAAATGGTGTCAAATCATTGCCTCCAAAGCATGATCCAAAAGACACTGGCCCCTCAACATGTTTCATGGCAAAACAAGGGTTCACTGGTGAAATGCTGAACATTATATTCCCTTCTTCCCCATACCCACTGCAGAGCCATAGTAAGTGCTTGTATAAAGGCTGTACTAAATTTTGTCATCAGTAAATCTTTTTATAATTTGTTTCACCCAGCACAGGATCTTTATTTGTATAACATCTTATTACTCTTGCTTAGACTCAGTACTATATAAACTGTATTTGGGGAAATGCTGCATTAAAATATAAAAATGCTGCTGTAATAACTAGCCATGTTACAAAAAGCTAACTTTTGAGAAATCATATGTAGTTAGGAAGAAAAACCCACTATTTAGATTTGGTGAGATGGGCCTTAAAGTTAAAACTTTATACTGTGCCTTGATCAGAGAAATACTATCCAAATGAATTTTTTCTTTTTCCAGGTTATGGAGCTCTGTCTTCTATCTTCTTGACTTTATTTTGCTTTCCCTATATTTTTCTGATCTTACGCTGGTTCATATAGGCTTTGGTCACTTTCTTATTTCAGGACCTTTTTAATCTTTATAGATTATTTTTGGACCCTGCTAATGAAATCTCTCAAAATTCACTTAAAGAGCAAATCTTCACCAATTGATTTTCATGAAAGTTTGTCCTTTCCAATACAGAAAACACGAGAAATCCTTTTACTTTGGCTAAAAGAGTCATACCTGAATTGGGTGTCAATTTGAAGTGGATTTCCCCTAATGGCCAGAAGCACTGTGAAACACTCCACCCTCTGTACTACCCCTCGTCCACATATTCTTCTATTTTTTCAGAATCTGTCTTTTTTTTTTTTTAATATTTTATTTATCTGACAGAGAGAGACACAGTGAGAGTGGGAACACAAGCAGGGGCAGAGGGAGAGGGAGAGGGAGAGGGAGAAGCAGGCTTCCCGCTGAGCAGGGAGCCTGATGCGGGGCTCGATCCCAGGGCATTGGGATCATGACTTGAGCTGAAGGCAGAGGCTTGACGACTGAGCCACCCGGGCAACCTCAGAATATGTCTTCTTAAATGTACTTTATTCTGCAGGTGCAGCCTTTTACATTGCTTTCCATATGACTAATATTATTAATAGATAACATGTGATAGTTTCTTAATTATGTGATAATATTATCTCTGCACTAATGTTCTGACAGCTTTATTACTGCCAAAATCAATATTTCTTTACAGAAAGGAATTAAAGAGACACAATTTCCAGGATTGACAATAAAATGATGACAGATCCCACAAGTCACAGAAATGAATCACTCTCATTTTTTCATAGTCCTATCTTAAGTGATTATTTTTTGTTTGAGGTCGTGGGATGTTTCAGCACCACGTACACAACCATATTTCTTTAAAGTAGTATGTTCACTTATGTGGGAAGAGTTGTGCCCTGCTATAGCCCAAACTGGGATTTCCTATAAAGCAGTTATATGCTATTTGTACTTGGGTATGTATATAGGTGTTTATGTTTTTATAAAATGCAGTAATTTTTTTTCTGATCTGTGACATCAGATTATTTTCTTCAGGCAGCCTCCTCCACCTGTCCACCACCCCCATCACAAAGCCAAAACACCAAGCAGAAGGACATGGTCCACAGTGTAAGAGAGCAAATGTGAAGGCCTGGAAAGGAGGCTGAAGGACAGGAGGTCCTCTTCAGACCCCCTCTCAGAACCCAACCACCTCAACCGCCCCACGGTCTAAACTGAGCACCTCAGCGCTCCTCCTTGAGCACAGGAATGAATGAAGACGCCAAATACTGAGGACTTGTCACTTTAACATGTGTTGATTAAAAAAAATAAAGGGAAGGGGAAGTTTTCAACGTCATTTCAGGATAACTATTTTCTGGTATAAAAAGACATTATTCTCAAACAATAACTTTCTAAAAAAATACATCATGCGAAGTTTTTTTTTTTTTTTTAAAGACTTTATTTATTTGACAGAGAGAGAGAGAGAGATCACAAGCAGGCAGAGAGGCAGGCAGAGAGAGAGGGAAGCAGGCTCCCCGCTGAGCAGAGAGCCCGACTCGGGGCTGATCCCAGGACCCTGAGATCATGACCCGAGCCGAAGGCAGAGGCTTTAACCCACTGAGCCACCCAGGCGCCCCCATCATGCGAAGTTTTAAAGTTTCACTGAATGTTTCAAATCTCTGGGAACAAATTACATAGTAACCGTTTTGACCACTTTTTGCCTGAAGAAATGCAAATCTTGCAAGTCAATGCAAAGGCAGGCTTTGCCACAAAGGACTGCTGCTGACCTGAGCCCAACCGTGCTCTTTGCAAAAGGGACTGCCGCTGGGCAACAGGGGTCTCAGGAAACAACCCAATTGCCTCTGTGTGCCTCTGTGCACAGGGAGAAGTCAGAAACTCCAGCCTGTACCTCTCTAAGATGAGAGGGCATAATATTGTAGGCCTTCCGGAATCCATCATAGCTAAAATGCAATAATATTTAAAGGTAAATCGGTGAGGACCATCACCCATAAATCCTCCAACATAAAACAACCAGTATTAATACTTCAGTGACTCTGACTCTCTTTTCACTATTATTTTGACCATGCCCTTGTTAGCATTGGGTATAACACTAAACTTCTTGTTGCTGTTGTTAACTTCTCAAGTTAAAATGTTTTCCCCCTTAAATTTCTATTTCTTTAAGTATTACTGAGCCTGAGCATTTGTCATAACCAAGTTACTAGCTCTATTTCTTTTTTTTTTATAGCCTTTGCCAATTTATATATTTTTTACATCTTCATTTGTTAAATTTTGTTTTTTTTCAAAGATAGGTTATGTTTGAACCTTGGTTCCACCATTCATGTAAAAATTAGGCGATTTGTTTAGGTTTTTGCATCTTTGGCTTCCCATCTATGAAGTGAGGTTAACATTTACTTTCTAGTGTTCTCATGCACATTCAATGAGTCAACATATATAAAGCACAGTGTCTGATTACGGCAAATGCCATATTACGGGATCACCACCCCTTTCATTTTCTTTGGCATGGAGCTAAACTATATTTCCCAGTTCCCTAAGAATCTAGGTGAGGTCACAAGACTAAGTCTCACCAGTTGAATGTAAACATAAGTGATACGTCACTTGTAGACTGCAGCAGATAAAAGTCCTCTCTACTACATCCATACCATTAGAAGTAAGAGTTTTTGAGATGGCAAATTTGCAGGATGGAAGGAAGGTGTTTCCTGGAATCATCACTTAGAAAAAAGCCACAAGGAAGAGCCATCTGACCCATATCAGATTCTAATGTTATCTACCAGATTTTTTTTTTAATTAAGCTATTGTGGGGACTTGGGGTTTACTGGTTGTAGCAGTTAGAGTGATTTACCCTGTATTACATTTGTATGGGGTAAACACTTAAGGAATAGAAGCTATTACTGTTATTATTATTCACAATCAAAAGGAATGGCCAGTGTCAGCTTTAGACTTGAATCATACTTAATATTCATTGACCAAAAGAACTAAAATAATTTTATTCTGACTTTGAATACTTCTCTCCTTACTCCACTCAAAAGAAGAAGAAGAAGAAGAAGAAAAAGAAGAAGAAGAAGAAGAAGAAGTAAACATTATATATCCACAGGAGGCTGCATTTACAAAAAGTATGAAGAAGTACAGTATTTTATAATTTACTATAATCAGCTACATTTCTTTAAAGTCTCCACCTAACCTGAACTCCTTAAAGCCATTGGCTCTTACTCATCTGAACGACTGCTTTTATGAAAAGGAAAAGAGTACAATATGTTGGTAGTTGGTCCTAATTAGTAAAGTTTGATCTATAGACATAGATCTATTTCAACGTAATTTTGGGTATTTATAAACTGAGGAACTTATGTGCAAGAATACATGATCCCGTTAAAGTAATTTGTTGACAGACAATGAATAGGTACAAAATGTCTAAAGAAATACTAGGTAGAACGATTTAACTTCATTTAACCACTCCCCTGCCCCCTCCCCCAAATATTCCATGTTTCCTCTGGAAACAAGAAACAGTTTCTACGTGCTCTGATACTGAAGTATTTAATTACTCTTTTAAAAAGTTTACATTAGGAATCCATCCTGTGGCTAGTGTTTTGTGAATCTGACAGTACCCAGTTGAGTGAATGGAAGGAGTCAGAGGGCAATAGAAAATGCTACAAGGGCTCTTGTTGGTTGAATTAATTGTGTTTTTTTCAGTGAGTTCTAGGAGATTCTCCCACTTTTTCTTTCAACCTCCAGTTCCTTCCATTCTCATCTGTTCTTCCTTTCCTTCTTTTGCAGATTTTCACAAAGGAAAAATGCCCCAAGGAGCTTTGCTGTATAATTAGGTATTAGGAGGCTGAAATCTTTATTGTTCCCTTTCCCTGACTTCTTCAAGTACAGTCATGACTAATTGTGAAAATGGGAGTGAGGAATACCTCTTGTCAGCAAATGAGGCATACCTGGGATCAATACATGAAAAGGGACTCCAACCTTAACTTAAAACACTAAGCACAAGTATAATTATTAAATGGATAATCACTTCTCCATATTAATATCTCATTTAACTCTAAAAACATCCTTCCCTATGAGATGGGAAGAAAATAATATCTTCTTTTTATTGAAGAGAATTAATGTTCAGAGATGGTAAGATTGGTAAGAGACTATGTGTGCTACTTAAACCTGTCTCCTGACTCTACCATGCTAACAGTCAGAAGTACTAAAAAAATATGGAGAACATATGATGGCCAAGCACCACTTTAATTCTGTGGGACGTTTGGCAAGTTACTGAATCTTTCTATGTCCATTTCGTCATCTTTAAAGTGGTGATAATAATACTCACTTTACAGGGTTGTTGGAGGATTGAATTAACCTAAGCAGAGTCTTGAAAACATAGCATATACAGCATGTATTCAACAAGTGTGAGCTGGTATAATACAATGTGGTAAGTATTAGCAGTATTCTGAATTAGCAAGTGGAAGAATTGGGTTTTAAAATAAGGTCTAACTCCACATATAGTGCTCTTTTAATCATAGAACACTTGTTTTAGATTACTTCACTGCTCTGCAGAAGTCAATTAGTGTTATTTGGCACCAGAGAAAGACATAATTGAATACAATTAGTATTATATATTATATAAATATCATAGATTTAGTGCCCAAATGGTAAACAGTTACTTAAAATTATAAGCATTACTGAAGTACACAATATTTTTACTCAGCTTTAAAAAAACTTATATGTAGGAACATCTGGGTGGCTACATATAAGTTTTTTTCAAGCTCAGTTAAGTGTCAGACTCGGTTTTGGCTAAGGTCATGATCTCCCAGTCATGGGATCAAGCCCAGCATTGGCTTTGCACTCAGCAGAGTCTGCTTCGGATTCTCTTTCCCTCTCTCTTCCACTCACTCTCTTCCCTAAAATAAATAAATAATCTCTAAATAAATAAATAAATATTACAAAAATTAAAAAAATTTATATGTAGTAAAATTCACCCTCTTCAGTGTATAGCTCTGAGATTTGATAAGCACACACAGTTGTGTAACCACTTCCACAATCAAGATATAGAACAGTTTTTAGAGTTTATTTTTGAGAAAAGACTTATGTGAATATTCTAGAAGGAATTTTACTAACATTAGATGCCAATATAAGCATATCTCATTGATTCAAAAAGTATTTACTGAGTTCTTCCTATATGTATAGCATTGTGTTGTTGTCTATGAAGATGAGGAGAAAATACAGTAGTTTTGTTTTGCATTTCTACCATAGTGCTAACAGATTAATCAGGAGATGGAAATAATAGTTTTTATTAAATTTAGTTTAAAAAGAGAGGATGAATAAAGGATGACAAAGTGTCAGTGCTTCTCTAATAAGCATGTATTAAATAAATAATAACTTCTTCCCTCCCCCAACAAAACCTACAACTCAGTTTAATTCCTCAAATATTTGCTGTAGATAGTCTATCACTGAGAGGACACAATCCCTGTCCTCAAGCAGTTTATTATAGAGTAGAGCAGATAATTACAATACACGGCAGAAATCTATCAGAGATACACAATGATATGTACTCAGAGAAAGGTGGGGTAATGGTGGGAGAATCCATAAAGTCTTTATGAAAGGGGTAGTATTTAAACAGGGCTTTGAAAAAAAGGTAGAATTTCAACAAGTATTATTCATGAAGAGAGGAGAAAAGTTCATATGAATCCTATAAAGCTTTTACACTGTACAAATATAGTAGCCACTAGCCACACATGGCTATTTAAATTTAAATGAGAATAAGACAAAAATAAAAATACATCTCCTCAGTCATGCTAGTCACATTTCAAATACTTAATAGTCACATGTGGCTAGTGGCTACTGTATTGGACAGGATAGAGTATAACATTTCCATCATAAAAGAAATTTCTATTGGATAGTGTTTCCATAGAAGGAATGACAATGAAAGGTCAGGATGTGGGAACATTGAATTATCCAAATCTCTGTTCAAGCTTTCAAACAAAATACCAGAAATAATGGTATATCCATGTATTTCCTCTTCAAATATAAATTGGAAATATAAGCCTATGTAAAGATCAATGACTCATTTGTTTCACTGGCTGGTCTGGTTCAATAATCATGCTGAGTTCATAGTATAAATCAATAATGAAGACATAAGACTAACAGGCCTATCTAATTGCTCCATCTATCTGAGCATGCAGATCACAGTGGCTGAAAGCCAGACCCAAGGGCCCAGCCAAATGTGGGTGCTGCTCTTTTTTCTGGCAGATTCCTGTTAGCTGACTGGGTCCAAGCTGAATGATGTGGGCCTTCATAGTTTCAGTCCCCTAAGAACAGGCTCATTGTTAAATCACTTGCTTCTTTTTCAGAATTAGTGGCAGTATCCATTGCAAAACCTAAAGGCAGGTAGAGGTCTCAGGGAGCTATAACTCAGAGAAACAAGTCCTGTCATATGAATAAGATGAATTGGGTGATGTGTTGCTGCAGTCATTGATAAATTTGTGAAGGTACAGACTTTAGCCTTTAGATAGGAGCTGTTTTCTGCTCTGTCTGAAGTGTAGTTTGGCTAAACCAGCAAAGTTGTAGTGTTGTTTTTACAGAACCATTCAGGTCATCACTTCCCTAGGTCCAAACTAATGGTGGCATGTCAGGCCAGGAAACCATGTTTCAAGGTTTTCTATATTTAGGAGAGTCCAAAATGTATGCCTTCGTTGGTTTAAAAAAAATCTAGAAAATCAAGTATCTGAGGAAGCCAAAGGCAGTCCTGAATATACTGAATTCCTATCTTTTGATTGGGTGCTCCCCCTTAATTTTAGATCCAATCATTGCTTACAGTTTGAACTTGAGTCCTTTAAAATATTCAATAATAATTGATTTTAAATTTTTTATTATTTATTTATTTATTTATAATATGTTATTTATTTATTTGACAGAGAGAGACTGCAAGTAGGTAGAGACAGGCAGAGAGAGAGGGGGTAGCAGGCTCCCCGCTGAGCAGAGAGCCCGATATGGGCCTCAATCCCAGGACCCTGAGATCATGACCTGAGCTGAAGGCAGAGGCTTAACCCACTGAGCCACCGAGGCGTCCAATAATTGATTTTTTTTCTTTCTTTTTTTAAATTTATTTTTTTATTTTTTATAAACATATATATTTTTATCCCCAGGAGTACAGGTCTGTGAATCGCCAGGTTTACACACTTCACAGCATTCACCAATAATTGATTTTTTAAAAAGATTTTATTTATTTGTCAGAGACAGAGCGAGCAAGCACACAAACGGGGAACAGCAGGTAGAGGGAAAAGCAGGCTCCCCACTGAGCAAGAAGCCCCGTGTAGGACTTGATCCCAGGACCCTGAGATCATGACTTGAGCCAAAGGCAGAGAGATGCTTAACTGACTGAGCCACCCAGGCATCCCAATAATAATTAACTTTAAATGTGCATTTTGTTTTTAGACACCATCATTAGGTATTTTATTTTTACATGCTCATTAGATAGCAAACGACCGTTTGCTTAAAAAGAATTAAGAGTACCAGGAAAAAATGGGGGGGGGAGTGAGAAACTAACTTTAAGGATTTTATTTATTTATGTGAGAGAGAGAAAGAGAGAGAGAGCATGAGAGGGTAGAAGGTCAGAGGGAGAAGCGGACTCCCCATAGAGTTGGGAGCCTGATGCGGGACTTGATCCTGGGACTCCGAGATCATGACCTGAGCTGAAGGCAGTCGCTTAACCAACTGCGACACCCAGGCACCCGAGAAACTAACTTTAAATAATTACTTTTTAAAAGTAAGATATATTATATGGATAACATACACTCTATAGATATATATACACTTATTTTGTTTTTCTTATGAGGAAGCTTACAGAACCATATTCTTCCTCCAAAGACAGGCATTTAGAAGAACTACCTAAGCCATCTTGCAACACCATTAACATATAAACACTTATTTTCATATAATGTCAACCAATAGAGTGTCAAGGGAAAACATGAAAGTAAGAATCTGCATATCAATAAAACCTATATAAATACAGATTTAATACTTTTCAGTTAATTAGATTTTTTGAAAAAATGCTTACAGTGATACATGGGTTTCAATTACCTAACACATTCTGACTTCACATTTGTTTGGACTGTTCCCTCAATGAACTCAAAGGACTGAAGAGAAATTATTTTTCTTTTTGGAACAGTCAAATGAGGGAAAAATTATTAATTTCAGTTTTCTTTATTTTCAGAAGGCTCCTGTGCTTCATAAATGAGGAAATCATACTGATGACTGAACCATCCATTGTGTCATTTTGCTGGTTCATGCTACCTCAGTGGAAAACAACAAGTCTAATTTTTCCCATCTGCATGATAAAAACCTATTACTTTTATTGAGGAACCTACCAGTCAGTATAAACTCATTTATTTCAGGATAATCTAGCCCTTGAAATACTATTGATGACATTTATGTTTAACTGGATTGCAAGAACAGAACATACACAAGTCATTTGGTTCCCAGTTTCATAATTTTGGCATCTGTACATTATTTAGACAAACTTAGGTTACCTTTGCTTGGCTATGATAGACATTTTAGAATATGTCTGGACTCATGAATATAAATAGTTGTGCAAAAATAAATTTTATAAGACCAGAGCTGGTAACAAAAATCACCTAGAGATCAACAACTCTAAAAGAATCTAGTGTCACATTCCTTAGAATGTCAGATTAAACTAACATGTGCCAGTCAATATTGCTACACTGCGACCCTTGATGCCTCCTAAGCAAAACTATTAAGTCCAACATTCTCTCCTGTAAGCACTTATCTGTAAGGATGGCTAACATGTCCTCTGAAGCAGATATTGAAACTGATTGGACAATAGGTAGATACCAGACAGGGGCCTGGGGGCCGACCTCTAGAAATAGGGGGAGAAAATCTTAATCTGCAACACAATGCTGTTCTCTTGAAACCCTATCATTTTCACTTCCCATGTGTCTGCTGCCTGACTGTGAATGGATTTGAAAAGGAATGGTTAGTGCTGAAAATTGGATCAGAGCTAACATTCTCTCATTTTTATCAGCAGCTGCCAAAGGTCATCTGACATAATAGCTGATGAATTCAAGCCCAGTGGATTTCATTTGCAATTTTCAATTTACTGAGGCCTCCAAACCCCACGGTGATAAAAGCTTCCCCTATCGTGGCCTGTCACAAACATCAAGAAACTGAACAAACCCACAAGAAAGAAAAAAGAGAAAGCTGTGCATCCTCACAGGTACAGATAAGGAGAACAGGAAGAAATGGTATCAGGCAGGAAGGTACGGAGCAGCTTGTGTGGCTAGTTCTCTAAATGCCAATTGAAAGGAAAAGACTATGAAGAACAATCAAATAACTTCCACAGAATAACATCATGTTTCTTTGGGGCTTTGTGTGAAAATTGCCTTCTAATCTCTTACTTGACATGCCCCCAAACAAAAACGTGAGTGTAAATATGCAAACAAATGAATAAATAATCCTCCCTTATTTGGTCATTGGAAGAAATGCACACTCTTGTGTATGCTGCATTTACCATACTTTTGATTTACAAAATGCATGCTTGTAAAAGATCTTTTATCATGGAAATGTTGGTCAGCACTAAGAAATCATTTATTTTGTTACACAGAAATGGTAGATCCATTGATTGATTTGCAAGGGCAGTCAAAGGACTGACATCCAACTACGTTTAAGTGGATCTAGACACAGTGTATATCAAAGGTGTATTAGCCAAAAAAAAAAGCAAAGGCCATTTTCTCCCTTGTCAAGCTATTGACAGTGAGTTTAGGGAGGATCAGGGACTGAATCCTGCTTCCAGGAATTGTTCAAATTGAAGAGACCATATGCGTAGTTCCATGGAGAATAGCAAGTTTAAAAGCTGAGCAATCCATTTCGTCCTATCCAACTTGACTCATAACGCAGCCAAGAACATAATGGAAAGCAAAGAGATGTTTGGGGGTAACTGCTGGGAGAATTTAATTTCAGACATGGATGTCTGGATTCCATTCCTACCAAATAGATTCAGAAAGGCTTATGAAATTGGTCTAATGAGGCAACAGGACTTGGCAGTAGGCATCCACCAACCTGCCTAATGACAATTTCTCATGACAGTTGACAAGAAAACCAAGAATGACATCAACAGGACTGGGATATTAACTTCATTTATGTGTTGCTAACTGTGAGACAATCACAACTTGGAAAGAGACTAAATCCTGGTTGAACTGATGTGATTGTGAGCGACGGACTATTATAGAATTATCTTTTAAATTGTCACAACAAAAAATAAAACTATGGGCTATTCATCATAGTTGAATCCTTAGTTCTTAAAATTAAACGATTTCTTAAGATTTTCTGTTATCAAAAAATTAAGTGACCTTTTAATTCTTCAAAGTTTCAAAATAGAAAAATGGTTCCCTCAGTAGCTAAAGAAGGCAGGAATTAACATTTTGAAATGTGGGGTATATAGTTTTATTCTTAAGCTGCAGAAAATAGGGAAGATAGCCATATTTTTGCATTTTTGAAATTTTTTTCTCCAACACAAAATTGTCAGAAAGTCACTTTTCTCCACCTCACTTTGAGCACTGGGTGTGGTGCATAATGAATTTTGGAACACTTAAAAAAAATTAAATTAAATTAAAAAAAATAAAGTTACTAGAGGTTCAAAGAGAGCTCCCTCTATAATTTGCAGTTTCTATGGGTTCTCTTTGGATTGATAGCATAATACAGAGACCCTCGTGGTGGTAAAAGATTACTTAATGGGGTCTTAATTTAATCAGTCCTCTAAAATACACATATAACTTGGTGAGAGTTTTTCATTATCTCTGTTCTTCTATGGCAGTAATATAAGGCAAGCTGTACCGATTGATCTGTAGTCACATAGCAGAAAGGTTAATCTCTTTTATGTTCCTTCTATTAGAAAGGCAGATCTTGAATCTTTAGGGCAGATTGTTCCTGTAGACTGGTTCAGAGAGATTGTTCTTTCTCATGCCCTATGGCTAATTACATTCAGTCAGGCCAGAGCATTCCCCATTTCATTAATTAATTCTTTCATCCCTTCATCTAGCATTTATTTAGTACCTACTAAGTGTAGGACACTATGTCAAGAACCATGAATAAGACTTTTCCTACTTTCAAGCAGTTTACAGAAGAGTGGAATAAAGAATGTTCTAAGTCTGTTTTCTCCTCCCTCCCTCCCCCAGAATTGAATTTATGTCATGTAACTATAAAAATTTAGAGGCATGATGTCACTAAGACATTGACATAGGTTATTCTTGACTTCCCTCCCCCTCCCAAGAAGAACAACAAACAACTATTCAGTAATAAGACACCACTGAGACAATCCTAGAACATGGGGATGAGGCTAAAGCAATCCCCTGGTCCCGCAAACACAGAGACCAAGACAGATTGCATTAGAAGGGTAAGAAAAATAACTGAACGTTGGGGGCATTGCCTCTCCCCTAGGCCAGCATAGCACCATGCTAAGAGGTCTCTCCTACATCCCCAGCTCCTCTGAAGGAAAAAGAGAACTCAGGGGGACAACCAGCCCTCCATCTCGCATTGTGGATCACTTTGTGGGAGCCACTATTCTGATCTTCCCCCACAGAGACTGTAGTGCAATCTTCAGGGCTTAATCTCTGGGAACCTGATTGAGACAGAGCAGGAATGAGGGGCTTGCAACAATGAGCACGCAGCTCTTGGCAGACCAAGTTTATACATGCGGTGCTCGAGTGGTAGTAGTCACAGCCAGCAGTTTGCTCATCTGCCAAACCAAGTCAGTGGTGTATTGTGACCAGGGAACTCAATGGGTTATAGATCTAACTGATTCAGACCTCCCAATGAGTTTTTGCCAGCCCTATAGCATGGTTTGCGCAAATCTAGGAGAGGAGCCAAGTCACAGCCCCATCTACTGTCTCCCTACCACATCTGACCAGAAGTGCTGGCAAGAAAACCTGGAAGTTGTGTAACCCAGCAATGCTCAAGTCGAGATGGGGAGGCAGAGCTGATCAACCTCAGAATAGGCAGAGGGATTAACTCATCATGCTGAGGGTAGCTCCTGGCTTTCTCCTAAATGTTGGGGAAATTGAGAGTTGCCTGGAATGGCCTCTCCCTTTCCTACCAGTGCAACACCTGGAAACTGCAGCAACACTGGTGCTTGAAACAAGGTAAGAGCAGGTAAAACTGAGAGTTTGCCGAGCAAAGCCAGTGGACCTATTCAGCGAAAGAATTTAGAGTATAGGTTCACTAGAGTTAAGACAACTTAGAGCTTTACCAGCCTTAGAGCTGCTTTTCCCTGCCTACGCAGGGAAAATAATATGTAGCCCCATTAATGAATATAGCCTCCAGCCTGCCTGACCATGGAACCTAACCAAAGCACACAGGAAACTGCACAGCCCAACCAATAAGCCCGCTTACAGTGGCACTTGAACAGAGAGCATAGCCCATGGCTTTCTTGTCTGTAGAGCAAAACCAGTGGTCTCACCTGACCAGGAAATTCAGTGCACATTCTGGCCTGATGCAGATATCCAAACAAAGAGCTATACAAGCCCTGGGTCCTGTCCTGCTGTCAGGACCTGCTGTCCTGCTGTCCTAATTCCTAGCCTCATCTAGAACAGAATACAGTATCCAGTCCTGACCATCTAGTAGCCCTGACCAGAGAATCCAGGCAATTGCAGTGGCCATCCTACAGCCTCACTTTGATGGGGAACCAAGTTAGCAGCCTCATCTAACTATTCTCAGACAGTATCACACTCTTCCTTTCCCTCATCCCCAACTTCAGAGCTTGGACAGTTGCCTCTCCCCAAAATAGACCATAGCAGGCCTCAATGCCTCAGGACATTACCAGCAGACATACCGAGAAACCCAAACTGAGCTGACTGATAAAAATTAGTCTCTGTCAAAGCAAAACTCTCAAGTCTGGAAGAGGAATCCAATTACTCAAATGTATAGATTCCAGAATCTGCAGAATTTTCAGGAGTCACGAAAACCCAGGTAACTATGACATCACCAAAGGAAACTAACAATGTTCTAATAACTGATCTCATAGGTGACTAAATGAAATTAGGGAAACAATGCATGAACAGAATCAGAAGATCAACAAATCAATAGAAACCATCAAAAAACAAACATACAATCCTATAAATAAAAAAATATAATACCTACACTGAAGAATTCAAGAGTTTCAAAAGCAGACTTGACCATGCAGAAAAAAAGAGTCAATGATCTGGAGGATAGAATATTAGAAATTATCCAGTTGAGGAGCAAAAAGAAAAAGAATGAAGAATACCTATGAGATTTACAAATACCATAAAAAACCTAATATTCACAATATAGGAATTAAATAATATGGGAACAACAGAAGAGGAAAAGAAAGGGGCAGGAAGTATATTTAAAGCAGAAATAGTTGAAAACTTCCTGAATTAGGCCAGGAGCAAATGGGTGACATATTCAAAATATGAAAAGAATAAAGCTGTAAACCAAGAAGTCATAAACTATCTCTGGCAAAGTTGTCCTTCAGAAACGAAGGAGAGATACAGATTTTTTCTTTATTTTATTTTATTTCTTTTCAGTGTTCCAAAATTCATTGTTTATGCACCACACCCAGTGCTCCATGCAATATGTGCCCTCCATAATTCCCACCACCAGGCTCACCCAGCCCCCTACTCCCTACGCCCCCTCCTCCAAAACCCTCAGTTTATTTCTGAGAGTCCACAGTCTCTCATGATTTGTCTCCCCCTCCATTTTCCCCCAACTCACTTCTCTCCTTCACCCAATGTCCTCCATGTTATTCCTTATGCTCCACAAGTAAGTGAAACCATATGATAATTGACTCTCTCTGCTTGACTTATTTCACTCAGCATAATCTCTTCCAGTCCCGTCCATGTTGATACAAAAGTTGGGTATTCATCCTTTCTGATGGAAGCATAATACTCCATTGTATATAAGGACCCCATCTTCTTTATCCATTTGTCTGTTGATGGACATCTTGATTCTTTCCACAGTTTGGCGACTGTGACCATTGCTGCTATGAACATTGGGGTACAGATGGCCCTTCTTTTCACTACATCTGTATCTTTGGGGTAAATACCCAGTAGTGCAATTGCAGGGTCATAGGATAGCTCTATTTTTAATTTTTTGAGGAATCTCTACACTGCTTTCCAAAGTGGCTGCACCAACTTGCACTCCCACCAAGATACAGACTTTTTCAAACAAACAAAAGCTGAGGGAGTTCATTACTCAAGCCTTACAAGAAATGCTAAAGGAAGTTCTTTGAACAGAAGTAAAAGAATGCTAATTAACATCATAAAAATGTAAAAAGGTAGGATGAATCTTGCTAGTAATGATAAATACATAATCACAGATTTTTGCAACATGGTAATAATGGTGCTTAATTCACTTAAAACTCAAGTTGAAAAGTTTAAAACATGAACACAGTAAAAATCCATTGGTTAAGTGTCTGCCTTTGGCTCAGGTCATGATCTCAGGGTCTTGGGATTGAGCTACATATTATATACATAATAACTACATAGTTACTGCATAAGTACAATATCCTGTTATTAGTCACACAATATAAAATATGTAAATTATGACATCAAGAGTCTAAAAATGTGGGGGGTAGGGAGAAAAAGTGTAACATTTTGGAACAACTATAGAAGAACTGGAAAACTTCTAAGAAATATACAATTTGCCAAGACTTAATATACAATAAGCCTGGTGTCTTAGTGGGTTGGGTGTCTGACTCTTGATTTCATATCAGGTCATGATTTCAGAGGCCGGGATGTTGGTCCACATCAGGCTTCATGCTCAGCAAGGGGTCTGCTTGAGGATTTTCTCCCTTTCCCTATGCCCTTCCCCCGATTTGTGCGTGCACGTGCATGTGCGCGTGCACACACACACACACACTCTCTCTCTCTCTCTCTTTCTCTCTCTCTCTCTCTCTCAAATAAGTAAAATCTTAAAAAAAAAAAAGAGAGAAATAGTAAGTCTGAATAGACCAATACTAGTTAAGAGATTGAATCAGTAATAAAAAATCTTCCAATGAAAAAAAGCCCAGGACCAGATGGCTTCACTGGTGATTTTTTTTTTTTAAGATTTTATTTATTTATTTGAGAGAGAGAGAGATCACAAGTAGGCAGAGAGGCAGGCAGAGAGAGAGGAGGAAGCAGGCTCCCCGCTGAGCAGAGAGCCCGATGCGGGGCTCAATCCCAGGACCCTGGGATCACGACCTGAGCCGAAAGCAGAGGCTTAACCCACTGAGCCACCCAGGTGCCCCACTGGTGATTTTTTTTTTAAAAAGATTTTATTTATTTATTTGACAAACAGAGATCAAAGTAGCCAGAGAGGCAGACAGAGAGAGAGAAGGGGAAGAAGGCTCCCCACGGAGCAGGGAGCCTGATGCGGGGTTCCATCCCAGACCCTGGGATCATGACTTGAGCTGAAGGCAGAGAGTTTAACCCACTGAGCCACCCAGGTGCTCTTCACTGGTGATTTTTATCAAAGGTTTAAAGAAGAATTAACACACTCCCTCCCAAACTCCGAACAAAATGAAGAGGAGGGCACACGTTCAAACTCATTTTATGAGTCTAGCGTTATCCTAATACCAACACCAGGAAAGAATACTACCGGGAAAGAAAACTACAGGCCAATATCCCTGATGAATATAGAGACAAAAATTCTCAAGAAAATTATCAAACTGAATTTAGCAGCATATTAAAAAGGATCACTCATTGTGATCAAGTGGGATTTACCCCAGGATGCAAGGATGGTATAATGTACACAAATTAATCAATGTGATATATCATATCAATAGAAGGAAAGACAAGAATCATCTTATCATCTCAATAGATGCAGGAAAAGCATTTGACAAAATTCAGCATCCATTCATGATAAAAACTCAACAAACTGAGCACAGAAGGAACATATCTTAACATAATAAAGGCCATATATGACAAACCCACAGCTAACATCATACTCAGTGGGGAAAGGTTGGAAGGTTTCCCTCTAAGATCAGGAAGCAGCAAGGGTGACCACTCTCAACACTCTTACTCAACACATAAATATACATAAGTACTAGCCAGCCCCATCAGGCAAAAGAAGAAACAAAGTTACCAGGACTGGAAGGAAAGAAGTAAAACTGTCTCTATTTGTAGGCGACATGATTTTAATACAGAAAATCCTAATGAGTCAACCAAAAAACTATTAGATCCAATCAATGAATTCACTAAAGCTTCAGGATACAAAGTTAACATAAAAATATCCGTAGTGTTTCTAAACACCAACAATGAATTTTATGAAAAAGAAATAAAGATATTGATCCCATTTACAATAACACCAAAACAATAAAATATTTAGGAATAATTTAACCAAGGATAGGAAAGATCTCTACTCTAAAAGCTATAAGGCAGTGATGAAAAAAATCAAAGGCACAAATAAATGGGAAATAATATACAATAAGTGTTCATGGGGTAGAAGAATTCATATTGTTAAAATGGCAATATTACCAAAAGCCATCTATAGATTCAGTGCAATCCCTATGAACTTTCTGATGGCAATTTATACAGAAGTAGAAAAAACACTCCTAAAACTTATATGGAACCACAAAAGACTCCAAAAAAAAACAAAGAAATCCTGAGAAAGAAGGACAAAGCAGGAGGCATCAGACTCCCTGATTTCAGGCTATACTTTAAGTCTATCATAATCAAAACAGTATGGTATTAGCATAAAAGCAGACAAGTAGACCAAGGATACAGAACCAAGAACCCAGAAATAAACCCCAAGCATATAGGTCAACTAATACTTGACAAGGAAACCAAGAACATTCAATGGAGAAAAGACAATGCCTTCAGTAAGTGTTGCTGAGATAAGTGAATACTCGCATGTAAAAGAATGAAACTGGTCTCCTATTTTACACATTCACAAAAATTAACTCAAAATGTTGAATTAGATACACAATGGAATATTATTCATTCATGAAAATAAGGAAATCCTACCATTTATAACAAAATGGATGGACCCTAAAGATATTAAGCTAAGTGTAATAAGTCAGACAGAGAAAGACCAATACTATGTGACTTCACTTATATGTGGAATCTAAAAAAACAAAAAACACCAGACTCAGAGGAAAAAAGCTCAGGCATGTGGTTATCAGAGGCAGAGGGTGGGGGAAGAGAAAATTGGAGGGAGGTGGTCAAAAAGTGCAAATTTCTAGTTATAAATAATTACTAGGGATGTAATGTACAACATGATGACTATGGTTAACACTGCTGTATGATATATAAGAAAGTTGTTAAGAAGGTAAATCCTAAGAGTTTTCATTACAAAGAGAAATTTCTTTTTCTTTCTTTTCATTCTATCTATATGAAATGATGGGTTTTACCTGAACCTATTATGATACTCATTTCACAATATATGTGAATCAAACCATCATGCTATATTCTTTAAACTTATACAGTAATGCTTGTTGATTATTTCTCAATAAAACTGGGAAAGAACATCAAAATAATGGAAAGTTTATACTGAGAATTTAGGTAATGGAATCACACTGTTGACCTCTACACATCTAACTTTGGGTAAAAGCTGTGTCTCCCCCACTTTTTTAAAATTCTGTAACGTGTGAATCACTATAACATTTTTTTTGCCAAGTCTACATACAACCTAAACTTATTTACTAAATGCTTTTCTTTGACTAAACTCAGCTTTTTAAAATTAAACAAATTTTATTAAGAAGAGGTCATTATCTGTACTATCACAAACAAAAAGACTGTATCTTGAGCCATGAATAAAATAGGATTAGAAATATAAACACATAACTAGTATCATATTAGTTTGTGTACCACCTGCATAATTTCATATTTCACTAGTGGTATGAGTACTATCCTTTGAAAAATACTGGTTTGGTGCAAGGTGCTAATAAAGACCAGTGTTAGGGTTTTAACCTCCATAAGAATAACAGTTCCATGAGAACAGATTGTTTGATTTGTTTCTTGCTATACTTCCAGTTCCTAGAACAATGCCTAGTATATGTTAGGTACTAAAAAATAAATATTAAATAATAGACAAGGGCTAGTTAGCTTCTCAAAGATCAAACTGTATTTCTTCTACAGTCATATTCATCAGACTTTGTCACAATTACTTATCTAATGTCTTTCTAAATCACTGGACTGGTCAAAAACTTTGTTTTTCTTGTTCACATCTTTTATAATCATCATCATCTAGAACAATGTCTGGCCCATAGGAGGTGCTCAATAAATATTCACTGAATGAAGGGACAACACCATTCCAAGGTCATACAGTTTTTTTGGTTTTTTTTGTTTGTTTGTTTGTTTGTTTTTTTACAATCTCACTGGTTGAATTGGTCAACATTGGCTCAAAGCTATTCAGTACCTGGCACATTAAAAAAAAAAAAAATCTTTGTTGGGGGCACCTGGTGGCTCAGTGCGTTAAGCCTCTGCCTTTGGCTCAGGTCATGATCCCAGGGTCCTGGGATCGAGCCCCACATCAGGCTCTCGGCTCAGCAGGGAGCCTGCTTCCTCCTCTCTCTCTCTGCCTCCCTCTCTGCCTACTTGTGATCTCTGTCTGTCAAATAAATAAATAAAATCTTTAAAAAAATCTTTGTTAAATCAATGAATGAATGAGTATTTTTCACTACAAATGATTCTTTAGTTGAAAATCAGGCTTTGAACTGAGGTATCACAAATGGATTCATTAGATATGACTGCAAAATCAAAGACTGGAAGAACCATATTTATCATTTGAGAAATCAGACTCAGCTTAAACAAAGAGATGACTTCTTTAATATTATAATTCTTTCTCACAAATTTACTGATTGAATTATGTATTTCATAACTGGGGTTTATTTGAGCAAATCAGCAATAACCTGTGCTACATGTAATAGGATTCAATTAAGATATCAATGAGAATTATATTGAAAAATAATCTGGGGTCAGAAAAGTTTTCATTAAACAGATTTTAAAAATGTTCCCTCTGACAAGTGAATATTGGAAATTAATTTGTTAATGTTCTTGATAAAGTGTTCTCAGAGTTCAAAAAAATTTTCCCTCTGTCTTGCAGAATATGCCAGTATATATTGTGACCTGTCAAGAGTCAGTTTATTAAGCATGGAAACATGTTTCCTCACAAAATAGCTATTAGAACCTTCTAGGTTGGGAAACTATCAGATCACAATCATCCCTATGGGAAAAACTTTCCTAAAACAATAATGCTCATAACTACTTATAAAATACCTTCTGTGGCAGACAAATGGAAATTCTACTCATTTCTTCTCATAAAAATATCTTATTATAAAATATGGCAAGTACATAGAAAATTATAAAAATATGGGTACACACTGTTCAGTCAACATATCCCATTTTTAAAAAGTGAAGCATAATTGACACATTTCTCATTTTTATAAGATTTTTTAAGAAGTAATAAAATATTACTAAAACAATGAAATCTTCTGCATGCCTCTTCCCATCCTTTTTTTGTCTTACTTTTCCTGACGGTAACCAACATCCTAAATTGATACATTCCTTCATATACTATGATTTTGTATATTTTTTACACTTATACAATTTATATGACTCTGTATATTTTTCAAGTTATTATAAATTGGATAATACTGCACAATGTTTCTGGGATTTTTCAGTGAAAATTTTATTTTGAGATATATCTATGTTGATATACATAGGACAGTTTATTTTAGCTCTATATTTAACGGATTTATGAATATATCATATTTTAATTTTCTATTCTATTATTTTTGAAATTGTGCTTTCAATTCTTTGGTAATACAAACAATGCAGTAAAGAGCCATTATGTATCTTTCCTTCTTGGTTCAAGTGTGTTCTTCCTTCTTGTACAGTCTTGCTCAGTGAGCACTCTTGTATATCCAGAGGTGCTCATGCCCAGTGAATTTCAGACACCTCTTTTCCCACTCTTCCACAGAAGGATGGCTCCAGCAACCCCAGGAGCCAGGTTCCTATTGAGTTCCTGTTGAGTTCCCAGGTACCCTGGCCAGCGTCCCAGTGAGTTCAGCACATCTCCCATGGGACGCTTCCCAGTGAAGTCAGTGAACATTCTTTTCTCCACCCTTATCCTCATGGACAACCTTGGCCTGCCATCTGTGAGCTAGCTCTGGCCTGGATCAAGCCAGCAAACCTGCCCTCCATCCAGTGAGCAGCAATGACACCTTTAAACCAGGAGGTCTGTGTCCCAGCCTTGGGGGAGATTCCTATACCCTCGTCTTTCCAGATTTGTTCTTTTCTCAGCTCTGAGGTATTCTTTGGAGTTTTACAAGTTCCTCTAGTAGTTAATCTCCTGTAAATAATTAATAATTCTTTTTTAAAAAAGATTTTGTTTATTTATTTATTTATTTGAGAGATAGGGAGAGCACAAGTGGGAAGAGGGATGGAGGGAAAGGGAGAAGCAGACTCCCATTGAGGAGGGAGGGAGCCTGATGTGGGACTCCATGAAGGGCTCCATCCCAGGACTCCGGGATCAGGACAGATGCTTAACTGGGTGACTTGAGCCACCCAGGCGCCCCAATAATTCTTTATATAAACCTTCCCACTGCATGGTTTCTGTTTTCTGACTGGACCCCAACTGATATAGGTAGTTTTTCCTCTTTTTTTATTCTTTGAAACAGTTTGTACAGAACAGAGATTATTTATTCATTAAAGATTTAGTTTATATGAAACTATATAAAACTAATCTGTACTACTCTCTCTCTCTTTTCTGTTTTTCTTCTCCTCACCTGTCTTGCTAGGAACCAGGTTTTGGTTTTATTATATCTCATTAGTATTTTTGTTTTTATTTCATTAATGTCTGCTTTTATTACTGTTATTTCTTTCATTATACCTTCATTGGATTTACCATTGTTCTTTTTCTAGTTTCTTAAACACTTAACTCAATTATTTTCTGAAATTCTGTTTCAAAATATTTTGAAATTTACAGGTGATTTATGCTTTAAGTAAAAATATTAAGGGGTTGCTTTCTGACTTACTTGTGTTATGGTCAGAGATATGTAAAATATGAGTTTCATGATTTTTTTTGAGATGTGCTTTGTGACCTTGTATATGGATAATTTTTTACAAATATACAATGGCCTTGAACATTATTCTGTGTATGCCTTCTCTTCTATGTATCTGTTAGATAAAGTTTATTATTTTTGGCATCAAGTATTTTATTGTTAATGTTTTATCTGCTTGATCTGTAAATTTCTGAATGTGTTAAAATATCTAAGGATGTGGATTTGTAAATTTTTATTTGTAATCTTTTTAATTTAAAATATTTTCAGGCTATATGTTGAGTGTACACATATTCATGATTGTTACATCTTCTTGAAGGATTACTCCTTTTATTGTCATGTGTAATGTCATTCTTTATCCTCATTAATGCCTTTTCATTGAAATCCTATTCTATCTCACCAGTTTTCTTCTGATGAGGCCATTCCCTCAGAGGGAGGCCAGATAATGAAGGACCCTGTAGGCCTTCACAAGTTTTCTTGGCTTTTCTTTTCCTAAAATAGGAAACCACTAGAAAATTTTGAGCAAAAGAATCACATGATATGACACGTGTTTGAAAGGGTCATTTTGCTACACTGTGAATAGAAGGAAGGGGGTGAGGGAAGAATTTAAGAGGCTATTGCAATAAAATTAACAAGAGATGATAGGGGTTTACACTTCCCGCAATGGCAATCTAGATTGTTTAGAACCTACCTTCCTGCTTACAGCAATTCGTTAAGCAAGACAAAACATTTTTTTTTAATATAGAAAAGCTTTTTAAAAGACCTTAGAAAGTAGAGATGTGTATGTCCAATATCTAGGGAAAGAAGAAACCTTAAGTGCTGAGTCCAGAATTTGTTTGGCTTTTCACCTAAAGGTGCTTCCCAATACTAAAAGCAGTGGCAAAGAGGCTAAAAAAATCTGTACAAAGCTTTCAAGAATCTAGTCCATTTAAGAGGCAATGCCTTTGTAATAATTACCAGGATTAAAACCCAACTTTGAATAAATTCATTTCCTTGTTGGATTAAGATGATTTGGGTTGAGATTGGTAGTGGTCTTCACCTAGGTTTTCACCAGAAACCAAAGGAAATTTTCTCTAGAAAAACATAATGTGATACAAATCCTCAAAATATCTTTAAAAAATAATAATGGGGAAAGTGAGAAGATATGAATAACAAAAAGAGTAGGAAGGAAGAAAGGAAGGAAGGAAACACGTACAAGAAACATACACAGGATATACAGATAATGGAGTTATTAGGCATAGCCTTAAAAATAGGTATATTTCATATGTGCAAAGAATTAAAAGGCAAGATGAAGAATTTTGACAGGGAATTGAAAATTGTAGAAAAAGAATCAAATGAAGAAGTCTATACATGAAAAATACAATAATAGGTTTAATAGTAGATTAGATACAGTTTAGAAAAGATTTTATAAAACGGAATATAGTTTAGGAAAAAGTCAGACAAGCATGGAGAGACAAAAGAATGGAAAGCATACAAAAGAACATAAAAGGCTATAAAAGTATAGCAGATAAATGTGAAGATGAGAGTAGAGAAGGAATAGAGAGGAGGCAATATTTAGAGATAATGACTGGGAATTTCCCAAACTGTTAGAAGATATCAAGCCATATTTTAAAGAAGCATGGGATACCCTACACAGAATAACTATGAAGAAACTACAGCTAAGCACATAATAGATAACACTGAAAACCAAAAGGCAAGAATCTTAATAGCAGAGCAAAAATGAGACATTACATTCAAAAAATCAAGAATAAGATAGTTATTAAAAAATGTCAACCCACCAAAAAGATGAAAAATTCTGGATTATAGGAACATACTATATAAAGCAAAAATGGACAGGACACAAAGGAGGTATGGACAAATCCACAATCTTAGTGAATGATTTTAACATACCCCTCTCAATAACTAATGGTATAAGCAGATAAAAAATGGTATGAATAAAGAGGATTTAGACAATACCATTTAAAAATTAGACAGTTCATTCTCAAACTGCTTTCTTTTTAAGTGCACATGGAACATTTATCCAAATTGACATATGCTATACTATAGAACAAGTCACAAGAAGTTTTAAAATATTAAAATAACTCAGAGAGGGGCGCCTGGGTGGCTCAGTCAGTTAAGTAACCAATTCTTAATTTCAGCTCAGGTCATGATACTGGGGTCATAGGATTGAGCTCCATGTTGGGCTCTGCACTCAGCGGGGGAGTCTGCTTGGGATTCTCTCTTTTCCTCACCCTCTGCCCTTCCCTCCACTTGGGTTATAAATAAATAAATAAATAAATAAATAAATAAATAAATATTTTAAAAAAGATAATTCAGAGAATTTTCTCTGGATACAGTAGAAATATACTAAATATCAATTATAAGAACAATGCTAAAAATATCACCAAGTTAGGGATTAAACAATAAATACTTAAATATGCAAAGGGATTGAAGAAAAAAATAATTCTGGAAACCAGAAGATATTTGAATTGTATAATTTGTGGGATGTAGCTAACACTATAATTTAAGGGAATTTAGAGCCAAAACACATACAATAGAGAAGAATGAAGATTAAAAAGAACAGATGTAAGCATCTACCTCAAGAAACTAGAAAAGGAAAAGCAAATTAAATTTAAAAAAAGACTGATCAAGTAGGGGCACCTGGGTGGCACAGTGGATTAAGTGTCTGACTCTTGGTTTCCACTCTAGTTGTGATCTCAGGGTTGTGAGATGGAGCCCCACATTTGGGCTCCATGCTCAGCACAGAGTCTGCTTCAGACCCTCTCTCCCTCTCCTCCCCCACCCTACTTTTGCTCTCTCTCTTGCTCTCTCTCAAAGAAATTTTAAAAAATTATAGAAAGACTGATCAAGGAAAAAAAGAGAAGGTACAAACAATCAATATTAGGACAACACAAGAGATCTCACAGATACAAAGAAATTATAATTAAAGATATTATAAACATTTTATGCCAATAAATAAACAAATTTAGATGAAGTATAGAGAGTCCTAGAAAAATATAATTGACAGGAAATAGAAAATCTGAAAATCTTGTATTTATTAAAGAAACTGAATATATAATTTAAAACTTTAAACTTAAATAACTTCTACCAAACTTTTAAGGAAGAAATAAGCCCCAAATTACACAAATTTCTCTAGAGAAAAGAAAGAAGGGAAAACCTTCTAACTCATTTCATGAGGGCATCATAACCTCGACATCAAAATTTATTAAGAATATTGTAAGACATAAAAGTATGAGAAAATTTCTCTCTCTCTCTCTCTCTTTTTCTGTTTACCCCCCTACCCCATCTCTTTCTCAGGAACATAGATACCAAAATCCTAAACAAAATATTAGCAGACCAAATACAACAATATTTATTTTTTTTAATTTTTAAGAATTTATTTATTTGAGATAGAGAGCAAGCAAGAGAGAGCACACGGAGAGAGAGAGGGAGAGATAAAGCAGACTCCTCACTGAGCAGGGAGCCTGAAGCAGGGCTCGATCCCAGGACCCTGGGATCATGACCTGAGCCAAAGGCAGACACTTAACTGACTGAGCCACCCAGGCTCCCCAAATACAACAATATTTTAGAAAGATAATATGCCATGAGCAAGTTGGGTTTATTCTAGTAATGCAAGGTTGGTTTTACATTTGAAAATCATTTATTTTAAATCATGACATTAATAAAATGATTAGAAGAAAATATCATATGATCATTTCAATAGGTTCAAAAATAGCATCTTATAGAATTCAATACTCATTCATGTTAAAAATTCTTAGCAAACCAGAAACAAGAGGGAACTTAAAATGATAAATGCCATATATAAAAACCTTATAGCAAGTATGATAATTAATGGTGAAATTTAAAAAATTTTCTCTCTGAAATTTGGAATGAGAAATGGATGTATTCTATTATTACTATTCAACCATGTATTTGAGATCTTAGGAAATGAAATAAGGCAAGAAAAATAAAAAGCATAATGTTTAAAAAGGAAAAAGTAAAATGACTATTATTTATTAAGTAAAATAATTGTATATGTAGAAAATAAAAAAGTAACTTAAATGCAAACCACTGGCATTAGTAAGTAAATTTAAAGGAACGATGGCTATAAGGTCAATATATAAAAATCAACTGTATTTCTATAAGCCAGCAAAAAGCAAGCAGAAAACAAAATTTTTAAATGTTATCACATATAATGGCGCCAAAAAATAATTAAATGCTTAGGAAAGATGTATAGGATCTTTAAAAAAAAAAAAAAACTATCATACATAATTGGGAGAACTTTTTAAAATTTAATTTTATTTTTCCTCTGTTCCAAGATTCATTATTTATGCACCACACCCAGTGCTCCATGCAATACATGCCCTCCTTAATACCCACCCCCAGGCTCACCCATCCCCCCAGCCTCCTCCCCTCTAAAACCCTCAGATTGTTTCTCAGAGTCTACCATCTCTCATGCGTTGTCTCCCCCTGATTTTCCCCAATTCATTTTTCTTTTGCTTCTCCTAATGTCCTCCATGTTATTCCTTATGCTCCACAAGTAAGTGAAACTATATGATAATTGACTCTCTCTGCTTGACTTATTCCACTCAGCATAATCTCTTCCAGTCCCCTCCATGTTGATACAAAAGTTGGGTATTCATCCTTTCTGATGGAGGTGTAATATTCCAGTGTATATTAAATGACCTAAGTTAATGGAGGAATATAGCACATTTGTGGATTGAAAGACAGTAAAAAGATGTCCCCAAACTGACCTACAGATTAATACAATCACAATCAAAATCTCAGCAATATACTTAGGGTGGATATTAGGACTAGTAAAGAACTGGGCCTCATTAAAAGAAAGCTGAGCTAAATAACTCAAAAGAGTCAACTAGCCCCACTAAGCTAAGTCAAGAAAGGAAGCCCAGAATTGAAAGATCTGATACTTATAATGTGGGAAAACTGTTTGAATTACTAAGCTAAAATAAGCTGTAGGAGGGAAAGAATATGATGTTTCCTTTGTGCTTCATGGTCTGCATTTGTCTTTCACATTCATAATCTCCTTGAGAGTTCTCAGCATCCTGAGATGGAAGATCATCATTCCCATCCTCCATTAAGGAAACTAAGGCTCAGAGAGGATTTCAGAGGTCAAAGACATTCTAACTAGAATGGTTAGAATACAGTCTTTCTTCTTGATTTTTGTCCAAAGACCCTTCCAAAAATAATAGTTATAACATGACACACTATACACACCATACACACTAAATTCAGGGAATGTAGGTACATTCTAAGTGTTATTTGAAATATCAGGTATGTGGAAACATGAAAAGGAAGATATATACACATGACTATTACTAAATTTATGCTTTTGAATACACTCTTCCTTCATCTTAGAATGTCCCTCACTCTTTTATTCCCCAGCAAATTTTAAGTTGTCCAATGAAACTCCACTGTAGCCCTTTCTCCTCTCAGCAATTATCCTCTCCACAAATGCAGAGTTCATCACTGAGTTCATTTTCAGAAGAGCATTGTGCAGAGATTAAGAGCAAGGACTTTAGAGTCAGGCTTTGAGATGGCATTTTAGGTCTCACATTTAATAGTTTTATAACTTTGGATAATATATTTGGCCTTTCAATGTGTGTATTTCCTAACTATAAAATAAAGATGATAACACTATCATCCATCTTTTAGGATTGTTGCAAAAATTAAATAAGTTAATATATGTAAAGTCCTAGAACAGTGCACAGTAAATGGTAAGTATTATATAGGTGATAGCTGGGATTAATATTATTCAAAATTAATACTGTTCAAAATTATTTATTGTACACCTACAAATGCCAGTGACTTGCTAATAAGCTTTGTTGACACAAAGTTGACACAAAGAATTGACACAAAGTTTCCTGCTCTGTGGTGGGGGAGACAGATAATACACAAATAATAAGTAAACAAAACAATCTCAGATACCAAAATTTATATAATGGACACAAATACAGGGAGGTAATAGAGATTAGTAGGTGTTCTGCTTTAAGGAGGATGGTTAGAGAAGTAATACATAAGTGATCAGAGTGGAGTGTACATCTTCATTACTAATAACGAATAATGAGATGAGCCATGAGGGGATCTGGGAGAATATTCCAGGCAGGAGGAAAAATAGTGCTGAAATGTCAAGATTAGAATAAGTTTGGTGTGTCTGAGAACAAAAATGGGAACAGCATGGGTATGAAATGATGGAAAAAATAAGAGAGGTAGTAGATGAAATTGGTGAAGGGAACAGTGTTGGATTATGTAGGATTTTGTTGGCCATGGAAAGAAGTTTTGATTTTATGTGTAGCTAGAAACCATTGCAGTAAGTTATAAGAAGTAAAGAGATATGATTTGATCAATGTTTTGGAAAGATCACCCTGACTTCTCTGTGGCTTTGATTATTTAGGATCTTTCATGGTTCCATACAAATTTTAGGGTTGGTTTAGTCTGTAATCACTCCTTTGGGACACGGTATTTAGTATATGTTTCTCTTCTTGGATTTTTCACACCGACTCACAATGAATTATTATATAGCCTTACAATTTCCCAATTATACTATTAGTTTCTAGAAGACATAGAATATACTTTTTTGTGTGTGTTTATGTAGTTGTATTTCTAGCACCAAACAGAGAAACTCATATGTGCTATGTGATTAATAAGTGCTGGTTAGATTGAATTAAAAGAATTCCAAGAGGAGTACAAATGAGGAAGTTTAGAGTTGGAAGAAATTATGTACAACAGAGGAAAGTATCAAATAAAGCTTTTTAGACCACATGGCAGTTGAGATGGGACCTTAAAGCATACTTGAGTGTAGACAGCCAACCATGAGAAAAAAAGAGCCTTCTCAGAAGAGAACAGTGTGCACAAATGTGAGAAGGTGGGAAAACCAATGTGTGTCCAGTATACAACCTTGGTTGGTTGGAGTACAGTGGGTGTCAAAGAGAGCACTGGAAAGTAAAGCTGTAGAGTAAGTTGAACCCAGATCAGAGAATATTTTGAATACCAGGTCAGGAAATCTGAGCTTTCTCTTATAAGCACTGGGGTAGGGTGGGACATGGAAGGTTTCTGAGGAGAGAGTGTTGTAAACTGTCAGTTGTGCATTAGGATGTTAAATCTGGTATAGTAAGCAAAAAGACTCCAACTTTCTCTGATTGCAGTAGCTCTCTCTAAAAGTAGCTCCTATGTTGATTAGGATTGCCATTATTCTCTTACCTCTTGTTTGTATTATTTTATCTTTTATTGGGTTGACTGATGGAGAAACTAGGACAGTTTTCTTTAAGAACTCTAGTTTGATTATCACTCTGCATTAAACTACCTGTTTCTGTGCTGCTTTCTTATGTACTTTTTTGCACACTTCTCAGGATTTGTCTTTATTTTCTCCCCACTGCATTTCCCCCCCACCCCCCCCCAAAAAAAAAATCCTCCAAGACAGGTCTCAGGCTTCTTACCTAAGTCATATGGCTAAGGGGAAGGGAACCAGTTCAGGTTCTGCAAAGCTCTGTGCCACACACCGGCCAAGCCTCGCCTGATCATCAGGTTGCCCAGGAAGCTCTGAAATCGCATCTCAGTCTTTTCATAACCTCAGCTGAGCTTTTTGGGAAGCTCTTTTAAATTTTTTTTTTGTCTCTACCATGAAAACATGCTGTTAAAAAATTGTTCTGCTCCCAACAGAGACCCCCTTCTATCCTTTGCTTTCTCTCCTGAGTAGCTTCCCAATTCTTTCAAAGATAGTTCCCTTCTTGTCACAGTTGTATTGGCATCCCAAGCAGAAAGTGTCCTTTCGTCACTTTTCCATCCTTGGTTTCTTCCAAGCTTGCTCCATGTGGGTTACACTTGTATCACCAACAAACGCAGAGCTCAAATGGTCAGACTGGACCAAAGACGAAAAGAATTATTCTGACTGCATAGTTACAGGAACACAAAATCATTTCTCAACTAAGATTAAATCGCTCATCTTTTTTTCTTTTGGGGAACCCAGATAATACCATTCTCACCATTGTAATGAATTTTGTATAAGTAAGGAATTAAAGAAATTGTTTTAAAAATGTCTTAGCTACCAATTAAATGTGACAAATACATTGATATTTTAAGCTTCATAATAAGAGTCTACTGACATGCCATTAAAATGATAATTTTTAAAAGATTTTTATTTATTTATTTGACAGCGAGAGATCACAAGTAGGCAGAGAGGTAGGCAGAGAGAGAGGGGGAAGCAGGCTCCCTGCTGAACAGAGAGCCCGCTGTGGGGCTCGATCCCAGGACCTGGGATCATGACCTGAGCTGAAGGCAGAGGATTTAACCCACTGAGCCACCCAGGCACCCCTAAAATGATAAATTTTAAATATTTTCCGTTTACTTAAAAAAAGTATTTTCTATATATTTATTCTAGAATATACACAAAGGCCAAAGTAGAATATATTCTCCAGGGATAACTACTATTATATTTTTATAAATATTCTTTTATTCTTTCCCTATGTATACACATTATTTTTTTAAAAAATAGGATTATATAGTACAGACTACTTTGTGATGGGCCTTTTAACCTAACACTATATTATGAATATTATGGTATTAGATTATCTATTTATATAACATTTTATTATGATTTCATTATATATCATATAGCTGTGTCATAATTTGTTTAATTCCATTTTGTAGGACATTTACATTGCCCTCTTTTTGCTCCTAAAGGCAAAATAACCATGCAACAAAATCTTTGATATCTATGAAAATTTTGAGTGATAAGTCCCTAGAAACCTGAGTCAACAGTTATTGAAAATATCATAGATTTGGAAATGTTTTTAGTTTACTATAATAAACTGGGAGACAGTTCCATCCTCAGTTCCCTAAGCTTAGAAGTGGCCTGGGGGAACCCTGGGGGCCTGAATGGTTCAGTTGGTTAAGTGAGGACTCCTGGTTTCATCTCAGGTCATGATCTCAGTGGTGTGAGGTCGAGCTCTGTGTCGGCTCTGTGCTCGACAGTGAGTCTGCTTGAGACTCTCTGTTCCCCTATCTGTATGCCCCTCCCCCCTGCTCACGCTCTTTCTCTCAAATAAATCTTTTTTTAAAAAAGTGGCTTGGAGTCATCATATACACACACATGACAAAGTTTGCTCCATAGGCATCTTTAGAATATCCCAGTTTATAAATATCAAAAATTACAAATGAACATAGTGGGCAAAAAAAGAGGGAAGAAAACCATAAAAGAGACTCTTAACTATAAAGAATAAACTGAGGGTTGATGGAGGGAGATGGGTGGGGGGATGGACTAAATGGGTAATGGGTATTAAGGAAGGCACTTGTTATGATGAGTACTGGGTGTTTCATGTAAGTGATGAATCACTAAATTCTACTCCTGGAACCAATACTACACTATTTGTTAACTAACTGGAATTTAAATAAAAACTTGAAACAAATAAATAAATAAATAAAATTTTAAAAAGTGCAAAAAATATTACATTATAGATATGCTCACAAAGCTTCAAAAAGTAAAAGGCTATTTGCTGCTTCACTTCTTACAAATATAACTAGGGTAAATGAATTATCATTAGGCTGATTAATTAATCGTTAATTAGGCCAAATTAATCATTCCGTATTAGTTCCATTATGCAGAAATTGCCTTCATTACTGCAGGAACTATACTCTTGGTTTCGACGTCCTTGTGATTGGGTAGAACTAAAAGTGAAAGTAAACAAGCAGATTCTCAACAGGATAGTGTAGTGATTGTTGTAGTAAGCAGGACAGTGGTTGACTACAGGAGCCCAAAAGGAACCAAAAGGCCAACCTGAGACCTAGCATCTCTTGGGTATATACAGTAATACAGCACAAACTCTGGAGTTATACAGCACAAATTTCCATGTCATTTTAACTCTTTTCCTTTCCTAGATATTTCCTTACCAATCCTTTCACTTATCCTCCATGTTGCTTTCTAACCACTACTTTCTATCCATTTCCCTAGCCAGAACACATATACATACACACTCCTTCCCATGGTCCCATAATACTGTTCCCTATTTCTAGATTCTCACTTCTCTGTGACCTTTACAACTGATTGTCTACCCTTCCTCAAACACAATTTTCATTATTTCACTTCCTATTTAGGAATGTTTAGGGACCTCTAAGTTTTATCTTCTCTCATCCCTCAGTCTGAGACCCTTATCGATTGTCTCAGCACAAGTTCATCAACTTTCCAGGGATATTTTGTTACTCTCTGACCCAAAGGAATCATTGTGGCCCCATATGAGATATATGAATACATTCTCATGGAACTTTTCTCCTAAAAATTCTTTCTTTATTACATTCATTAGCCTATTTTCCACTTCCTTTTTTTTAAAAAAGATTTTATTTATTTATTTGAGAGAGTAAGAGAGAGAAGCACTAGCAGGTGCAGAGGGAGAGAGAAAAGCAGACTCCCGCTGAGCAGGGAGCCTAATGAGGGGGGCTTAACTGAGGACCCTAAGACCAGGGCCCAAGCTGAAGGTAGATAATTAACCAACTGAGCAACCCAGGCACCCTGGTTTCCCACTTTTTTTTTTTTTATTTATTTGACAGAGAGACACAGCGAGAGAGGGAACACAAGCAGGGGGAGTGAAAGAGGGAGAAGCAGGCTTCCCACCAGGCCGGGAGCCTGATGTGGGGCTCGATCCCAGAATCCTGGGATCATGACCTGAGCCGAAGGCAGACGCTTAACAACTGAGCCACCCAGGTGCCCCCTAGTTTCCCACTTTTTAACATCCTACCATCCTTTTCTTCCTTAGGCTCATCTCCTGCCACTCCTTCCTTCCCCACAACCTCCTGTATTCAAGCCACCATAATCAGCTGGTGATCCCTGGAAGACTGATGATCTTCCACATCTCTTCACCTGGACTAATACTATTCCCTAAGTCTTGAATGTCTGTCTTCCTTTCACCATGCAAAGAAAAGTAGGAACAGTACCAATATCACTTCTGCAAAAACTTTTCTAACTCCCTGAACTTGCATTATACTTCCTTTCTAGTCATTGCTTCCTATTCCACTTTCCCACAGCATTTGGTTTAAATGTTGTTTGGATTTGGATGAGTTCTATATATTTCCACACCTCAGCTACACTGTATAAAATATTTAGGGCAGGGATAATTTCCTATAATTATTTCCATATTTCTTATATTCAGCTCTTATTCTTCAAAGGCTGACATAGTGTTTAATAAATGTTTGCATTTTGAATGAATTCAGTTCCCCCAAGTTCTATGTTGTCTTGAGGCTACAGATGGCATTTATGTTCTCTATGTTCTGCTTTAAGTGTGCTGAGTTATTGCTTATGCATACGGTATATAATAAACTGTAGGGTGGCCTTTGCCTGGCTCCACAACTGCCCTCTTCAATCTCTGCCACCCCTTCTTAGCAACTTTCCTTCCCAAGTGCTTAACAAATACTCTATGGCATGCCACAAAGTCAGGGAAGTATTCTATAAGCATTTTTTGATTATTAAGAAAACTTGTAACTCCTTTGGCTACAGCTTCCAATCAAATTTAAGACAAGAGAATCATTAAAATCAATCACTGTGCAACACAACGAGGACATAGGTTTCCACACCAATGTTTGTCAACCTTTGGGTGTGTATAAGAATCTAGAAAGTTAAACCCTGATATTATTATCATTCTCTATTATTTTTACATGGTTTAGAGATACCCTTCTCACACTGCTGATAATAATGCTGCACTTTCATTGAGCACATGTGATAAGAAGACACTGTACTGCTGGCCTGACTTGCATATCTCATATAATCCTTACAGCAATCCTAAAAGTTTACTTTCAAGACCAGAAAACTGAGGATCAGAGAGGTATGTTGACTTGTCTAAAGTCACATAGCTAATATATGGTGGAGCTGATATCCCTGATAAATTTTGAGTTTGAGTTCTCATTTCCAATAAACCCTTATGTCATTTGAAAACAACACTTGGGGGAGTGTTAAAGATTTTTAAAAAATATTGAACTGAAATGTATACCTTTCAGCTCTTTGCCCTAGTTTTGTACACTAAGTATATACATGGGAAGTTTTAATTCTTACTTCTTATATCCCTATTAATATTTAAAGCCTGTTGCTATTTTTTTTAATTTTCTTTTTTACATAAAATATCTTCAGCTCTTTCAGCTGTTTCTCATGTAACTTGGCCTCAGATCTCATATGCTTTGGGTTGCTCGCCTTTGTACAAGCTCCAGTTGTGTCAATCAATGTCCCTCTTAAAACTTGATGAAGCCCAGAGCTGAACACAATGCCCCAGATGTTTTCTAACTGGTATAGATTACAATGAAACTATCACCTCCTTTGTTCAGACCCTTTACTTCTACTAATGTAGTCTAAAATTGCATTACATTTCTTGGCAATGCTGTCAGTTAAAACTCGAGGTTTTTCCCCCCCATATGAATCATGAAATTTATGAATGTGAGAGCAATTTATAGACTATAAACTACTATAGTAATGTGATTTGTTAATAATAGCATAAATGGCAGATTTGGCCTATTTTTAAAGCAAAAATTTCACAGAATAAATTTTAATTGATGGATTCTAAAAAATCTAATTCTAAAAATTACCATACTATTTTTAAAAGATAGGTTAAGCCAATTTGCCTGCAAACAATAGAGACAAATCTACAAATAGGAGTTTTGTAGCCCATGGACTTTAATATTTCTAAAACACTCCAGTGTTCAACATAGAAACTAGGCAACACAATTTTTTTTTTTTTTGCAACACAATTTTTATTATGCAGGCTGCTATGGATAACCACTGTAAGGTCAGAACATTTATAGTTAGAGCAGTTTCTTCACCAAACACACACATGTAAATTGTGTTTACACACACAATCTGACAGCTGCTTGAGGAAAAATAATCATCATGGGAAAGCACAAAGTGCCTTGCCTAAGTATGGGAATTAACTATTCATTTCAGTTCAGAAACTTTTACTAAGCACATAGTATGTATAGGTCATTAGTGTAGATGCTTTCAAGAATGCAAAGAAAGTGGGACTCCTGCTCTCAGTCTGGGAGAAGAGACGGGTATTTAGATCCACAAATAGACATAAATAGACTCATCATATGAAACCACCATTAATAAGCCCACTTTCATATATACTCAATACTCTATGGAATAATAAAGATCACTTAGACCAACATCAATTATTTGGAATTTTCAGTTAGCTCAGGAGGCCTCAAGTTTTCCACATCCCCAGTAATAGCACAGAGTCCCCTCTACTGACATAGTTGTTCATTAATTCATTCAACAAACACATAAAACTCAGGAAACTCTAGCAATTAGGTCTGGTTAGAATTAATGTATTTATGGGGAATGAAAGCTAACAAGGTGACATTAGTAAGCAGGGGCCAGATACAAAGGGCCTTGTATGTTGAGGTGGTGTACATGTTGTTTTTGTCTAGCTACTACCTTCCTTCACATTCTCCCAGTCATAAAAGTCTCTTTTCCAGGACAGGACTGTCTTCAGATTGTTGGGGGAGGCAGAATGACCCTGGCCCCTTCACACCCAGATACAAGGGTGGGCCCATGACCTAAACCTAGACAATCAGAGTACCCTCAATCTATAGTGATTGATACAGAACAGGCAGGTGACCCAAGCCAGGCTAATCAGGGTGCTGCCCTCAACTTTTCTGTCAGAGCTATTAAAGAACAATTCTTTCTAGAAGGGTCGCTAGACTGTCAACAATTAAAGTAGTGGTATGTGGGGAGGAAGGCTTTTCAGCATCATCTTCATGCCAAGTAGAGACAGTCTAAGACAGAAACCAAGATAAAGCACTGATGATATCACCTGCCACTGAAAGAAGCCAGGTCTGCCTCCAGGATTTCATAGTGTTAGCTAATAAATCCTATTTATTGTATAGGTTAGTTGAGTTGGTTTTGTTGTTTACAGTTAACTTGATTGTAATTAAAACTTATATTATCATAAAGAATTGATACCATGACATTCATATCCAAACCCACATAATATTTATAAGTGGTATAGATATGCTTGTCTATCTATCTATCCTCTATCTATCCACCCATCATGTCATACAGGCTCCAACACTGTGCTCAGTATACCAATCTAAACTTTATGTAATTTCAACCTCATCTTCAGCAAGGCATAGTCTCTATCTCTGTATTCCATATGTAAAATAGATTTTTATTAGTATTCTTACTCATGAAGATGCTTTGAGAATTTATGAGCTCAAATTAGCTGAGTTAGGAAATTTTTAATAGAGCCTGCTGATGCTGAGTGATTATTTAACATATACTAGTGACCTGTTGAAAGCAGGCTTATGAGGCCTCCCTACACCCATGCCTTCCTTAATTGTGGCAAACTCCAGCATTTCTTTAGCTTCTAATTTTGGATGAATATCCAAATTCTGAAATTTACTATCCAGTGCTCTATTCACTAGAGAATATTGCAATCTTAAACCATGCTTCAAAATTGTTCTTCACAAAATTTTATGATGTATCAAAATAAGTCATGTCTGAAGTAAATGTTCTAATTATAGATGGTGCTTCTTTTTCTATCAAAAACCACTTTAATGTGGAATCATTTCCAGTACACTTACTGGTAAAGACATATTCCAAAAGAAGGAAGTAATTTGCAAGTTTTTTTTTCTGTCTGAATGAGGCCTCTAAAAACAAATACTCATCTATAATGCATGGAGTTTATTTTAAAGCAAAAATTGTGTCACATTTTACCATGAGTAAATAATTATATTTCCTACTTTCTTCCTCCTTTTCTCCAGGCCTAGTAATATTTGAATTGATCCACAGAAAAATCACATTGAATTTTATCAAAAATTCAATAGAATACAGTTACAGCATTAATATTGTAGATGGTCTACACAAGCAAACCAATATACCTGTAATCATTTGACCAGTGAAATTAGCTAATTTCTTATTTAAAAAAAATACCAAACAACCAGTGTCATTATTTTTTGACTGATTGGTCAAAATAGGCTTTGTATGTAGTGACCAAAATAGGCCTAAGACATAGAAAAGATGCAAGTTTTGTTCATGAGACCTACACTAAAACTTAATCGCTCAATGTAGTAAACAGCCTGGCTGGCCCTCATACATACAAAGTCAAAACTTAATCATGTGAAGATACTTGATATCTATAGCAAATAGGTACCAGAATTCAAATATTTATTTTGTTTCGCTGCTGTGCAAACTCCATGTAGAATTGGGTCAAACCAAACTCAGTTTAGGAGGTTTGCTAATGCATTGGCTATACAATACAACACAATACACACTTTCAAAAGTAAAACTTTCATAGTGCCAAATGTCTGCCTGTCCACAAAAGCAACTAATGAAAATCAGAATTAAGAACAAACAGGAAACAGTCTTTTGATACAAAAATTACAAGTCTGTTACCCTGCTTATACATTAAAATCAGCTGTGAGATTCTGATTTCTGTGGCCTGGGATGAGACTCCCACATTTTTTGAAGCTTCTCAGGTGATCTTAATATATAGTTAATTTAAGAATGACTGGCCTAAACTTTCCTAATCTTAAAGTATTATTTATCGAGAATGATAATAAAAAGCATGATAGTTGTTTCTTACATGAATAATCATGCAAATTACCTAAAGTCCCAGAGATTTTGTCTCCTTGTCTTTAAAATATGAATTATGCCACCTGTCACTCAGAATATTTTCAAGGATTATCAACATAAAGGATGTGGCCTGGAGTAATGTTTAGTATTTCATGAGTTGAACACTCAAAGTCTACCAAGGTATCAGGTAGATAACCAGTCTGGGGCCAAGATGAGAGGCTCTGGGGGAAACTATGGCAAAAGCAGGAGAGACTTAGTCTAAAGGACACATCTACTGCTTAGTCCTGCCAACGGTTATGTAGGAATATACATCAGTAGTTCCAGATCTTCTTCATTTTTTCTTAAGAAAGAAATATGGATATTTTAAATGTGAAATTTTCCTACTTTTAAAGCAGCCAAATGAAACATATCTGTGTCACCAATTTTCTATTCTGGAAAGTCTTAATTCTCTTACCATACAAACATACTTTGGTCATATGATTGTGGGTGGTTTCAAATTTTGTTCTTGTTTTAGGTTAATTTTAATTAATTAATTAACTATCCATTTATCCTTCTGTCAAGTATTTCTTCCTAAGTGGATCAAGGATTTCTAATTTATTTTTATTGAGGTATAATGGACAAACCATACTGTATGGGTTTCAGGTGTGTATCACAGTGATTTTATATTTGTATATATTGCAAACTCATCACCACAATAAGTCAAGTTAACATCCATCATGGTACATAGTTACAGAATTGGATCAAGAATTTCTAGCAATGATTTTGGATGACATAGCTATACAATGAATCTATATTAGTTTTCAGGTATTGTGCAATTAAAAGTTGTCCATGATGCACTTTTTCCCATGTTATTAATGGTACAATTTTATCTTCATCTATTTACATCTCCCCTCCCCTATCAACACTAAATCCTTCTTCAATTTTGACCTCAGCAATTTGTTATAGTCATTACTTAATATTTTTCATTTTTTGCCTTTTTGGGGGGATAAGCCAATGTTATTTCTAGCCATCTGAATTGTACCAATAAAGCTTACTTTTTTATTCTACTGTATCCAATACCACTTAGTTTCACTGTTGCTACTACATACATATATACGTGAATAAAAGCAGCTTCTTCATCTTTCCTTAGAAACCAACAAATCCTATGTTATACTAATACCCCTTGTTTACATAAGATGGGTGAAGTACTTTGACTCTTTTCTATAAAGGCAGAGGTTCTCATTTTCTCTAATAGTAGCTAACCATGAAGGTGACAGGTTTGTGACTGAACTTGCTGAGAAACTCCATCACCATTAAAAGCCATGAACATAGCACATAGACACAAAACATTCCTCCATGAATTATGAGTGAAAAATCTATTCAAAGTTTTAAAAAAATGTAGCATTTATTTGAGGTCTATAATTGCTGTACAGAAGTTTGAGAAGTTGTATCAAAACCGATGGGGGCGCTTAGGTGGCTTGGTTGGGTAAGCAACTGCCTTTGGCTCGGGTCATGATACCAGGATCCTGGGAACAAGTCCTGCATCAGACACTCCTGCTCTTCCGGGAGCCTGCTTCTCCCTTTACCTCTGCCTGCCACTTCCCCTGCTTGTGCTCTCTCTCTGTCAAATAAATAAGTAAAATCTTAAAAAAAAAAAAAAACTGATAGGAGGACACAAAATGAACTGATGGTTTGAAGATGTGATTTATATGTGAAAGATGCTGCCTTTTGAGTATGCCTCCGAAAGAGCTGTGTGTGATTAAAGTTACTCTGTGTGAGATTAATTAAGATTTTGACCTGAATTAGGGTATCTTGAAAACAAGTCCTTCCTGTGTGAATGGAGCTTAAATAAATCAATTTGAAAATATCCAAATGCCCAGAGTAGATGATAATTGAATGTTATTTAACTTAATAGTGACACATAATAAAAACAGTTACAAGTATAGATTAGGATCAATTAATTCATGACTGATTTTTTAAAAAGAGTTTATTTATTTATTTAGAGAGAAAGCGTGGGCAGGGGGAAGGGCAAAGAGAGAGAATCTCAAGCAGACTCTGCGTTGAGCATGGAGCCAGATCTCATGACCCTGAGATCATGAACTGGGCCAAAATCAAGATTTGGACACTTAACTGACTGAGCCACCCAGGCATCCCTCATGATTAATTCTTAAGCGGACTCTTATTAATGGAACAGAAGAATTAAATATACTTTTCTGTGGAACTCCAGCACTTGTGGAACCCACCACTTCACTTAGGGGGAGGATGCCATAAAATACTTGGAACAGGAACTTGTTGAAGGGCAACGTTTACCTCATTCTATTATGGCAGAAAAAAAATCATAAAACTTAAAGAAGCTGTCAATATAATCATGTGCATATATGTAATGCACAGATATGTATGCGTGCACATGTAACACAAATGTTGTTATATGTGTGAATGTGTAACATACATATACGCGAGTTTGGCTTCCTTTCTTTCTCCCTCCCTTTTTTAATTCTTTCCTCCCTCCCTCCCTCCCTTCCTTCCTTTTTTCTTAGTAACAAAGAAATAAGTCAACATTCAGTGCTGTGATGCAATCAACTCTTGTGAGAAGGTCATACTTAATCAATAATTGCCATTTACTGAAGTTTTGCCTAAAAGTATTATTTAAAAATATAGCAGATAATTTTAGTTTACTTTAGTTTATTTATAGGAAAGAAGGATTCAGGAAGTATGGACCATTTAAATATTTTATGTACTGTATTTGGAGTAGGACCCTTGTTGACTGTTTTTCATTGAATCATGGCAAGTTAGACCTGGAAGCAACCTAAGAAACCAAATAGATTAAATTCCTCATTTTACAGGGGAGAAGGCTGAAGCCTTTGAGAGCTAAGTATCTCCCACAGACAACTAGGATTTAAGGCCAAGTCTTCTAACTCCAAGTCAGCACTTTTTCAGCTCTACCAACAGCCTATCTAAACCAAACCAAATCAAATCAAATCAAAACAAAACAAAAGCCAAACCAAACCAAACCCGAGTCCACAATTCACAGCATAAGGTTAATTAAAAAGAGAAAAAAATCCTTTCTGTTTGGTGAAAAGGTCAACCAGAACAGTAAGATACAGGTAAAGAGACTATATTTTTGCTCATTTAAATTTTCAACCTATAGTTTTCATACAATATACATTATTTAACCCATAATTCCTACCATAATAAAGTAAGAGTGGTACTGGGAAATACTGTTCTTCCTCAAGATGATCAGTTATAATCATGTAAATTAGCTCTGATATTCATATTCACTATCACAAAACAGATTAGACTGGGAACATTGAATGCTGTGTTATAAAGAACAGAAAATAGAATACATATTTGGCATCAGGAAACCTTGAGTTCCAAACCTACCCAGTTACTTAACAACTGGGTGACGCTGGGAAACATAAACTCTCTGAAACCTTGGTTTCCTTACCAGCAAACTGGGTGTATTGATACATATCTTTGAGAAGTCCTCTGAGTATTAAATAAGATGAGGTACTCAGAGTGCCTAGCTCTCATGCTAAGATCCAATGCCTCATCCCTGAAATTTTAACAGCAACGACAAGAAGGTGGTTGGTGAATTTTCTGGGGCTATGCTGAGATGACTGGTTGATGCCTGAAACTACTTGTAAGATTGGACATTCATGAAGGAATACCTTCTTATTTTAACTTTTGTTTCCCATAAGCCGCTTGGTTCTAAGTATACTGGTCATTTAAAAGCCTTTTTTGTACTTATTCTGGTTTGTAGTTTCCAAGGTAAACTTAATATCCTTTGTCATTTCCCTAGTGTGACACCAAGTGCTTATTAAATGCTTATTGAATGAATGGCACTGAGCTTTCCATTAGGCATGTGCTTGGTGCATATATTCATACAGAGGAGCTTGTGTGAATGTAAGCTCAGGGGCAGATACTTGGCCCATCATTTTGTTCACAGCTACATCCCCAGTGCATATAGCAGTGCTTGGCACATAGTGCTCAGAAATTTTTTTGTTGGATAAATTAATGAAGGTGTATGTATATATGTATACATGTATGTATACTATGTATGTATGTATACTATCCCATCCCAGACACTGTAGGAAGCAAGCTATTAATGGTTCCCACTTTTTCAAAGCACTTGCTTATGCCAATGCATCCGATGAAAGATTGAGAAACAACAGGACAATTTAAGAAGTTATCTATACTTCCGTTGTTCAAGTATTCACATTTGCGCACTGTTTTTAGCTGCTACCGTTAGGAAAGGAAAAGTGAGATAATTTCTAAAACTAAAGTAGAATCTAAAAATCTGTTCTTAAAGACTTTCCTAAAAGGAGATGATACCACATGCCCTTACTGTCATATCAAAAGATGGCTTTTCACATTTGTGGCCTTTCCTAACTTCATAAACAATAAGAAAGAAAATGTTCTTTAAGTTTCTTGTGGTTTATGTGTCTGTCTCCCCTTGTTCAACTCGCAAGTTCTCTGCGATTAGGAACTGCCACTAGCCGCAGTCTGCATCTTCCTCACCTGGCATTGCTGGACATACACTCAGGTGCTCAATAAATGTTTGAGGAGGAAGATGATGTTTGTTCAAATGAAATTTAATGAAGTAGTAAAACTTATATTTACAAACCCAGTTTTAACGTCTCTTTCACGTTTCCTTTACATGCTCTATAAAGTCAAGATCATTTTTTAAAAATACATGACTAATTTTGGACTACATCTGGTCATTTTATGACAACTGAAATAGATGAGTGCATATAGACAGCATCTATAATAAGAACAGGATTCTTTTGAGTGACCGGAGCATCATGTTGCCATCAAGTGTATAGTGGAGAGGACTAGCAGGCTCCCTTTCCAGTTCTTCTCTTATTCTGTGCCAACTGGGCCCTCGGTCTTATTGGTATCCAATAATCAGCCCGATTACAGTTAGCCCTGGGAGACATGACAGAAAGAGAGTCCTCATCTTGCATTAATTGCTCCTATTGAAACTATGCCACATCTCTCCAAGCTAGATGTTGCTTAGTATCCCTTTGATATGATAATGACATGCTTCTTAGCAGATGAATATGCAAATTAAAAGCAGTAATTTGGTGGCATGCACCTGCTGACACTGCACGGCTATGCTTATGTGCTCTGCTGTAACACTGCAGCCACACAAAAGCATCACAGAGGTAAAATTAAATTCTAATGTCGTATATATTAAACAGATGCTTCCACTTTTCTTTGTATATCTACTTTTACAGATTTTGCCATTGGAATCTCAGTTCTCTTCATGCAATTAATGGACATTGATGTGTCATACACAGAAGCGTACTCAGTGCCATTTAAGGAGGCTGATTTTAAAGAGGTGGCTTACATATATGCACATTAGGAGATGAACACTTCTTCTTCATAGCATAGAAGCTGATGACTTTACTCTTGTTGCACAAAGACTCCTATTCATACATGGAATGTATCCTTGGGCTGCAAAGCCGAAAATCACGTTTCTATAGCAAAGATGTGCACTGAAATAGAGTTACTTCATATCATCTGAAAAAGGATTCCAAAATGATTTCAAGAGGCTAGCAAAATACCCAGAATCAATAAGCTAAATTCTTGGCTTCAAGAGGCGAGTTACAATGAATGAGAAACAGTGATTGCTTAGGTGGGAACCTAAAAGTCTTTATCAATGTGTCATGTAGCTCAACCTGCCAGAATTAAGCATTCTTAAGACAAAATTTTATAAAGCGTGCTACTTCTCTGTTTTTTTCCTTGTCCTTAAGCCAGGTAGCATTCACACAGTTACATATATATGACAATAACTGAATTGATTGAGATTGAACTGTTTAATAGGACATACACAAATTAAACACATATTTTTATACAGTGAACATTTTATATTATGCATTTAATGATTACATATTATAAAAAGTAGACACATTCCAATTTAATTAAATCTCTTTTGTTGGACATCTATGTTTTTTCCAATTCTTTAATTACATAAATACTACTGCAATGAACATCTTCAAACATATAGCATTTTTTTCCTTGTGATTATTTCTCTGGAGTAATATTTCAGAAATGAGATTACTAGGTCAAAAGATAAGGCCATGTTGTAGATGAAAAAAGAAAACCTCTGGTGAGCTATTTGTCTTATTTCACAGTGTATGCTTTTTAGAAACTTAGAAAGAAAGATGCTTTTATGGTTATATAACTGGAGACTCAATTTTCAACTTCCATATACAGGCACGTTATATGTCTCCATCTACATTGATTTAAACATATTTTGTATCTAAGTTTTAGATATGGGTGGGGTGACTCACTGCTACTTTATAATGCCATAAGCATCCAGGAGTAAACACTACAGAGAAATACAATAGCATTTGCAATGACTTAGGATAATGACTTAGGATAATCTGGGAAGTTGTTCCATTATTTTCGGCCTCCTTTCAACCTTTGAAATTGCTATAAGTTTCTTGAATACTGTACCAGTTTGAAGAACAGGATATAAATTCTTCTTTTTAAAATTTAATTTAATTTTATTTAAATTCAATTAGTTAACATGTAGTGTATTATTAATTTCAGAGGTAGAGTTCAGTGAGTTCAGTGATCAGTCTTATACAACACCCAGTGCTCACAGGAAATGAATTCTAAAATCCAGGTGTCCCTAATACTGGAATGTTCACTGTAATGGGAAGCAGAAGATGCAGGTTTTAGATCCAACTCTGACATAATAAGCTGGACAAGCAATTATATTTAATTTTCTGGGCCTCAGATTTTCATTGGAAATAGGCATCCACTTAACAAATACATATTGAATGCCTACTGTGTGCTGGGTACTTACTGTTCAAGGTGATGGAGGTAAGGGCAAGGAATAAAACAAGGACCCTCTCTTATAGAGCTTACATGCTAGTATGGGAGAGAACAAATAGATACAAGTAATATGAGATGACGAGCTCAGTCACTTTACAGTGCTCCACACCACTCCATCTTCTCTGCCCATTGCCAGCAAGCCTTCAGATTGACTCCTAAGACTGAACTCTGATTCAAGGTATATTTAAAATAAATACACTCACTAATGGAAATCTGTTATTTCTCGTAAAATAAAAAATCCTCTTATTAAACTTCTGCCTATAGCTACCAACTTATTTCTTTGTTCCCCTTTACTTTTTTTTTTTTAAGATTTTATTTATTTATTTGAGAAAAAAGGGAGGGAACACAGAGGGAGAGGGAGAAGGACAAGAAGACTCCCTGCTGAGTACGGAGCTCTATGACCTGAGGACCCTGAGACCACGACCTGACCTGAAGGCAGATGCTTAACCACTGAGCCACCCGGGTACCCCTCCCTTTATTTTTTAAGTAAAAAGTTCTTGAAAGGGTTCCTGTACTTAATGTCTCTAGTTCATTTTCTCCCATTTTCTCTTGGACATGATGTCACTCTAAACAAGCTTTTGCCCCCACCGTTCTATCCAAATTATTCTTTGTCAATATCACGAGTGACTTCCACATTGCTGAAGCCACTGGTCAAGTCTCAGTCCTTTCCTTATTCTTCCCTCTACTATTAATTCTTACCACTATTAAATATAATAATAATCATAGCCAGTATATAATATATTTGAAAGTTACTAGGAGAGTAGATCCTTAGAGTTCTCATCATTAGGAAAAAAACCACTTTTCTTATTTCTTTATACTGGTATGAAATGATGGGGGTTAACTAAAATCACTGTGATAATCATTTCACAATATATGTAAGTCAAGTAATTGTGTTGTACACCTTAAACTTATATATTGCTGTATGCCAGTTACAACACAATCAAACTGGAAGAAAAAAATAATAAAAATGTCTAACAATAAAAATAAATAATAATGATAGTTGTCATTTATTAGGTACTTGCTATAATCCAGGCACTACTCTAAGTGTGTTAAACAAAGTGAGACACATAAGCCTCACAATAACCATATAAAATAGCATTAAAATACCCTTTCTACAGATGGAGAAGGAGACAGAGAGGTGTAGTGACTTTTTCAAGGTCACACAGCAAATAATTTGCAGAGCTGGATTTGAACTTGGCAGAAATGGCTGGAGAGCCTTTATCTTAGCCAGTATGTTATGCTGACTCCTTGGCATTTGACTGAATTGATTGCTCCCTCTTCCTTAAACTACTGTCTTCACTTGGCTTCCAAGATACTATGCTTCCCTGGATTTTTTTCCTTATCTTCATGGCTGTTCTTTCTCATCATTCCCGCTGGATTTCCTAAATATTAACATAGGAGTGTCTCAGAGTTAAGCCCTTTAATCTCTTCTCTCTATTCACTCCCTTGGTGATCTTATCACAAAACTCTTAGCTTTAAGTCACATGTAAATTCTGAAAATTCCCCAATTTTTACCTCAAAACCAATGTTTCCACTAAAAGCTTGATTCAAATATCCACTTCACATCTCCACTTTGAGATTTAAGTATCATAAACTTAATAAAATTGGACCTAACCTCTGATAATCTCACTTCTATCCCAAACCAGCTTCTCTTCTCAGTTAAGAACAACTCCATTCTCAGAAGTTGCTTAGGCTCAAAATTTTGGAGTCTTTCCATACAAATGACCAACAGACACATGAAAAAAATACTCAACGTCACTCGGCATCAGGGAAATACAAATCAAAACCACAATGAGATACCACCTCACACAGGTCAGAATGGCTAAAACTAACAAGTCAGGAAACAACAGATGTTGGTGAGGATGCAGAGAAAAGGAAGCGCACTTACACTGTTAGTGGGAATGCAAACTGGTACAGCCATTCTGCAAAACAGTATGGAGGTTCCTCAAAAAGTTAAAAATAGAGCTACCCTACAACCTAGAATTGCACTACTAAGTATTTATCCAAAAGATACAAACATAATGATTTGAAGGGGCACACACACCCCAATGTTTATAGCAACAATGTCCACAATAGCCAAACTCTAGAAAGAGCCCAGATGTTCATCAACAGATGAATGGATAGAGAAGATGTAATACACACACACACACACACACACACACACACACACACAATGGACTATTAGCCATCAAAAAGAGTGAAATCTTTCCATTTGCAATGACATAGATGGAATTAGAGGGTATTACGCTAAATGAAATAAGTCGGTCAGAGAAAGACAAATACCATATGATTACACTCATATGTGGAATTTAAAAGAAACAAAACAGGTGAACATAGAGGAAGGGAAAGAAAAATAAAATAAGATGAAAATAGAAAGGGAGACAAACCATAAGAGACACTGAACTCTAAGAAACAAACTAAGGGTTGCTGGAGGGGAGGTGGATAGGGGGAAGGGATAATGTGGTAATGGGGATTTCAGAGGGCACTTGTAATGAGCACTGGGTGTTATATGGAACTGATGAATCACTAAATTCTACCCCTGAAACTAATAATACAGTATATGTTAACTAAATTGAATTTAAATAAAGAATTTTTAAAAATTTGGAGTCTTCCTTGACTCTCCTCTTTTTCTCACACTCCATATCTTATCCATTAGCAAATCTTATTGGTTCTACACTTGAAACCTTCCAGAATTCAACTATTTTTCATTACCCCCAGTGCCACCATCCTGGTTTGAGCCACAGCCAATTCTCCTTTGATTATTGCTGTAAACTCCTAACCACTCTCCCTACTTATTCCTTTGTTCCTTTACAATCCAGCCAACCTATCAATGGAACTAAGACCATCCCACCCCTCTAAACCCTTCAATGGCTTCTCATCTCATTCAGCAAGAACCCAATGAACTCAGTAAAGATTCAGGATAAAAGATTAATACCCAGAAGTCAATAGCATTTCTATATAACAATAATGAACTATCACAAAGAGAAATTAAGAAAGCAATCCCATTTATAATGGCAGCAAAAAGAATAAAAATCCTAGGAATAAATTTAACCAAAGAGGTGAAAGAGCTACACTGTGAAAACTATAAAACACTGATGAAAGAATTTGAAGATGATACAGACAAATGAAAAGATATTCCATGCTCATGGATTAGAAGAATTAATATTGTTTAAATGTTCATACTACCCAAAGCAATCTATAGATTCAATACAATCCCTAACAAAATACCAATAGCATTTTTCACTGAACTAGAACAAATAATACTAACATTTGTATGTAACCACAAAAGACCCCAAATAGCAAAAGAGATTTTGAGAAAAAAGAATGAAGCTGGAGAGGCGCCTGGGTGGCTCAGTGGGTTAAAGCCTCTGCCTTTGGCTCAGGTCATGATCTCAGGGTCCTGGGATAGAGCCCTGCATCGGGCTCTCTGCGCAGCGGGGAGCTTGCTTCCTCCTCTCTCTCTGCCTGCCTCCCTGCCTACTTGTGATCTCTGTCTGTCAAATTAAAAAAAAAAAGAATGAAGCTGGAGATATCACAATACCAGATTTCAAGATATACTACAAAGTTGCAGTAATCCAAACAATATGGTACTGGCACAAAAACAGACACAGATCAATGAAGCAGAATAGAGAGCCCAGAAATAAATCCACACCAACATGCTCAATTAATCTATGATGAAGAAAGCAAGAATAAACAACAGGGAAAAGAAAGTGTCTTTAATAAATAGTAGCTGAAAAAACAGCTACATGCAAAGAATGAAACATACACAAAAATAAACTCCAAATGACTTTAAGACCTAAATGTGAGACCTGAAACTGTAACAATCCTAGAAGAGAGCACAGTAATAATTTCTCTGACATTGGTCATAGCAACATTTTTCTAGATATGTCTTCTAAGGCAAGGGAAATAAGCAAAAATAAACTGTTAGGACTATATTAAAATGAAAGACTTTTGCAAAGCAAAGGAAACCATAAACAAAACAAAAAAGGCAACCTACCGAATGGGAGAAGATTTGCAAATGATATACCAGTAAAGGGTTAATATCCAAACTATATGAAGAACTTATACAACTCAACACCTAAAAACCCCTAAACAACCTGATTAAAAAATGGGGAGAGGACCTGAGTAGGAATTTTTCCAAAGAAGACATACAGGTGGCCAACAGACTTATGAAATGATGCTCAACATCATATTCATCAGGGAAATGTAACTCAAAAACAGAGCGATATATCACCTTACACCCCTCAGACCAGGTAAATTAAAAAAACATAAGAAATAACAAGTGTTGGTGAGGATGTGGAGGAAAAGGACCCCTTGTACAATGTTGGTGGGAATGTAAATTGGTGCAGCCATTGTGCAAAAACATATGGAGGTTTCTCAGAAAATTAAAAATAGAAGTACCATATGATTTAATAATTCTACTACTGGGTATTTACCCAAAGAATATGAAAACATTAAGTCAAAAAATATACACACCCCTATGTTTGTTACAGCATTATTTAGTATTAATAGCTGAGATATGGAACCAATCTAAGTGTCCACTGATAAACGAATGGATAAGGAAGATGTGGTTACACACATACACACAAACATACACGATGGAATATTTCATAGCCTTTAAAAAGAATGAGATCTTGTCACTTGTGATGACATGGATGGACCTAGATGGTATTATGCTAAGTGAAATAAATCAAACTGAGAAAGATAAATACCATACAATTTCACTCATTTGTGGAATATAAAATCTAAAGCAAATGAATAAACAGATAAAAAGCAGAATTGGTCATATTAGTACAAAGAACAGACTAATGGTTGCTAGAGGAAGGGGGTGAGGAGATGGACAAAATGGGTGAAGGGGAGAGGGAGATACAGGCTTTTAATATGGAATAAGTAAGTTCTGGGAATAAAATGTAAAGCATAGAAAATAGAATCAGACATTGTAATAGCATTGTATAGTGACCAATGTTAGCTACACTTGTGGTGAGGATAATATAATGTCTAGAGAAGCTGAATCACAATGATGTACACCTGAAACTAATGTAATATTGTGTGTTAACTATACTACCCACCTCCCTTGGCAAAATCTAAAGCCATTAAAATGGTCTACAAGACTCCCTAAAATCTAGCCCCCTAGTATTTCTCTGGCCTTACCTCCTATGATTCTGTTCCTTGCTCACTCTGATCCAGCCCCACAGGGGTCCTTGCTCTTCCCAGAATTTGCCAGGCATACTTGGGCCTCTTTGCCTTTGCACTGACTCTTTTCTCTCTCTGAACTCTTTTCTTCTTATATGTGAACCTGGCTTTTTTCCTCTATCCTTCAAGAATTTGCTCAAATGTCCCCTTTTCAGGGAGGCTTTCTCTGACTACTTTATTTAAATTGTACCCAAACATTTCTCATTCCTTTTCCCTGCTTTATCATTTGTTCCACTATATATTTATTTATTCTTTTTTTCTATTTCCCCAGGCAGAATGTTGCATGAGCAGGGAATCTTGTCTGTTTTCCACACCAGGCACCTAGAACATTATCTGGCACAAGGTAGGAAAATCACTAGTTCATAAAAGAGGAATTTAAGTGGTGGAAGATTTTCTGGGCTATATTCTTCCTTGCTCATGTATTGTGAGATAAAGTAAGTTTGATTTCTTGATGTTCTCCTTCAGGTGAGGAAGGACTTTCCTAAAAACTTTCAGCAAAATTTTCCTTGCCTTTCATTGTCATAAATTCTGACCAAACAGTGATAAAGAGAGCAGGGGCTGAGATCACCTTTGGTTTAATCACACCCACCCTACAGCTGAGGGTAGGGTTGGCTTCCCTTGAGGCACATCATATGGAGGGGCAATACTGAAGAAACCAGGAATCTAGAGGGAGAAAAAGCTGAGCTAGCAGTGTCTACTACAGACACCTTAAAGTGGAAGTGGTGGCTGTATGGATATTAGACAACTCATTTTCTCATATTCTCCTCAACACAAGAACTTAGCAATTAAAAAAACCTAGCAATCTTGACAACTGAAAAATTATACCTCACTTCTAATTTTAATTTCTCTGACTACTCTTGACCTGGAATACATTTTTATTTGCTAATTGATCATGTATGTTTTCTGGGATGCCTCAGCCAGTTTAGCATCTGCTCTTAGCTCAGGTCGTGATCCCAGGGTCCTGGAATTCCAGGAGTCCTACATTGGGCTCCCTGCTCAGTGGGGAACGTGCTTCTCCCTGTCTGCCATTCACGCTGCTAGTGCACTCGCTCTCTCTGACAAATAAATATTTTTAAAAATCACGTATGATGTTTCCTGTTTTTAAGATTACCTGGTCATATTCTTTGCTCATTTTTTCTATTGGATTATCTTTTTCTTGTTAACAATTGGGAGCTCTTTATATATTCCATATATAATCCTTTGTTATATATATAGTAAATACTTTCTCCCGATCCATTGCTTGTCATGACTTTGTTTATGGATTTTTACTGGGTCATAGATAGGTTTTAAATTTATGTATTCAAATTTATCATTTGATTTTTAGCTTCTAGGTTTTATCTTAATAGAGTTTGTCCTACTCTAACATCATAAATATTTTCTTGAATTTAATGGTTTAAAATACAATCTTTATGATATCTTAAAGTTGCTTTTCTAGACTCTCCATCTATTCCATTTATTTATCTATTTGCCCCCAATATCAAGCTCTTTTAATTTCTCTTTTATCATCTTTTAAATGCTCTGATATTTTAGAAGGTTTTAGAAGATTTTATCTTCATTGTTCTTAACTATTCTCACCTCCGAATATATTTTAGAATTAGCTTCTAAGTTTTTGTATGGCATTGCATTGAATTTATAGATTAATGTGAAAAAAATTGCCAGCTTTACTATACTGAGTCATTCCATCTATCATTGAAGCAATGTGTTACTACCTACTTCATATAAATCTTGTATAATTTTTAAGTTAATATCCTATATCTTTTGTAGGGTTTTTCTTTTTCCAATTGTCAGTAGTATTCAAGGTATTTTCTAAGTGATTATTGTTGGAGTATAGGAAAACTGTGAGTTTTTTAAACCTGTTATTACTGCATTAAACTCTTTTATCAGTTCAAACAATATTTCTTAGTTATTTCTTTTGGATTTTCAAAATAGAAGATCATATTATTTACATATCATAATCCTTTCTAACATTTATAGCTCTTATTTAATATTATTAGTAGTACTATTATTATAAAGATGATACTATTATTTCTTACTGTGTATTGCCCAAGATAGCCAGTACCATCCTGAGTACTGAGACATATTCCTGACTTTAATGGTAATACTTGTAGTGTTTTATTACTGATTTTTGTGTACTGTGTGATGCAGACATAAATATTCTTTACTAAAGCATGGAGGTTTACCTCTTCCGAGCTTACTAAGAATTTTAACCAAAAAATGTGTTGTTGAATTTTATTTTTTAGAAATTTAAAATGTATTGAGATGACCATATTGTTGTCCTCTTTTACTGTTACTAGAGTGAACTACATAAATAAATTTCTAGATGTTAAATTATCTTTTCTTGAAGCTATTTCTATTCTTTTAATCTTTTGCTATATATTTACCTCTGAATATACAACACGTTTTTATATATTGTCATTATCATTCACTTGTAAGAATTTTATTATTTCTTAATTCAGAAATTATTTAAATGATTTTAAAAACTTTAGCTAAGTAATTTGATTATTTCTAGTTGTCAGTTTGTTACTGATTTCTGATTTTGTTTAAGCCAGTGCATGTCTGTGAAATTTCAGCTTTTCTTGGAAATTTATTGTTTTCTGAGGCATAATGTGCAGTAAATTGAAAAAAATATTTGCACTTGCACTTGAAGTAAATGTGTACTCTTATATTTGTTGAATATGTATGTGTATACATATATATTTTATTATATGTACCATTAAAACCCTATGTATCATTATTATTACGTTTTGCTGCTTTATTTTTTATTATTATTTTTTTTATTTTGAGAGAGAGGAGAGCACAGAGGGGAGAAAAAGAGTGAGAGGGAGAGAGAGAATCTTAAGCAGGCTCCACACCTGGAACAGAACCAGAGTAGGGCTATGCAGTCTCCTGACCCTGAGATCATGACCTGAGCCCAAGTCAAGAGATGGATGTTTAACCAATTGAGCCAACCAGGCAGCCCAACTTTTTTCCTACTTTAATCATTGCATTCTAAGACAGATATATTAACTTCTTCCACTAAGATTATGGATTTAACAATATCTATTTGTATTTCTAATAGTTTTTATTTTATATGTATAAAAGCTGGATGGTAAGGTACATAAATTTGTGATTTTTGTATCTTGACAGATTATTCTATTTATAATATAAAATTTTTCTCTTTGTCCAAATTAATAATTTTATCCCCCAAATCTGAGTTTCATTATGTTAATATTGCCTTAACTGGTCTTTCCCCTTGTGAATTATCATCTTTCTGAAATACTTATGTCCATCCTTTTATTTTAATTATGCTGTGTCAATTTTGTTTTGGTACTGTCTCTGGCATATACCAAGCAGTTAGATTAAAATAAAATCTGACAATCTCTGCCTTTTACTAATGTGACTATGAAAATGTTTGGACATATTACCACTATTAAATATTTAAAAATTACCTTTTTAAAAAAATAAATTCTATTTTTCTTTATTTTATTTTATTTTATGAGTTGATTGAGTTTTTTTTTTTATTAAATTTTATTTTTTATAAACATATAATATATTTTTATCCCCAGGGGTACAGGTCTGTGAATCGCCAGGTTTACACACTTCACAGCACTCACCATAGCACATACCCTCCCCAATGTCCATAACCCCACCCCCCTCTCCAAACCCCCCTCCCCCCATCAACCCTCAGTTTGTTTTGTGAGATTAAGAGTCACTTATGGTTTGTCTCCCTCCCAATCCCATCTTGTTTCATTTACTCTTCTCCTACCCCCTTAACCCCCCATGTTGCATCTCCTCTCCCTCATATCAGGGAGATCATATGATAGTTGTCTTTCTCCGATTGACTTATTTCACTAAGCATGATACCCTTTAGTTCCATCCACGTCGTCACAAAAAGCAAGATTTCATTTCTTTTGATGGCTGCATAGTATTCCATTGTGTATATATACCACATCTTCTTTATCCATTCGTCTGTTGATGGACATCTAGGTTCTTTTCATAGTTTGGCTATTGTAGACATCGCTGCTATAAACATTCGGGTGCACGTGCCCCTTCGGATCACTACGTTTGTATCTTTAGGGTAAATACCCAGCAGTGCAATTGCTGGGTCATAGGGTAGTTCTATTTTCAGCATTTTGAGGAACCTCCATGCTGTTTTCCAGAGTGGTTGCACCAGCTTGCATTCCCACCAACAGTGTAGGAGGGTTCCCCTTTCTCCGCATCCTCGCCAGCATCTGTCATTTCCTGACTTGTTTATTTTAGCCATTCTGACTGGTGTGAGGTGATATCTCATTGTGGTTTTGATTTGTATTTCCCTGATGCCGAGTGATATGGAGCACTTTTTCATGTGTCTGTTGGCCATCTGGATGTCTTCTTTGCAGAAATGTCTGTTCATGTCCTCTGCCCATTTCTTGATTGGATTATTTGTTCTTTGGGTGTTCAGTTTGCTAACTTCTTTATAGATTTTGGACACTAGCCCTTTATCTGATATGTCGTTTGCAAATATCTTCTCCCATTCTGTCACTTGTCTTTTGGTTTTGTTAACTGTTTCCTTTGCTGTGCAAAAGCTTTTGATCTTGATAAAATCCCAATAGTTCATTTCTGCCCTTGCTTCCCTTGCCTTTGGCGATGTTCCTAGGAAGATGTTGCTGTGGCTGAGGTCGAAGAGGTTGCTGCCTGTGTTCTCCTCAAGGATTTTGATGGATTCCTTTCTCACATTGAGATCCTTCATCCATTTCGAGTCTATTTTCGTGTGTGGTGTAAGGAAATGATCCAATTTCATTTTTCTGCATGTGGCTGTCCAATTTTCCCAACACCATTTGTTGAAGAGGCTGTCTTTTTTCCATTGGACATTCTTTCCTGCTTTGTCGAAGATTAGTTGACCATAGAGTTGAGGGTCTATTTCTGGGCTCTCTATTCTGTTCCATTGATCTATGTGTCTGTTTTTGTGCCAGTACCATGCTGTCTTGATGATGACAGCTTTGTAATAGAGTTTGAAGTCCGGAATTGTGATGCCACCAACTTTGGCTTTCTTTTTCAATATTCCTTTGGCTATTCGAGGTCTTTTCTGGTTCCATATAAATTTTAGGATTATTTGTTCCATTTCTTTGAAAAAAATGGGTGGTACTTTGATAGGAATTGCATTAAATGTGTAGACTGCTTTAGGTAGCATAGACATTTTCACAATATTTATTCTTCCAATCCAGGAGCATGGAACATTTTTCCATTTCTTTGTGTCTTCCTCAATTTCTTTCATGAGTACTTTATAGTTTTCTGTGTATAGATTCTTAGTCTCTTTGGTTAGGTTTATTCCTAGGTATCTAATAGTTTTGGGTGCAATTGTAAATGGGATTGACTCCTTAATTTCTCTTTCTTCTGTCTTGTTGTTGGTGTAGAGAAATGCAACTGATTTCTGTGCATTGATTTTATATCCTGACACTTTACTGAATTCCTGTACAAGTTCTAGCAGTTTTGGAGTAGAGTCTTTTGGGTTTTCCACATATAGTATTATATCATCTGCAAAGAGTGATAGTTTGACTTCTTCTTTGCCGATTTGGATGCCTTTAATTTCCTTTTGTTGTCTGATTGCTGAGGCTAGGACTTCTAGTACTATGTTGAACAGCAGTGGTGATAACGGACATCCCTGCCGTGTTCCTGACCTTAGCGGAAAAGCTTTCAGTTTTTCTCCATTGAGAATGATATTTGCGGTGGGTTTTTCATAGATGGCTTTGATAATATTGAGGTATGTGCCCTCTATCCCTACACTTTGAAGAGTTTTGATCAGGAAGGGATGCTGTACGTCCCTACCTTTCTCCTCGGCCAAAGGCCAAGAAGTGATTTTTCCCCAGAGATTTAAAAATCATATATTCTATTTCTGTTCCTATATTGGTTAGCCATTAATTTTTTCTTAAAACTCATGTGTTTAAATATATATCCCTTTTCCTAGCACAAGGGATAAGACAACAGTATAAGACAATGAACCATAGCATGCTATCTATCCTTTCCCCTTCACCGACATTGGCTTCATCTTCAAACTTTATTTAAAGAACTCATTTGAGTTTAGTTCTAGATTGTTAGTATTTTAAAAGATTTATATGACTGTAAGGATCTACACTTAGCCATATGTCTTACTGGCTTCTTTCTTCTCTTATTTTGGTATTCATTGTCTTTCTCCTAAAATCTTTTTTGTTTTGAGTACTTCCTATAATATTTCTTTTGAATGGATTTTTAAACACGCTTTCATTTTATCCTCAACTTGATGTTCATTTGGCTGGATTTATAATTCTGCATCACTCAACTTCTTAAGAAGGTGATATTTGAGTAAAGACTTGAAGATAGTGAGGATCTCTGGGGGAAGAAAGTCTAAGTAAAAGCAACAGCAAGTGCAAATGTCCCAAAGCAGGAGTATGCTTGGTGTGTTCCTGGAATGCATGTAAGTGTGATAATTTACTTAATGTATGTCTTTCCACTCAGCATGTAAACTTTATGACCATGTCTGTTTTATTTTAAATTGTAGACCCAGTACCTGTTGTAGTACTTAGTATACAGAATTTTCTCAGTGTTAGCTGAGTGAATGAATAACCCCAAATTTGAAACAAAAGCCCTAGATCATACCATTCAAGTTCACCATTATATTTTAATACCAATGATATTAATAAAAAGCACACACCCATTTCTTGCAATATGGTGAACTCACAAAGCCTTGAACCAGGAATTAGTTATATTTGTCAATGAATGTTAAAATAATTTTTCAAGGCAAAAAATAGAGTTTTGAGGAATTTGGTTATAATATTTACAACTGAATTGGAGTACTTTATGTATAGTAGTATGTGCTCAGTAAAATCTGTTATGGTACGTGCCCAGTAAAATTTGTTGAGAGAATGGTAAGAATATTCCCACTAATAAAGAAGATGTGGTATATACATACAATGGAATACTATGCAGCCATCAAAAGAAATGAAATCTTGCCTTTTGCGACGATGTGGATGGAACTAGAGGGTATTATGCTTAGCGAAATAAGTCAATCAGAGAAAGACAACTATCATATGATCTCCCTGATATGAGGAAGTGGAGATGTAACGTGGGAGTTTGGGGGGGTAGGAAAAGAATAAATGAAACAAGATGGGATCAGGAGGGAGACAAACCATAAGTGACTCTTAATCTCACAAAACAAACTGAGGGTTTCTCGGGGGAGAGGGGTCAGGAGAGGGTTGTGGGGTTACGGACATTGGGGAGGGTATGTGCTATGGTGAGTGCTGTGAAGTGTGTAAAACTGGGGATTCACAGACCTGTACCCCTGGGGATAAAAATACATTATATGTTTATAAAAAAATTAAAAAAATTTAATTAAAAAAAAAAAGAATATTCCCACTATCAAAAACTATGTAACTAGACCTATTTTCCAAAATTTTAGGATGCCTTTTAAAAGATATGTGCAGATTTCCTTTCATTCATTACATTTATTCACTTTAATTTATTTCACTTTCAAAGTACCTTTATGTAATTTTTTTAAAGATTTAAATTATTTATCTATTTATTTATATGAGAGAGTAAGAGTGTGTGTGAGCGGGGAGAGTAGCAAAAGGATAGGGACAAGCAGAGCTGGACGTGGGGCTCAATCTGATGACCCTGAGATCGTGACATGAGCCAAAATCAAGAGTTGGGCACTTAACCAACTGACCCAACCGGGTGCCCAACATTTAATTTTTTTAACTGAATGTTGAAAAGAATACATTAAGTCCCTGATACTCTGCTACAAACCCACAGATAAAACATACACACATACATATGCATGCATACACATGCTAGGAATTATTCCTTGAAAATGCACTTAATTCCAATTATCTATTGTTCTCTTTCCTAACTCTTTTTTTGATGCTTTTTACTAGAGATTATATTTGCTGTCTATAAACTATACTTTGCTTCCCTTTAACCCAGCAAAGAAATTCTGTATAAACAAAAACCCTAAGATCATGCACAAGGAGAAGTAATGTTGCTATAGAAATTATTTTGCAGGATCATTTTAGCATTTCAATACTCCATAATGAAACAATACTCCTTAGGTTTGGTTTTCCAGATATTAGAAGGTCTGAGGGTCTGAATAAAGAGCTCTATATGCGATTTCATATGAGCCACACTTGATCGGCACTTTACTGGCAAACAAAAATAAATACATTTTAAAGGACAGATGAATCGACAAATCATCAATATTCTTTCTAAAATCCATTCTTAAGCATTTGTAATTCCTCTCGAGTAGTTTAGATTACATGAGATAGACTTTGCTAATACTTCACAAAGTTTACAATTCTAAGAATTATAAAATTCTCCTCAGGGAGCAATCACACTAAATGAATGGCCCTGTGAAAAGAGTAGTTATTGCTTCATTGATTTATATCTGACCACTAAAATCACCGGACAAATGTCTTCATTTCTACCAGGTACCATTTTCCCCACACATGTTTATGGTGTTTTCTCAGAAAGAAAGGAAAGAAAGAAAGAAAGAAAGAAAGAAAGAAAGAAAGAAAAGAAGGGAAAAGAAAAGAAAAGAAGAAGAGGGAGGGAGGGAGACAGAAAGAGGGAGAGAGAGAGAGAGAGAAAAGGAGGAAAGAAGAAAGAGAGAGAAAAGAAAAAATATCCTCAGACTCTGAAACTACTAAATTTCAATGAAAGAAGCAGGGACTTTCGGTAGAAACATGTCTCAAAGGTAATACCAGTCTGTGATTAAATTTATAAACAAAAAGTACATTTTTAAGTGGCATAATATTATCAAACAGCTAACTGTTTCCTCTCCTGGCTCACTTCTCTTTTCACTCTGATTTGAAAAAAAATAATAATAATAGCAGGAATTCAACTAAGTACCAGTATGTATTCAGACTTGGGTAAAGACTGGGGAGGGGTGCGGGGGCGTGTGGGGGAGTGTGTGGCAGGTCCCTGGTGGCAGGCAAATCCCCCTCACTCCTCCCTCCCCCAGTACCCTCTGCAGGGGGCCAGGGCCAGCAGACATTCTCATGAGGGATTGAAGACAGTGATGCCTGATTTTCTGATTTTTAAAAAGAAACTGAAAATCCCAATTTTTTACAGTGTAAAGTCTATCAATTTATCTTTTAAAAATGTAAACACTTGGGGCGCCTAGGTGGCTCAGTCAGTTAAAGGCCTCCCTTTGGCTCAGGTTATTAAGCCCCGCATCTGGGATCTCAGGGTCCTGGGATCAAGCCTGCTTCTCCCTCTCCTGCTCCCTCTGCTTGGGCTCACTCTCTGTGTCTAATAAATAAAATCTTTTTTAAAAAATTAAAAATGTAAACACTCTCTAGGTCGACAGTGAATGTGTCAAATGCACATATTTTTGGACTATACCCTGTATCTAGGGCATAGGTTTGCAACCTCCATAAGGCCAGCAGTTCTGTCTCCATTTGGAGTAAGGTGAGGGTCAACCACCATCAACAACAAAGTTACAACTACAACACTATCTCCTTCTTTATCCATTAGTCTCTATTTCCATGCATAATATTTTGAACAGAAAGCAAGAATACTCACTTAAGACAAAAGGCCTGGGCTTAGAAGGACAGAAAGGAAAATAACCCAGATTTGTCACATGGAAATATTTCATGGTCTAATAGAAATAGTTTCTAATTCTTGCTTTATAAACATGTATCTTATTGCTTATATGTCAAATACAGTCCCTATTACTTTTAAAGTGCTGAAATTTGTCAGAGAGAGATTGTCAATGTGGTGAGATAATTTCTCTCCCTTGCTCTGTTAGGTCAGGTGTTAATCTCATAAACGCCCATGTTTGCATGTTAAATTTCTGTTGCAGCAAAACAAAAACAAAAACAAAAAACCCATAAAACACAGTTTCATAAAACACAGGCATAAAATTACCAAAGCAATTGATCTGACACTGGTATTTAGTGACTCCCAGTTACAAGAAAAGATTTTTAAAACAGAAAACCCAAAATATTATCTAAATACCATCAAACATCAAGTAAATCTTCAGTCACAGAGCATTCGTTGGCATACTGTTAGTAACTCATTCACTGGGTGAGCTGAAAACCCATAACCCCTTAGGCAATTTCTTTCTGAAAAGCTGGACCACTCAACTGACAGCAACTGTTTGTTCAACACTGTGTTAAATTCTCTTTCCATTTTTTAATTTTTCTTAGCACCCTTTCCTCTTGCCTATTTTTCAGGGCTTCTGCTGACATGTCACAGCCTTGTGATTCACTGTCAGTTTTCCTGGCTTGTATTTTTTTTTTTCCCCTCTTACTTCTTTTACAGGGACCTGGTGACAAAGGGAGTGTGGGAGGACAGAGAAACAAGCATGTTTCTTGATTTAGCCCACCCAACTTCACAGAGCCAACAATTTTTCAGTGCATGCCTTCTTACGCACCAGCTCCACCTGTGTCTTACCTGGTGCGTGACCTTCAGTTGAAAATTCCAGCAGCGTGCAACTTGTCTTTGGCAAATGAATTGTAAGTGTGCCAGCTGCCAGATGTCTTCATTTTTAAAACACCTTCAAAACTGCTTCTGGCACAGTTCCATAAGCAAAACAGGCTAAGCTGTAACTCTAGTTTCCACGCTGTGAGCAAAAGAAGAGGGGGTGAGGGAAGCAGATGGAGGCAAGAGAAAAATGTATTGCCTTCACATCTTGAAACAGAGTGTAAGTGGAAGGAAAAACAGAATCTGGCTACCCTCTTCAGTAAATATTTGCACGAAGAGTTATCTATGACCTGTGATATGTTCAATACGCACATGAATAGTCACTTACAACAATATAGTAATTTGAAATACAATGGTTTTGTGAGTCCAACAAAAGAATTATGATAGATTTGTCTAAAAAAGAAGGTTTTTGGCTCTTAAGATAATAAATAGATGTAAACCTAAGGAGAGCTATCAAAAATCAAATAATTCTTTTTTCTTGGTCTTCAGCAGTGCAAAATTCTCTTGCTGTCAAAAGTAGGATTTTGAAGTGAGACTCAAGGAGTGTCTAGATGCCAGAGGATGGCCCTCGATTCTTACCTGTCGAAAATCACCTTCGAAACCTTCTGGTGGTCTCAATACTTAAGCCACACACTAAGGGGACAGATTTAAAGAACAAGGCATGTTGCAAACATTTAGAATGACTGGCATTACTTTGGAAGTAACTAAAGCCCAGAGACCGAATACTTAAATGACAAAAGTCGGGCAAAATTATTGAAAAAATAGTGATAGTGAATTGAAAACTGCCAACGTTTAAACACAAAAACAGATATTCACGCTTGAGCCTAGGGAAAAGTCAGAATATGGCCATTTAAGATCAAGTTGAGTTAATTCAAAGAGAATTATTTCAATCATTATCTTCCCATAGCTCTCATAATAGAAATGAAGACATCCTATGTAAACTACACGAATGGAATAAAATTAAAAGTAAACTGAACAAGGAAAAGAAAAAAAAAAGACCTGCCAGTGACTTATATTTTCTGTCATTAAGTTCTGACTAGTATATTGTGTTATTCACCTCATAGTCATAATACATAAGCTTATCTTTAAGTGGTTAGACATCTACACTTTAAAAGAATATGAATGAAACATGAAAGTGATGGGAGCTATATTTGGAGACACATTGCAATGAAGCCCAATAAGGGAAATAAAACCTTCTTTATACCTATCAATGAATACAAAAATCTAAATTTTGATTCTTAATTAAGAAGGTTTATGGAAAGGAAATGTGCTTATAAAGGTTCCAATTCAGTGAGAAGCACTGGTCTTAGAGGATATATGCCACTGGTAAAATCATAAAATGGGGGGGTTTGCTTTTCTACCTTTTAATTCTACAGTCCTTCATGTGCTTCTTTCAATGAATCACAATATTCCCTGTACATGCCTTTCACCTTCCTACCTCTGTGGATGACAACAGCATAAGCATTTTTTTTTCTAACTATCTTTACCATTCATTCCTGTTTATTGAATTCTTGTCCATCCTTTAAGTTTTGGCTCAGATGTAAGTATTTCTATGAACTTTTCCCAAATAAACTCCTCCACCTCCACTGAAAGAAATCTCTTTCCTGTGCTATTCTCATAGCATGACTCTTGATTTTATATTCTTATCCGTCTCTCTGTGTACACTGTAAGCATCTTGAGGACTGAAATCATGTGTGCCCTGTCTTAAAATCCCAGAATACCAAGTACACCAGGCCCATGCTGATGCCTGAATAGAACCAGATGCCTAGCCTTTGGGTCAGTCAGCAGCGTCCTCATCCTGTCTTCTCCCTACAACGAACCACGCAGTAGGCCTTTTTTTATTCCTTAGGGCTCACTTCTCAAACAGATTCTATTTTTATTTCATTTGTTCTATTTGATCCCTTATTAATTTGTTGGTTAACAATGTAATGGATAATATGAAATGTGGCTTCCAAATAACATACATCAGATTCTAAAAGAAGTGAGGACCTTAATTTAAACAGCATTGGAGTAGACAGAAAGATAAATTTTCTGGGTCTTTCAGTGCTCTCAATTCAGAACAGAAGAATTACACACAGAGCTGAGCATGAACACATATAAAGGAAAATAAGGTTAACAGTAATGGAGAAAATAGTAATAAATACACTATAAAGAAAATAAAGGTTAAATGCATACTGAAACTATTTGAAAACCAAGAAGTATAGAGGTGTCTGGGTGGCTCAGTCAGTTAAGCAATTGCCTTCTGTTCAGGTCATGATCCCAGAGTCCTGGAATCTAGCTTTGAGCCAGATTCTTTGCTTAACAGGGAGTCTGCTTCTCCCTCTGCCCCTTCCCCCTGTTCATTTTCTCTCTCTCTCTCTCTCTCTCAAAGAAAGAAAAAAAAAAGTATTAAAAAATAAGCTCCTAAAAGTTTTTCCCAAACTAAGAAATATAAAATGGCTTCTTGGAAGTGGTGGCTTGTTATTATTATTATTTTTAACAGTCAACTCATATTTTAGTTTGGCTCCAAGTTTCCCAGAAGGGCTTGAGCACATCACTCTGAAACCTCATAAAAATTGCCAAGGGGAGTCTGGTCTGAGTTTCGTGAATGCTGCTCTAACTGATGGGACTGAAGGAGAACCTTGGCAGCAGCTAGGAGAAAAAAAGACACCCAGAAATTAAAATTGAAGTTAATTATAGTACTTACAGATTTTTCCCTAGACCTGATTCTTGGTGTTCAACAAAGAAGAAAAGCTCTCAATACAACTTCAACATGACAATGCCATCACTATACCTAAGCCTGTTCTTGGGGGGCTGGGGAGGGGTAAAACTTGAAGATATTCAAGTCACTAAAGCTGTTTGGGGGATCAAGGGTGTTAAGAGTACTTCTTCATTTACGGCTAGTGACAGAAAATGGATGAAGAATGATCTTTCTACATCCAAATTGTGGTTTTATTTATTCCAAACCCAGAAACCTCATTTGAGTTATATTCTTCTAGACTTTAGGGGGATACTGATTCATGCAATTAGTAGATAAGCAATGCTTGTTCTCGGAACCCTCATCAGCCTATTTGTCTTTTTAATTTTACACAGTTCAGAGTATGATGATCCATATTAGAGAGGCAGCACTTACTACTTACCAGCCATCTGACCTGAAGCAACTTAGCTGTCCTCTCTGAGTCTGTTTCTTCATCTATAGAATGACGATAATTATACCTGCTTCATACCACTGCCATGTGACTCTAGAAGAATTTTGTCAGTATCTTACAGAGTATAAAATAGACACAGTGACAAAACACACTTATGATAGACAACTTTAGCCACCTACATGTATTTCTCTAAGAGCATGGTATTTGCTAAATTACTGATTTGGCTTATTTCCAATTACATCACCTGAAAAAGCTTAGGCAATATCATTCTGGACCTTATTCCATCCCAAAAGGAAGAAATGGTTGGTAAAGTGTCTTGGGGCAAAGTGAGCCAAGCAATGCTGGGATTTGATGGTATAATCTAGACCCTCATGACACAACATAGGTGTAGGACTAGCAATATTGCATGATCTGGGAGCTTTCTGGAAATGCAGAATTTCAGGCCCCATCCAGACCTACAGAATGAGAACCTGCACTTTAACAAGATCACCTAGTGATTTGAATGCACATTAACTTTTGAGACAGCACTATGTAGAATTTTTTTTTTTAAAAAGGGATTTTTAAAAGTCAAGACACAAGATTTAGATCATTCTGTGGACACAGATCTTAAAGGAAAAGATTTATTCAAAAAGGAGAGAAAATCCTTAGACTAAGAAAACTGTCTCTCATTAGCAGAGAAATGAGCATTTAAAATTAAGAGAAAAAACATTATAGACGTCTGGGCTTTCTGATGAGCTCAGATTTTAAGACAAATTTACAGAAGGTAGAAAGAGGGTGTGGCAGATTAAAGGGGGCCACAGATTCTTCTCCACTTTTCTTATTGAGCAGTGGAAACTAATCTTCTCCTCTTGAATATGAACTGGAGTTAGTCATTAAGTCTAGTTGATGTTTTTTCAGTATGTTTTAATTTTGCTCTCCCATTTCCTCTCTTGGTGTTGACTTGGTTCAGGCTTCATCATCTCTCTCCTACACTAATAAGAAAGCCTCCTAACTGGTCTCCCCAGTTTCAGTCTTGCTGCTGAGAGACTGTTCTTTTTTTTTTTTAAGCTTTATTTTAATTCCAGTTGTAGTTAACATACAGTGTAATATTAGTTCCAGGTGTACAATATAGTAATTCAACACTTCCATACATCACTATACATCACAAGTGTACTCCTTGATCCCCATCACCTATTTAACCCATCTCCCTCACTCTCCTTTGGTAAACATCCATTTGTTCTCCATAATTAAGAGTCTGTTTCTTGGTTTGTCTCTTTCTCTCTCTATTTCTATTGCTCATTTGTTTTGTTTCTTAAATTCCACACATAAATGAAATCATGTGGTTTTTGTCTTTCTCTGTCTGCTTTATTTCACTTAACATTATACTCTCTAGCTTCATCCATGTCATTGCAAATGGTAAGATTTCTTTTTTATGGATGAATAATATTTCTCTCTCTCTCTCTCTCTCTCTCTCGTGTGTGTGTGTGTGTGTATCATATTTTCTTTATCTATTCATCAATCAATGGACATTTGGGCTGCTGCCATATCTTGGCTATTGTAAATAATGCTACTTTAAACAAAGGGGAGCATGTATCCTTTTGAATTAGTGCTCTTGTATTCTTTGGGTAAATACCTAGTAGTGCAATTCCTGGATCACATGGCAGTTCTATTTTTAACTTTTTGAAGAACCTTTGTACTGTTTTCCACAGTGGCTGCACTAGTTTGCATCCCCACCAACAGTGCAAAAGAGTTCTTTGTCTCCACATTCTCACCAACACTTGTTGTTTCTTGTGTTTTTTATTTTAGCCATTGTGACAGGTGTAAGGTAATATCTTACTGTAGTTTTGATTTGCATTTCCCTGTTGGTAAGTGGTGGTGAACATCTTTTCATGTGTTTGTTGGCCATCTGGATGTCTTCTTTGGAGAAATGTCTGTTCATGTCTTCTGTGCATTTTAAAATTGGATTATTTGTTTTTGGGTGTTGAGTTGTATAAGTTCTTTATATATTTTTGGATAATAACCCTTTATCAGATCTGTCATTTTTAAGTATCTTCTCCCATTCCATAGGTTGCCTTTTAGTTTTGTTGATTGTTTCTGTCATGGTGCAGAAAGTTTTTATTTTGATGTAGCACCAATAATTTATTTTTGCTTGTGTTTCCCTTGCCTCAGGAGACGTACATAGAAAAAAATTGCTATGGCTGATGTTAAAGAGATTATTGCCTGTGTTCTCTTCTAGGATTTTTAGAGTTTTCAGTCTCACAAGTAGATCTTTCATCCATTTTGAATTTGTTTCTATGTATGGTGTAAAAAAGTAGTCCAGTTTTCTTTCTTCTGCATGTAGCTGTCCAATATTACCAACACCATTATTGAAGACACTGTCCTTTTCCCATTGGCTATTCTTTCTTGCTTTGTCAAAGATTAATTGACCATAGAGTTAAGGGTTTATTTTTGGGTTTTCTACTCTGTTTCATTCATTTATGTGTCTATTTTTTGTGCTAGTACCATACTGTTTTGATTTCTACAGCTTTGTAATATAACTCAAAGTTCAGAACTGTGATGTCTCCAGCTTACCCTTGCTCTTTCAGGATTGCTCAGGGTTTTTTGAGGTCTCACAAAAATTTCAGAATTGTTTGTTCTAGTCCTGTGAAAAATGTTGTTGGTACTTTGATGGGGATTGCATTAAACATGTAGATTGCTTTGGGTAGTATATTCATTTTAACAATATTTGTTCTTATAATCTGCAAGCATAGAATGTCTTTCCATTTCTTTGCCAGACTGTTCATTTTAAACAGAGAATGGTCTCAATACATATACAATGAAGGAGTGAATGGAAATTTATAAGTTGAGTATACTACTTCATGAACTAGTGAATTTCCTGTAATTGGAAATGTTACAACACTGAATGAATGTACATCTTCTTATATTTACAAGAAAAGCAACAATTTTTAAAGTCTGACTTGATTTGAATCTATTGCTATATCATTAAATCCTTTTATTACCAAATGAATTAAGAGAACACATTGGAATTATACATAAATTCTGAAAGGGTCTACCTGATATCATATATATTGAGCAAAACATATTTTTTCTTTTCTTTACATTCTAGGTAGGAACGACCAAGAATATGTACAAATGAGAGAACAGTGAAATATTTAGAAATATTTAATATTCAAGAACAGTGAAAATATTTAGTCTTCTTAGTTTTGTTATTTTTATTGTTTATTTTGTTGTTATGGTTAAGTAAATAAAATATTACAGATGGAGAGAACCTGCATGTTTCTTTTCTAATACAAAGTCTACTTTATATATTGTGTGTGTCTATGTGTATGTGTATGTATTCCTTCCAGAACTCATCCATACACAGACATACAATGTTTGTCAACAGCAGCATGCATACAATTTCACATCTTGTTTTTACAGATATGTCATAAATATCTGCTATGAATTTACACACCTTTGATAATCATCATCTATTTAATGTTTCATCTATTTGACCTACCACAACTTAACTCACCATTCCTCATTTATTGGACTTTCGGCTGCTTTCAATTTTTCTAGTTAAAAGTAAATTTGCTGGGAATATCCTAGTACTTAAAGCAACTTCCTTCTTTTGAATAATGTTCTCAGACTAAATTCTTAGTAGTGAGATTATTGGCTCAAAATATCCAAAATATTTTAATGTTTAAGTCTACCCTGTCAGCTCTATTTTCACAAGGTCCCCCACCCCACTTCAAAAGAACATTTCAAGGAAATCTCAAAAGTATTAAATATTATGTGAAAAAATATATTTCTTGCTAACTTGCTGGGCAGAAAAATAGCACCTTATGATTGTTTTGCTTTGCTTCTAATTAGGATGGACATTTCCCCCAATTTCTTGTTAGTGATTTCCTTTTATTGTGTTTTGAATTGCCTCTTCATGTCGTGTTACTCATATGTACATTTGCCTGTTTGCTATATATACCAGCTATTAAGATATTGAGTATTAAAAAATCTACAAAGATACCATTTGGTGAAACACCTGCCTAACTGACCAATTAATTGATGCCAGCTGCAGAAATTTATGACTCACACTGTGCGTTCTACAAAACTATGACTGATGCTTTTCCTTTTTGGAGTGACTAAGGTCACTGTAGATCAGGACCTGTTCTGATCACTAAGTAAACTACCATAAACCCTGACCCTTTCTTTCTTTCTTTCTTTCTTTCTTTTTTTTTTTTTTATTTTATTTATTTGACAGAGAGGGATCACAAGTAGGCAGAGAGGCAAGCAGAGAGAGAGAGAGAGAGAGAGGGAGGAGGAAGCAGGCTCCCTGTCTACAGAGAGCCTGACGCGGGACTCGATCCCAGGACCCTGAGATCATGACCTGAGCTGAAGGCAGAGGCTTAACCCACTGAGCCACCCAGGCAGTCCAAGCCCTGACCCTTTCTAATTCCCATCCCATACAGAACAGATATGAGGCCACTTACTCACGTCCCCAACCCTGGTCATTCTACTATTTTCTTCTGCCCTTAGCCATATGGAATGGATCCATCCTCTGGGGAAAAGTGTCCTGGAACTATAGCTTTGATTAAAGAGCTAAAAAAACAAAAAAAAGATAGACACAGCAAAGAAGAGAGGTGGCAATATAGTGAGAATGGCCAATAAGAGAGGCCTGAGAAGAAAAGGATGTGTCTAACTGCCGATTTCTTTTAGATTACCTAGCAGCTGGTACAGAACTTCTATGGACACATGTTCACTATGTAATTTAAGTTCCTTGGACTTCAGGAATTGGAGTAGATGATTTCTAAGTTCCTTTCCAGTTCTATTCTTAACCCTACACTATACAGATGTAACACAAGAGGTTATGTCCATGAGAAATGATCCTATCCTATAGGATCCTATAGGGTCAACCTCATGTTTTAAAAAAATTGAGATAAAATTGACATGTAACATTATGTTAGTTGCAGGTATACAGGTCAATTTCTGACAGCAAAATTTCTGGATAAAACTATATATAATTTTCAACTTTATTAAGACATAAGCAAATTGCACCAATTTGTACTTCCACTACAAGCCTTAGTTTTTGCTTCTTGATATGCTCTTGAACCTTTGGTATTATCATGCTTCTTAATCTATGCAGTTAATACTGCCACTAGAAATTATCCATTGATATTCTTGCACAATTGTGCCAAGATACAAGGATAAGGATGTTCACTATGGCATTGTTCATCCCAGCAAGAAAACAGAAACAACCCGGATCACTTAGGCTTAATCACTCAGGATTAATCAGGGAGCAATTATTTATTTTTCAATAGGATTCTTAACTATAAAATAGAATTTATACCATGTTTCCTTTAAATAGTCATCTCTTCTAACATATTTAAGGAGTGTTTGATTTGCGAAGATGTGGTTATATAGAACTCAGTTGTGAAGGTTGTGTGGCACACTGATAGCAGATGCCTGAGAATATATTCTTATATGAGAATATGCTGAGACATTAACAACTAATCAAGTGGTATCTGGAAGTTTGGGCGCAATTCACTCATGTGAATTCCTTTTAAGACTAGGTCCCATTGTTAACTACTGACCTAGTGCATGGCAGTGTGCTCTAAAAATTGTGACAGTTGCATTAGGAACAGAAGGGCCTTATTTCTTGGGAACTTCAGAAACCAAGGCAATATATTTAACACAGAGAAGACAATCTTAGAATATATGATGCCATGTTTATAACAGTATATACTTATTTTATAAATGTTACATATTGCATATTATATACATTGTGTGTGTGTGTGTGTGTGTGTGTGTGTGTGTGTACAAACACAATATAGAAAAAATAGAGAAAGAAATGCAGAAACACTCCTAAGGAATTGGACTGACATGATAGGAATGAGGAGCCAATTGTGGTTTTTACTGTGTACTTTATATACTTCTGTTTGATTTGTGAGTTCCTAGGTACACATGTTGCCTTAATAATCTAAAAGCAAATAAAGACAAACTGAAAATGAACAATGAAACAGAGATGATAATTATCATGAGGATGATAATACTGAGTCATTTAACCAAATTTATAACAAAATAGTTGAATTAGTGAGTTTGCCCTTTTCCTAATTAAAGTAGAAATATTTAAGTTAGGATCCTTACCTAAGTCTGGTATAATCACAAAAATTCAGGACTGCCTCTATTTCCTTCAGCATAGGTAAAGTTCTAAAAGAAAGCTTCAGAGCATGGGTAATCTACCAGCAGTCCTTTACCCTTTACTTTTTTACCAATGGTGGTTCTTAAAAGGCACTGAATATACAACCAGAGAATCCCACCAATTACTGAATGCACTTTAGTATGCAAAAAAAAAAAAAAAAAAAAGTCACTGTCATCCACTTTTTCTAAAGGTGCTCCCCAGGCTAACAGATACTCTCTGAAGAGAAGGTAAATATACAGGTAAATATGTTTGGAAAATGCTGGATTTAATAATATCGCACAATTTTCTTTACAGCAGGACTTCTCTAATATACAAGAGCAGGGAAGATGAGGTCTGCTGAGTCTCTGAAACTATTTGACAACAGTCATGTATCCAAGGCCAGCCTAATGTACCCATGTATCCAAGGATGCAGGTTGTGGAAAGATCAGCTAATGTTTGATGAATGAAGAAAAGGGCAGGAAGAAGTTAAGGTGAGGAAAGCGAGAGAGAGGAAAATAGTACATGGAGTGTATCATTATCATTGTCCTACTTTCCCAAAGCTTTGTACTGTCTATCTAAATTATTATAATGAGCAGTGATTTCAGAATCCAAATTTTGGGCAAATGAGATTAATTTCTACCACCAATTACCTGAATCATTTGTAAAAAGAAAGAGAGCTTCTCCAGGCCCCGAACTTCAAGAGTTTGATTGAGGTGATCTAAAGTAGGATCCAGGAAGTATATTTTTAAGAAGCAGGTAATTCTAATCTTTGTGATTTAAGAACTGGGTTGAGAAACACTAATTCATGAAAATAAAATTTAGATGTTTTATATATAGGCTAAAAATGAAATGGAACAAATTAATTTACCTCCAAATGATCAGGATTTTTAATGTGGAACAAATAGGAATCAATATTTCTTGAGGACAGTTTAAATAAGCACATGATATAATTCCAAATGAAATTCCAAAATGTCTTGAAAACCTCACCTTTGTAGTACAATTTCTCATTCTAATCTCAATATGCCTTACAAACCAACCAGGCCACAAAGCTTTGGCTATGCTTATTCTTTTCTCTTGGTCTGGTATCAGTCCTTAAACTGAATTCACAACACTTCAAAGCTAGTTAAAGCCTTCAATAGCTCCAACTGAAGTGTTTCAGTGTACTTAAGAATCACATTTAGGTGTGCCTCCTGGGTCTGCCACTTACTATTCTATGGTTTTGACAGAGTTACTAAACCTCTCTAGTTCTCAGTTTTCTCATCTGTATAATAGAGTCTTATTGGCATTTATATCAAATAATTATTGTTATGATTAAATTAAATGAAATAACTTGTTTAAAGTGCACTAAGTGGTAGCCATTATTTATGATATATGCATTGATACACTGCCCTCTGGGTGTGGGATTTGTTTGTGGTGTTTGTCAAAAATGCTAATGAAAACATTCCTTTGTCCAATATTATTGAGGAATTTGGTACATTACACAATATTATTTATTTATTTATTATTAATAAATATTTCCCATTATTTAAATTATTAATAAGAATCTAACATATGACTTACAATCAAGCCTACTTTTGGAATAAATGTGGAGGACAGTTTGATTTCAAATGTTTTATTCATTGTCCCCATGACCTATGAAAATGCCCTTTGCAATCCAGTAATTTAGTAGGTTTGTAACATTTTCACATATTCTCTTCTATGTGGAAGTAGCGTAAAAGTCGTTTGTTAGCTTATATGTCCTCATCTGAAAAATACAGCTTGTTGTCTTTATAGAATTTAGACATAAACACCAACTAACATTTTATGTTAATGGCATCTTGGAACCTCCTTCCAAACCCTTTCCCTCAGTAGAGCCCAGAGTATAATGGATCTTGCCCAATCTTAGGAAGTAGAAATAACTTATAAAAACCCATGAACAAACCAAATACCAGTCAATGGAGTGAAAAATAATCTCAATTCTCCTGTCTCTCTCTCTCTTTTAGGAGTAATTATCTGGATATATATATATATATATATATATATATATATGCGCGTATATATATCTCCACACTGAAAACGAGTCAAGATTGTGTCACGGCTAAAGATCTTCGTGATTCAGTGACTATATATTAAGTGATTATCCAAATTTCAACCAAAATAAGACCTCCTTAATCACCAGAGCCTTCCACGTGGAAAGGTAAACTTTAAGACATAAGAGTGCAATCACAGAGAGGCACATATTATTTCAGATTCAAATCCATCTAACTCACCATTAAGTCATTTTCAATTCTAGAACACTAGGTTACATTCAAAAATCATTTACAGCTTAAACAGCATGTAAAATGTTACACTGAATTCACACTATCACACTATCACAGGAAAAATTCTAAAAAGGAAGATCTCTTTAATTTACATATCGAATATATATGTTACATCAATAGGTATATGTAATTTAAATCATTAGTGCTTGAACTTGATAATTACAGAATAGGTTGTTCATCTTCTTCCCTTGACTATAGTACCCTAAAGCCAATCTAAACTCACAAATACTGAGCCATTAAAATATGCATCCTCCTAGACATTTCATCTGCTTCTCAAACTTTGAAGTCAGTTTGGTGAAATGAAGCCACTTTCATATATCCAGGTTATGCATCAGGAGGGCCTTCAAAAAGAAAAGGAAACATCTAAATGAGTGGTTCTCAACCTTGGTCACACACTGGCATCACTGGAGAGCTTTAAAAATACCTGATGCCTTGTGAGCCACCCCCAGAGATTTGATGTAATCAGTCCAGAGTGCACCCTAGACATTGGGATTTTAAAGACTCCCAGCAAAGGTTGAGAACCACTGATCTCAGTCCCATTTCATGCCTGAGGAAATGGAAAACAGCTCCCTATTCTTCCCTAAGGCTCAGGGCATCTAAAACACGGTCCTTAAAGATGTCTACACCATAATGTGTAGAACCAGTGAATGATGATTTGGATGGCAGAGACTACGAGGTAGAGAGTTTATCTGGATTATCTGGGTGGGTCCTTAGGAGAAGGATGGAGGGGAAGTCAGAGTCTCACAGAAGATATGTGATAAGAAGTTGTAGGATAGAGAAAAAGAAACATGAACATGCTCTGTTGCTTGCTGGCTTTGAAGATGGAGGATGGAGCCCCAAGCCAAAGATGGACATGGCCTCTGGAAGCTGGAAAGGTCAAGAAAACAGATTTTCCCCTGAAAGAAATGCAGCCTTATGGACATCTGGTTTCCATAACTGTAAGATAATAAATTTGTATTGTTTCAAGCCACTATGTTTGTGATAATTTATTATCACAGCAATAGGAAAACAATATAGGGGAGGATGAGTTCTATCCAGCAGCAATTTGAAAGGGTCCAATGCGGAGCTCTTTAGCTCTCAAATAACCAGACACCAGAAAACTCAGAAAGAAAAGCCAAGGCCAAATTGTTATCACCCACATTTTTATTAAATTTTAAATCAAATTTTCAATTCCTTAAAATTTTCTATTCCTTATTTTTTATATGCAACAATACTTCTGTTGTGTAGGATCTTCTTAATTAGAAACTAAATGTCATGTTATTACTGCCAACCCAAACCTCAGATTAAAGCAAATAAATGATGATCCGGCCAAACATTTCTGAAAAGCTACCCACCAGGGGAGATTGACTGGCTTTTCAGACTTGGCAGGTCCTGGCTTAGTCATGGTAACCTCAAAATTTTGTTTGGTAGATTCTTAAGAATATGATGAACATTTATTTGCTATTGTGAAGACACCCTTTTGGGGGTTGAATTTTACATACACATGGTCTATGTTGCTTACCATCCACCACAAGCCACTCTGATGAACAAAAGGAGAGCCACCAGACCACAAGCACCAGTCATATTTTGATCTTTCAGGCTTTGACTAGACTGTCCTCTGACCATCTCTGGTGTAAAACCCAGTTTCAAATAGACTAAATATTAAGAGCCTAGGAAATGCAGCTTTTGCCTTGAGGTTCTATGGTGATTCTCTTTCAATTAGTTTAAACTATTAACCCTAAAATTAATTTAGATCATTTATATAAAGTACCTAGGGAGGTGGTTCATTTAAAATAGTTGTTCAATAAGTTTTAGTTCTCTTTACTGTAGAAGAGAAATAAAAACATTAAGAGATGAGAAGGCCTGAATAGAAGCCAAATCAAACCTTTACAATCTGAGTGTTCACGGATAACTTCTTCAACTTCCCTGAATTTTATTTAACTGGCAAATATACACAAGACAATATAAAACTATATCCCTACAGTTTTTTTATTTGTAGTCTGCAAATTTTCTAACATAAGTATTATGGGCATTATTATCTGGGATCAATCCGGGGCTATAAGTCAGTTCCAATAAGGCACAACCTCTGTTAATGACTCAATATTATGAGCACATTCCTACAGGAATAACCACCTGCCAACCACAAAAAAAGTATTCTCCAGCTATCCTCTAAGAAAACATACATATTACTTAACCAAATAATCAAATAATCTCCCCACTGATAGTAATTTTTTTGTAATATTCAACCTCTGTGGACTAAAGATGAAATACCATTAGAATCTCCTCCTGATGTTCCTAAACTCTACCTCCCAATGAGATCTTGGGTTTATCAACAAAGGTAAGTCAAAGGCTTGGTGCGTGGTTACAGTCAGGGAAAGCAGGAGGCCCTGATGCCCAGCAAGGTGGTAAGGCTGTGCCAATGAGCCAGACCTGGTATGGAAACAGAACATCTGACTCACCAAGGACCCCGACGGTGTTAGAATATTTAGCAGGAATTAACAAATGACAAGACCAAAAAAACCCCCCAAAGACCCCAAAACAAACAAACAAAAACCCATAGCAAAGCACATTTATTCTCTCTAAATACGTTTTTACATAAATCCTAAAATGCCCTTAAAGGGTGTGATAAAAAGCGAACAATAGAATGTTGCAGCTCCAATCTCTGATCTGAGCAGATAATTTGGACAAAAACAAACACACGGAGGTATTTCTGAGGAGATGCTCCCCACCCACCCACCTCGAGAATTTCAGCTTCTCAAGATTAATCCAATCTGCCCAGTAACAGTAACATACATGTATTGTATGATAACTTGTTTTCTGAAGCCCATATGGGAACTCTGACTGTTCAGCCACTATTCCCACGCTTCTCCAACTGGAGTGCCTTTATCTCACCAGGGGAAATTTTAGCCTGATAAACCTTTCTTTTTTATTGTTAATGATATACTTTCTTCCCAGGTGAGTTTTACCCCCAAAACACCAAGATCCAGTTACATCAGATTTTTAGGTGCTTATATGTCATTTGTATGCTAAGCAAAATCCAAGAGATTCTTTTCACCATTAATCTTTGCAACTAATAAAGATGAAGATAAACGGGAAGCCTTAAAACGAGAGGTGAGCGTTTTACCGGTAATACTTTTCCATGGCTCCTTGACGAAGATGATCAACTAAAGCAAAACTTCTGCATGATCTATTAATAGAGAATGAGATTAATGAAGGATTATGTCATAATGAGTCTGCCTGCAGAGTAGCTTCAGTTCTGGTCCTTTGCTGCCAAAATACAGTTCTCATTTCCAACAAACAAAGTCTATCTGAGAGAAAGCACAGAGCCCCTTTAGAACTGGAAAGTCCTGTGCATAATAATGACTGTCTAACTCTTCTTTTGCCAAAGAGCTTCAGCACTTTCAATGTCATAGGTCAATGCAGTGATTCAGAGGGGGCCTGATCCTTATCTAAGCTTTTGCAACAAAATTAGAATGTGCTGTAGTCTTATTAAAGAAATGTTTGTTCCTCCATCAATGAGCTGAAAAGAAAGCAGCTCAATGTACTTTTGCAAATTACAGCAATAAACTGCTTGAATTAACTGCTTTATTACAAATATTTAATTATTCTGAGGGTTAAATATCCAACATTTTGGAAAGGCAAAATTAGCAGTCCACTTGATAATCTACTTCATTTAAAATCTGTTACGACGGTGTATTTTTGTTTTTATTTTTAAACAATTCCAATTTTCAGTTGTCTTCATTGTAAACTCAGCCAGTTTCCATTTGGGATGAAAAAGAACACATACAGCCCTTAATTTTGAAGTAAACTGTCAAGAAAATAAAATTCATAATCTGTGAAAAATTAAAAAAGGCAGACCTCATTTTAAATTCCTAGGAACAAAATAGTTACAAAAACGAAATAGGACTCAAATCGCCAAGTTAAGATCAGTCACATTTTAAGTGAGACCTGTTTGAAAATTTAGATAAAATAACATTATTATCATCACTATCACCATTAAGCAGGTTGTTGTTCAAATGTTATTTAAAGTACACTCCCCTTTAAAATACAAAAGACCAGAATTAAAACTTTGCACTGAAAGAAAACTCAACCAGTACATGTTGAACAAAAAGCAAATGTCCTTAAGGGAAAGTTTTTTACACCAACAAAATAAAATTCATCAATCCAAATCTGTTTTTCATTTATTAGTTCAGCAGTACCAAAGCACATGAAATTATTTATAAAAACCGATCAATTTTATCTGGGTTATATTCTTAAAAAATAAGAAAGGAGACAGCATTTTGCCATAGGGCAAAGAAAGAATATTACAATAACAGAAAATGGATCAGCCAGGATATGCTTCAACAGAGGGACATATCAAAGCATTATTATAGTCTCTCTCCACTTACTGTTTGGATTCACTAATCTACATCACTAAATTGACCATTCAGTGCCAGAAAATCTGCCATGTAGGTCTCGACTTTTCATAGCAGCTCTTAAATGTGTATTCGGAAACTACAAAGTGCTGAATATATTTTCAGCCTTTTTATACTACGATTTACAACTAATGACCTTAAGCAATGTCATGCATGTAAAACAAAATTATGAGACCACCCTGGTTTCGAGCCGAATAAAGGTATAGAATCGAACTTCATTATCATTCAAATTTAATAGGGGAAGAACAGTAGTAAAAAAAAAAGAAAAAAAATCCATAGTAATATAGATAAGTCTATTTTGCAGTTTTACTTTATAAAAAATATCCTCCACTTGTATTTTGCCATTACAGGCTCAGAGTAAGTAGACAATTATCTAAGCTTAATGCCAAAAGTAATAATGCACTGCACACATTCAAAACCTTTGTGCCACATCAGCCAGTGCCTGCAGGGATAAAACATTTATCAGTTGCTCCTTAGAGCAATAGTGGGTTTGAAAATTTGGCTGCCCAGGCTGACATTTAGTGAAATCATAGTTTTTGCTTGATTCAGAACCCAACACAGGAAACCCTGATACTGGGATGACTCCACTGGCAGCGTGCCTCCTGATACCCACTGAACTGCGGGCTACTTTCTGTCCCACTACTTCCCATGAAAGAAGTCCTTTTACTTCCCTGCTATAGTTGGCACACTGCCCTTTTCACAGACCCAACGAACCGTCATCTTGGATGTAACAAATTAGTACATTCTCAGAATAATAATAAGTTCAGGCATGAAAACACTATTGTTTTTATTTAGAAATGAAGTAACTCATTTTAGCTGGGTGACTTTTTCAGTGTAACACCACAGGCCAAAAAAAAAAAAATCTTTTTCTGAAAAGAATGGTCAATTTCAGGAGAGATATGACACATCGTTTGCTGTAAAAATCAGGGAAAGGCCAAAGAATAGAAAAAAATTGGCATTCGTTGCAGAGTAGTTAAAGAGAAAATAGGGGGTTTGAGAGAGAAATACGAATGTAAAACAAGTAATATGTCCATTTCAAAGTATAATTAGAGAAATAAGATCGGGACTAAGTATAGTACAGAACTGATTTTCGATATCAGGTTAAGATCTATTAGCTGATTCTTCTGCTTGCGATCACAAAAAATACCTAAGAGGTTTAAAAAATGACCTTCAGGTATATTAGAAAAATAATTAAACACAGAGAATGTTAAAACACTAGAGAATGACACAAACATGTTTTCATATGTTAATGAACATGTCAAAATTTACTTTCAGTTTCCAAAAAGATCCTTTCACTTCTGCCTGTGTGTATGTGTGTGTGTGTATGTTTCCGTGCTCAAGAATTTTCTACCATGTCCACAAAGAAAAGGAAAAAGTTAATATTTACAAATTTGCACATAAGTCAAATCTACTTAAAATCAGAGCCATAATTTATAGGGAACACTTTTCCTCATTATTCTGGAAGGGCCATCACTACCTTGCAATGTCAGGAACCTGAAAAATACGACTATAAAAACTACTGTTCCAACAGTCTTTATGACAGCTTCAACTGAGATTTTACTGAGATTTGAATAGCAAGTATACCCTTAAGCAGACAATAAGATGAAATTAGAACGGACAAGAAGTATGAAATAATAAAGTAAATAAATGTATATTTTCAATATTCTAGATTTTGTCCAATTTAAATGTCAGCTCAAAATTATAATCTAGAAATCAAAACAATCATTAATGCACTCTCCCTTTGCTCTAGCCCTGATCACTTTGAACAAATCACAATATTTCATGTAAAAATATACCACAAATTTACTAAACTTTCTGGTTCAAATGAGTTCAAGAATATCTCATTATAAATGGAGACAGTCCTGAAAAGGCAGCCAAGCATGACTAAAAAGATCACTCTTTTACACAAAAAATAGCCTTCTTATTTTACCCTTTGTTGAAAAGACATTTGGCCAGCCACAGGGGAAATACATAATCTACTTTTATATTCAAATAATTTATTTGAAAACTCTATGGCTACAATGACCCTAAAACAATTCTGGATTGAATATACATATTACATGGGTTTATGTGATCTTAATCATTGACTTGTTTTCATGTGTTAGCAATGATTTTGGCATTTCTTTTTAAAAAAGAAAACCACATTTGTATGTTTGAATAAAAATTTACCATTTAGTAAAATTATATCTGAAATGAGATAGATGGTATTAATGTGCAATAGTTCTGTAAATAATTCTACCTGTGAAGTCAACTTTGAATATTGCAGTTCTTTTCATGTAGCAATCTATCAATTTGATCTAATATACATTCCAACACACAGTCTGTCTGGTAACAACATGTCAGAAATTATGCCATCATAATTTGCCTTTTATAAAGACAAGCAGCAATACTTGAACATTTCAAGATTTTAAAAACCTCCCTCTACATAGATTTGCTCTTTTCAATTCTGTGAATTTTTGTTTCAGTGTTTTGATAATAAGGTTGATATTATGAACTCGAAGTTACGGTAGATTTAACTGTGAAATGTCTTTCCTCCCCTCCCTCAGGAGTCAAAGAAGATGCCAGCAGCAAATGATGTTTGTCCATTTACTTTAAGACACTGGTTCTTTCATTCAGTTACTCCATATCCAAGATTATATAACAGCAGAGAATAGCATACACTGAGGAGGAAAAGCTTAAAGCAATTAGTTTCCTTCTAAGTACTTTAGCCTTCCTTATTTGGGTTTTTAAAAAACAGGCAATCATACAATGAATTTCAAGCAGCCATACAAAGCATTTTAAAAACTGTTTCTACAGTCTTCATTTCCTTTCGTCCTTGTACACATAAAAGAGAGGAAGTAGCTCTCACATACGTGTCCTAAAATTGATCATCCAGATAGTCTAGAAAGTTTTCTGTGCTTTCCACCAATGTTTTTTTCTCTCACTTTCAAGGTACAAATGAGATATCCCCAGCTCTAATACAGAGCACCAAAATGTAAAATGTCGACTTGTCTTGTACATTCGGGGTGCCTCCCTGGACTCTGCCACTCTCCCAGCAGAGCAGAATGAGTATCTGTGCTAACCATACATTTCAGGACAAAGGAACTAATTCATGGGGGAGGGGAGACCACACACCATTTATAAGGTTTGTTCAGTTTACAAGAAAACTATTGTCAATGCTTTGTTGATTCATTATGAATGACCCTGCGTGACAAATAACAAGCGGCCACCTCCTTGCTGAGCCTCATCAGAACGCTTCCTGCATTCGAGAGCAGCCCAGGATCTGCGGGGCTAATTGTTATTTAAGGAAACTATAGCTGTAGGTACATGAGGCAGCTCTGATCACAGACCTAGCCATCCGGTTGAAGATTTGATGAAACTGTGGCTCTGGTACCCAAAAGATCACGCACAATAGCACAGTGCTTGCTAGTGCAGTACAAAACTCTGATGTGAAGAACCAGATTCCACTAGAGGGAGTGAACAGAGCCCGGAAAGGATCATAGAGATGCTGACTCTATGCAGGGTCCCACCACCAGGACATTTTAGTTACTACGAAATCTTCTTGTCTCCCCACCTACAAAATGGGACTCAAATATTTTTTTAAAGGAAAATCACCTTAAAATCTTTTGTTGCAAAATGCTATACAGTGCACAAGTATTATCTTCATCATCCATTGAACCTTTGTACTTTTTTTCTCTATCCCGAGGGAAATAATAAATTGACATATTTTCTATCATCAGAGATCCTTTTAAGACCACAATGTGATTGCACTCCAGCACATCTCACACTTATCCCCATTAAAAACACACAAAGGGGTGAAAGCAGGGAAAGAAATAGGTAGGCATAAAGGGCAGCTCAGATACACTGTTGTACAACATGGGCGCTCTCCCCTAACCTGCCCCAGCCTCTAAGACGAGAGTGTAACCACCGCACAAAGAAGCCGCAAATGGGCTCTGCATATGTTCCAGTTGAAATTGGTTGCTCTGTGGGTAAGAGCACACAGATTGCTCTCCCGAGTGGCCATTTGATTGCAGATCAGCTATGTGTTCCCCTACTGCTCCAACAACCCTGAAAGGCGCCCTGTATCTTTTTAAGTGGCTGGTTTAGTTGGAAGCACAGGAAAGAAATCTGTTCTTCTTTGTGACACCTACATTGTTGCATTGTGGTGTTTTTTCCTTTTTCTTTCTTTAAGGAATAAAGGACCTTAAAAACAAACCCAGACCTCCATGAAGAAAAGTTCCTTGGTGGCCTGATGGGGGAAAGAATCCTTCACCTTCACCTCTCTTTTGGTTCTATCAGCTTTGGGATTTCCCCAGGCCACCAAGTGGTTTTCAAATGAGAATAGGGTGTTTCAACTGGTGGGGAAACTGGCAGTCTTCTAGGTTGCTGTTGGAATGTTACTCGGTAAACTTCCATGGAGGGCACTCTGGCAGTTTCTACCAAACCTCTACTTCCAGGAATCTATCCTAAAGCTCTTGCTCCGCATGTATGGAATGACATTATGTATACGGTTGTTTACTGTAGTACTGTTTGCAATAGCAAACACTAGGAACACCTTAAACATCCATCAATAGGGGCTGGGTACAATATGAGGCAAGGATACAAGGAAATAATATACAATGTAGAAAAGAATGAGGAACTAATATAAAACGATCTCCAAGACACAATGTTAAGAGGGAAAAAAGCAAGGCATAAAAGAGTATGAACTGAATGAGCTTCCTGTTAAATAAGGGCATAAATATGACTAATACACCTTGTTTGGGGGGGTTCATGAAAGCAGGCTCACACTGGTTTTGATCACCCCTATGTCTTTAGAAACAGGAAATAGTTTATTTCAGGTGAGGAAAGTTCCAAAATAAAACTGTAGTTAATGAGGGAGAGCTAGAGAGTCAAGAATAGATTTGAAATAAAAAATCTGGATTCAAAGTTTTTTACAGAACTTGATAGAAAATTTCAAGAAAAAAAATACCGGAAAACATGAACAGTGTGATGAAGAGTGATTTTCCCTTCTGCTTCTTTATCCTTTCATCTGCTTGTCATTTTTTTCTGGGAGGATGCGTGTATTGCATATTTAACAACGAAACAAAATACGGCATTAGACTTGGTGACTCTCTGGATGTGTGGTTTGGGAGATAGAGAAGTCAAGAATAGATCTGAGTTTTCCAACTTGGATGCCGCTGAGAGGAGTTGAATTGAGGAGGTTGATGAGAAGATAGGCATTGGACTTCACTACTAAACGTTTCTCAGGGTTTATGCCAAGCTGGCCTTAGGGTGCCGCAAGAAATCTTTCTGGGCTTCAGGAATATGCCAATTTCACTGTAAAGAACATGTAGCCATATTTCTACTAGGAATCACCTGGGAGTTGCCCTTAGGACACAGATAACCTTGTTTCTAAAGAAACTTACAAATCATTCAAAGCAGTGTTGACTTTCACTAGTATTGTTTCCATTGACTTGCAAATGAAGCGCACTCCTGTAGGACTAAAATTCTTGCACTCACGGCCTCTGGTTACACAGAAACACCTAGGTGTTTCAACACCAAAGGTGGTCGTTAGCAAATTCGGGACCTTCCCTTTGGCATCCTCAGGATCCCCCATCTTGTTCATTTCCCCAAGGACATTTCCCATCTTTACTTAAAGGCTTTGTCCACAACTTGGAGGCCCCCCACCCTGTGCATCTGTCCAGCTGGCCTCTGCTCCCCACCTCCTCTCCCTTCCCTGATTCTCCTAGGAGAGGCTCTCTCCTCCCTCCCTCTCTGCCCTTCATCAAACCTAGCTTTGTTCTTTGTGCAGAGATTCAATCTATTTTCATTTCAAATTTATGAAAACCACACCCCACTCTTTTTAAGCCCTAGATTTTTCTAGCATATGTGAATTTGAAAATATTAGAATAAACTATTTTTACTTCTATTTTGGGGTCTCTCATATGGAAGCCTATTGTTTGCTAACAGAACTTCTCTGAACAATTTAAGGTAAAACCAGGGTTTTGTCTAGTAGAGGCTTTCCCAAAGAGTCCCTAGGACTTAATGGGTCCCCAGAAAAAAATAGTAAATGCTGAAATGGGTAAGAAACAACTTGCCTGCTATACTGTCCTCTTATAGCTTCACTGACAATATTGGCTATTAAAGGCTCAGAAGAGTCCTATAACAAAAATTTGGTTTAATTTTGTTTAAACCAGAGCTTTCTACATTTATTTTTCCCATTATTATTATTATTGTTGTTATTATTTACTGAATACCTTTTGGTAAATTCTTTATCAGAATGATCTCCTTTAATCCTCACCATGAGTAGAATCTTCATATGACAGATGAGGAAAATAAGGCCTTGAGAAATTAAAAAACTTCCAAAGTCAAACCACCATTAAGTGGCAGAGTCAGGTTTCAACTGTTTGTTTGCCTCTGGAGACGTGTATTCCTTTTCTCTAGGACTTACAGGAGCCCTCCTTGACCATGTTTGAATCTGTATTTGGACCTGACCTTTAAGGACTGACACAACAGTGTCTTGGGGGCCTGTGAGGTGGAAGCAGCAGGAGGAAAGGGAATCCAGGACAGGGAGAATAGGGGACACCTACATTGCTGTTCCTCCCCACTTGGCGATCCTTCCTGTAGGTATTTTATGTTCTATTAAAACAAGCCCCAGTTCCCTCATGTGAAAAATGGACACACTGATACTTCTCAGGATCACTGTAAGGCTTGAAGTTAAAAATCTATAAAGTCCTTATAGCATATCGCTTCGGCATGGCGGTCCTGAGACACAAGTGCTTGGCACATAAAAGACCCTAAGAAATGGTGACAATAGGACTTTTTACAAGTTTCTAAGTTTTTTTTTTTTTTTAAGATTTTATTTATTTATTTGACAGAGATCACAAGTAGGCAGAGATGCAGGCAGAGAGAGAAGGAAAAGCAGGTTCCTCGCTGAGCATAGAGCCTGATGCGGGGCTCAATCCCAGGACCCTGAGATCATGACCTGAACCAAAGGTAGAGGCTTAACCCACTGAGCCACCCAGGTGCCCTGACTTTTTATAAGTTTCTAAACCTCTCTGTGTCTCAGTTCATTTACGTGTAAATGGGGATAGTAATGTAACCTACATCACATCATGGGGAAGGGGGCCGTGAATATTCTATGACAAGTTAACATGTGGAGCACACAGTAAGCACCACAAGGGTTTGTCATATTAATGATTTCCCTGCACATGGCTATACCATGGAGCAGCTCTAGAGAGCACACCCAGAATACTGTCACCAGAATGACAAACATCAGGCTCTCTAACTCCAAAGATTCTACTGTCTCTAAGTAGATCATCACTCCTTCATCCAAACAGCTGTCACATGCTTCAAGAATTTGGCTAGACCTCAGGTGCTGGTTACTCTTGAACAAAGCTCTTTAGACTTGAAAGGAAGTTACTTCTGTAAACAATTCTTAATCCCTCTTTTCAGTGAGTGTTGATTCTGCTTGGCCATATGTGGCCTGTGAAGTTAAATAAATGGCTGCTAGCACTGCCTCAGTTACTTGCTATATTGCTCGGCAAAAAGAGAAGGAGGAAATCTTTAATCTCCCCACCATCCTTAACCACCACCACAGATTCTTAGGCTCACCGCACATGCACTTATGTTATGGCATTGTACCCCACCGTGAATTCACATAGTTGGTGAAGAAACACCATTAAGCTATATCATCATCCTAAATTTCCATGCAGGTGAGTGCCCACGGAGGAAAAAAGCCCAGAAAATTTGGGGATGATACTGAAAAATTTGCACTTGGAAACTAGAAACTTAAGCTTAACTGGAAGGCACAGAAATGGGGTTTCCTGATTAAATCCTTTGGTTATTAGAAAACATTTTTTGGTTCAATTCACATTGAAAATCTATTTAAACAATATATTTTAATTACTGTTATTTTATAAAATAAAACATAATACCACTTCATAGAGAAAAATTTGTAAAACATGGACAAATATAAAGAAAATGAAAGGGGTGCCTGGGGGACTCAGTTAAGTGTCAGACTCTTGATTTTGGCTCAGGTCATAATTCCAGGGTCATGAGATGGAGCCCCATGTCACCCAGCGTGGACCCTGCTTAAGATTCTCTCTCCCTCTCTTTCTGCCCCTCCCCCCACCTCCTCTCCCTCTGTCTCCAGAAAAAAATGTTTAAAAAAATAAAGAAAATTAAAATCAAACATCAGCTCAACCTGCTGTGAGATCCTACCCTGTCAATCTTTCACATGTATTTCTTTCTTTCTTTCTTTCTTTCTTTTTTTTTTTTTGAGAGAGAGGGGGGCAGAGGAGCAGAGGTAGAGGGAGAGAGAGAATCCTAAACAGGCCCCAAGTCCAGCATGACCCCAAGATCATGACCTGAGCCAAGATCAACAAGTCAGACGCTTAACTGACTGAGCCGCCCAGTGCCCCTCTTTATATATTTTTCACAAAATTGGAATTATATTATTCAATAACTTTATTTCCAAAACTTAACATTATGTTGTGAATATTTTCCTTTCATTAGATATTTTTCTAAATCATTTGAATGGCCAAATGACGTTTCATTATACGCATATACCAAAGTTTCTTTTAAGAATCTCTCCAAACACCTCCTCCTTACTCACATATTCCCCAAAGCCACTTGGGCCCCAGGCACAGGAGTACTTGCTATTGTCAAATAATTCATGAGCTTTTCTAGATCTGGGCCTTTGCTCCTTCCACTCTCTCCACCTACAATGTCCTTTTCAGCCTAGCAAGTACCTGTCTATTCTCCAGGGCCTATCTAATCTTAAGTAAATGGCTTAAATCTCTCTGGCCTCAGCTTCCATACCTGTGAAATGGACACAATAATGTTACTTTCCCCCAATACTGTTGGAGGATTAGTGAGTTAATATTTACAAAGGCCTTAGAATAAGGTTTGCTTCAACTTAAAAAATGCTCAACAAATGCTAGCTGTTTAATATTATTGTTACTGACATATTATCTCATCTGTATTTTGCAATCAGTTTATACATAATTCTATTTGATCTTTAGGGTTTCATGAATTGATTGCAGAGGTTAAAATCTGGTAGGGACTTCAGAGATCATATAAACACTGTGCTCCTCAACGTATGGTAAGTCATCTAGGGAGCTCATTAAAAATGCAGATGCCTGAGCTCTACGCCAGTCTTACTGAACCAGAATCTCTGGGGTGGAGCCTAGGAAAAGACATTTTCATCAAGCTCCCAGGTGATTGTTAAGCATGATAAAGTTTGGGAACTACTCATCATGGTCTAAAACCTCCCTCTGCCAGTGACAACAAGGCCATACAAGGTTAAGTAATTCCCCTTAGATGAAGGTGGAAAAAAAGCCCATCTAGTTTGTAGAAAGAAAGAATTGCCATATCTCACATCACCAGTGAAACACAAATGATTTCAAGGATGCTTCAATGACGCTGTGGTTCCAAGCTTTTGTACTGAAATAAAAGAAGAACGTAAGCTCAGATCAGGCTTAAAATTTGATTCCAGATCTGTTGGCAGGAAGATTGATCAAAATTCGACCTAATTGTGGTCTCTCATTTACACTGAAAATGTGAATCCCAATGAAGAATTGATCTGAGTCACTGAACAGTGAGTGACACTACAGTAAACACACAGCCACACCGTGCAGTTCAAAGCGGCTTGCTCCTAATAAAGACGTTTCTGTTTTGTCTTGTCTATTTCATTTGACATTTGTCTTTTGGCAGAAGATGCATTATTAAGACAAGGAACAGAGATTTGATGTCTCCTTCCTTTTGGAACCACATGAAGAAATTTCATTTTATTTTATTTTAGGGGTGAGCGGATATGTGAATTGAGGGAAGATTTCCTGTATAATTATTTCTGAGATACATATTTCCATTTGAGGGAAAGCCATACAAGAAAATGAAGTCCATTGTTAATAAATCAGACTATTCATTTTGTTCAAGGACCACTTCTATTTTTAAAAATGAACATAGTTGATTCTGAAGTCAAGCACAACAGTGGTATTAGACTACCATGCCCACTGATTTAATCATGTGATTGGAACAGAATTCTAATTTTAAAGAAACCAAATTAATACCTTAAAAAATATAATGGTACTATATTTCCTGGTGAAGCACATGATATGTCTCCTAAATGGAAAAAAAAACAAAAAAGACAGATTTATCCACAGTTGTTGCTTGGAAAATAAACTGGTATCTACAGGAAACCTCTGAGGCTATTTCTTCTTATCGTCATAGTACTATTATTGAGGAGTGAAAGCTCACTGGAGTGTACATGGTGCAAATGGGTCCGCGGTGTCAGGAGGGTTATCTTGTGCCATGACTATCTCATCCCTGAATGCCAGGATGATAGCATCCCCAGAAGGTCTGCCAGATATACAAGCACACCACAGGTTTGGCCAAGGGTCTGCACTGTGGAGAGAGTTTCCTAGAAACCGTACTTTACCACTTGCCCTTTCACTCCCATGTTCAAAGCAGAATCATGTTGCCTTTTGGCATTGTCTTCTCCACACCAGAAGCATGTAAAAGTGATGTGGATTACAGAAGAGTGGCCACAAGTGCAATATTCATAGGCAACTGAAGGATTGCATCTTGGGGTACAGAATCTTTTGGGGATCACCAAGCACATCCCTTCATGTCCTGCATCTCTCTACCTTCCATCCCCACCACTCCTGACAAACCATCCTCTCTTCCTCACACTGCATCACTACATTCCCTCTCCTGATGGACTATAGCAACTGGCTTCTGTGTGGCCTGGGCTTTGAAATGCTGTTAAGATGCCAAAAGGCTGAAATGACCAAACACCTTGGCTCTGTTCCCTCATTCAACAGAATTTCAAGGCTTCATTTCAATCTTAAAGATCTCAAAGATACGGTGACTGTTACATAGTTTTCACTAACTGCTCGGCCATGACATACTGCCTTAGGCCAAGGTTGTTAGATTTCCTTGCAGGAAGGAAAACCTTCTCAAGTGAGAGTGTACATTTCCCTGTGTGGTGTACTTCTTAGACAATGCGCCCACCTAGAGCTTTAACAAAATACAAAGATAATTTCATCCAAGTATGGATTGTCAGTATTTCTTATATTACTTACACAATAATCACGAGGGATAATCTATGCCATATTTTCATCTGATCCAAAAACTTTACCAAAGGTAGAATGAAACCCTTCATACTGGAGCCAGGACAAATAATTCAGATAGTGAAGGGTTTACTGGCTTTTAAACTGTGTAATGTATATATTATATCTATGAACTGTGATTTAAATACAAAATTGAGAACTGACTTTGGCATCACCAATTCAGTATCAACCAATGCCTAGGATGACAAAATTTCTGTGTATTTCAGTATTTGGTTTGCTTAGAAAAAATGGTCTAATATGAAGACTCATATTTAGCTAAGTTTACATAATGACTCAGTAATGTTTCTGCCATACTGGGAATAGACTATTCCTGTCCATCCTTTCTATATATGAATGAAATTTCCTGTTGAACTTTAGCTGGTCAATGTGACCCCCTTCTCTTAATTTATCAAAATGGAGGAGGGGCTGGGAGGGAGACCATCAAAGGGAGAGACAGAGAGAGAATCTTAAGCAGGCTCCACACCCAACCCAACACAGGGCGTGGTCTCAGGACTCTGAGATCACGACCTGAGCTGAAATCAAGAGTCAGATGCTTAACCAATTGAACCAGGTGCCCTCAAAACACTGTTCACTTCTAGTTTGGGGCCAATAAATTGTTGGCATTGTCTTAACCAGCACATTGTTCTGGCATTAGGTTAAGGTATACATTGTTAAATCATTGGGACAAATTCTGGAAATATATTTAATGTGCTAAGACTGGGAATGCACTACAGTTAATTTGCATTTCCAGTCAAAACCCAATCAGCTGTGTTTTCCTAAGACTTTAGTAGTTTTTACGTCACCAATTTACATAAGAAAAAATTGTCAAGATATATTGTCTTTTGTTTTTGACTTTAATATTTAATTAAGATTACTGTAGAGGTTTATTAGATTAATCTGAGAGAGTCAGATGATATTTGTTGTTGATATTCTAATAATGTTTGTAGCAATATTCTAAGTTCTAATAAATTAATGTCTTGGTGGAAACTGTCTACAGATATTTTGCCAAATAATTTCAAGCAATTCATTTAATTTTCTGTCATACTATTGTCAAATGACATATGGCCATATTTAAATAATATTTAATAATTCATTTAATGACTACATGCCTTAATTTGAAAATCTTAGATAAAATATGAAAGAAAAATGAAGAGAAAGGTGTGGCTTCTTGGGTATTTAATAATGAGACATAAAATGCTCGTGATAAGCAAAAATTTTAAATGACAATTCCAAAAAAAAAAAAAATGACAATTCCAACCCTTTGAAATGTTATCTAATGTGTTATTTGTTAGAGAGGCTCTACTCTATTTAAAAAATCATCAATACTTGAATTATAAATCATAAATTTAGAAATAATTTCATTTACTTTCAAATATCAAATAATCTGAAGGAAAAAATCTACAGTGATTTATTTTTTATGAAAGAGGTATTTGTAGTTACTTTATCATCCACTTTTTTTCAGTAAAAAGGGAATTAAACTATTACAGGACACCTTGTTAAGTAATTATATAGCAACATCACTGTGCAATTAAATAGCCATCAGTCCCTGCAGCTGAGAAATTTCAGGTAATTATTCAAAGATAATTTAATAGGAGAATTACTGTATTCAAGCAAGCATTAGCTAGTAATCTACCTCAATTAAAGCATCCAATTAATTTCAGAACCTTGATAACAGTTGCCTTTGGCAAAACTATCCTTTTCCCTCATTTGATCTTACATATACAATATTCCTTAAACATTGTATAAAGTTAATTTACTTCTCCTAAAAGTATAGTCTATTAATACCAGTCTCCTGAGAAGTTAAACAAATGCAAGTATAAAAAACATTCCTTCTTTTTCTTCTGTCCCGGAACACACCTTCCACCTAGCCTCTTATGTAGAAATTGAACAAGATGGATTTGGATTCTGGAGGAGTAACTTCCTCAGTTTTCATCACAAAAAACAGAAAACTTCTTAGCAATGGAGATGTCCAGAAGGGGCTTTTGTTTTCTGATTAGCTCATTAGACAAACTATCTTTGGGAAATGTGCCCCTATGAATTTGGTGGTGATGGTATAGGGAGACTCTAAGACTCTTCTCCGTGGAATTTCCTTGATTGGGTTTTCACTTGAGTTTTCATGTTCAGAAGAAAAAGCCTCAGGTTTGGAGTCCACAGTGTTTGTAAGTCCATGGGAGAGAGAGCATTGAGTTGTTCTGGGTGCTTGTTGATTTTCCAACAGGATTTCAAACTGCCCCTTACCAACCTACCTGTATTGGACTTGGTCACAATTCTACTGGTTCCTTGGGTAATTCACTCAGTCTTTTTGAGCTTCAGATATGAAATGGTCTCATCCAACATAGGACACTATTAAGAGGCCATTCTCAACCTAGCTGTGAGTGTCCTCCTCACTGGGTCCCTCATGCCAAGGGTCTTTCAGAAGGGAGAGCACATGGCCAGTAGCTGGAGCTTACTTGACTCAAGACTTATGTAAAGGTAGTGTAAGCTTGGTTATAATGGAGGAAAGAACAGCGGTTTGGCTGTGGGTATCGTCAGATGACTGGAAATGCGGAAACACAGAAATTTTTTCTCTGGCCATCACTTTCAAAGATCCCAGAGTTCTCAAAGCAGCTGTGGCAAGTGGATAAGAAAAGACCATGCAGACGTCCACAGATGACTCAGGAATCATTGCATGCTCCTCTCCCCAAATCCTCATTCAGCAGCAATATTTGTCTCTGTCTCTTTAACTTTATATTTTGGCTGACTTTCCATGTCCAGTTGTATTTGGAAAGATGACCCAATATGGGTTCTTTATTCTGATTCTGACCTACCATTCTCTTGGGACCCCGATTTCAGTATTCCCCTGTGTAGGAACATATTGCATCTATAGGCAAATAAGTTCCCATCCTCCCAGGTCCCTGATACTCCATCCAACACAACCCTCATTTGTCAGAGGAGAGGGACAGAAGGGTTTGCAAAGGTTACTGGGCCGGAAACATCTTGCTCAGGCCTGGGCTAGGGTGAGGTAAGCGAGGCTGAGTCACGCAAGTGATGGGTCAGATACTGTCTGTTTTTTATATGTATTTTTTGATATTGTTGCTATAGTTGCATTTAGTCGCGGACCACTGCAATAGATAACTGAGTATAGTTGCTCCATTCCTCATTTTCATCTCCCCAAATTTCTGATAAATCTAAAATTTACATTTTCTCCACTAAAGGTATGATATTTTTCCACTTCAGACATTTTTTTGTAAGAGGCAAAAAGCAAGTTACTTTTCTACTGTAAAACTATAACAGTTCTACTACAAACAGCAAAGCTTTGAAAATACTGGTTTATTTTAAGATAATTTCATCTTCCACGAGCCTCAGCATTGTTTTTCTGATAGGGTTTAAGGTTTTGGAAATTTTAATGGCAAAATTTTTGGTCATCCACCTCATTTTAATTAACTTCAACCCAACAAAGGTATTCCTGAACTTGCAGCTTCCCAGTGAAGACTGAGAGTTGAGTTTGGCAACATCTTGGTGTTGGTCGTATAATAGGTAAGAGGGCATAGCCCGGATATCTGGTACCGTGTCTGGCAATATCAGTCTCAAAGCATATCTATTACATGAATGAGTCCCTCTGCCTTTCTCTTCAGGAGCAGGCTTTCCCTTTGCTGCGTCTTGGAGAGTCTATTCAGAATGTAGTTACACTGTTAACTTCATGAAGTGGTATTAACTACGGGACCAATGCACTATTTCCCTGTTACATTGAGATTAACCAACAGGAAATACTAATCTTTTTAAAGCAAACAAACAGGTAAACAAAAATATGAGTTTGAATGTTCTATATCGTAGCCCATTTGGACTAGAAAGAATTAAAGAATTGAATAAAAGAGGAAAAATTAAATAAACGCCAAGAGAGAAATCAATGATGTTCCTTCTCACCAAGGAGTTTATTAGCATAAATATATTGATGAGGTCCAAATCACAACTTGTAAGATTTTTTCCACTTTTTTATGTAGGCATCATCAGTAACTGGCAATATTTACTATTTAGAGTTGTGATCCTGTTGACACCCAGAGTCAAATTATACATCTATCAAACCCCTAATCACTGGTGCATTCCCAGCACATATAATCCAAATGATTAAAGCAGGTAATGATTTCTCCAAAATAACCACAAGATGCCCGAAGGATTTAATTCACTTTATCTCGGCATCTCTTGCTATTCTAATTATTACTGCTTTTGGAGTTAAGTTACCTGTAATTTTCTTTTAGAATTACAAATGGTATACTTTGCTTTCTTATCATGTCATAGAACTCTGTTATTAATCACATTTTGGGAAAAGAATTCAGAAGATTTAATAAGAAATTTTAAAGTCCCACTGCATTCTCTAATGCAGCAAACTCCCAGCATCCCCTTAAAAAGCAGCCCATAATTGATTAATAAAAAGCCAAGTAATTTTGGTATTAATACGATTCCCTGGGAGGTTCCCATAATCACAACTAGCAGGCTAGTCACAGTATTGCTCAATTACATATCCAGGTAAATAATCTGCAAATCAGCAAACCCTATAAGGGGATTTTCAACATTTCCAATTTGTTAATCCATGATAAATGCCCCTGAGAGGTTGGACAAAGCCCAGGCTCTTTCATATTTTCAGACTCCTAGTTTGTTAAAATGCTCTAAAGCCGAGTTACCAAAGTTGTTTTATGTCTAACATATAGCACTTAAAATGTGACATTTGTATCACTAATGTTTAAGACATAAGGCTATAAACACACACAAAATACAATGCCACATGACTGTCCATATAACAGTTATATTTATAAAGTTGTCAATTTGCAGTGCACTCTGGGTGGCATAACCTGGTACTGGGGTACTTGAGTTCCCTTCTCTCTGACTCATCAGGCTAGCTCTGTGGTTGCATGTGTTAGCCTACTGGAAGCAGGAGGCCACAGGCCAGGGGCCCACTTGCCTCCATTATCCCTATGGGGCTCAGATGCATCCAGCCACTGCTGGCACAAAAATAAGAGACGTTCTCTCTGCTCCCCTCTACTTGCTCTTGTTAGAAAATTCTGAGAAAGAACACATTATCATTACCTACAGGAACCCAATTCAGTGTTTAAATCATTCATCCTCTTCAAAAGTGTTCTCCCCAAACCACATTTTCCTGTTTCGATTTAAGTTCTCTCTCCTCAACCTGACCTCATCAAAGATTAGTGATTCTATCTTGTAGAATTTTCAAAGTGTATTGTCATTGCCGCGCCCACCCCGACACCCTTTTTTTGTTTGTTGCTTCCTTTTTGTTAAGTAGTTCTAATTTCTTTACATTTCTTCTATGAGCCTTGGACTATTTTTATACCCCGAAACACTGAAATGATCATATTTAGTGCTTAAAGCAAAGGCAGTAAAGAGAAATAATGTGATTTGCACGTTATTTGAATCGAAGGAATACATGTGATTGATTTAATCAAGGCATAGTTTAAAGTTTTTCTGTAAAGAAATATCACCATTTGCCTATCTTTTTAGCAGATATTGTAGAAGTTACAAAGTATAAGAAATGGGCCTTCATGTAATATTCTTAATATAAAAAGAGCTATTACAAATCAATGAGAATAAGACTAACATGGGGAAAAATGAACAAAAGAGTAAGAATAGGAAATTTCTAAGAGTAATTTTAAGTAAGTGCTCAACTAACCCATGAAAAAATTTATCTTAAAAAAGTTCATCTTCAGTAGTAGTCAATGAAATGCATATTTAAGCAATAATGAGATACTATTTTTCATTTATCAATCTGGCTTTTTTATTTTTGGTGACAGTAGTGTTGGTGAGGGTGCCAGGAAATCAGTTCTCTAGTTCTGGTGGAAGTGCAAATTGATAGCACATTTCTGAGAGTAATTTTACAATATGAATGAAAAACCTTCACATTTCATACTTTCAACATAGTAATTCTACTCCTAGGAATTTAACCTAAGCAAGCAATCATACATATGTAGAAATACAGAGACATTTATGACAAATCTGTTCATAATAGTAGGAACTGAAGCAATGTCCATGTTGGAAAATAAGGAGACTGGCTGAGTACAGCATAATATGCTCAAATGAAGGAAATCATGTTCTATTAAAAGTCATATTGTAAAGAATATTTAATGACACAGAAATATGTTCTAAATGTGTTAAGTTAAAAAGTACAGGTTATAAACCATTAGCTGTAACATGAAAGTACTTTTTAAAAAGTATAGAATAAATGTGTACAGAAAAAATCTGAAAGGATTTTTATTTACAATATTTACAATATTATAATTTACAATACAAAATTTACTACAATATTTACAGTAGTATATCGGGATGGAGGGAATGCCAATAACTTTTATTTTTAGCTTATGTTTATCTATGTTTCCTAAATTGCTTAAATTAAACAGATAATGCTTTTTATAATTAAAAAATATGATTTATAAAAGATTATAAAGGAAAAGAAATGCACCTTGATCACAAAGAGTTTATAATTCCATTGCCTATGCTAACACAAACTATTTTTCTTTCTTTTTAAAAAAGATTTTATTTATTTATTTGACAGAGAGACAGCAAGAGACAGAATAAGCAGAGGGAGCAGTACAGGGAGAAGGAGAAGCAGGCTTCCCACTGAGCAAGGAGCCCAACATGGGGTTGATCCCAGGACTCCGGGATCATGACCTGAGCTGAAGGCAAGTGCTTAACCAACTGAACCATGCAGGCACCCCATAAACTATTTTTCTGATGGTCATAAATCTTCATATTTTGGGGAAAAGGCACAAATTTTAATTTAAAAGTATTCATTAAATGTAGACCTAAATGATTTAACTTTTCCAAATTTATAAGGCTTTCCATTTAAATAAATTCACAGGTTTCTTTGTTTGTTTTTTTAAGATTTTTTATTTATTTATTTGACAGATCACAAGTAGCCAGAGAGGCAGGCAGAGAGAGAGATGGGGAAGCAGGCTCCCTGCTGAGCAGAGAGCCCCATGCGGGGCTTGATCCCAGGACTCTGGGATCATGACCTGAGCAGAAGGCAGAGGCTTAACCCACTGAGCCACCCAGGCACCCCAATTCACAGGTTTTGGAAGAAAAATCCCTTATTATTTATTTTTTATTCAAAATATAATTATTATAATGATGCAGCATCTTATATATTTAACCTCTGTATGATTTAAGCACAGCTTGGGAAGGCATACAAGTTTCTAAGGGATAAAGACAAACCTTTCATCTCATCTGGCTAGTGGACAATAAAGGGTACAGGACTTTAATGACACTGACCAATAGAATCAGAAATGTAATTTTCTTTAAATTTGAGTGTGGATGCCCATCTGAGGCTGACCTCCTTTGGTGTGTGGGTTGGGCTTCCCAGGCAGGCTCCATGTTATCTGCATGCTTTAGTGGCCAGTGCTTTCCTCCTGGTCCCGGGAGAGACCACCAAGTCCCAAGGAGGGTACAGGGACTACTCTGATTCTTGCTTCCCCTACATCATGCTCAATACTATTCTCAACTAAACATGGCCTTAGAAATCTCAGGTGCCTCTTAGGACATCATTTTTAGTTTTATTAATACTTCTTGTTATATAGCATTTTTGAGGAATATACATTTTAACTGCAGAAAATCTGGATATATGAAAGATACAAAAGACAAGAAAAATCATTCATGATCTCAATACTCCAAGAGAATCATTAACTTTTTGATGTATTTCTTTTCTCATTTAACAATGTATTATGGACCTTTACCCATTGCCATTAAATATTCTCATCCATATAATTTTTAATGATGGCATAGTATTCATTCTATCTTATTGATGCCCCAAGGCTGATAGAACCTTGGACATCTAGGTTGTATGACAAACATCTGACACAGGTGTTTCTTTCTACATCAGGTTGATTGCTAGCAGTGAGATTGCAGGGTTAAAAGGTGGGAATATTAATAAAAATTTTGATAGGTTTGTCCACATTTACACTAACCACTTTGCATTGAAACACTTGTTTTAAAAAGACAGCCAACTTTTGGTCTGCCCTTTTGCACAGGGTCAATTATTTTTCTTTTTTTTTTTTTTCCTTTGGGAAAAAAAAGTGATCTTATTTTTCTTTATATTTATTTTATTATAAGCCAGAATGATCATATTTTCATATATTTACTGGTCATTAACATTTCTTCTGTAAAGTGCCTACCTTTTTCCTTTGTCCTTTTTTGTTTGTTTGTTTAAATACTGAGTTTACCTTATGGTTTTCAAATTATTTTGTGCATTAGGGGTTTTAGCACTTTATCCATTATACAATTTAAAATATTTCCCCTAGTTTTATTGTTGGTAAATATACATAAAATTTACTGTATTCACCATTTTAAAACATAATTCCTTGGCATTAATTATATTCACATTTGCTACCATCACCACTATTTCAAAACTTTTTCATCATTCTAAACAGAAACCCTGTCCCTAAAAAAAAAAAAAAATAAAGCTCCATTCTCTCCTCTCCCAGTCCCTGAGTCCCTAATAATATTTAATCTACTTTTTGACCTTATGAATTTGCCTTTTCTAGACATTCTATATATGTGAAATCATGTAATATTTGCCTATTTGGCTTATTTTACTTAGCATGTTTCCGAGATTCATCCATGTTGCAGCATGTACCAGAATGTTATTTGTTTTTATGGCTAAATAATATTCCACAGCTTATATAGGCCACATACAGTTTATTCATTCATCTGTTGATGGATTAGGTTTTTTCCACATTTTGTCTATTGTAAATAATGCTGCCATGAAATTTGCATACAAATATCTGTTTGAGTACTTGTTTTCAATTCTTTTGGGATTAGGAAATACCTAGGAATGGAATTGCTGGGTCATATGGCAATTATACGCTTAACTTCTTGAGAAACCATCAAAGCACTGTTACTCTTTAAGCCTTATAAACACCACTAGCATTTAAAAGTAGAAGCTATATGCTTCCTTAGCATGACTAGCAGGTTCATACTGTCCATATTCCTTTTTTTTTCCAATTAGAATGGAAAAATAGCAGTGAAAAAGCTTTTTTATTTTTTTATTTTTTTTATTTTTTTTTTAAAGATTTTGTTTATTTATTTGACAGACAAAGATCACAAGTAGGCAGAGCAGCAGACAGAGAGAGAGGAGGAAGCAGGCTCCCTGTTGAGCAGAGAGCCTGATGTGGGGCTCGATCCCAGGACCCTGGAATCATGACCTGAGCCGAAGGCAGAGGCTTTAACCCACTGAGCCACCTAGGCACCTCTGAAAAAGCTTTTAAAAAAAAAAAAAACAATTCCAGTATAGTTAACATACGGTATTATATTAGTTTTAGGTGTAAAATACAGTGATCCAACAATTCCACACATCACCCAGTACTCATCATGACAAGTGCCCTCCTTAACCCCCATCATCTATTTCACCCATCTGCCTACCTCCATATTCCATTTCAAAACAGAAGCATCTTAACTGGAAATCAGTAGTCTCCCCAATCTCTTTATTGAAAGGTTTCCTGAGTAGACCACAATTCTGGCATTACAGAGTTGGCTTGCCACTACAGGTTCCATAATGAATGATCCTTGGAACTTAAACAAGTCTTAGAGTCTACACTCCATTTATTTACTTATTTGACCAAATTATTTTCTTTCATGACAAAGAGATGCTCCATTTTATTTCTAGTACTGTAACAAAGGTTTTGTTTTGGTGAAACACAAATATTTCAATACTAGCTTTGGCCCTCACTGGTCATGAAATACATCTTAACATGCCAACACAAACCTGTTTATTTATTTATTTATTTACTTACTTTGTTTTATAGTGTTTTTTTATTAATTTAAATTCAATCAGCCAAGGTATAGTCCATCATTAGTTTTTGATATAATATTCAATATGAGACTCTTGACTCTGGGAAACAAACTGAGGGTTGCAGAAAGTGAGGTGGGAGGGGGGATGGGGTGACTGAGTGATGGGCATTAAAGAAGGCACGTGACATGATGAGCACTGCGTGTTACACTGAACTAATGAATCATTGAACTTACTTATTTTAAGACATATATATATATATATATATATATATATATATATATATATATTTATTTTAAAGAGAGCATGTGCAAACGGGGGGAGGGGCAAAGGGAGAGATTGCATCTCCTACCCAATGAGTGTGAGGCCAAAGTAGGACTTGATCTTGGACCCTGAGGTCATGACCTCACCTGAATCAAGATTCGGACACTCAAGAAACTGAGTCACCCAGGCACACCAACAAAGATAAAGGCATTTCTCTATTTGCATTTGAAGTTCCTTTTAAGGTTTTCTCTTTTTGACTTCCTGGAAATTTTGACACCAAAAGAGTAAATCCATTTTTTTAAAAGATTGCATTTATTTATGAGAGAGAGAGAGAGTATGAGCATGAGCCAGGGAAGGAAGGGAGACAAAGGAAGAAGGACAAGCAGACTCGCATTGAGCCCAGAGTCCATAGCAGGCTTGGCCTCAGTCCCATGACCCGGAGAACATGACCTGAGCCAAAACCAAGAGTCAGACACAACCACCTAAGCCACCCAGGCACCTCTGTAAATCCATTTTTTAATCAACCAACTTTTGAATGTGAATTGTTAATGTAGAGGTGAAGTATTAAGAAATTTTAAGTTGAAGAGAAATTTAGATCTATAACTTTACTGAAATAAAAATATTCCTTCATCTTAATGAAATCTAAGATGATTTCTTCGAAAAATTCTACAGGTCTCAACAGTAATCTGATTCACTCTTGTCAGCATATCAAATGTTGGAGCTATTGAGAAATATGTCTTACTGAAGGAAAAAACACTGAGTGCCCCTTGGGACACTGTGAATTATTTTGGCTCAATTCTATTAATGTAAAGCCTAGGAAACTCAAATAGAAGAATAAGCAGAGGAGGGAAGTGGAAGTAATCTGATTCAGAATGATACAATATCTTTCTTTACTGGTGTAATAAAAGACCCCTGATAAGGTCTCAGAAGACCTCTCTGAGTTTGAATTCCATCCCCACCATATACTACTTGTGAGACCTCAGACAAATCATTTTATTTTTCTGAGCCTCAGTTTCATCTTTTGTACAATAGAGATTAAAAAAAGAAGCAGAGTTGTTGTTGAGATCAAAGTGCTTTTAAAATCAGAAGTTTATACCATTGGTTCTCAAGTGAAAGCAGTTTTGCCCCTCCAAAAGTATTGGGCAATGTCTGGAGACATTTTTAGTTGTTACAATTGGGAGAGGAGGGACTACTGGCACCCATTAGTTAGAAGCCAGTGATACTGCTAAATACCCCATATTGCACAGACCAGCACCTCACAAAAAAGAATTATTCAGACCAAAATGTCAGTAGTCCTGAAGCTGAGAAACCCTGCTCTACAATTTTTTATAATTATTACTTTCATGCAGTGAGCTACCACTCACTTCTTGACTTACTACTGTGTTCTTTTTCAACAGTTCAGGGTCTTAACTAAGCACTCTCTTCTTCAACCAAACACCAAGTTTGGCACAATACCTGCCTCTTTGAGTACATGGCTTGATCTAGTTTATTGCTCGCCTATCAACACACACATGTTATAGTTCTATGGAGAAAGACTAGTAACTGTATGACTTGAACATGCCAAAACCAAGACTGACTTCTTTTGAGTGTATCACCTAAGAGCTCCACTGCACATGAAGTGGTAAAGAGTTGGGAAACAGCATGAAGACAGTAGACTGGCACTCAAGCAATAAATGGCAGAAAAGCTGTTGGATGAGGCTGAACACCCACGTAGCTGCTTTGTGAGCAACCGAACTATTTGTTTGACTTCCTGAGATAGTTGTGTCTTTTCTATGTCTCATTTTCTGTCTCTGAAAATGAGACTGGAGAAAGGGAGTCAGAGTCATAAATGAGGATGGAGACTCTGATACCAGCTCTCATCAAGGCTGCTGCTATGGAGGTGACAGTATGTTACCCTTTCCTGTCCAGGTGAAGAACCATGAAGAAAAATGAAAATACATGTTTTCCTCATATGTCCTGGACATGCAGCTTCATCACACATGTTCATAAATGAAATAAATATACTACCTCTGAATTAACACTGAAAGTCCAATTAGTTTTGTCAACTCTGTTAAAAGAACGTAACAGTTAATTCAGCAATTTAAAAAAATTTTTAAACCTGTTCATACTAGCTGTTTGACTCAGACTGTCTAAACACATAAACTGATCTGAGTGGTTAAGTCAGTCAATGGTTCAAGAAGCTGGTGAATAGAGATCATTTGACAAGATGATGGTCTTTTAGTCTCATGGAGATATAACCTTTACCTGACTCGAAGTGAATCACAAAATTATGTATCTCTCTAAAATTACACAGGCAATTATGAATATACCAATTAATAAAAAGAGAAATGCCTTTATTTGCTTAGTGGACAGGGATATGAAAAATAAGGGAAAGTGCACATGCTATTCAATAGACATATGATTAATTCTAGATGATTCAGTCAGAAATCCTATTCAAAGAAGAAGCTATTTATCCAAACGAAATCACCCTCTGTGTTTGCTTCATGCAGAAGGTGCCTTAATTTCTCAGATAAAGGAAGTAGATCTCAATGTTCAAATACATACAGAATGTAGGGATTTCTACACATTGTTGTCAGATAAGGACCTGGAACACATTTTTAAAGATTCTTTGGAGGCCACTGAACTTGGATCACTCTTAGCTAAGTTATCTAAAACACTTCAAATACTTTAAAATAAAATTAATTCCTACACTGGTGGGTTGAAAACTTTTCCTATCCCCAGGGCACTAAAATAATACCCTTTCGAACAGTAGGTTAAGTATTTTAGGCGACAGCTCTCTAGTTATAACAAGGAAAGTCAATTTTTAGGAATTAGGGATGCTAATCACAGTGTCTCAAGATGTGCATTGCTGGGGAGTGAAATAGAAGACCGCAAACTGACATGACTGCGATGTGCTGTGCTCCCTCGAGGGAGACTCAGCTTCCTGGTCCCTCCACGGCTTGATCTATCATAAAGGTCAAGATAATTGGCCACATACAGCAAAATCAACACCTCTCACTCTCCCCTAGCCTAGCAGATAAGCATAGAAACTCAGCTTCCTGCAGGGCTAAGTGGTGGCTAGCCCAGGTGGAGGAGGAGAAGGTCTGAAAATATGCATGTAACAACACAAGGCACTGTAATGATGCCATCAAATTTAGCATTAAATATATTTTACAATCAATTGAGATACTGTAGGTTGTGCCCAAACATGCACGAAATTCTTCCAGGGTTTTACCAGACTGCAGACTCTCTCATGTTTATGCCTTTCTAGTGTTTTTAGACTTTAAAAGCTCTGAACACTATAAATATACTTGTGTTAACAAGTGAAACTGCAATGAACGCAATTTCTGGTTTCATGCTATCATTAAAGTATGACTATTTGAACATTCAACTTCCCTGAAATGTCCCAATTAATCTTACAACCCAAAGCTAAGGCAGGCACTGACTCAAATAAAGAGGGTCAGAAAATACACGTAAAAGTAAAATAACTGAGTTACTAAAAGTTGCCAAGGAGATTACAAGTTTCATATACAATAGGAATCTATTACAGATGATCAAAGGTATCTGTTTCTTTTATAAAGTGAGGCCCATGATGAAGATACAAAGTGAGTAAGACTGTCAATTGGTATGGCCACACACCGTGATTATGTATAGGACTTCATGGGTGTGTGACCTGCGCCGTTGCATTCCCTCTTGTGTTGAAAAGGGCTCCACATTTGATATTTTTTTTAAAGGTTTTATTTATTTATTTGACAGAGAGAGATCACAAGTAGACGGAGAGGCAGGCAGAGAGAGAGAGAGAGAGAGAAGCAGGCTCCCTGCTGAGCAGAGAGCCCGATGCGGGACTCGATCCCAGGACCCTGAGATCATGACCTGAGCCGAAGGCAGCGTCTTAACCCACTGAGCCACCCAGGCACCCCTAAGGGCTCCACATTTGGATAATGTTCTGTTGTTGCTGTTCTGAAATTCTTAATACTTCTTTTTTATAAAGAAAGATCTCTGCATTTTCATTTTGCCCTGGAGCCCACAAATCATGTAGCTGGTCCTGACTGTATGAGTGATTTAACCCCTACAGAACGGTTCCTATCTTGGACTTTCCGGTAAGACTCTTCATGAGAAACATCACCTTCCAAGGACAAACCAAATGGAACAAGGGGTAGCTTTAATGAGAAGAAAACACATCTTGGGAAAACTTGAAAATGTAAAGACAAAATATAATCATGGATTTTGAAGAAATGATTGAATCTTTCCACTCCTGGGAACTCGAGTTAAAATCATAATGTAAGAAAGCAGCTCTTTGATTGCTAACTAGAAGTCACTATGGGGAAAAAGAAAGTCCAATGTCTGAACCATAGGACATTAAGAAGCAAGTTAATTTGAGTTCTTTTCTGAAGTTTATTTAAAAGGGCTAACTGGAACTGTTTCAAAGAGAACAGTTAAAGGGCTGCTGACGTATGCTCAAGTTGGCCCTAATTAGCACTCGGAGTAGGTTTTTCATAGTGTTCCGGAGAGTAAGTAGAAGCATAAAAGTACACTCGAGTATTAGCAGTGATTAAAAGTATGGCAGTGGGTGGGAGTGGGCAAGATTATTTACTTTGTAAAATGGAAGAGCTAGGCATGAAGAAAGAGCTTGCAAGAGAAGAAGTGAGCACTTTTGAGGAAATGTATGGGTAAAATAACCGAAAACAGTATGAAAAGAGTATTACAGCATACAAAACGCTCAAAGGAGACAGTGAGGACTTACTATATAGGCCCTAATGAGCACTAATAAGCTCTCCAGGATTTGAGGCCTAAGGCTATTAGTGTATTAAAAATTCTCACACTTGTTCACAATAGGTTATATCTGGGCAATCCTCCCTCTGGGAAGATAAATTGTACTCAGATGCAGAATAATAACTAATGTATGTATAGTGCATCATAATTTACATAGATGATCTTTTACATAAAAGATTTTTTACGCTTATAACATCCCTGTAATGTGCATAGCATAATACCACTTGACAGATGAGATAATGAGGCTCAGAAAAGGAAAGTGAATTCCCTAAGAACACAAGTCAGAAGGTAATAGTCATCTTGTTCCAAGACCTGTGCTTTTCCCACCATAAATGTAGTGAATGGTGCGTAATATGTTCTAAGCTGAAAACAAGGTCAACGACAACAATAATAACCAATAATAACCACAGGGTCTCTTCCCTCCCTTTCTCCCTCCTTCTGTCCCCTCTACCTACCTTTCTTCATTCCCTTCTTCTTTCCTTCCATTCCTCTCTCCCTCCTTCTTTCTTTTCTTCCTTCTTCTCGTCATCTATCCATCCATTTACCCACTCACTCATTGCATAAACTTTTAGGTGAGTTCTAGTTTTAAAAAGATGATCAGTGCACCTCACAGTTTTTCTGGACCTGGCATTATTACACAATGTGTCTTAGGAATGATCCTTGCAATGTGTCTGGTCATTGGATTGATACCTTCTCCACTTGTCTAAGAAGGGCAACTGGGGGTAACCGAGTATGTGACAGAAATGGCTCCCATGTAACTTCCAGAGCATATGACTCAGAATGGTAGTGAGGCAATGACATGAAGTAAAAATTCCCTGGAGAAAGAAGAAGTCATGTTTTGTAACCCTCTGCTTCTGCCCTTGCCCCCTTCCTCCCTCAGGCTCTTCTCCAACTTCCAATCGCTCTAATAAAACTTCACTGAGAGGCTAAGAACTTTCAAAGACCTTGTATTTTAACAGGGAATTTTATGAAGGAAAAATAAAATGAGAGCACACAGGAGAAAGGAGGGAATGCTAGGAGAGGGAAAGCACTGGGAATACCCCAACTGTGCATTTCTACTCTCCATTCCGACTTGGAGGTTTCCCAGAAACTGGATTACCAGTCTTCCCATTTTCCACTTCCAGTTTGTTCATGAGAGAATGACTAAACAAAGGCTCAGCACTCAACCTTGGACAGATTGTTAATGACTACATTAGGCTGTATGTAGTACCTTACTGAGCTCAGACAACCACAAGTTGTCCCCCCATGTGCATAGGACATAAAATTCTCCTTTCCCACATTGCATTGAAGTTGAAACTTAAGATGAGAAATTTAGGCAAGATGACAAGGAATACAACTTTCCTCACCTACTTTCTCATCATCCCACTGCTTTTCTAGTTTCTGTCCCTACCACACCAAGCAGTTTTCGGGGTCAAGCATGGCTATAGGTTTTGTTCCTATGGATATTCTTTCAGTTACTTAACCTGACCACCAATCCACCAATGCTTCTTCTCTTTTATAGCAGGTTTGGGATGTGACATGGGCTTTGGCCTCTTCTCTTGGTCCCAAGTTGCTCTATCCTCTCCGCATTCCAACACTGGAGCTGAAAACGCAGCTCAGCTTTGTGATGGGTAGGGTGGCAGGGTCTTGGGCACGTTTAGCCTCAGACTGCTGAGAGCTGCACTGTCTAATTTGGGAGGCATTAGCCATATGAGGCTATAAGAGCCTGAAATGTGGCAAGTAAAAGAGAGGAACTCAGTTTTGAATTTCACTTAATTTAAATTTAAAAACTAAATTTCATAGAAAACTTCTAAATATGTTTGGAACAATTTGGATATGTGAGTTTGCTTTTCAACTGTGAATTTATATAATCTAAATCAAGTCTTTCTAATCAAAATTTAGCTCCCATATTGAGATATGTTGTTAAGTATAAACTACACACCAGATTTTGAAGCTTTAGCAAGAAAAAAAAAGAATGTAAGCTATCCCATTAAATATTTTTATACTGAATTCGTGTTAAAATGATAATATTTTGATAATAAAATGATAATTTCACTTGTTTCTTTTTACCTAATTTAATGCCACTCTTGGAAATTTTAAATTACATGTATGACTGTCACTATATTTTTTTTTGGACAGCATTGGCTTAGGGGTCTGGTTAGGGACAGATGTGCAAAGGAGACTGCCAGTCTTTAGTCCTTTCTGCTTTATCACTTATGAAAATAATAATACTAAGATTAATTACAACCTTACAATAATACATAACATTTTAATAATAGCTAACATTTGTTGGACATTTACTAAGTGCAAGACACAGGCAAATAATTCTCATAAAAACTCTATGATGATAATATTTTTATTCTCATTGTAAAGATGAAGGAACTAAGGCATAGAATTGAAGTAGATTGTCTTACAGTTTGTAAATGGCAGAGCCAGGATTTGAAACCCATATATCTAGTTTTGGAGCTTTCACACCAGTGAAATAGCATGATTATACTTAAAATGTGCTATCTAGTTCAAGAGATTTGTGGTGTTACTTTGCTGAGCTCTATTTAAGGAGACAGTGTAATTGTCATTAATACATTGTATAGCTTGTGTTGCTACTGAATGATTAAGTCTACTGGATGCTCTAATAACTATCAAAAAATTATGATTGTTCTTTCATAATTCATACACACAAATAAGTCCACAGCTCTGTTGGTCAGATATTGTTTAAATCTGAGAAAGGTAAGTAAACTCGTGAATTTAAATAATAACCAAGATAACTGGCTTGTTGCAAACAAAAATGTCAAGGAATTGAACTTCCTTGTGGTATAAATAGAATTCATTTTCTCCATTGTCAACTCATTAGCAAAATATTTTATACTAACATGCATTAAGTATGTTTCTATCTGTATCTTTGAATGTAATTCCATTCATTCATTCATTCATTCATCCATCCATTCATTTGCTTATTCATTCATTCTTTAGTTATTAATTGGGTGCTAATGTTCCAAGAACTGGCTATGAAATGGACACAAGAAAACAGTCTAAGAACAGAATTTGTGCCTGGAGAAAATAGGCTCTGGAGTGGGGCCTCAGATACACCCACTTCCCTGTGAACTATCTTTTTTTTAAAGTTTATATTTGTATGACATCAATATCCAAAACATACATTTTGGGTATGGGTTGGGCATTTAATAGCTGGCATAGCATAAGATTCAAAACTTGATCTCAGCTTGTATAAAAACAATGCAGCTGCTGAGTGAAAACAGATGCCAGGAGGAACCATGCTGAGGATAAAGGAAGGACATTGTGGGAAGCACAACTTTATAATAACTTGAGGCATCCCATCTAATGACATTGTAATTTGGCTCTCACTTATCGGGTAATGTACCAGACAGCTTCAACTATCATTTGTCTGGCATCCATTAAGTATTGTTTCCTTATAATAGTTAGCTTTGTGTGTTGGACAATGAATGAGGTTGGGAAACCATCTAAAGCATATGAGAAATAAACCTTAATGACAACAAACAATTTGTCAGACATTCTTTTCCCTCAGTTTTAACAATTGGGTGCCATATAGTGAATTAAATGATCTAACCCATCTCATTCATCATCCAAAACAGAACAAACTGTTATAGTCAAGCTTCTCTAGAAGATTACCTGACAGTTGATACATGAATCCATGGAAGGATTGCATGATGAAGGAACATTAAAGATGACAAGCGATATATCAGCCTTTTAGGCCATTTGCTTTCACAGTATAACAGGCACACACATATGTCTGGCTAAATCGTGGGGAATAACTTAACTAAGTTTGATTTCACATAGTCTGTGGGCATAAGGGAAGTTGCAAGGGACCACAGTGCAAACACATGGAAAATAAGTATTGATACCACCTTCTGCAGCATTTAGTCATTCAACAAACATTTACTAAGCACTAATTTTAGGTTAGCACTACTGAAGTACCAGATTTTTCTTCTACAGGCTCAGAGAGGTAATGTGTCTTGTTCAGGATCACTAAACTAATAAGCAAAAGACCAGGGGCTCAGGCAGAATTCTTACAAATCTAGCATTCTGAGCAGTATAGCATGCTGCTTTTCAGTGTCTAGTGATAAATGGTTTGGCTCCTGTTCCACTTAGCTTCCATAGTCATTCCAGCCATCTCCTCCCACAGCAAAGTCAGTTTGTTCCATCACTCTGGGACCTGGCTGAATTTGTCAGTTTGAACAGAGAATTTGTTATAGAGTAATCTGCATCTGAGCTATAAACTTGACCTTTAATTTTCTTTCAATTTGAGAAAAGAACAGAAAAGACAGAATAAGTGGATATGTTTTTAAAAGTATTTTGCAGAAATGAAGAGTACAAGCTTTAATTTTCAAGGCTTGATTCTGCAGATTAAACTAATTTTTCTATCACAAAAATCCTGCAGGGTATCATCATCATTCTACTCTGTAGGATTTTTATGACAAATAAATAAAAAAGAAACTGAGATTTAACAAATTTAACTAATATGTCCCAAGTTACCAGCTAATTAGTGGTACAGCTGAGGGTAAAGCCCAAATCTGTTCAATACCAAAACTCTTTCCACATGGCACATTGCCTCATGTCTACAATTTGTCTCTTGGTATACTATTCCATCAATTACTCTGTGGGTTGATGGAAACAGAGCTCTTGAAGTCTTATTTAAACTCTTCTCTTACTCAATATCTTTATCAAAGTGAGGTTGTACTTTCTAGGTCTCTCAAGCTAACACCCTTGGAATAATGCTTACCTCTACATCTAGCTAAGACTTTGCAGTCTTTTCTATATGTTACCTGTTCTACTGGCTTTAGGGTAAGCAGATCTCACTAATTCTATTTTAAAAATTTATTTAGAAGGTGCCTTAAATAGTGAGATTATCAATTTTCAAAGAAATGGTATGCACTAAAGTGTACTTAATTCTATAATTACACTGAGCACCATGTAATCTTTCACATCTGTATGCCAAAATATTAGCCACCATTTAAGGCTACCTTACCTTGCATTTCTCCTGAAAGATTTTCCCTGATGTCACTACAGAACTTGAGATCCTCCCCTCTCTTATGACCCATATCACTTTTATTCATATTTTCAGAACATGCACTATGTCAGGCACACCATGGTCAACATAACAACATCATCGTTGTTCTCATGAAGCTTAAAATATGGAAAGATAACCCTATAACCATTCAACTATTAAAAGCTTAATTCCATTTATAGTAATAAGTGCTGTGAAAGAAAACTCCCTGCCATTATGCATTGTGTGGAGAAAAACAGAAATGCAATAAGGGATGATACATACATTTTTCCCAGTTACATAATTCCAGATAATGGGCTTCCCCCTCCAAACTAGCACAATTTTCATACTTACTGAAATGTACAAAGAACTCAACTTGAAAAGCAAAGGTTTATCTTTCTCAAAAGTTTACCAAGAACAAAATATGTATAGGATCTATATGAAGAAAACTACAAAACTCTGATGAACAAAATCAAAGGAGAACTAAATAAATGGAGAAATATTCCATGTTCATGGACAAGAAGACTCAATATTGTCAAGATCTCAGTTCTTCCCAACCTGATCTATAAATTCAATGCAATCTCAATAAAAATCCCAGCAAGTTAACTTGTGGATATTGACAAACCAATTCCAAAGTTTATATGGAGAAGCAAAAGACCCAGAACAGCAAACACAATAATAAAGAGAGAAAAACAAAGTTGGAGAAACAATGTTATCTAACTTCAGAACTTATCATAAAGCTAGAGTAAATAAGATAGTGTGGTACTGGTGAAAGAACAGACAAATAAGTCAATAAAACAGAATAGAAAGCCCAGAAGTAGACCCCATATACACAGTCAATTGACATTTGACAAAGAAGCAAAGCCAATATAATGGAGCAAAGATAGTCTTTTCAGCAAAATGTACTAGAACAACCAGATGTCTATGTGCAAAAAATAAATCTACATGCCGACTTTACACCCTTCACAAAAATTAATTCAAATTGAATCTAAATGTAAAACACAAAACTACATGTCTCCTAGAATATGACATAGGAGAAAACTTAGATGACCTTGGGTATGGTGATGGGGTTTTAGATACACCAAATCCATGAAAGAAATAATTGATAAACTGGAATTCATTAAAATAAAAAACTTTGGCTCTGTGAAAGCAATATCAAGAAAATTAGAAGACAAATAACAGGCTAGAATAAAATATTTGCAAAAGACAAATCTGATAAAGAACTGTTACCCCAAATACACAAAGAACACTAAGAAGTCAATAGTAAGAAAACCAACAATCTGATTAAGAAATAGGCCAAAGACCTTAATAGATACCTCACCAAAAAAGACATATAGATGGTGAAAAGCAAATGAAAAGATGTTCACATCATATGTCATCAGGAAAACACAAATTAGAGCAAGGAGACAGCACCACATACTTTTTAGAATGTCCAAGATCCAGAAAAATGAAAACACCAAATGCTGGTGAGAATGAGGAGCAATAGGAGCTGTCACACATTGCTGATGAAAATACAAAATGGTACAACCACTTTGGAAGACAGTTGGGCAGTTTGTTACAAAACTCAATATACTGTTACCATACAATCCAGCAATTGTACTCCTTGGTATTTACCTAAAGGAGTGGAAAACATGTTCAGATAAAAACTTGAACGTGGATATTTTATAAAAGATTTATTCATAACTGACAAAACTTGGAAGCAACCAAGATGCCCTTTGATAAGTCAATGGATAAACCATGGTACATGTAGACAATGGAATATTATTTAGCGTTAAAAAGAAATGAGTTATCAAGCCATGAAAAGACATGGAGGAAACTTAAATGCACATTACTAAGTGAAAAAAGCCAATCTGAAAGGCTACATGCTATATGATTCAACTGTATGACATTCTGGAAAAGGCAAAACTATGGAGACAGTAAAATGATGAGTGGTTGCCAGAGGTGAAGAGTGGGAAAATAAATAGGCAAAACACAAAGGATTTTTAGTGCAGTGAAAATACTGCATCACAATGGATAGATATTATTATACATTAGTCCAAACTCATAGAATGTACAACACCAAGAGTGAACTCTAAGGTAAACTATGGATAATTTGGGTGATGATAACATGTCAACATAAGTTCACCCTTGGTAAAAAATATATCCTCCAATGAGTGATGTTGATCTATGGAGGCTATGGGGTGGGGGAAGGAGTATATGGAAAATCTCTGCACTTCCCTTTCAATTTTGTTGTAAACCTGAAACTGTCCTAATATATAAAGTCATAAAAATAAAATAGTTCCATGCTTCTGAATTGATGAAGCAAAGACATTTGGGGCAAAACCTGAACAACTACAGATTTCACTGAGACAATGATAGGGCTGTCTCTCTATTCCTTAAACTACAGAAGCACTTAAAGACCCACAGCTTCAGCAAATGTCAGATTGAGAAAAATCCTTAGAGCTAACTAATCCAGAAGGTCCAGGCTCTTGGTTTTCACAATTTTCATGGAGAAAGACAGAAGGTTGCCAGCTTCTTATCTTCCCAAATGAGGATGTTCCATAAAACCTACCATCTATTTATCTGTGATTCCATAAGTGAGTAGACATTTGGAAACAAAACTGGAAGGATATCTTTATTTCAGTAAAAAGGACAGTCTTTTCTAAGCAAGAACAGGTACAATGTTACAGCAATATAGATACAAATATAAATACAGAATAAAATATTATAGCTACACGCAATATTGTTTTTATTTTTCTCACTTCATCTTAGACTAGTCAAAACTGGAGTTTAAGAAACAGATATCCAAACTCTCAGAGGGGCAATGACTGTTCAAGGTTACAAATTAGTGGCAGGTGGACCTTGTACCAGTACCCATATCACTGGAGTCCACCTCAGTGCTCCTTCTAATTATCCTCTGCTAGGACTTTGGGAGCATGACAAAAGGCCTGAGGTGAATCCTGCTTTACATAGGATTATGTGACCCTGGAATCAGGGAGACAGGCAAAGAAAAAGGAATAAAAAGGAGAGAAACATTTTGAAGAAAGGAAACAAGAATATTTTTAGTTCCTAAAAACATTCTTTTTCCACAGTTCTCTTCTCTAGAGAACAACTGGGGGGAGGGGGCGACAAAGGGTAGTGAAAATAGCAGAGCCATCATTATAGGGCAATTTGTAAAACTCCTAATATGTTCTCAGAACTAAGTTGCTTTTATCCCCATAATCCTTTGAGGTAGCTCTTCTCAGATGAGGAGACTAAAGCTCAGTGAGGAGAAGCGATCTACTTAAGTTTGGCAGATTCACACCTAACTCATGTTCAGATACCGATTAACTATGTCACACTGTCTCATACATTGCCATCCAGAGAAAAGGAAGAACATTTGTTGAGCACATACTCTGTGGGTGCTCAGGCCCTAAGCTTACAGTTTTTCACAATTTATTTCATGTAATACTGACCTTAATCCTATTTACCTTTTTCAGTTCACAGTAAGGAAACTGAGGCTATACAACCAGTAAGTGGAGGATCCAGGAATCAAAGCAACAGAATTATTTGTATTGGCCCTTGAAATACAGATTTGACAAGAAGATAAAAAAAAGTACACTTTTGTATTGCATTCAAAGAGAATATATGCAATAGCAAATAAATAATTTGCTCTGGTTACATTATGGTATTTTCACAGGCTAATGGTTTGATCTAATATATATTATATTAAGTTTTACTGATCCAGAGCTTTCTGCCTCTACCTAACCTTGGCAATAAGTTAAAGATTACCAGCTAATAAAAATAGTGACAGTGATAGTAAAAATAATAATAGCAACATTACCAACTACTATCATTTTTTTAAAAAACTATAACTATATATACTTTTAGTATGCTAAAAATATGTAACATAAAATTTGCCATTGTAACCATTTCTTTTTAAGATTTTTTTATTTATAAGAGAGAGTCGGGGGAGGAGCAGAGGTAGAGGGACAAGCAGACCCCACGCTGAGTGCAGAGCCTGACGTGTGGCTCCATTTCAGGACCCTGAGATCATGACCAGAGATGAAACTAAGAGTCAGAGGTTTAACTGACTGACCCACCCAGGCACCCTTCCATTAAAACCATTTTTAAGTGCATAGTTAAGTTGTGTTAAGTATGTTCACAGTGTTGTGAAACATTTCCAGCACTTTTTCATCTTGCAAAACTGAAACTGTATACCCATTAAACAACAAAGAACCCCATGAGGGACCATGTACCAGTGGTATCAGATCAAAGGTCTTTTTCAAAAGAAGTCAATTTGGAATTTTGTGTGAAATTTTCCAAGTTCTAATGTTGGCTTAAAAAAAATTGTTGAGATAGAACTCAAATGTCATAAATTCACCCATTTTAAGTGTACTATATAATGGTTTTTGGTTATTCAACAATAATGTGATGCAACCATCACCTCTATCTAGTTCTAAAACATGTTCAATCAGCCCTAAGGGAGACCCTGTGCTCATTAAGTAGTCATTCCCCACTCTCTCTTCTCCCCAACCCCTAGTAACCACCATTCTACTGTCTTTATGAATTTGACTTAGATACCTCACATTCCTATTATTTTTGAGTTCGTAAAATATGCAAGATGCCTTACACACCTTAATCCTAACAAAACTCTATTGAAAAAGTCCTATTATCCTCTTTTATAGCCTAGGAAATAAAAAAGGTGGATATAAACTTACATCTGAAACTAATCCCTTATGACATGTGTTCAAATTTGTTACATTCAAATTAGTTACTGATGAAAATAATTTACAGCCCAGAGATTTTCCCTTTTTTTTTTTATTATTGGGAGGTGGTGGTGGTTTTCAAACACCCAAATAATGGAGCTGAACAGATACTTGATTAATAACTAAGTAAATGATGTAACAGAATCCCTCCTTAATAAAAGATAATATGAAAGAATGAGATCTTTGAAAGAGAACATGCAATAGCTTATGGTAACATTATCCGTGTAGAGGTTTTTGGCTGATTTTTCTAAAACAGCAAAAAATTACAGAAACTGTTAATTGTTATCTATACTACACCAAAAAAAAAATGGATAGACTCCTTGTATAAACATAAGATATCTGAAAGAAAAATGGGGGGAAAAGGACTCAACGGTAAGAACAACATTCTATTCTGGAATATCACTGATGAATTTAGTTGAACTCTGGAGGAAAGAGGAGGTTTTAAAATGGATTAAAATGTTAGATGGGATATTATTCAGTATGTTACTTAGAGTTGGCATATAAACCAGTAAGAGAATTGAGTCTCGAAGAATAAATGAAGCACCCTTGTGTTTACAACACTTACAGAAAGATGGACAATCGTTGATTAGGAGAAAACAGAAGCTTTGTGTTCATATTTCAACTTTTTTTTTACAGAAAGACAAAACTGAGAAAATAGTTATATTAGAGATTTTGTCATTTATAAAACAAATGAAACAATTGAAAAGGGAGTGGCAAAATATTTGCATGAAAGAGCATCCCTATTTTTATATGACTGAAATGTGATTTACCTTCAAACTGAAGTCACATTTTTATAAAAGAATTCTTTTAATTGAGAAGAAAAATTACATAATAAATAAGTAATTTTCCTTGAATAAATATTTTTCACAAAAAGCAATGAACTTATTAAAAAGATAGTTACACATAATATATATTTATACAATGAAATTTATATTCCTAAACTAATAAAATGGCTTTAAATTTATAGAAAATATTAAAAATTACATCTTTTCACCTTTATTCCTTCCACTCTATGAATAAACACCTTCGTTGTTTTTTCTTCTTCCCCAAAAGTCTCCCAACAAAACTTCTCTTTTAATGCCTGAAACTCTTCAGAAATTTAATATCTTTAGGCCCCAATATACTTAAAATTTTCCTTAGATATATTTCTTGAAATTAAATTTGAAGGTAACCAAATTTTTATTCTGTGGATTTTGTAGAAATGCTATGTCCAAATCTGATTTCAATGAGCTTTGACCTTCTGAGTTTTGTCAACCACCCAGATGTCAAATCTTTTTCCTTTTTGAAAAGAAATGTATTCAGTTCAATGCAAATCATTCTGTCATCTTCTGAGGACAAAAGACTGAATGAATTATGGATCTTAATTTTTACCTATAACTATCTGAAAATAATGTTTTAGAAAATTTGAAGAATCATAGAATTTCAGTGCTGGGGGTACTCTTCAAGATATCCAAACCATTCTCTCCTTTTTCCAGAGAAAGACACTAAAATGGTTTCTTCAGACATGACACAATTAGGGTCGAAGGGAAAATCCAAATACAGTTTTCTAATAACCACCTAATGCAAAGCCCAAACTACTGACTTCTTCGCGTTCTTGTCCAAATGCTAGACAATATAAGATTTCAATTGAATAAATTAAATGGTGCTTTTTTTTTTTTTTTTTTTAAGGAAGAAACTCCAGGATACTGAAGTGAAATAATAGTGATCGCTGTATGCTAACACATCACTCTACATAAAGGGAAACTGCCAGTGTCTGTGTTGGCACAGAGGCAAGAACAATGAAGCATTCCATCCCAAACTTGTCATGGGAGAGTTGAATCATTTAACTGCTCTGCATCTCAGTCTGTAAAATGGGAATAATATTCCATTCCGGGTAGTGGAGAGGATGGAACTAGATAAGGAATAGAAAAGGACTTCAAGGCTCCTCCACACCTCACAACCCAGGCCCAGCCATGATTTATGCACAGACCTGCTTTAGTAGGTATGCCCTACTTCCAGCGCAATGAAGGACCTTGAGACACAGATTAAGGGACTATCTAGCACAAACCCAAGAAAACTCAGAACAAAATAAAAGGCAAACACACTATGAGGCATGGAATAAAAGGAAGAAACACACCCTGGTCTATTGGATGCTAGGAAGAAATAATGTCATTTTGAAATTACAGGTAGATGTGTTTCCCTTCTCCCCACCCCCTCATACTCTTTTCTAGCACATTTTGGGGAGCTATGGAAAATGAATAGAAGAGACAAAAAAGTACTTTGCCCGGCAGGAACACAAAATTGCAAAAGCACAGACAGCACTACAGAGGCGCGCTGCCATTCGCTCACAAAGAATTTCGTGCATGTAGATGGCTGATTAATTGCCGGCCTGCCTAGACGAGGCTGCAACAAGCCAGATACTGTCAGCATGCCGTCGGTTACCATGGAAATGCACAAGGTTCCTGTTTCTGACAAACCCTTGAACACTGGATAGACTGTGCCATATGTAAATAAGGCAAATTAGTTTTCCTGTATCTTCCAGACAAGGTTAGACGAAAAGAAAATATATCTGTTTAAACATACTCTCTAACCTCTTAGATGTGACGAATGAGAAAGGGGCTTCTTTCTTAGGACACTGAACTCAGATTGCTACAACTGAAATGCACTTGGGGAAAATGACCAAAAAATGCAAAATGCCTTGCCCATTTATAAGGAAGGACTTCAAAGTCAGCCATGCAAAGGTACATTTATTAGACTTTTGTTTTGTAACCAGATGTATTTTGCGGTCTGCTCTTTACAAAATTATAAAATGTCAGACAGTTATTTCTATGGTGTTAGATTAGAAATTCTATAGTGCTGTCATGCAGTTTTTACTTCTGCATAATACCTAAACCATAGGCCAAATACTGAGTCACAAACCAGTATAATTTAAAATATTTAGTTCCATTACTAAGATTACTCACTCTGACATTACATCCATCCGTTGGGGCTGCTGCTCCTTCTTCTTCTTTTAAACAGTTTTTGCCAAATGAGACTTTAGAACTTCTTTTCATGTTGTAATAATAATTTATAATTGACTAAATCTGATGTGATTTAGAAAAATCTTATAATTATCATTAGGATATTCTGAAGTACATAATGATTCATTCCTTATATATTTCATGACACAGGACTACTCTGATGGCCACATATAATTATATATTTTAAAAATTTAATGTTTACTTAAACAGTAAAAATGCCAAAAAGTGCTGGAGTACTTTTCATAACATAGCATTTCTGGATAACTTTAAAATGCACATTTCTCAAAATAAAACATTATATCATCTCTGTTATCTCTTCAATTTTAAATACATACTTTTCCTTTCTTTTCATCCAGATTTGCTACCAATAATTGTATATGAAATTTTTACATTTAAACTCAAATATTAATATATTATTCAAGTAAGTCACAACACATGAACATGAAACATGAAAGATATCTATAGTTATCCAAAATAACCCTTCCCTAAATTTAAATTACAGCCCTCTCCTCTTTCTGGGTAAAGGCAAGAAAATTTATTTTCTAGCAAATGATCCACATATTAGATATGTTCAGAATTTCAATTTTGAAATTTTTTTCATGTTTCAGAATTCAGAGATAAAATACAACTAATGGCCCCAAACTTTAATATATTCTTTTAATTTAATATTATCCAAAAAATAAAAAGGAACTATTTATATACAATATTTTTATTTTTTTTATGTAAATAATATACTACATGAAGCTACCAAAACTTTCAGTATTGCCCTATTTGACATATTTTTTCCCCTGCAAAAAATACTCTTCATACTCTTTAATATGAATCTGATTGTAAAGAGGACAGGGTTTTCAGAAAAAATTTCTAAACAAATTTTTAAAGCATATTATGTTTATATAGCAGTAAGGAAGAAACCAAAGAAAAGTATCTGAATAATTCTGGTTAGAATAAGTAACTATGCCTGACATTAACATGATTTTTCTTTCTCTTTTACATATGGAGGCCCAAACAGGTTGTCACACTTTTTAAGTCACTCTAGTCCTTCTGCACTGAAACACATGACCTAGAGATGATATTTTACTTCACTGTTTTTCCCTCTTTAAACCAGACAGATTATATTTAAAAGCATTAGGGTTTCATGCATGGTCATATAACAATGCCCATTTTCCTTATTAGAAATCTTCCCAAGTTCTTTAATTGTGAGCATGTGTATTTAAGGATTTATATAGTAGTCTATATGTTATAAACCAAAAGTTTTACAGTGAAAGGGGCCAAATTTATCTTTCTCAAGTTTTATTATATAAACATATATATATCCCATCTTCCTAGTTATAAGACGTATGTATGTGTTATATATGCTAGGAACATGTTAGGAAAAATGAGATTGGCTCTGTCCATGTTTTTAACTCTATACCTTAGAATGAATGATCTGCAAGCTGCATACTTCAACCTGAAAGATAAATATGAGAGTATTTTACTTTATTCCTTAAAAATGGTAAAACAGGAATATTATACTCTCACAACACCAGAGTGGTATTAAACACAGGATAGTCAATGAGAGGGCAGATCTTCTGATCACTGTGAGGAGGATAAATGCTTTCCAGGAGGAATAGACACATTTGCTGCTTTTAAGAGGCAGCATTAGAGTATGGAAACAACATTCATCTATTCATCCATTGAGCATTTATCATGTGCCAAATACTTTAAGAGGCATGGAAGATTCCTGCTTTCATGGAGCTTATACTCTAGTAGGAATAGAGATAAACCAGGAAAAAAGAAAATCTGAGTTTTAAACTTTGTTTTTTCTCTCAAATCCTATAATTTATTTTACTTGTATTATCTTTATGATGCCAATCACATTCTCCTTCTAGTTTAGTTATGTCTTTGTGTCTTTCCACTCTACTATCCCATAAATTTCTCATGATTCAAATACGGCCTGGGTCTTTGGATCTTCCACCATATTCAAAATATAGTACATTCTCCAATAATATGTGTTGAATAAATATATACATAACTGTCTTGGTGACTTGTGGTATAATTTTAGTCAAGGCACCTAACTCCAGGAGTTTTTGGCTTTTTTTCCTATAAACAGGGGTGTTGAAACAAGTCATCTCTAAGGTTAAAATCTATAACTCTATAATATTCCTTAGTGTTATATATCAGTAAACAAATTTACTCCTGCTATCCTACTGGCTTAGAAAATTTTCATTCTAAAAAATTTATTAGCCCAATTTTTTTAACTGTTCTAGACGTCATTTTTTTCAGAATAACTTTTAAAACATAATTATTTTATTTTTTCATGGAAAATTATGCCCAGATCTGATATTAAATCTTAAGATATTACTTGTTTACTTGCTAGATGTACAAAATAGGCAGGGACATCATGTACAGGAAAATAACAGTCAGATTTTGAAGTATTAAATCAAGTGAATGAAATAAGAGAGAAGTAATAGTTCTGCAACAAAAGATGAGAACTTCCTTCCTCTAAATCCCACACACGTATGGCTGTTTGTCCCAAGCTCATGTGGATCATGGATAATTTACAAACAGTGGGTGATGAGCTATAAAGAAAATGACTCAGTGGCCCACCCGTAATTTAAATATGTGACAAAATGTTTAAATGTTTCAAACAATGGCAAGACCTAGAGACTTAACAGTTTGCAAGCAACTATGGAGGAATTTTTTCTACTTTATTGGCTTTATTTTGCACCAGTCAAAACAGACATCGATGTTTGAGTCTTCCTAGATGCAGTCCATACTTTTTCACTGGATATCTCATTGGAATATAAGGAGGAGAGTATCCACTTTTTTTGAAAATAGCCTGGCCAACATTTGTGTACTGAAGCTAATGCGTATAATTGAAAAATTAAAAAATTCAAGATCTTTCTCAAGATTTTTATCTATCACAGGAAATACTTCATTCATTTTCTTATCAGCATAATGCCAGCCCCAATCTCCATACATCAACATTTTGAAATAAAACTTCAAATTAATTTCATGTTGACATTTATGACCTGTATCTTTGTAGACACAGAATGAATGAATGAAGAGATTTTAGTGCAATAGTTACAAATAAGGCCCTTTCCTCCAATCTCCAGTTAAACACATATTATTTGATTAATTTCCTCATTGACAAAAAGAAATAAATGAATGATAGCTGCTTTTTTATCTTTTCAAAACAATAGCTGAAAAAAGAAAAATGTATTTAGTTAACTGGCCATTGAGTTTCTATAGACCCAACCAAGCAGACTTTCAACAGACAAGGTAGATTTGGGAGGAGGCAGAGATTGATGACTAACATATAGAATCTAAGTAAAATTAATTGTTTAATCAAGGGGAGAGGGAAAACAACAATAACTAAAGCAAGGACCTAGGGTATAATAACAAGAAAATAAAACTCTAAGTAAACATTGGTGCTGTTTTCCACTATAAAGGGGAAACTCATTTGCACACACACATGCTATCTCAAATAAGTGAAGTGCTTCCTGATATATTTAGTTGGATTTTGCAAACTGCTTCAGACTGAAATGTATGTTGAAACCTAAAACTGATTTGTTCCATGTAAATCGCATTTAAAACTTTTTCAGCTAAAGATATTACCAGTAAAGCTATTAACTCAAGGATGAGCTCTATCTTTAGACCTCTGAACCTGTTAAATCTTTGATAATATTAAGAGTTTTTTTTCTTTCTCTTTATGTAAAATATTTTTAAAAAATCCCAAGGAACCACATTTTTTCCCATTTGAAAGGGATGCAAACCCAATCGAAAAAACTTTTTTTTATTATTAATCTGAACTTAATGAACCTTCCTCCCCTTCTCTGCTTGCCCTTGAACCATGTCCCAAGAGCAGTTGACTGAGTAGGCAGATTTCTTCCAAGACTTTCTCGGTTGGACATTTTCTTTATGTTCTACATACACAGAGCTATATTTAACAGCAAAGGAACCTAGTAAAATGTCAACATTTTTAAACACTTGGTCCTGAAAATATTCTGACAGTATTCATTGCATCAAAAAGCCAAATTCTGGGGTACCTGGGTAGCTCAGTCAGTTAAGTTTTGGACCCTTAATTTGGGCTCAGATCATGATCTCAGGGTTGTGAGATCGAGCCCTGCCTCTGGCTCTGCATTGGACATGGAGTCTGCGTAAGATTCTTTTTCTCCCTCTGCTCCTACTTTCCCACAGCCCCCAACTCCCACTTGTGCACACCCTCTCTCTCTCTTAAAAAAAAGAAAAAAGCCAAATGCATTGTCATCTTTCTTACTATACAAATATAGATAAAGATAGAAATATATATATATATATATATATATGTATGTATATATATATATCTACATAGATAGATATCATGACATTGTTCCCTGGAGTTAACCCATAAGTTTAGCTTGGTTTAATTTATTCCACAAATATTGCTACTTCATGATTGACATGACATCTGGACTATCAGAATCTGTAATCTGTACCATTATCCTTTTTTTCCCCTTATTTAAAACCCCCTTCATTTAAAAAAACAAAACAAAACAAAAAAAACTTCTTATTGGCAGGCCCATTGTCCTGCATATCTTCATTACTTTGGGCCCAATCTCCCCAGTTGGGCTATCCATTCTGCATATGATAGTTACTTGAAACCTGAAAAACTAATTAGAGAAGAATCAAGTTTTGTTTTGTTTTTGTCTTTGTTTTTGCCCAGAGTATAATATAAATACATAATTAGTGGGATTTATATTTTGATATATACTGAAAACATCTCAGTATTTCCAGGGCATTCATACTCTAGTGTTCCTTCTTCTAAATTATTCAAGTGATGTCTGCAAAACCAAAAATAGCATTTGGACCTGATCAGTTCTGTCAACAAATGAAGTATGTAATATTTAAATATTCTGACTCCATTATAATTTGTCTTCCAAGAAATTATAGTTGTAAACATATTTGGGGGAAGGGGCACTTTCAAACAAATTCTCATTATAATGCAGGGAATTGAGTAGGTATTTCGATATTTTTCTTATCCATATCCTAAGATTTTTTTTACAAATCCTCAACTTAGGAACTCTTGTCTGATGACAGTGATGTGCTATGGGGCACTTAGCTTGCATTATTCTCTCAAGGGAAGGGTCAAATACGTAGAAGGTGCTTCATAATCATTGATTTATTTACCCCTCAAGACATTCTTAAGAGATAATTACAAATTATTCTATCCTATTAAGACTTATTAAATCTGTGAATGTTCTAAAAATCTACTATATAGAGAATCAGGATGTAACTGTACTCTCCAAACTTAAAGGTCCATGAAGACATTTCTAGATACAGCATAATATGAAAGATATTTCCTATTCCTATTCATGAATCAGATACAAAAGTAAGAGAATTTTAGGTAAAAAAAAAAACAAAACAAACAAACAAACAAAAAAAACCCTTCCAGCCTCATTTTCTAATACCAATATAAGTATTAATTCAACAGTTTTAATGTAAACCTCCTAATACTATGAAGTGCTGGCATCCTCCATTCTAGTTTAGTTTCAACAAGTGGCAGGCTCCCAAGGGCCATACTTGTGTTGATCCTGTCTTGCAAATAGCTTAGCTGACACTGACTTGGATGGCAATTTTCATTTTCTGTGATATAGTGTCTCTTTTTTGAACAAGAGTGTCATGCTGTAAGACATACATGTGAGTCACAAAACATGGAAACATCTTTCAAGCAAATAGATTCACCAAAAAGGCACTGGAGAAACTGGACGTAGGGGGCGCCTGGGTGGCTCAGTTGGTTAATTTTCTGCCTTTGACTCAAGTAATGATCCCAGGGTCCTGGGGCTCTCTGCTCAGTGGGGAGCCTATTTCTCTTTCTCCCTCTCCCTTTGCCTGATGCTCCCCTTACTTGTGTTCTCTCTCTGTCAAATAAACAAATAAAATCTTAAAAAAAAAAAAAAAAGAAACTGGACCTATGTATTTTTTTTTTCTTTAATTTTCTCTCCTCTTTCTTCTCTCCTTTACCTTCCTCTGTCACCTAGAAAGTCGCACCATCACAAAGGCCATCAGCATGAGCATCTTCAACTATGAAAAGTAATCACAATAACTACCCACCCTGCCCACACTCACACCCATACCCCATACTTTTTGGACTCATGAGAAGACAGAATCGATTCTAGACTTTGTCACCTTATTGTTATGTGACTTTGGGTAAATCACTTACTTGAATTTCCTAAGCCTCAGTATCCCACCTACTTCATAGAACTGTTGAGGAAGAATTAACATACATACATATATGTATGTATTTTATATATATGTTATATAAAATACATACATATATGTATGTATGTTAATTCTTCCTCAACAGTATATGTATATATATATGTATATACATATATATGTGTATGTGTGTATATATATATATATGTAAGCTTGTTTTGAAAGTATAACCATACAAATATTACAGTACAGATGCATGGTAAGGTAATAGCTACTCTGAAGTTAAAGAACTCAGAGTAACATGGAGGTTGTATTATATATTTAAGAGAAATTATATTTCATAAATATTTCATTAATAAAAGTTCAACCATACACAATTTCACTCCATCTTATATATATCTGTATGTATACTCACTTATTTAATTAGTATTTATTGGTTGATTAAATAACTCTTTTGATTATTTAAAAAATTCATAGTTTTCAATGAGATCAATTAGAAAACTTCGTTGGGAGTGTATCCAGAATCTGCTGAGTCATTATTATGAGGTTCTTTATTATCCTCAGTGTAAAATTATACCAATAGTATGTGATTCTCAGACAAAAAGATTCTATAACTGCACTCTCAGTTTTCCTATATTCCCTCAGAATATTAATTTGAATACTGATCAAATTTATTAATGGTCAGTTTTTAACCAGTACACCAAGTATACTAACATGCCCGCTTAAATGATATAGAATTTTTTTTTAATTCAACCTAGTACTGTATTGGAGATTTAAAACTGGGTTCTCTACTTCTTCGTTCACATTAGTGGCTACTTCAGCCCATCTTTTTTATCAGGAGCAACCCAGTATTAACTTAAATGACAAGCAAAATGCCTCATCCACAGTTTCACTTCACTCCTTCACATCTATGACTTCAACTGATCCTACACTCAGACAATGGCAGTACCTTTATTTATTATTGGCAATTTTCTGTCCATAACAGACGACTTAATTATGGATTTGATACTCAGAACACTTCTACCCAGCTGCAGTAAAGTGCTTTGGAAGAACTAGAGGCAAAGACATCAGTTGCTGCTTTCAACAAACACAGGAAATTTCAGATAATTTCAGGTGTTTGACCCATTTTATCCTAGCTAGGTACACATGCATGTGCGTATGTTGTATGTTGGCTACTGAAGTGTGCACTGCAAAATACACCTCCAAGACTTTCTGCAGGAGAAGCACTTCCATGATCCCCTCACAGCAAAGTGCAAAATTTAACACATGGGTCAATAGTAGCCAAAGATCACTCTGCACCCAATATGTAACGTATAATGGCCATTATCTTTTAAAAATCTGGATTACTTTTTGTTGAGTTCACAACCATGTTGTACATATTTGCATCAGCCTTCATTTCTTTATCAAAACTAATATTTACTTCATGAAAATATATCCCACCGTTTAGCCTCTTTTTGAGTTCTGTGAACTCAAAACACAAAAACAAAAACAAATCCTAGGAAATAATAAAAAATACTTGCCATTACAAACTTTAACTAAAAGATAAACCTTTCTGACCATTTTCCAGCTTTTGCTTATATGCACTATACTCGATATTTTTCTTTCAAGAATCAATGATCCAGTTGAATCTTGATTTTAACTTACAGCCATCCATTAGAGAAAGTTAAGAGCCTGAAAAGGGTCAGCCTTTTTTGTCTCTATTAGTCTAGGTAGCTTTTGTCTCTAATGGAATCCTTTTGATAATTATTTCATACTTCTGGCAAATCTTGATGGGCTCCATTCACCCCAATGTTACCTCTGCAGATCATTCAAAAGCTTCTATTAGGACATCTTAGAGAAACCTTTTTGCTTTATACTCAAATAAAGGAAGTAAAAAACTAAACTTCAAGAGGGGCCATGCTTTTCAGTGTAATCACAATACTTTCCAGTCTGAACAAGAGGCATCAGCTATTCTTTCTCTTTTGAAAGCATTTTGACCAGGTGGAAGGAAGGATTTTAAACATATACACAGTACACACATATCTTGATCCCATTCAAAACCACAGAAAATATTTTCATACTTATTTGCATTGCTTTTTTTCACTCTTAAAGTTTAAGGACTATGGTGTTTTAGCTCTATTATCTCCAATAATAACTATAACAATATATTACAGTTAACTGCTAATATTGAACCAAAAAATCAAGTTACAATCTGGAACACTTACTTTTTTTCTGAAATGTATCATATACCCATACACTTCCTCTAAAAAATGTATTTTTAAAAAAATAGTTGTATTTTGCTTAGTTACTTACAAACATCAACTTTAATTCCCTAAGCAGAAAACAGCTGGATGACAGGTGAAAGCTGGTTGAGGATTAAGAATTTGCTGTGAGCTTTACACAAAACAGCTAACAGTCACTTGAAGAATCAAGTGCTGAACGTGTTAGAAGATTCCAGCTGCCACTTCTTTACTTGACCTACTCTAAATGAAACTCTATGAGCCTTCTTAGCAGGGTGGACTCTCATAAGCCCAGGAAGACCTGTCCACCACAGGGAGTGGGAAGGAGGCCCCGTCTTCTGGTGTCTAGTCATGGTGGAGGGAAAAGGAACCAGCCAATACATATTCAGTATCTTTCACCCCCAGCACTTTTCACAAAGGATTTAAGGTGGCTCCAAACATAAACATAATGAAAGAGATACAACATTACCAGAGAAAGGTAAGGCACAGGGAGAATAAAGTTTGAATCATAGTAAGACCAAGGGTGAGATACACACGCCAAAATGCATAACCCATTTTACTAGAGTACCAACACTGCTGCCCCAGTCCATAGGCAAAGAGGGAAGCACAATCAGATACAAGACTGACAGTATCCATAAAGTTAAGGGGGAAAGGGGGAAACCCTTTTAATAAAGTACCTGCTGTGTAACAAATACTTTTATATGTGCAAGTAATATTATTTTTTCATTTTATGGAAAAGGAAACAGAAGTTTTGAGCAGTTGAATGATTTTCACATAAGGTGTTGTGGCTGGTAAGAGTCAGAACAAGCATTTAAATTCAGTTCTGGGGGACGCCTGGGTGGCTCAGTTGGTTGAGCGGCTGCTTTCGGCTCAGGTCATGATCCCAGCGTCCTGGGATCGAGTCCCACATCGGGCTCCTTGTTCTGTGGGGAGCCTGCTTCTCCCTCTGCCTCTGCCTGCCACTCTGTCTGCCTGTGCTCGCTCTCTCTCTGACAAATAAATAAATAAATAATCTTTAAAAAAAAAAAAAATAAATTCAGTTCTGGCACCCAAACTCATGCTTGTTTCAAGAGGAGGACAAGGGACAAAGAATCCTTCTCAAAACTATTTTTTGGGAAAAACAAAACAAAACAAAACAAAACAAAAAAACAAACTATTTTTCAGGATTGCACACTTTCCTAATGAGAAAAACTAGAGATGACATTTTCCTGAGTTCTTAGGAAATTCAGTGAATGTATTTGTAAATCAATACAAGATACAGACTCTCTCAAATGAATACAGTTTCACCTAATTTGCCACATATCATACTGAAATTATTGTCTCCTGTTTTTCATTACCATCCTTTGACCATATTACTCTTAGTTTCATAACTTTCTTTTGTAATGCCTACATAACAATGAAATGAGTATCTATATCCTATAGTATAAACATGAGATTTGGGTATTCTGGAGACATAGTACAGGGAATGGTTCTAGGGCTACTTTTAAAAATGTTAATATTCCATTTATTAAATTCATATTCATAAACCCAGTTTTTCCTTAAGGTTTTAAGTTTGACTTCAAATCTTACCATTCTATTGATGTATCTTTATCACTTTTAAAAGTACTTAATAAACGAAATTTCCTTAAGCTTCATGATGCCCTTACAAACTTACTACAGACGTTGAAGATGAAATTAAATAATTCCAACTGTTTAAAATATCTTTCCTAGGGGCTCCTTGGTGGCTCAGTGGGTTAAAGCCTCTGCCTTCAGCTCAGGTCATGATCTCAGTGTCCTGGGATCGAGCCCCGTATCTGGCTCTCTGCTCTGCAGGGAGCCTGCTTCCTCCTCTCTCTCTGCCTGCCTCTCTGCCTATTTGTGATCTCTGCCTGTCAAATAAATAAATAAAATCTTTAAAAGATATGTCTTTCCTAATACTCAACTAACTTCTGTAAGTCTATTACATTAAACCTTTAAATATGATGACTCTTTTCCTAAATATCCCAATAATACTTGTAATGTTGATAAAATTATTTTATTTCAACTCCAAATTAAAATTTTAAATCATTTTGTCTATTGTATTTTATTTTATTTTATTTTATTATTTATTTTTTTTTAAAGATTTTATTTATTTATTTGACAGACAGAGATCACAAGTAGGCAGAGAAGCAGGCAGAGAGAGAGGAGGAAGCAGGCTCCCTGCCGAGCAGAGAGCCCGATGCGGGGCTCGATCCCAGAACCCTGGGATCATGACCTGAGCCGAAGGCAGAGGCTTTAACCCACTGAGCCACCCAGGCGCCCTGTCTATTGTATTTTAAATTAGAAACATAAGCTATCTATTGGATACACTCAAGTGTTAAATAAACTTCTAATACTCCAAATTATATAAGTATTATATGAAAGTTAACATCAAATATTTATAGTTGATTCCCAAATTTATAGGAAAACTCTATAGATTTTATGTAAACATTAAAAATTATCTCTATGCTTAATAAAATTTAAATCCAAAATCCTGGTTATGTTAATTATAGTCAAGACTAAATCTAAGTTAAAAGGTACTTTGCCCCCAGTATACAATGATTTCATCCTAGATGATTTTGGTTATTTCCTCGTAAACTTTTATCATAATCAGCAATTATAATCAGGATTTGAAATTTCAAGGTGTAGTTATCAATTTTAAATTATGGTTAAATAATTTAACCATATGTGGTTTTATTATATATATATTGTTTTGTAGATTTTTAATGTTTTAAGTAATTTTAAACTACAAGAAGTTGCAAAAACAGTACAGAATCTAACATGTCCTTCACTAGCTTCCCCCAATGGTCACATTTTTCAGAAATGTAATATAGTATCAAAAGCGGAAAACTGACACTTGTACAACACTAACTATACTCTGTGGATGGACATATCCATGCAATTTGATCCCATGTATGGATACAAAACTATCCCATTACATAAAAGTCCCTCGTGGAAATCCTTTGTCTGCCCTTTCTGTACCACTCTCTTTGTCCCTATCCCTTGGCAACGACTAATGTGTTTTGTATTTCTATAATTCTACCATTATGAGAATTATATACAGTTGAATCTTGTATTCATGGTAGTTATGTTCTGCAAAGTCACTACAAATATTGAATTAGTGAATATTGAATCAAGTTTCCCAGGGGAAATTGAGGGTTAAGTTCCTGTGACCTCTGGTAACATTTTCATCAACCATCAATACGCAACCTTGTGAAAGTGGAATTATACATTATGTAACTGTTTGAGAGGGAATTTTTCTCATTCAGTATAATGTCCTTGAGATCCATCCAAGTTATCACATGAGGCAAAATGATTCTTTCTTTAAATTTTTATTTTAAAATAACTATAGATTCACAGCATGTTACAAAAATAGTACACAGAGGTACCCATGTACCTTTCACTCAGTTTTCCCCAATGGTACTGTCTTGGATAACTGTAGTATAGTATCAAAACCAGGAAACTGATATTGGCACAAACCACAGACCTCATTCAGATTCACCAGTTTCACATGTACTCCTTTGCAAGCAAGAGTTTGTATCTGTCTGTAGATCTGTGTAATTATAACACACGTGTAGTTATATATATATATATATAACACACATATATATATATAACACACCAACACCACAATCAAGACTCAGAACTACTGGATCACCACAAAGATCCCTGTGATACCCCTTTACTGTCATATCCATCCCCCTACCTCTTCACCCCATCTCTAACCCCTGGCAACCCTCATCTCTTCTCCATTTCTATACCTTTGTCATTTTGCAAATGCATATAAATGGAATCATGCATGTGTAAACTTTTGAGATGGGTTTTTCTCATTCAGCACAATTCCCATGAGATTCACCCGAGTTGTTGCATACATCAATAGTTTATGCCTTTATATTGCTGAGTAGTATTCCCATATGGATGTACCACAATTTGTTTAATCATTCATCCACTGAAGTATATTTGGGCTGTTACCAGTTTTTTACTATTAGAAATAAAGCTGCTATGACTAATCATGTACAGGGTTTGATGTGGACCTAAGTTTTCATTTCTCTCCCAGAAATACCTAGAAATGGGAGTGCAGGTTTGTACAATAAATGCAAGTTTAGGATTTGTTGTTGCTGTTGTTAGAAACTCCAAACTAATTTCCAGAATGACTGTACCATTCTAAATTCCAGCTAGCAATGTATGAGTGCTCCAGTTTCTTCATGTCCTCACCAGCATTTGGTATTATCATCAGTTTTCATTTATCCATTCTGATAGGTATGAAGTAACACCTCATTGTAGTTTTAATCTGCATTTCCTTAATGGCTAATAATGTTGAACATCTTTTCATGTGTTTATTTGCCATTTATATCTCCTCTTTGATGAAATGTTTATTCATGTCTTTTGCCCATTTTCCAACTGGATTTTGGTTTTGTTTTGTTTTGTTTTTTAAGATTTTATTTATTTATTTGAGAGAGAGGCAGTGAGAGAGAGCATGAGCAAGGAGAAGGTCAGAGGGAGAAGCAGACTCCCCATGGAGCTGGGAGCCGGATGTGGGACTCCATCCTGAGACTCCAGGATCATGACCTAAGCCAAAAGCTGTCGTCCAACCAACTGAGCCACCCAGGCGTCCCTAGATTTTGGGTTTTATTCTTTGTTTCCCGCTGAGCTTTGAGAATTCTTTATATATAACTAGATTCAAGTCCTCACTAGATACGTAGTTTGCAAATAATTTCTCCCGGCTTATAGGTTGTCTTTTCATTCTCTTAGGAGAGTCTTTTGTGTAAAAGTGTTTGAGTTTGACAAAATCCAAATTACCACTATCAATTTTTTTTAAATTTTTATGAATGATCCTTAGAGTTTCATTTATAAGAACTCTTTGCCTATCCCCAGATCCCAAAGATTTTCTCCCATGTTTTCTTCTACATATTTTCTAGTTTTGCATTTTACATTTAAGTCTATGATCTATTATGAAATAATTATTTATGAAGTATCAGGTTCATGTCAAGACTTATCTATTTTATTTTATTTTTTGCCCACAGATATTCAATTGCCCTTGCATCAGTTGTTTTATTTTTTTTTTAAAGATTTTATTTATTTATTTGATAGACAGAGATCACAAGTAGGCAGAGAGGCAGGCGGGGGTGGGGGGAACAGGATCCCCACTGAGCAGAGAGCCAGATGCGGGGCTCAATCCAAGGACCCCAAGATCATGACCTGAGCTGAAGGCAGAGGCTTAAGCCACTGAGCCACTCAGGCACCCCAACCCTTGCATCAATTGTTAAAAAGACTACCTCCGTTGAATTACTTTTTTTTTTTTTTAAGATTTTTATTTATTTATTTGACAGACAGAGATCACAATAGGCAGAGAGGCAGGCAGAGAGAGAGGAGGAAGCAGGCTCCCTGCTGAGCAGAGAGCCAGATGTGGGGCTCGATCCCAGGACCCTGGGATCATGACCTGAGCCGAAGGCAGAGGCTTTAACCCACTGAGCCACCCAGGCGCCCCCATTGAATTACTTTTGCACCTTTGTCAATTTCAGTTGGACATATTTATGTGAGTCTATTTCTGGGTACTCTATTCTTTCAGACATGTTTTGTTCAATTAAAAATATATCATAAACCTGTTTGCACAAACATTTTCAATATCATTTCATCTAAAGCATGCTACTAGTTGGATATACTATAATTTATTTAATCACTACCAATTTGGACATTTAAGCTATTTTGCATCTTTGCTAACATAAACCATGCTGCAATGAACATCTTTGTAGCATAACCTTTGCATGTATTCATGGTAATTTCTTAGGATTTCTAGAAGTAAGCTGTCATATCAAAGGGTGTATACATTTTTAGAAAGTGAAATCCTTTGGATAATGGGTAGAGCTCAAACTATTTTGTGAATGTATGTTTTAAAACGTATGTATATATGTAAAATAGTTAGGTATAAAGGGAGGATAGGTGAATGGAGTGGGATAACAATGAAGCCATTTACCACTCTTCATACAAGATTCACTGCTTCCATGCTTTCCTTCCTCTCTCTCTGCCTGCCTCTCTGCCTGCCTGTGTTCTCTGTCAAATAAATAAATAAAATCTTAAAAAAAAAAAAGATTCATTGCTTTCCAAGTCTATGGAAAATCAATGAATAAATCAGATTTCTCAGAGCAATCTGCTCCAGGGTGAAGGGAAACTTCTTCTACCACCTTCCCTAATGTCCTATCATGCAATCGCTTAAATGCCAGATACTCTGTAGAGAGAGTTGTATAAATGTGCCTCAGGAAGCCAAGTTTGACAGTAGATTGAGTAGAAGTCATTATCAATGGTCAATATTTTGATTCAGAGAACATTTAACTAGCCTAGTACAGAGCACGTGTCCAATATGAATAAAAGATATTTCTATGAGAGAGTCACAGAGTTGAATGAAAAGAGGGGAGAGAAAAATGAATCTTGGCTCGTATGTGTGGAAGTCTCTTGAAAATGTAGTATCTGTGCAGGGCCTGAGTGTGGCTCAAGAAGACAGAATATGGCATTCTAGAGAGAGGGAGAAAAGCAAGGCCCATGAAAGTGAGTGTGCAGCTGGGTCACTCCATGAATGTGCATGTTTTGGGGGAGATGGTTGAAAATACTTTTGGAAAGGCAGGTTTGAGTCAGGATCTAGGAAGAATTGGAATCTCCAGTAGAGGTAGGGGGGTTATATTCAAATAGGGAAGCTTTTAAAGTTTTAAAATGGGAATAGGTAATCTGAGCCACCAGATAATCCTGGCAACAGTGTTTGATGAACAGCTTGGAGTGGGAGAAATACTATAGACAGCTAGTCAGCCAAGGAAGCTACTAAGTCTAAGAAGAAATTTATCTCTATACATTGACAGAGGCAGTGGCAGAAGATTAAGGCTTATGAGTCTCTACTTCTAGATTCACTTCTAAATGGTCCAAGGAAGGTTGGGAAAAAAAAAAAAATTTGCCTGGAGGGAAGAGGCAGGTGAATCCTGGGCTCATGGGTTAGTTCAATCATGACTGGAGAAGTGGTAGAAAGAAGAAGCTGGAATCCATGGTAGTAAGAGCAAGGACTCTACAGCCAAGATTCCTGGGTTTTAAAACTAGAACCTGTACTACTAGCTGTGTAACTCCTGTTAAGTGAAGTAACTCCCTGTGCCTCAGTTTCCTCAATTATAAAAGGGGAATGATAATAGTACCAATTTCATAGTGCTGCTGTGGAGATTAAACAAATTAATAAATGTCCAGTGCTTAGAACAGTGCATGGTAATCCTCTTGTTGTTTTCATTATTTCTGTGCAGCTTCAAGAAAAGAAGTTTGTGACTGCATTTGCCGACCTCTTATCTGGGTTAAAAAACAGAGGAAGAAGGGTGCCTGGGTGGCTCAGTCAGTTAAGCATCTGCCTTCAACTCAGGTCATGATCCCAGGGTCCTGGGATTGAGCCCCCGTGGGGCTCCCTGCTCAGCGTGGAGTCTGCTTCTCCCTCTGCCCCTCCTCCTGCTTATGCATTACCCCCCCTTCTCTTGCTCCCTCTCTCAAATAAATAATTCTTTTTTAAAATCAGAGGAAGAGGAAATATAATTTAACAACAGTGTTTCTCCCATTCTAATATGCAACTGCATCACCTGGGAATCATGTTAAAATGCAGATTCTGATTCAGTAGGTCTGGGTTGGGGCCTGGGATTCTGGATTTCTAGGAAGATCTTAGCTGATGTGCAAGAATCTGACAGCTCCTTCACTGCTTTCTCTATTTCTCTTTTCTTCTTACTTCCAGACTCATCTTGAACTTTGGATACTAAGGGTATCCCAGCTCTTACTGTTGTAATAACAGTTTTCAGAAAAACTTTCCTTTATACCACAATAATTATAAAATGAATCCTACCATATAGCCAAGTGTTTTACATTTTTTTTTAAGATTTTATTTATTTATTTGACAGACAGAGATCACAAGTAGTTAGAGAGGCAGGCAGAGAGAGAGGGGGGAGCAGGCTCCCTGCTGAGCAGAGAGCCCGATGTGGGGCTCGATCCTATCCCAGGACTCTGGGATCATGACCTGAGCCTAAGGCAGAGGCTTTAACCCACTGAGCCACCCAGGTGCTCCTTACATTTTTTATCTCAAATTCTCATAGCAAATAAGGATAAGGTGCTGTGAATCTCATTTTACCAATGAGGAAATATAGAGAGGTTAAGGTCCTCCAGCTCACAAGCGGCAGAACTAGGATTCAAACCCAGGATATCAGACACCCGAATCCGAGTTCTTTTCAAAGGTTACACTATTCTCTGAGGGAACTGCCTTCCATGGAGAAACCAAAAGACAGACAAAGAAGGTGAAGTTGGAGGAAAAAAGTGTATGCCTTGCCTGCATAAGGCCATGAAGTTACTCAGCTCCCCAGACCAAATATTTTACAGAGACCTCATGTAGAATCTTGTAAATTCAAGTTCCCAGGATTTAAAACTAGCTCCTCCACCCTCCCCACCCCAAATACAGAGACCTATTTAGCTAGATCTTGATTAGACTTAAGCAGAATATTTTTTGGTAAGGTATTTCCCAAGAGCTTTAGCTCATTTATTAGAACACTGTCAAACAAAACAAAACAACAACAACAACAAAAACAAGGGAATTCTGACTACAAATTGAGAGACACTATGATTATAAATCTGGGAGTAAGATAACAAGTCTAAAATGCACAACCACTTCTATTTTATCTGCTAGATCCATGAAAAATAATGCATTTCCTTAGATATTAGCTTTAACAACAATTAGTTCATGTGCATGCACTATTATGTGGAAGGATGATGAGGCACAGGGAATCCTTCCCTTTCAGGGCCACAGGCTATGGTCTCTAAGGGGATGAGATACACACTTAAACATGGTTACATATAGGGGATCAGATGAGCACTACAGAAGCCAGTTTGGCTCTGATGCTCCATCCCTGGCAGCTGACAGTTCAGGTGGGATCCTGAAGATGTGTCCTCATAAGCCTACGATAGCCCTAACCAAGTTGTGTTACCACTTGCTTATTTCCAGGTCTGTTTTATTCTGAAACAACTGTTTAAATTCTAGTTTTCACATATTCCCTTAACGATTCTCCTCCTGTCTATAAATGCTGAGTTACCCACCTCACAGATTTTTGGGTTTTGTTTTCTCTATACCTAGGTAGTACTGTATTATAATTTAAGTGTTCTCCATTAACTCTACTTGCTTCTTTTTTAGTTCGATAAATTTATTTTTAAAAAACTTTTGTATCACTCCCATGCTTGAGAAACTGGGATCTTTTAGATAGTAAATGTAATTAGACATCAAATATAAAAGTAAATAAGTAATACTTGAAATTTCAAAATAATCCACACTTCATCTAGAATCATTGCATATATCCTCTGGATCATTTACTGAGGAAAAGTTGCCCTGAAGGAAATGACCCAAGGGTAAACACCCATGTTTATTGCTCTATTTTCAATATTTTTCTAACATCCTATTCTCCAGTTAATGATGAATTAGTGAAGGCATTAATATGGTAGACAGTGCTTTTGGCTGGGCCAGTCAGGGATGATTTTTATGGCAGATGTAACATTTGAACCAGATCTTTGATTTTGAGAAGCAACTGGATATAGGACAAAATTATATAAGAACATTCCAAATGTCCCTTGCCTATATACGGAGGTGGGAAAAAAATATTTTTTTTTAAAGATTTTATTTATTTTTTTGACAGAGAACACAAGCAGGAGGAGCAGTAAGCAGAAGGAGAGAGAGAAGTAGGCTCCCTGCTGAGCAGGGAGCTCAATGTGGGGCTCGATCCCAGGATCCTGGGATCATGACCTGAGCCGAAGGCAGCTGCTTAACTGACTGAGCCACCCAGGTGCCCCCAGAGGTGGGAAAATTTTTAAGTCCAGAGGAATCTTAAATGTGTCTTACAACGGCAGATCTGACAGATCTTAATGAGCCACTTTCCCCAGGAGTCTCCACTGCCAGAGCAGTGACTAACTGTGGGATTCCCAGCCCTGGGGGAATATTTGTGGGGAGCATATTCTAGGTGGGGATTTGAGAGGGGATTTCAGTACCCCAGAAATCACATTACTAGAAAGCTGCCACAGAAAGGAGCTTCTTGTGGCAGCTCCCCGAAATGAAAAGAGCATAAACCAGTTAACTGAACACCTATGAAGACATTAATATGCATTCTGAAATCCTAACATACAATGTATTCCAGGATGTTCTCAGCAATGCGATTCCTGATCGAATCCAAATGTCTGTTAACCATAAGAACACACTTTTCCAACTAGGAGAAAAACAATTTAAAACCTGTGAAATTGTCTCCAATTACATTTAACTGACCATTTGTCCCTATTTGGCCAAAGTGCTGCTTAGGCTATGATTCCCTAGAAGGTTTATGATAATGAAATGTGCAATAAACAGTTTAATAAACGTTTTTGTTTTTTGTTTTTTGTTTTTTTGTCTTAGCTGTGAACACGTGTTCTTGCAAGGCATTAACATAAAAACAAAGCAGCAATCCTTCTAATAGCCTTGGTTATCTCTTGAATGAAGCAACTTTTCACTCCACTGCAGGCTCACCACAGGAACTTGGGCGTTTTGCTCACATAGCCGTTACTATAAACAGTTAGACAAGGTCTTGTGTGTCTTTAGCACAACATGGAACAGCAGGTAAGATCTGCTATTAGAATGTTGCATAATAATGGTAGGGGGTAGGAGTAGACATTTGGTTTCCCTAAGAGTTTCTCAAAAAATTTCATAGGGCAAAATTAAAATACGAAAAATGAAATGTTACTAGGAAAAAACTGAACCAGGTAGATGTATTTAATGAAGACACAGGCGCTATGAACTAAACAGAGAGTGCAAAGAAGCCTTCCCATGCTGCAAGGGGGCCAGAGTGTATGACAGTGAGTCTGGGTTGCCTCTAATTCCTCTAATTCAGCGATAACGTCCCTGTCTGCACACACAACTGCAGAAGGAGCTCGGGTACCCAAAGAGTCAAGTGTTTGCAGATGCATCAGAATTAGCCACCATTTAAGAAACCTACCATCTTTCAGAATGAATTCCTTACATGTCACAATAAGTTCAATTGAAAAGAGAAGAAAGAGATTTTCTGTTACTTCTTTGCTATACACATCTTCCCACCTGTATGTTGGATGTTTCAAACTACCAAATGCTGAGGGAATTTACCCAGGCATGTTATTAATGCCAGCCCACCACCGTTATGAACACAAATAGGCAAGATTTGGAGCACTTCAAAATTGACTGCCTAATTTAAAATTGCTTGAGTGCAGTTAATCAATATTTATTTGCTTCTTCTAAGAGATGAAGAAAGTATATTATAGTGCTGATTTCATCATTTATATGTTAAGAAAGAATACAAAGGCAGTGTAATGGCTCCAATGGTAGGCGTTGGAGGCAGAAATATCTGGATTAAAGATACTGGTGGATTGTAACCTCAGACAAGTTACCTAGTATCTAAACCACAGTTTCCTCAGCTATAAAATGGTGATAAGACTAGTTGCTGATCCACAGAGTACATAGTGAGGATATATAAAACAGTGCAGTCCATACATACAGCAAAAAACCAGTAAGTACTGTTATTACGTTACTTTCTTAAAATTTATCTTCTTCAATCTTTTTTTCTCCTTCAGTGTGGGATAGAGCCTGTGATATCAGGTGAAGCAAGCCACAGTGGTGAACTCTCTAAAGTCTAATGGGGCCAGCAAGTATTATAAGCAAGAAGTGTGAGTCAGGATCTTCAAAAGTTTGAACATGAGTGATAAATGGCAACTATTATCTATGTCAGTGCCTACTACTTTGGTACAGTGTCTGTGCTGTCCAAAGGGAATGGAAGCATAAGCCCACTATTGCTGAGTTTTCCAGAAAAACCTGTACTCTTTTAAAATATGACATTTGTAATTTTTAAAAATTGGCAAAGAATTCACTATAATATGGGTTTATTTCTTTACTTCTATTAGAGGGCCAATATGGAAAGAGCAAACAAAACAGATGCTTAGGTTTAATTTAGCTCAAAGGGCACCAGACCAAATGATTAAAGGACGCTAAAACAAAATGAACCCAGGCTTCTGAAAAGTCCCTCTAAAATGTGCTAGAAGCCTGATAGCAGAGGAGTGAGTCGGCATGCCTTTCTTCTTCTTTCTGTCTGGCTATGTGTTCCTTATTTTATCCAACCATCCATCTATTATCATGAAGCCTCTATAATGAATTACTGGGTGTTAAGGAAGATTCAAAGAAGTAACTGACAGGCTCCCTCACCTCAAAGAATTCCCAGCATCTGAGGGGTGTTAGTGGCAGTAGTAGATATGAGTGCCCTACACGGTAAGGAGAATGGAGGTAGAGCCAGAATGGTAACAGCAGGAGTGGCATTAAAGAAGTGAAAAAACAACTAACAACCAAACCAAACAAACAAAAAACAACCCTCTCAACTTAAGGATGTAAGTCTTGCTCTTGTGATTTTCTTTGGGCACATGTCTGGGACTGGGTTGAATTATGTCTTCAGGCTACAGCTTTTTAAATGGAATATGTAAATTCACCTGGCAAAGAGCTTCATCACCATCATGAAGAAGCCTTCTCAATATAAATTGCTCCATATAAAAGTCAGTAAGTATTAATAATGTTCACAAAATGCATGACTACCAATGATGTTCACAAAATAATTTATTTTATTTTTTTTAAAAAGTTTTTCATATTTTTTTTTTTTAGATTTTATTTATTTGAGAGAGAGAGAGAGATCACAAGTAGGCAGAGAGGCAGGCAGAGAGAGAGAGGGGAGGAAGCAGGCTCCCTGCGGAGCAGAGAGCCCAACGCGGGGCTCGATCCCAGGACCCCGGGATCATGACCTGAGCCGAAGGCAGAGGCTTTAACCCACTGAGCCACCCAGGTGCCCCCAAAATAACTTAATTTAAAAAAAAAATCTTGGGACGCCTGGGTGGCTCAGTTGGTTGGACGATTGCCTTCGGCTCAGGTCATGATCCCGGAGTCCCAGGATCAAGTCCCGCATCGGGCTCCCAGCTCCACGGGGAGTCTGCTTCTCTCTCTGACCTTCTCCTCACTCATGCTCTCTCTCACTGTCTCTCTTTCAAATAAATAAATAAAATCTTTAAAAAAAAATCTGTAAGGTACAATGAACTCATAAAACCCCTGCAAAGTATATTCATAAATATTGATTAAAGAGATGGCATAAACCAGATGGTGAAACACCATGATCCCTGGATTCTGAAATGTAACAGCAATTACTACAAGGGGTCAGACTCAGGTAGAGGGTTAAATTAAAGCTAGCATTAAATTATTTGTATAATACTATATTTTTTATATTAAATAGACATATTTCTCTTTGTCTTCTAAAAATTCTATTTAAATTATAAAACTAATACTAAGAGATTATATAAAATCTGGGAGAGAAAGAGAGAAAATGATCCAGAGTTCCTTAAAATTCCTTTTACATTTATGGATATATTTTTAAGATTTTATTATTTATTTGAGAGAGAGAATGAGAGACAGAGCATGAGAGCGGAGAGGTCAGTGGGAGAAGCAGACTCCCTGCTGAGCAAGGAGCTCAATGTGGAACTAGATCCCAGGACTCCAGGATCATGACCTGAGCCGAAGGCAGTCACTTAACCAACTGAGCCACCCAGGCGCCCTACATTTATATTTTTATGTTGTTGTCAGTTATGTATCCCTTTTTTCCCCTCTTAATATCTTCTCTTTTGTATTTTCCATGATGGACTTCATAGCTACTAAGTGGTCACACAATATTTCACTGAATGGATGTACAAAACTGATTGAACCAAATTCCTGTGATGGGAATCTAACTTATTTATACTTTTCAAAACAAATAATGCCATACTCAATGTTCTTGTGGCTATTTTTCTATATTTTGGAGTATTTCTATGAGTTAGGCAATGAGAAATGGAATTATCAGATCAAAGAAAGCCTGTATTTTTTTATGACTCTTAATATGTACCAGAATTTATCTCCCAAATTTCACTTTGATTTTTCCTGGCACCAGTATTGTATGAGGGTTACTCATAACTTTGCTAGGTCTGGGTATTATAATTTTTAAGTTGCTAAATAAGTAGTGAAAGAACTTGTTTTATTTTATTAAAACTTAAATCTCTTTTTAAACCAAGACATTTTCTGTAGTATTTCTGAATGTGAGTATGTAGTTGCATGTAAACTGTTAGTGTCTTTTATAAAAGCAGCAACATGCATGCATTTCTATCTATCTAGACTTCCAATCTGAACAATGGTGGATGTAATATACACCTTTGAAGGCTTTGTGGCATATTTTGACATTTTAAATGTATTCATTCAGACTTTATTGAGCACTTAGTATATGCCAGCCTCCACTGCATATGCTGGGATACAAAGAGTTATAGACAAGGGGGAAGGGCATTACATGCTCAAGAAATAGCATTTTCAAAGGAATGTGATATGTGACAGAAAATGATGTTTTCATAGAACTATAGATGCTCATTATTTTGGAGAAAAAAGGCACTGTATCAGTTACCTACTGTTGTGTAACAAACTACTCTGAAATAGGGCTTCAAACAACAATGCTTTAACATTTCTTTTAAATGTGTAGGTTGGCTGGATGGTTTCTCTGCACGCTTTGGCTGGGTGCACTCATGTAGCTGCACTGGCTTGGGTTAGAATCAGCTGGGATATCTGGGATAGGTGGGCAACTCTGTCCAAGAAGTCATTCATTCTGAAGGGGCTGGACAGACTTCACTTCTTCACATGATACCATCAGAGTTTCAAAAGGGGAAGCCCCAATGTATAAACACTTAGCAGGCTTTTGCTTGGGTCACATGTGCTGACTTCTTAGTAGTCAAAGCAAGTTGCAGGCCAAATCGTCTCAACAAGGGAGGTGGACTATTACATGGATCCTGAAAGGTAGGACTCTTTGGGATTCCTTAGAGAAACAATTTCTCTCAGTTAAAACTAGGGGAACAATAGGCAATGTGCTGGATACAGATGCCAGATTGCTTTAGCCTTCATGAGACAAACTGGGTTAAGGTTTTTCTTATAGACCCCAAAGAATGACTGGAAAATTTTTAATAGTTTCGGAGGTGTGGAATAGGTTTTCTGAAGGTGCCGCACTCTGATCTCTACTTTTAGAAAGGTGACTTAGAAGAAACTGCATGATGTGAGACATGAAATCATTAGGACACAATCAAGATCATCATAGTGGAAACATCACAGAGAGGAGGAAAAAGAGTTGAAGAATACTTATTAGTAATAACAATGGTCAGATTTATTGAGCACCAACTATGTGACTTTATAACCCTATCTCATATCCTTACAACAATCACTTTACGCAAGCATACTTAACTCTATTTTATGAAATTAGAAAACATACAAATGGTTGAGTAACATTCTGAGGTGTTTAAAGCAAATTTGTGGGAGAACTAGGATTCAATTCTCCATCTCTTTGAAGCCAAAGTCGTTGGTTTTCTCAAATCTGCTGAAGAATGACAGGCAATAACCTGAACAGTGAAGACTGAAAGTGGCTGATAAACCAGGAGGGAAAAACCACCTATTTCTTTCTCATATTTATTATGCATGGGATAAACTTTCAGGAAAGAGCAGGTGTTCTTGCTGGTAGATGCTAGGGTATAGTGAGGAAGGGGAAACGGGAAGGGGAGAGAGAAGGGCTGAACACAGTGGCTTGGCATCTTTGGCACAAACACTGGAGGCCTCTGATCACTGCTCCAGTAGCAACTAGATTTAAGCCACCAGGACTTATCCTGGAGAGGGATAGTAAATCAAGAGAGTTATTGGTATGATGCAGAGAAGATAGATTATGAAATGCAATTTAAATTCTGCATTCATTTTTTTTCTTTTCTTTTTTTTTTTTTTTTAAACACCAACTCCCTCTTACTCTCCTCATTTCTCCCTTTCAACTGGCTCTTTGTGGGTGGGTTTCATTTCTTCTGAAATGCCTACTTCCTTCCTCTTTTGTCTTTCTGTCTTGGTCCCTGGGGAGAATGGAAATTAGCTAAGTGTGATGGGTGTTCAGGAGGCAGGCTTTGGTCCTTGGCCAAAAGAGAACTAATTCCCCCAAGAGTAGCCAAAAGTATCAGCTTTACAACCGCCTTCTTAAAGCTGAAAGGGTTTCTTTGTTTCTTCAATATTCCAAACCAGGGCAGTTGCAATCTGTCTTAAGAAATCCATGATCACACCCAAACAAATCTCTCAAATCAATTCAAATATCAATGAACATGTATTGAGCTGTAGGGAGGGGTGTCAGATTGGAGATACATAAAGCTGGATAAAACAAAAGCCTTTACTCACAATGAATGTACAGCCTTTATGCAGTGGAGTCTTATAGCAGAAAGTTATATCATGTAAACAATAATAATAATGTAGAGCAGGCTGAAATATGTGCTAAGTAGAGGTATGTACTGATGCTGTGGGGACGTGGAGAGAACACAATTCCATGGAAGGAAAGCCATCTGAGCTGATCTTTGAGAGATAAGAAGGGGCTAATTAGAGTGTTCAAGGCAGAGCACAGCCTAAACCAGAGTGCAAACCTGGGAAGTGCCTGAAGTGGTTGGGGAACAGCTGAACTGTAGGGGTTAAGAATTATAGATTTTTGGCCAATATAAAAAAAATCTCAGGATTTTCTGAAATGAGACCATGTTTTTCCTCCAGTACATTGTCATCTGAAATAATGTTATTCATTAAAAAAAAAAAAAAAAAAAAGTCAAGACATCATCAATCTTAGGTGTTTGTTTTGTTTTTTATTTTCATCAGTTATGTTAAAGAACACTTTGAGCCTTATTACACATCTGCTCCTTGGGGATTTAGCAAAGAGATAACAAAGGGTAACACATCAAACTGCATTCAACAATGATCTTTTATCCCCCTGTACTCTGTTTGGCACATAGTATATACTTACTAAATATTAGTTGCCTGTATAAATGAAGGTATCTGATCCTGAGGCTACCCTACAATATACCATTTTACATTACCCAGAGACCTAAGGAAACTAAGTTACTTAGTGTCACCGGATGTGTCTGTCTAGATAGGCTGGGTTATGGTATGTTAACAGCCCCCAAAGCTCAGTGGCTTAACATAATGCAGGTTTACCTCTTGCTCACCCTGTATGTCCAGTGCAGGTCACCAGGAAGGTCTGCTCATAATAATGGCTCAGGAGTCCAGGAGCCTTCATCTTGACTCACGCTTCCACAGTCAGTAAGACAGAGAGACAAGGATGTGACAATCCCTCTGCTACCTCATAGAGCTTCAATCTGCATGGGACACAAGTCCCTTTGTCTCCTATATCGTTCAAAGCAAATCATATAGCCAGAATCTGACTTCAGGGAAACAAGGATGAAGAAAGGAATAAAAGTATTGGTGAACAGCTCTAATGACCCCCACACTGGGTCATTCCCATGCCTTGTTCCTTGAACTCAGCTTTCATCTTAGAAGGAAACTTAATAAATGTGGTTCTGTGAATGAATATTGTAAAAATACTATTGCCTCTGTGTATATATGTAAGCTCTCTACCAGATTTTCTATATAAATAAAATTACTCCAAATTTTCTTAACAGAATTCTCTGCTAGTTGAGCAAATCACAGCATTTTGCCTTAAATCACTTTAAATCTCAGCATTGTTTCCATGTCAATGCCAGCCCATTTAGTACTTCTTGCCTCTTAGGAGATGATATCATTTACTCTAGAAACCTTATTCAGTCACTGAACATCTTGCAGAAAATTTAGCTAGTGTAGACATATGCCTAGCACTTGTACTAACATTTTCTATCTTCTATTCTGACACTTATTAGATGATTGCTTTAAAGCTATTTTTGAAGAGAGGACTTGAAAGAGGAGAATGGATCAATCACTGTTTAGCCTGCTAGACCCTCTTTGATGTACGGTAACCAAAAGTCATTCTCATCACATCACAGAAGGTTTAGGTGAGGCAAGCTTGTGATCTCAGCTGAATTCTTACTATACGATAGGCTCTCTAGTGTCCCCACACAGGGGATGTAATTCAGTTTATAATAAAAGCTCAGTGTCCTTATTGCTGTTACTATACACAGCAGACTTACTATATACCATCTATTGTATTTTTTTGGATGAAAGAAAAAGTATTAGATTATGTCCTGACTGCCTTTCAAAGTCTACTTAACCAATTCACTGCTGCTAATTAGCATCTGGGTGCCCTCATAGGGCACCACCCTAGGCAATTCCTAGCCTTCCTCATGTATCAGACCTCCATAAGACTACTGTCCCCTTGTGGTGATGAACAAGTTATGTCCATTCCATGATAAACATGAGGCTGTTTTCAAAGAAATTAGAACATGCTGGTCATCTCATTGCATTATCCATCATTTGGAATCACGGAAAAGGTAAAATAAGGTCCAAATATAGCTTTGTATATTGACTCTCACTAGAAGAAATGTTCCATGGCTGAGAGAGTTTATAGATAACCTAGTTTCGCATGCTCTCAGCCTCTTGCAACAATAATGTAACTTGCCACCTCAGCAGACATATTATATAATCAATACTCAGATGGCCATTATTGCTGTTGGGCATAAAAAATGCATTCAAAAACAGGAGAATCTTCTGGAGACACTCATTCTGTCAAGCAGGGAAGTCCTTCAGAGGGTTTCCCTCCAAAAGCAGACAGCCAGAGGAAATGTTGACAATGTCAAATGTCAGGCAGAGTTTCTAGGGCAGCAATGCACCATGGGTCTTCTTGCCTCCCCCAGCAGGCTCCTGGACAGAAGACTGACTCTTGCTGATGAATCAAAGGAACCATTTAGGGTGTCCAAATATTTCCTTTACTGTTTTGTTTCAGAACTCTCCCTCAACCCCCTAATGTTAGGAAGAGCAGGGATTGAGCTTTTCTATTATCAAAACCATACTTATGAATACTAATTGAACACAGGGAATTTGAAGATACCAAAACAAACAAACAAAACAACAACAACAACAACAAAAACCCCTCTGGCATTCAATATAAAGAAATATTTTTCATTGTAAATATGAGTAAAAGAATTTAATATTGCTCAGCTAATCTCACTCAAGAGCTATAAACTATACAGTCAAATAAAATTAAGTAAGAAAAACAATTGCTTAAAACATTAGTTATGGTTGAGTCTCTATTAGGACATTCTCTGAATCTGATTCTTTGAAAAAGTAGAAATATAGTTGATTTTTCCAAAGAGTTTATTTTCCAGAGACTTGGAGTAGCTCTATAGAAAGCCAGAATTAGGTCATGCTTTCCACAATCAATAGAGCTCTATATTAAAAACTTTAGAAATATATATTGATAAAATATATCTCATTTATTTTGTGAAAACCAGAACCATGAAGGGATATGGAATGAGAACAGGCATATTAAAATGCTAACAAAGAAATCTCCTCCCAACCCCCTCCCACACCCCCAAAAATATTCAAGTAAGCATATGGGATTTGCAATCAGGCTGCAACGGGGGGGTCAGAGATCAAAAATAAATGGTGGGCCACAACATGCAGAGCTTTTAAAAAATAATGTCACATTCTTTCATTCCCAGCATAAGAAATGGGCAACTTGTTCAGGGCAAATAATTGTTTGAACTGAGGATTTTATTATTAATCTCTGAAGACTGCTGAATTTAGGGTCACAGTAAGGGTTGATTAGGTACAAGGTGCATAAAGCTCTCCTCTGTCGATGCTATTGAAAGAAGCAAGTAATTTAGATTCAGAATTGGTCTTGGATTGAAGCTCACTCCATTACCGACCATTTTCAATTTCAGCTATACAATAAACATCAAGCTCGGCAAGGAAATTAGCACATTTGGTAACGTATTGGAAGAGATGGGTGGGTCTTTGACAAGATGACACTTATCACCAAAGCTTCAGTTAATGAAACCCTTGAGTGGTATCTGCGTTTGACATATTTTGACATTTTTTGAAATCACATCCAGCGTTTTTTCCCCCACAATGTTCTTCTTTATGAGAGAAAAAAAAAATCCATCTATCTTTAAAATGAGTACTGGAGTACTGCAATGTTATTGGAAATAAAATTAAAGAGATGCTGCCTGCCGCTGACAGGAAGAACAGGGTACTTTCTCAAAATCCATAAGAAGCAACAGATTCACAGGATAAATTTTATTCAAATGAAGCCCACAATGCACTTCCGGAAGAAGCTTCAGGTTTAAATGGAGCATGTTTTTATCATCCCTCTCCTAGAAGTACCTTTCTCTATAAAATGTGATCTCATTAATGTAACTACAATTTATATTGCAGCAACAAAACAAAACAAAACAAAACAAAAAGCCAAACAAACAAAAACCTGCCAATTTTGAGCAATTATTTCCTGAACAAAATAGTTTTCTTTCTTCCTTCCTTCCGTTCCTCTCCTTCCCTTCCCTTCCCGTCTCTTTCTTCTTTCCTTCCTTTCTTTCTTTCTTTCTTCAATAAAGGTGGGACTTTTAAAAAGAGAAAATAATGAAAGGGAACAGAAAATGAAGTCCTTACACCAAAAAAAAAAAAAAAAAAAAAAAAGAGAGAGAGAGAGTCAAGAAAGAAAAACTTCAGGGAAAAATAAAAGTACAAAATAAATAGAGGGATAGCAGATGAGAATGAAAGCATCAAGAATGAACAATTTCTGGCCTCAAACTAGTTTTGACTAGATCACAACCCATATTCTCTCACCAGAGTTCTCACATTTATGTATAATTAAATGCTGTTTTAATGCCAACTGGCCTAGATAATGAAAAACTAGAAAAAGAAGAAAATGCTTCCAAAGTGACCGAAAATTTAGGTTCACACATTCTGAGGAGTGGTTTTTGTTATTTACTTTTTAGTTTTTTCTGAAAGCTGGGTGAAATTATTATGTATTCAGATATTTTAAATCTCACACAGTTCTATTGTTCATGCCATGTATTTTATCCAGTGCTGGGAGAACAGTGTAACAAAAAATACAAAGCGTTCTAAATGCGGGGTGGGGGGGCCTCTCTGAACCCTACTGGACCCGGGGTGGCACTTGCAGTGTGGTAGGCCCAGCCGGGTGGTCCCTCTCATCTATCATTTACCCACCACGAGGAGGAGGTCACCTTGAAGTCTGGAATGGGGGATAGGAGAGAGAAAGAGCATGAGGGAAGCAGAAAGAGCAGAGTGAGGAAAGAAAAAAGGCTGCTTAGATACTCTCGAAGAATTCAAAACACATCAAGAGGACTCTTTTTTAACCTTCACTCCATAGGTGATTTCTTTAAACCCTTTAGACTCCTACCCTTTCTGACTTCCATAATCCAAATTTAAGACCCCAGATGCTACAGTGAAGGGAAGGGGAAAAAAAAAAAAACTAACTTCTGTATTAGCTCTAGTTCTTAATATTGCCATCTCAAAAAGCTGAATTTGACATTTCCCTGAATGCTGGCTCTGATCCCTGTCCCCTAAAATAATTTTAACATCATTTAAAAATGCAATGAACATTATAGATTTATTTGGTCATCTAATCACCAGGGTTTGATGATGATTTCTACCAGGACACTTGTCCTATCAGAGTAGAAAATCACCTGAGTTCATTGTGTTTCAGTAGAATGACATATCACCTGACCTCAAAAATGGCATTACAGATCAAGCATTTTTAGTATCATAGTCTGACCTTCAGACAAGTATGCTCTGTAAGAGTTTTCCTTTTATTTTGGTGGTTTTAATAATGAATGGGAATAACCAAACTTTGTGTGAAAGGCTATTACTTAATATATTACTTAATATATTCAGTGATGCTATTTAGCTGGGAGGTACTGGAAGCATTCACCATTGAAACTATCTGCTGAACATAGCAATTCTGAGCACAGCCTAATTGTTGCAAGACCCTCCATCAATGTGGGAAGAAATGCCTCTTGATTGGTTCATTCTGCTTCTGTGTCCAGCTCCCCAGTACATGCTTCTAGATAACTCTTGACTCTACCCTCTGGGCAGTTTTCCCTTATCCCTTATCTTCACTGGACCACATTTGAAAAGGGCATTGAAAATATGCTTTCAGGGCACCTGAGTGGCTCAGTCAGTTAAGCGGCTGTCTTCGGCTCGGGTCATGATCCTAGCCAGGGTTCTGGGATCAAGCCCCACATTGGGCTCCCTGCTCAGCAGAGAGCCCGCTTCTCCCTCTCCCTTTGCCTGCCACTCTGCCTACTTGTGCTCTCTCTCTCTGTCAAATAAATAAATAAATCTCTAAAAAAAAAAAGAGAGAGAGAAAAGGGGAAAAAAAGAAAAGAAAAAAGAAAGAAAATATGCTCTCTTAGGGGCAACAGTTTTCTTCTTGCTCTTAGACACAGTCTTCTTTAATAGCCTAGGCTGCTGCTATTTTGGCAGTACGAATCTCTCAACAACTTCATTAACTTTTTGTACCAGCAGCAACATTGGCAATTTTTTTCAGGACAGAGGATTTCGTTGTTGTTGTTGTTGTTTAGCTATCAGACTTCTGTGGGGGGGGCGCCATATTCTTAGGCTCTTTTAAGCCATTTGTGCACCTGAAAAGATTCATTAGCTATTGCCATAATCAGTTCAAAAAAAGGCACCTTTGGCATCTTTGATTTGGTCTATGACTCCCCAAAGTTGAGTTTTAATTAGCTGTTGTCACTCAGAGGTATTCTCAGCTTTACTTTTGGTTGTGAGAATAAATTGCATTTTCCAAACCTCTAAATCCCCAGCTTTCTGACTTTCATTTCTTTTCGTCTTTGCTTACAAATTGGCTAATCCTTCTGTGAGCTCATTTCTTTTTCTGTACCACCATGTCAAATGCAGCCAATAGGAACTAGCACTTGCTACTAATATTCTGTTTCCCAGCATCTTAGCCTAACGTCACAAAGTCATTCAGTATATTATCTGCCTTTTATGTTATTGTCGCTATAGTTTCATTAAATATTTTCCCACTGCATAATGAGTTGCCATTCTTCTAGTCTCTAATCTTACTACCCACTAGTCTGCAACAAAGTCAGTGGGACATATTTTAGGGCTTTTGTTATGCCAGCATCTACTGTAAGGTAACAATCTCTATGGCTTACAAAAACAGAGAAGTATTTTTTTATTCATGTTACATAGTTCTGCATTGACTGTGGTTTCGCTGAAGCTTTCTTTCCTGTGTACTCTTCCAGGATGAAGAGAACAGACCCTTTCTAGGACATGCTATGCTTGTGGGAGATAGAGGAGGCGATGGCAGAATCACACGATGATTCTTTAAGTTTATTCTCCGAAGTGGCATGCGTCACTTCTGCTGACATTTAATTTCAAAAGTAAGTCACAAGATTGACTGACATCAGTGTTGTAAAAAATGAAATGCACAACAAAGATAGGATAGTGAATATTTTGAATAAATAATACAATGTATCACAACCCCTGAATATATTGTTTTGTTTTGTATGTTTTGAACTTTATATAAAGAAAATCATAAACTGTGTATTCTTTTGTGATTTATATTTTTTGGAGTTTAGTTTTAAATTTCATCCATGTTAATGTGTATCGTGTTGTTCACTCATCAGTGCTATATAGTGTTCCACTGTATATGTGTGTATAATATACATACATACATATATATATATCAAAACTTATCTATCCATTATAGCTGTTTTGAGTACTTATTTATTTTTTCTATTTTACACAATGCTTCTAAAAGCCCTTTTACATATCTTCCAACACATGGATGAAAATGTTTTTTGGAATATATACAAGGAGTGAAATTTTGGGGTCATAGGGTTTACAGATCTTCAAATGTATTCATTAATGCTGGATTTCTTTTCTAAAGTAATTATACCAATTTACACTTCAGCCAAAAATATGTAAGAGTTCTCATTATTCCACAGAACTGTAACATTTGGTATTGTCAGACATACTAACACCACTGCCAATCAGGTGGATATCTCAGTGACATTTATATTTGTTGTCTTTCTCTGTTTACATTACACGTATGTCTGTGGGCCACTCATACGTCCTCCTCTGTAATATAGCTAAATGTTTCTTTGAGGCCTTTTTCTGCTGGATTATTTATAATTTGTGTATTGATTTTAAGGAGGCGATGAAAAATATTTATATGGTTTCAATATTATTCCTTTCTTTATCGCTTATATGTGTTTCAATTACATTCTCTTAACTGTGGCTTCACTTTTAAAATGGTATCTTTAACAAACAGAAGTTTTGATTTAATGTAGACAAGTCCATCATGTTTTCCTTTATAGGTAGTGCTTTTTCTATCCTGTATAAGTAATCCTTGTCTACACCAAGGACATAAAGATATTATTAAATTCTGTTATGAGAATTTTAAAGTTTTGCCTTTTTATAATGAAGTCTTTTTAAAAGTTTTTATTTAAACTCCAGTTAGTTAGAATACAGTGTAATATTGGTTTTGGGTATAGAATTTAGTGATTCAATACTTATATACAACACCCAGAGCTCATCATAATATAATGAAGTCTTTAATATCCTTGGAATTTATTTCTACATATGTTGGGTGATATGTGAATTAAGTTTTTTTTTCCAACTTGAAAATCAATTGTCTAAGTATTATTTATTGTGTTCTATCATATTTATATACTCTATTAAAGGTATATTTTATTTTTTATTTTCAAAGGTATATTTTAAAATTACAATTTCTAATTGTATAAAAATGCAATTGATTTTATATCCAGTAATCCTGTCAAATTATCTAATTCAAAAAATTTGAATTTAGATTAGTTTTTATGGAGAAATGACACTTACGTACATGAACAACTTTTTGCTTATTTTCCAATCCTCGTACCTTGTTTTAATTTTTTTTTTTTTACTTAACTGCTAGGAGTTTAATGGAAGTGTTGACAGTGGATATCATTCTCTTGTTCCTAAGTTTAAGGGGATGCTTTTTAACCTCTCACCATTTGCCATGATGTTTGCTGTAGCATTTTCTTTTTTTTCTCTTTTTACTTGATAAACACACAAATTATATTAACAGTTTTTCTAGAATTATATTAACCTTGCATTTCTGGTGTATCTAACTTGGTAATGTTTCTTTTTAAAAAATCTTTTAAAGGGCACCTGGGTAGCTCAGCCCTCTGCCTTCGGCTCCGGTCATGATCCCAGGGTCCTGGGAACGAGCCCCACATCAGGGTCTCTGCTCAGTGGGGAGCCTGCTTCCCCCTCTCTCTCTTTGCCTGTCTCTCTGCCTACTTGTGATCTCTGTCAAATAAATAAATAAAATCTTTAAAAAATCTTTTTATAGTTAGAAATAGTTTGCTAATATTTTGTTTAGGATCTTAGCATATTTGAGTGAGATCAGCCTATAGCTTAACCTCCCTGTACTGTTTTCCCCCTCACACTTGTTTTCTTATGTTTTTGTTTGTTTGTTTGTTGTTGTTTTTATCAAATCTAGGGGAGATTTATAAATTGTGTTAAGATATTGTTGACTATTTTTCCATCCTCTGGAAAACTTCCTGTAAAATTTGGATTGTCTATTCCTTACAAGTTCATTAGAAAGTACCTGACAACAAACATGTCTCTTCTTTTTTTCTTTCAAAAAGGTCATTATTATTGATTTGAGTTTTATATGGTTGTTGAACTGTTTTGATCCTTTTGTTTGAACTTTTGATCCTTTTGAGTCAGTTTTGATAAAATATCCTTTCTTCCCCCTATCTTAAGTTTTCAAATTTACTGGAATAAACTCATTCATAATATTCTCTTAGTTACTTTTAATTTCTATTTCACCTATAGTCCTCTTTACAATCCTAATATTTTATTTATTATCTTCCCATTTTGTTTTCTTTTGAACAATCTTCATGGAGGCATATCGATTTTATTAATTTTTCAAATAATCAGCTTTTGGCCTTGCTGGTCATTTGTCCTTTTTTCCTATTTTGTTATTTCCTATGATACAACTTCTATGGATATTTTTTAAATATTAAAATTATTCATAGGCCATGGGGATGGACAAGGTTTTGATGTAAACTATTCCCAAACATTGTAGTGAATAAGAATGTACACGTAAAAAAAACAAAAACAAAAACAAAAAACAAAAAAACCTGGTTGCATCAAAACAAAGAATATAGTTTAAGAGCAGAGAATTCATATTTTTGTTTTTCAAATGGTATGGATCTCTTTGGTACTTTTCTTGCTGATTCCTCTTTTTAATCCTGAGTTTATACAGCTGTGTCAAGACTAGTAAAGGGAATGACTTTATTGATGGTATTGCCTTTGTGTTCATAGGAACACAAATTAACATAAATTAAAATCTAACTTGAACATTAAAAAAAAACAAACCCTGAGTTTAATACAGAAGTCACCTGTAAACTCTATGGTTCTCTAGTTCAAGATTAAAGAATAGGTCTCTCTCTTTTTTTTTTAAAGATTTTATTTATTTATTTGACAGACAGAGATCACAAGTAGGCAGGGAGGCAGGCAGAGAGAGAGGGAGGGAAGCAGGCTCCCTGCTGAGCAGAGAGCCCGATGTGGGGCTCGATCCCAGGATCCTGAGACCATGACCTAAGCCGAAGGCAGAGGCTTAACCCACTGAGCCAACCCCCCCCCCCCAGAATAGGTCTCTCTATCTAAATTTTCTAACATCAAGATTTCTAACTAAAGTGGCAAAATAAACAGATGGCTTATGTCTGAAAATTACATATTGTTCTCCTGGCTTTAAGATAAATTGTGTAGTCAAAAGTAAAATTCAAGACATTTTAGTATTATATGTATAATAAAGCACTAAATATACACCTGGATAAAAATCATCAGACATAGTTAAAGTTTGACTGCAGATATGCTACGTTCATATTGATAAGAATAGGATTCGATGATGACATTGTGTGACCGACCACAGCACCAATAATCTAAGGTGAAGACCCAATGATAGGAAACAATGCTTAATTTTTTATTATATAGTATTAGCATACTCTCAGATAAACAGATACTTATTTTTCACACCATGTCCACAAAACTGTCAACTCAATATTACAGAAATGTTTTCTCTAGTAAGTAATGAGGGGCACTTGGGTGGCTCAATAGGTTAAACATCTGCCTCCAGCTTAGGTCATGATCCCTGGTCATGATCATCTGAGATTGAGTGCTGCATTGGGCTCTCTGCTCTGTGGGAAGCCTGCTTCTTCCTCATCCTCTGCCCACACCTCCACCCCACTTGTGCTCTCTCTCTCTCTCTTTCAAATAAATAAATAAAATCTTAAAAAAAAAAAATCTTAAAAAAAAAAAAAAGAGATGAATTAGGGCCATAATGACTTTCTTGGAAAAACAAGTATTAGTAGAATTTTTTTTAAATTTAATTTTATTTTATTTTCAGTGTTCAAAATTCATTGTTTATGTACCACACCCAGTGTTCCATGCAATATGTGCCCTCCATAATACCCACCACCAGGCTCACCCCCTCACCTCCCTCCAAAACCCTCAGTTTGTTTCTCAGAGTCCAAAGTCTCTCATGGTTTGTATTAGTAGAAATTTAATAATTCTAAGAAGGTCTGCAATCTTCCTTTTATTTAAGATTGAGTATTTTGGTTTGTATACTCTTAATTAATTGAAGTCATTACCAATAGCACTGAAGTAATTTAAGAAGCTGATAGATCTCTTACTTATATACCTGATATATTAAAATGACAGGACTGTCTGAAAACTTTCAGTCAGTTTAGTCTTTGTAGAACTTGTAATCAATAAATCACTACAATAACATCTGGAATTCTAGATAGAGGATCTCAATAAAGTATGGGAAAATATCAAGAGCAAAAGGAATTCCAAAGAGAAGTCACTTAAATTGTCATGTCCCTCCATATGTTTTGGTGTTCTCTTCCATGAGTATCTATTGCTGAACTTGGGGAAAAATAAATGTGGCAAAAATCTTCCTATCAGCAAAATGGGTGAGATGTTGATTAACTTCAGACATGAGATAAGGGTATTATTCAAAGCTCAGTTGTAGTTAGCAGTCTGACCTTAATAACTTCCTAGATTAGTATTCTGTCCTTAATTACTCACTAGAGAATACTAGTTCCTCCTGCTTCCACTCTTTAGAAAGTTATCATTCCCCATGCATCATTGCCTCAGGACATCTCTCTAGGCTCTACCTTAAAATTCTACTAGAGTAGTTTTCAGTAATTAATTTCATTCCAATTTCATAATTTTTGCTATCAGTGACCTATTGTTTCCTAAATATTCTCCTTCAAAGTGATTAAACATTTTTTAATTCATTCTAAACAATAGTATCTATGAAATAATAGGTTGGATATACTAATAATCTTTCTGATATAAATTAACATAAACTCTTAAACTGCTAAAATTGTTAAAATATGCAATCCACTACCTTCCACTTCTGGTAATGGAAGAACTTGGTATGTAACTTGGTTTGATAATCTCACAAAAGACAACGAGAAAACTGGGAAAAATATTTGTAAAAAATTATTTTGAAGGTAATGTAGAGCCAAGAACTACTGATTCAGGATCTAGGACAAGAGGAAGACAAACATGAATCTGGAATTTAGGGCCACTTTTACCCTAGTAGAATTTTCTGATTCTGGAATAAGCCACTGAGTGGCTGAATGAAACTTTGATATCTTCATAAGGTTACAGGAAGGAAATTGTAGTCCAGGGCCCACACAGGTGATGGATTGACATAGTGAACACTCTTGTTTTGGGATAAGACCACAAAGAGATATATCCCAAGGAAAAGAGTAAATAAGAAATAGATAAGTTCTTTAGTTCAGCCTTGAATTATCTTAATCCCTGAAACAATTAAAATAATACCATATTATTAGAGAAAGGCATCCAAGAATGTACATCCATTAGCACATCCAAGAACGCTTGTGACCTCAGATGTCTTACAGAAGCCCTCAGAAGCCTTTATAGAGGAGGTGATACCTCTTAAACACCACATTATTTCTTTAAACAGTTGAAAGCTATAATTCCTAGCAGATAATAAAAAATAGCCCCAAAAGGAGCAAGATAATATGAGAAAACCCCAGCAGAAACCCAAAGCAATAGAAATTATGTGATAGGGTGTTCAGAAATAGGCATATCTTGACAAAGACTTTAAAGTAAATCTGCTTACCATGCTCAAGAGGTTAAATGACAGATTGTTTAGGCAGAAGAAAAAAGTTAATGGAAACTCTTAAACTAAAAACAGAAACTGAAATAAATAACTCAACGGATGGGTCTCATATATCTGACCCAGCCAAAGGGAGTCTTAGTTACCTGGAAGATCCTTAATGAAGTCTATAGAAATGAAATGATGGAAAATACAGAAGAGACAGTAAAAGACAGAGGACACAGTGGGAAAGCCTAACGTTTAAATGGAGTACTAAATATAGAGAAGAGAAATAATGGGCCTGAAACAGGATAAAAGGGGAGATACAATCAGAATTAAGCAAATTGCTGAAGTGGTAATAGTGATGAACCTCCCAAAACTAGAGAAAGACATCAAGCTATTGATTCAAGAAGCACCACAAATCCCAGGTAGAATAATTGGGGGGCGGAGGGAGACCCACACTGAGGAATTAAATGATGAAACAGCTAAAACCTGAAAATGGAAACAAAAATCTAAAAGTGAGTCATAGAAAGATATTACCTTTAAAAGAACAACAACCAGACCAATAGCTTAGTATTCAGGAAAAACAACAAACCTCACCTAACAATGAAATGGTATCTTACAAGTGTTAAAATAAAACAAGTTTCAACCTCCTATCCTCAAAAATTGATGGTGAAAAACTTCTCAGATTAACAAAATGAGGCAATTTCCCAGAAGCAGACACACTAAAATAAACATTAGTGGATGTTCTTCAGACTGAAATGACAAAATAAAAAAGATCTCAGATGGAAACTTAGAAATACTGAAAGTAATAAAGAGCAATAGAAAGGTTAATATAATGAGTCTGATTCCATGTTTTGATACTTGACTGCTAAAAGCTTTTAAGCTTTTAAGATGTATCTTCTTCCCTCTTCCCTTCCTGCTCCTCATTTGAATATGCTAATAAAAAAGCTTGGGTGCTTGCTTCCTCCTTTGGTGCCAGTGGAAGATTTAAAACAGTTAAGCTCTGACTCATGCACAGGAACCCTCATCCCTACCTCCACCCTCTAACTACCATAAGAACCTTAAGCCAATCTCTTTTTCCTACTCTCCCAAGTTTTTGAGACCAGCCTGGGATATCTGCCCTGCTTTCCACAGACAGTTATATCAGGAAAGTAATAAACTTTTCATACCCTTTTTGTATGGGTGTGGTATCGTTAGTCTTAACTGGAGAAAATCTGGGTTAAGGGATTATCCTATTTCTGAAGAGTGCCTAGAATAGCTAAATAAGTGAGTAATTCAAAATAATTACTGATTACGCAAGAGAGTCATTAGAGTGTTTTGTTGGGCTTCTAATATACTATGTATAAATAAAATACACACTAAATAATGGCATTTATATTCAAATGTAAGGTAAATGGAATTAAATCATTCTAATTAAAATGCAGGTAAATGAAATTATTCTAATGTCTTTGACCAACTTTCATTATGTGCCTAGAGTCTGAACGTACCAATTAATACTAGATTTGATAAGCCAAAAATACATGTTCTAATCCCTAAGATAACTACTGAAAGGAGCGTAAGAGTGTGTAACTTTTGAGGAATTAGCAGGAAAATGAAATAAAAAATTATCAATATAAATAAAGGTGAGAAAACTGCAGAAAAGAATGAAGTATGCAGAATAAATAGAAAGGTCATAATAGAATGTTAAATTTAAATTCAATTTAATCAGTAATTACATTAAGTATAAAAAAACTAAATATTCCAATTAAAAGATAAACACAAATATTACAGACTATATCATACTCTTTTTATGAGACATATCTAAAATCTACAGACAAAACAAGCAAGCAAAGAAAAACTAAGAGAGATAGAGAGAAAGCAAGAAACAGACTCTTAAATATAGAGAGCAAACTGATGGTTACCAGAGGAGAAGGGTGGGGAGGATGGGCTAAATACAGGTTGGGGATTAAGGAGTACACTTGTGATGAGCACAGGGTGATGTACGGAAGTGATGAATGACTAATATTGCACACCTGAAACTAATATAACACTGTATTTTAACTAACAGGAATTAAATAAAAACTTAAAAAAAGAATATTGAAAGTTAAATGGTGAAAAAAACTTACAAAATTTCCGTATAAATAAAATAAATAATAAAATAAATATTTAAAAAATTTCTGTAACCATAATGTCAGCTAAAGTAAAATTAAAGGCAAAAAGTAAGAAGGATATTTTATAACAATTCTGTATTTGTATGTATCTAATAATATAGCTTTAAAATAAAGTAACAATTGACAATAAAAAACAATAAACAAACTCACACTTATAGTGAAAGATTATAACACACTTTTCTTTATAATAAAAGCAAACAGGAAATTAGATAAGATACCGTGGAATAGTGTGCCTCGGTAGCTCAGTCAGTTAAGCGTCTGCCTTTGGCTCAGGTCATGATCCCAAGGTCCTGGAATCGAACCCCAAGTTGGGCTTCAGCCCCACATCAGGGTCCTTGCTCGATGGAAAGTCCGCTTATCCCTCTTGCTTTGTCCCTCTTTCCATCTCCCATGCCCTGCTCATGCTCTCTCTCTTGTCTCAAATATATAAAATTCTTTAAAAAAAAGAGTGGAATAACACAGATAACAAACTTGACCTAATTAACTTACATAAAATAATACATCTAGAAAAAGAATAATACACATAGTTTTAAGCACACCTAGAGTATTTCAAAAATTTATCATTTTATGGACCAAAAATAAGGTTCTACAAATATAAAGAGCTAAAATCGGGGGCAGGGGGAGGAGTCAAGATGGCGGAGAAGTAGCAGGCTGAGACGACATCAGGTAGCAGGAGATCAGCTAGATAGCTTATCTAACCATTGTGAACACCTACAAATCCAACGGGAAATTGAAGAGAAGAGCAACAATTCTAGAAACAGAAAATTGATAACTTTCTGAAAGCTAGGACCTTCGGAGAAGTGAATCCAAAGTGATGGGAAGATAAACCACGGGGGGAGGGGCCAGCTCCCGCAAGTGGCGGAACAACAGAGCACAAAATCAGGACTTTTAAAAGTCTGCTCCAGGGAGGGACATCACTCCAGAGGCTAAACTGGGGGGGAGGCCACGGGGGGTCAGTGTAACCCCAGGTCCCGCGGGGTCACAGAAGGACCGGGGGTATCTGAGTGTCGCAGAGCTCGCAGGTATTAGAGCGGGGAAGCCGGCTACGGCGACAAGCTGAGGAGTGAGTTCTCAGCTCAGGGTTATCTTGAACTGGTCGCAGGCTGGGTGAGCTCGGAGCATGGCTGGAGGCCACGGAGATGGAAGCGACTGGGCGCTTTTCTCCAAGTGTGAGCGATTGATTGCTTTCCTCCAAGCGCAATCAGAGGCCAGGGAGACAGGGGCGGTTGGGCACTTTTCTCTGAGGGTGCACTGAGGAGCGGGACCCCGAGCTCTCGGCTCCTCTGGGCTGGAGATTGGGAGGCCGCCATCTTCATTCCCGTCCTCCGGAACTCTATGGAAAGTGCTCATGGAACAAAAGCTTCGGAAAGCAAACCCGAGTGGATTATTTAGCCCAGCCCCTGGTAAGAGCAGCGCAAGTCCGCCTGGGGCAAAGACACTTGAGAATCACTACAACATGCCCCTACCCCAGAAGATTAACAAGAAACCCAGCCAAGACCAACTTCACTCACCAAGGAGAACAGCGGAATTCCAGAGGAGGAGAAAGCAAATCTTATCTGGACAAAATGACAAGGCGGAAAAACTCACCACAAAAAAAAAGAACAAGAGGCAGCACCGAAGGCTGGGGACCTAATCAATACAGACATTGGTAATATGACAGATCTAGAGTTCAGAATGATGATTCTCAAGGTTCTAGCCGGGCTCGAAAAAAGCATAGAAGATATTAGAGAAACCCTCTCTGGAGAGATAAAAGCCCTTTCTGGAGAAATAAAAGAACTAAAATTTAACCAAGTTGAAATAAAAAAAGCTATTAATGAGGTGCAATAAAAAATGGAAGCTCTTACTGCTAGGATAAATGAGGCAGAAGAAAGAATTAGTGACATAGAAGACCAAATGACAGAGAATAAAGAAGTTGAGCAAAAGAGAGACAAACAAATACTGGACCATGAGGAAAGAATTCGAGAGATAAGTGACACTGTAGGATGACACAACATTAGAATAATTGGGATTCCAGAAGAAGAAGAAAGAGAGAGGGGAGCAGAAGGTATATTGGAGAGAATTACTGTAGAGAATTTCCCTAATATGGCAAAGGGAACAAGCATCAAAATCCAGGAGATGCTAAGAACGCCCCTCAAAATCAATAAAAATAGGTCCACACCTTGTCACCTGATAGTAAAATTTACAAGTCTTAGCGACAAAGAGAAAATCCTGAAAGCAGCCCGGGAAAAGAAGTCTGTAACATACAAGGGTAAAAACATTAGATTGGCAGTGGACCTATCCACAGAGACCTGGCAGGCCAGAAAGAACTGGCATGATATATTCAGAACACTAAACGAGAAAAACTTGCAGCCAAGAATACTATATCCAGTTAGGCTATCACTGAAAATAGAAGGAGAGATAAAAAGCTTCCAGGACAAACAAAAACTGAAAGAATGTGCAAACACCAAACCAGCTCTACAGGAAATATTGAAAGGGGTCCTCTAAGCAAAGAGAGACCCTAAAAGTAGTAGATCAGAAAGAAACAGAGACAATATACAGTAACAGTCACCTTACAAGCAATACAATGGCACTAAATTCATATCTCTCAATAGTTACCCTGAATGTAAATGGGCTAAATGCCCCAATCAAAAGACACAGGGTATCAGAATGGATAAAAAAACAAAACCCATCAATATGTGGCCTACAAGAAACTCATTTTAGACCCAAAGACACCTCCAGATTTAAAGAAAGGGGGTAGAACACAATGTACCATGCTAATGGACATCAGAAGAAAGCTGGGTGGCAATCCTTATATCAGATCAATTAGATTTTAAGCCAAAGACTATAATAAGAGATGAGGAAGGACACTATATCATACTCAAAGGGTCTGTCCAACAAGAAAACCTAACAATTTTAAATATCTATGCCCCTAACATGGGAGCAGCCAACCATATAAACCAATTAATAACAAAATCAAAGAAATACATCGACAATAATACAATAATGGTAGGGGACTTTAACACCCCCCTCACTGAAATGGACAGATCATCTAAGCAAAAGATCAACAAGGGAATAAAGGCCTTAAATGACACACTGGACCAGATGGACATC